>NC_064821.1:112624620-113245302 GCF_024166365.1 Elephas maximus indicus | reverse complement strand
AAAACTAATTACCCACTTTATATGGGAAGGAAAGAGGCCCCCGGATAGCCAAAGCAATATTGAAAAGAGAAGAACAAAGTACAAGTCTCACACTTCTCAACCTCAGAACATACCATATAACTACAGTAACCAAAATGGCCTGGTACTAGTTCAACAATAGACACATAGACCAGTGGAATAGAACTCGGAACCCAGAAATAAATTCATCCAGCTATAGACACCTGATTTTGACAAAGGGTCAAAGACCATTCAATGGAGAAGGAGCAGTCTCTTCAACAAATGGTGCTAGCAAAACTGGATAGTCACATGCAGATAAATGAAACAAGACCAATACCTCATACACAAAAACTAACTCAAAATGGACCAAAGACCTCCATGTTAAAGCTAAAACCATAAAGTTCTTGGAAGAAAACATAGGGGCAAAACTATGGGACTGACTTTTTTTAAGGATAGACTATTAAACACAATTACAAATGCAAGGGCACCAAAAGACAAAATAGATAACTGGGATCTCATAAAAATCAAATACGGATGCTCATCAAAAGACTTCATCAAAAAAGTAAAAAGACAACCTACTGACTGGGAAAAAATCTTTGGGAACGATATATTTGATAAGGATTTAATCCCTAAAATATATAGAAAGCTTCAACAATTTAACAACAAAAAGACAATCCAATTTAAAAATGGACAAAAGACAAGAACAGACTGTTCACAAAGAGGACATTCAAGTAGCCAATAAATACATGAAGAGGTGTTCACAATCAATAGCCATTCCCGAAACCAAACCAAACACATTGCCGTCAGGTTGATTCTGAATCACAGCAACCCTGTAGGACAGAGTAGAACTGCCCAATAGGGCTTCTAAGGCTGTAATCTTTACAGAAGCTGGCTGTCACATCTTCCTCCCGAGGAGTTGCTGCTGGGTTCCAACCACCAACCTTTTTGTTAGCACCCAGACGCTTAACCACTGCACCACCAGGGCTCCTTTAGAGAGATGAAAATCAAAAGTACAATGAGATATCATCTCACCCCAGCTAAAATGGTACTGATCAAAACAACAACAGCAACAAAAAGAAAACAATAAATGCCAGCAAGGATGTAGGAAGATTGGAACTCTTATCCACTGCTGGTGAGACTGTAAAATTGTACAATCACTATGGAAAATGGTATGGCTCTTCCTCAAAAAACTAGAAATAGAACCATTTTATGATCCAGCAATCTCACTTCCAGGTATTTACCTTAAAAATGTAACATAAGTGACACAAACAGACGTATGCACACCTATGTTAATAGCAAAAATAAGGGAACAGCCTAAGTGCCCATAAACAGATGAGCGGATAAACAAAAAGCAGTATATATATAAATGGAATACTATGCAGCCATAAAGAATAATGATATATCCTCAAAACATAAATCTGGAGAACATTATGCTGAGTGAAATAAGCCATTCACAAAAGGACAAATATTGTATGACCTCACTTTTATAAAAAAGTGCTATGTAAAGTTACTAGTAGTATCTCTATTCTGCAGGTGAAGAAATCTGCAAATTGACCAAGATAATAAAGAAGAACCAGAAGTAAACCCAGATTAGATTAATTAAAACTACCTTGCACACTTCCCTTCTTACTTCATGATCACCAGAGAAAAATTCACTCCTGATGTTCTGCTGGTCTAACTAGAATTTTTTTTTTTTTCCAGTTTATTGTTGTTGTTGTTCTTAGTGACCATCAAGTCAACTCCAACTCATGGCAACCTCACGTCTTGCAGAGTAGAACTGTTCCATAGGGTTTTCTCAACTGTAATCTTCATGCAAGCAGATCACCCAGTCTTTTCTTCTGTGGTACTGCTGGGTGGCTTCAAACTGCCAACCTTTAGGATAGCAGTCAAGTGCAAACCGTTTGTATCACCCAGGGATTACCCATTTAAATGGATAATTATCCATTGTAATAATGGATAATAATAATATAATTAATGATGATATTAAATGATCCAAATTATCCATTTAAATTCAGCTTACATCCCTCATTTATTCTCAGCAAGCGCCAGTGCTTCCCCATGTTGACTCCGGAAAGCAATCCACTCAAAGAGGAATGAACTATGTTTACCCTCACCACCTCAGTCTCATCTTCCAGAAGGGCTCCTGAATAACTGAGGTAGCTACAAAATGAGCAAAGAACTCAGGTCTCAACTCTACCACTTCTCACTTTGTGGCCTGCGACAAATCATTTTACTGCTCGGCCTGAGTTTTCTCACCTGTAAAATGGGAATAAAAACGGCACCAATCTCACAGGATTGTCCTGAGGATTAAATGAGAAACTCCTACCATAGTGCCTGGCATATAGTAAGACTTCAATAAATACTACCACCTGCTGTTATTATTTTTATATAAAAAAGGGTAATACTACTTACTTTTTCAAGGATGTTAGAATTAAGTAGGATAGCCTTGTCTTTGACCTCTTTCCTTGACCATCCATCTGGCTCACCACTGATAGATTTACTCTTTAAAACTCCGTCCCAGACCACCTGACTTTATACCACTGCTCATTTATGACATACTAAGTGTCACTATGAGTCGGAATTGACTTGGCAACGGATTTGGGTTTTTTTAGTAAGTGTTCTTATAATTTTTGTCTCCCCAAACAGTTTCAACTTCGTGAGGATAGGAACTGGGTCTTAACATTTCTTTATAGGCACTACAGTGTGTGCCTAGCACAACAACTTGGACGTGATAGATGTTCAGTACATATTTGTATTTGAAAAGCAGTATTGTTGCCAAACGCAAAGAGCACCACAAGATTCCAAGAGCAAAGGAAATTTGGATAAATCTTCTTTTGGGGTTTTGATTTCTTTTTGGGCTATTCTACATAAATGTATATATACAATACATATATATGTAAATGTATGTAAGTGGAGAGCAACACTGTGAGAGTAATTACAGAAACAACAAATAATTTGCCAGAGACCAAAGTGGGTGCAGTATTACAAAAATAGATTCACAACTGAAAAACAGTGCACAACATTCACTGTACCTTGAGGATTCTTCTGCCAGAAAACTCATACATGTGCTTTAGATTTTTTTTTTTTTTACACTAAAACTCATTCTAACACAGAGCTTGCCACAATTTGGAAATTTATCATCCAATATAACCATCATGACATTCAAGAAATGCATGACATAAAGAGCACATTGCAAAATCTAGAAATTTCTGCTGTACCTAACAAAGAGATAGTAATGAACTGAGGATTTCGCCAAAAAAAGTAAAAAATTGGATGAAGACAGTGCCAGCTCTTGGCCACTAAGATCCTTTCAGATACACTTTAGAGAAACGGTGCACTGTACCATCCTTTGTTAATGGAGAATGAGAATCTGTTGGTTTGCTCAGGTGGAGATGAATATATTGTTATGAGCCAGAGGTGTCAATGGAAGGATCACAGAATTTGGACCCAAAAACCTCCAATTCACTATCCGTGTGAAAGTGGGCACTTTTCCATATCTATAAAATGGTATATTAATAACAGCTTCACTGGGGTTTTTAAAGACATGTAGGAAAACAATGTATACCTAAGGCCCAGGTACACAGCAGGTGCTCAGCAAAGATTTTCATTTACCCAGGACACACACACACACACACACACACACACACAGAGAAGTAGATTATAAAATATTCAGAGTTCAAAAAATAAAAAAAGACCAATTTTGCCCTGTTCTTGGGACATGCCCGGAAAAAGTCTTCTCTTAAAGTTTTGGGTCACTCTTTATAAGGCTTGGATACAATCATACAAGTACATAATAGCTTGAATGCCTGTATTTAATGCCCCCCAACGAGGTGAGAAGGGGCTCCCTAAAGCTGACATTTCACAGCCTTGAAAGCTGAAGCTGGTCCAGTGCTTGCCACCTCCCTCCCCCCACCCCAGCATCCTGCTACTAACTGGCCAGGAGGAACTGCAGATCTGTCAAGAGAGGCCACAGGAAAGTGCTGCCTGCCTAGAGACCGGCAGGGTCACCCCCATCCAAAGTATGTTAAACCTCCCAATATCTTACCCACAGAAGGTCCGTTTTCAAGCCCGAACCACACTCTTGAGTCTGGACCACGGCTGGGCCCGGAAGGGCGCCTTTTGCCCTCTACTCTTCCAGATACCATCCCCTCCCTCCGCGCCCACCGCTTTACGCCCGCCTTGGCAGATCCGTCTGAGCGCCCCCTCCTCTCTACCGGTTCAAACGCCAACCCAGCACCCTCAAGGGAACGTTGGTGCCCAGAGCATGGAGACAGCGTTCAACCGAGGCCTCCACCCGAGCCCCACGGGGAGAAGCGAGGCACCGAAGCCCTGCGGTCCCGGCGCTCCCGCCCCATCTGAGCCACTGGTTACTCACCAGGGGTCGCCAGCCCGGGGGCCGTGTCCAGGGTCGGTGCGGACCGGGTGGCCCCGTTGCTCCCGGGCGCACGTGTCGCGCTCGCCGAGGGCGCTCCGGCGTGCCGGGTCCCAGCGCCCGCCGCGCCAGCTGCGCGGACCCGGGGATGGGCCCCCAGGCGCAGAAGCGCGCGCGGACGCGGTGGCAGGTGGGGGCCGCGCCGTGGCCCAGGGCGGAGGGAACTAGGCTTTACCGTTCAGCTGCTTGGCGCTCAGCCAGGCTAGCGCCTGTGGTCTCAGCGCAGCGATTGGAGTGGGCCAGGATCGGGTTCTGTCACTTGTGGGCTGTGCCCATGTCACCTTGAGCAAGGTAAGTTTTTCCCGCCTCAGTTTCCCCTGATATAAAACGAGGATAATAAAGCCTGTCTCATAAGACTGAGCAAGGATTGACTGAAAAAGTGTGGTGAAACCGTGTTCTCAGCTTTCACAGCCGCAAAGAAGTGGCACTTCTTTGACGCTCATCAGAGAACTTCCCTCAGAGATGTTCTTCCCCTGTGTTCTCTGGACCTCCCAGCTCTTAACCACACTTTAGCGTAATTGTCTGCGGTCTCCAAAGTGGGCTGTGTGCAACGTGATCCACTGGAGTGTGGGAAGAAAATATTAGAACTTTCATTTGCATTTGTTATTTAAAAAAGAAAAGCATTTAATAGATGGCATGACACTGGCCTTAAATGGTCACATGCTCTATAAGTGGGGTTCTGAGGAAAGAAGGAAAATTACACAATGCAGAGCAATGCCCCCTTACTGAGGCAATATTTCATTGAATCTAGGAATGCATCAACCGTAAGAAATACCATTATTTTTGTACCAGTAAGAAATGAAAAGGATTGCCCCATACACTGCCACAATACTTTCTTATCACTTAGATTCTTTTAAATTAACTATTTATTGAAATATCTTCTTTAGATTTATTTAGACGTATTTATTATCTGTCAAGTTTGTGCACTCAAAAAAGGAAAGTATAAGCAAGACAAATTGGTTAAGATATTCTTCAGATGTCTCCACATGCAGAGTCCAACCCTTGTGATCTGTTTTGTTTTGCTTCATTCAATATCATCCTTGGGGCCGTAAGAGTGTTAATAAAACAGCATTTCTTAAAGGAGTGCTCCACTATGGTCTCTGGGATATTCTTCCCCTTACTAAACCCCAGTTTTCTCAAGCACTTACAGACAGTGACAACTACATCACCATCGCTGCCTGGGCAATAGCCTAAGACCTCCGAATTTCGGAGATAATAAATATGAAAAGTGTACCCCTTGGAATTAAGAATGTATGCTAGATTGCTTTTACGGGCTTGTGACACGCTTCAGCAATTTATCTATGTGAATATTTGATAAAAATAAGTCTTTGAAATTGTAGAAGCTTAGCATTATTGTCTAATGAGATAGTGAACGCTCGGGGAAATAATTTGTAGCAAAGTTAAAAGTGTTGTCATTTAAAGATGAGTTATTTTTATTTATTTTTTCACAAAAAGACAAATATTCTAAATTTGCTGATCTTTTCTATAATGACATACAGCTTTTGGAAACCCTGGTGGTATAAGGGTTAAGAGCTTGTCTGCTAACCAAAAGACCAGCAGTTTGAATCCACCAGGCGCTCCTTGGAAATCCTATGGGGCAGCTCTACTCTGTCCTATAGGCTAACTGAGTCAGAATTGACTTGACTGCAACAGGTTATATGGCTTTTAGTAGTTTACTACCTACTAAATTTTTCGGAAAAAAAAAAAAATCACAGGCCTCTTTATTTCCTCAAGGTAAATCTAACCTCGTAAGACTGAGTGAGAAAGTGCTATGAAGAGAACAATTGTAAACAAGTATTTTCAGATGTTGCCATTGTCATGTGTTTTTGTTGCTGGAAATTATGTAAGTTTGTCACTTACAAAACAAATTTTCTTAAAACACTCAGAAACAATTTGTTATCCTGTTTCAATCTTCCAATTGAACATTTCAGTGGGTTTTGAACCCATTTGTGAAAATAGACAAAGATACACCAGCTTCTGAATAGTTTGACATGACAACTGATGGATGCCAAGGATAATTTAATGATGACAGATAAGTGTTAATAACGAGCTTGCATAGCTCATGGATTAGATTATTTTATAATAGTTTTTAGTGAGAAGAAATGTTTTGTTAATAAATAAAACAAATTATTCCAAAATATGTATTTTACTCTTTATCTCATATTAAAAGGAGCCCTGGTGGTGTAGTGGCTGAGTGCTGGGCTAACTAACCAAGAGGTCGACAGTTCGAACCCACCAGCTGCTCGGCAGGACAAAGATATAGAAGTCTGCTTCCATGGACCTTGGAAACCCTGCGGGGCAGATCTACTCTGTCCTACAGGGTTGCTATGGGTCGGAATCAGATCGAATCGACTTGATGGCAGTGGAATCTCATATTAAAATTTAATTTATGTTTTTGTATACATTTCAAAATGTATATGAAATTTGTTAAGTAAATAACAACAACAACTGAACATTTATTGAGAATGTGCTTTCAAAACCCCCTTTTTTTCCCTGAAGAAATGCACAATCTAAAATGTGTGAAGACCACTGGTCTGTTAACTTCAAATTACAATATCTTACAACATTGGTAAGTCAAACACAAAATGGTGTTCCAACTACACCTGAGCCATTTTCTTTGGGGGACTAGAGGAGAGGTGGTGGTGACAGGACTTGAATCTGGTTGTTTAACAAGAACAAGGAATTACAAAAATACAACAAAATGCAGGAAATGATGATAGTCTTCTTTTTTTCTCTAAATAAGAAGATGCATTGTTAAATAAATATTCATTGAATAAGATGACCAATCTTACATAAATATTATCAGAGACATCATCATGCTATAAGTCCATCAGTATATCATTCCACTGAAGGTTAAATATCAAGAGAAGGCTTTGGCCAATAGTTATTGATAAAAACAGTTCTCTCATCTTGCATCCTCCCTAGACTGTGAGGTCTGTGAGCGCAAGGGCCACATCTTTCTTGTTTTTTCACTCCATATTTTCCAGCACCTGGCACAGTGAATGGTATAGGCCAGGTGCTTAATAAATATTATTGAGCTGAATTGACTTGTTCTGGAGGGATCTCCCTCTCTTTGGCCAACCAAAGTTACAGGTGTTGTTGGATCTTCAACACTTTCAACAGAGTCAAAAAGCAGTTGAAAAATTATATATCCTTTTTCTTAGCAAGTCGGTGATCCTTCCATATGAGTTTAACACTTCTAGATAAGTTTCTTTATTACTGTTATTTTTTTTCCCTTTCTCTTCCTCCTCCTCCTTTGTCTTCTTTTATTATCTGGGGAGATTCCCTAGTAGATGTATAGCTGTTACCAGCAATTGCTTGTCTAATTAGGGAAAAATATTGCTTCTGTATTTTCAGAAGAGTAACCCCTCTACAGTGGCAAATACCTGATGAAGCAAGAGCCTACCAAACAAACCAAAATGTCAAAATATGATTGCTAGGATAATTATTTTTAAGCCTACGGGTGTGACATAGCTTTCCGTGTAGTCGTAGCTAGATGAATACACTTACGAATCAAAAGCTTGTCTAAGAGAATAACCACACTGACAGTGACAAAGCCTTTTCTAGGAAATAGTTCAGTTTCCATTTCTGGTACATTTCCATTCCTTTAAATGTCTATTTTGGTTCATTGTTGATAGCAAAAGTCCTGAAAATACTTAATCACACAGTTTCTGAACAACTGAGCTCTGCTCTGCTATAAGTCACTTGTTAGAATAATTATCAAGAGATGGTTGCCAGGATAGTGATTTAGGGCATCAGACAAAGGCTTGTACCAGTTAAGTTTGATAAGAAGGTTTTGACATATACTTTTACATTTTACTTATAGTAAGGAGACTCAACATCAGAGATGGATTACTCACCCAACCTTTGCCAAAGCTTCATTTCTAATAGTTCTCACCTAACAGGTTTACACACTTGTCTGGAGTTTTATATTTTTAGGGTATTAGTATAACTCCAGATATACTTCCAGCGTCATATGCTGAACAGGCTTGTCTAAACAGTGCCATGCAAGATTCTTAGATTATGAGCAATCCCCAAAGATTATAAAAACGCCGAGTCAGAACTTTTCCAAGGCTGACATTGACCAAGCACAGATGTTGTTTATAGATGAATGAATCACATGGAAGATGTCATGGCTTGGATAGGAGCAATACATTTTGAAGAGGTTTTTTAGCTTCAAAGAGACCTTGAGTTTTATAACCACAGTTGTCTTAATACAGCAGGCAACTTGCTTTTTCTTGTTGTTGTTATTGGGATTAGAAGACTATTATAGAATACATTGTTTTTGTCATTATTGGAGGTAGGGGATAGGTTTGTTGTTGTTGTTAGGCACTGTCAAGCTGGTTCCTGTGTACAAAATAAAACACTGCCTGGTCCTGTGCCATCCTCACAGTCGTTGCTATGTTTGAGCCCATTGTTGCAGCCACTGTGTCAATCCATCTTGTCTAGGGTTTTCTCTTTTTCGCTGACCTTCCACTTTACCAAGCATTATGTCCTTCTCCAGGGACTGGTCCTACCTAATAACATGTCCAAAGTATGTGAGAAGAAGTCTCCCCATTCTCGCTTCCAGAAGTACGCCGGCTGTATTTTGTCCAATACAGATTTGTTCTTTCTTCTGGCAGTCCATAGTATATTCAGTATGCTTTGCCAACACCACAATTCAAAGGCATCAACTATTGTTTGGTCTTCCTTATTCATTGTCCAGCTTTCACATGCATATGAGGCCATTGAAAATATCATGACTTGGGTCAGGTGCACCTCAGTCCTCAAAGTGACATCTTTGCTTTTTAACACTTTAAAGAGGTCTTTTGCAGCAATTTGCCCAACGTGATACGCCATTTGATTTCCTGACTGATGCTTCCATGAGTGTTGTTTGTGGATCCAAGTAAAATGAAATCCTTGATAGTATCAGTCTTTTCTTCCTTTATCATGACATTGCTTATTGGTCCAGTTATTGGTGCAGGGGGATAGGTTATTTTACAATAAACAGTTTCTAAGGAAGACTTTTCTTCCTTCTCTCTCCTTTGCCATTTACTTGACCTGATGCTGGTATCTTCTTCTAGAACAATGTCTTAAGTCTACAGGGTGGATTCTCCTTAGCAAGAAGTGCATTTTCTATAGCTTTCAAGGTATTTACCACTTTCTACTTTATAGTCTGCCACCATCTGTCGGTTTATTATGGGGGCTTGCATGCTTCTATGATGCTGAAAGCTATGCCATTGGTATTTCAAATACCAGCAGGGTCATCCATGATGGACAGATTTCAGCAGAGCAGCTAAACTAAGGCTAGGAAGAAAGGCCCGGTGAACTACTTCTAAAAATTGGCCAATGAAAGCCCTATGGATCACAACAGATTATTGTTGGATATAGTGCTGGACGATGAATCCCCAGGTTGGAAGGCACTTAAAATGCAGGGTGGACCCAAGTATACCAACAACCGTGAAGATGGTGCAGGACTGGGCAATGTTTTGTTCTGCTGTACATGGGGTCACCATGAGTCAGAGCCAACTTGACAGCAACTAACAATAACAGCAACAACAGAAACACTTCGCAGTGCAGTTATTTACATGCACATCCTATCTCTTCCAGTAGACAAGTGCTCACTCTGAGAGGCAGTACGCTTTGTAATTTTGGCCACAGGCTCTTGCCCCTGACTAGATTCTAGTTCTGATTCCGCTACCTACTAGGTGAGTAAATTACTCCATCTCTGTCCCTTAGTTTCCTCTTCTGTGAATTTAGCCTGATAATGGTGACTACCTCACAGGATTATGTTGAGGAGTGAGTTAATTCATGAAGAAGTACTCACCAGCTGTGCCTTTAAAAACTCCATGAATATTAGCCATTGTCATGATTGGATTAGCCGGGATTTTTTGGTCTCCAGCAGTAGAAACCCAACTTGAAATGTCTAGGCAAAATGGTGAATTTAGTAGAAAGATAATGGGTCATTTGTTTGTCAGGATAAGAGGAAAGATGCAGCCTGGCTTCTTTTCCTCAAACTCAGCTCCACTTCATGATAGGGAACAAAACAGTCTAAGCCCCCAGGATCTTACATTTTATACCTCACTTTCAGGGGTGGGAAATCTGTTCTCTTCAGCCTATGATTGAGTGAATGACCAGAAGCTCTCACTTAGATGGTGAGGACATAGAGAAACGCAAGAGGTTCTTTGTCTTTAAATACATTTTGCTCACCATTTTAAATAATGACTGAGGTTAAATGAGATAATGCATATGAAATCATGTCACTTGTACTGTAAGCTAGACTGAACCTATGGGGCCTGGTCCCCGTCTGCCTTGTTCACTGCTGTATCTCCAGCCTTAGTGCCGAGTCTGGCACATAGAGCTAGATAGGTAGATAGATAGATGAATGGATGGATGGATAGATAGATAGAGAGAGAGAGAGATAGCTGCTGTTGAGTCAATACTGTCTCATGGCGACATTACGTATAATAGAATGAAATGTTAACCTGTCCTGTGTCATCCTCACAATCGTCAGCATGTTCGAGATTCCATCATTGTGGCTACTGTGCCAATCCATCTCACCAAGTATCTTCCTTGCCTTTGCTGGCCCTCTGCTTGACCAAACATAATAGCCTCCTCTAGTGACTGATCCCTCCTGATGATATGTCCAGATCAAGTGAGTCAGATAATGTTCTGTTGTGATCCAAAAGGTTTTCATTGGCTAATTTTTGGAAGTAGATCACCAGGCCTTTCTTCCTCATCTGTCTTAATCTGGGAGCTCCACTGAAACCTATCCACCCTGCTGGTATTTGAAATGCCAGTGGCATAGCTTCCAGTATCATAGCAACATGTAAGCCATCACAGTACAACAAACTTATAGACAGATGGTGGCTGGCACATAATGGTGCTAAATATCTGTTGAATTTAATGAACTGTATTAGTTAATCATCAATCAATAAATATTAATTTAATTGTAGTGAAGTCATAGAAAGCCAACCTGAGCAAGTGTGTGAAGGACACAAAAATTTGGTTCAACCAGTAAGTTGCCTATCATCCATTACTTTTTGTGCAGCTGTAGTTACAAACTTTCACTGCTGTCAAGTTCTCACTTCATTCCTCCTTCACTTCCTTATCTAATTGAGAAGATAAAGGTTATCTGCTATTAACAGCCTTAGGTTTCTTCCTTTCTGCCTCAAAATGTTTGTGCTTTATTCTTCATGCTTCTGGTGAAAAATCATTGCTCTTGGTCAAGGCCAAGGCTAAGAACATTGATGTTCTCAACTCCGGGTCTTGCTTTCTCCATCAATTATTATTATTCTATATTTTTACGCTCTTCTTCTTCACTGTCTCCTTCTACATGGCTTTCAGCAGGCTCATGTATACCAGTTCTAAAAAAGGAAAAATTAAATAACCTTCCCTTTGAGTCTTCTGGCCCTTCAAACTGTAGCCCATCACCCCCTTTACTGTCAAACTTCTGAAAAGAATAAAATACGCTTGATGTCTCATTCTTTTTTACCTCATTCTCACCCCCATATGTCTTCACATCAGAAGAATTCCACAACCTTTGTCCTGAAGCTCCTCTTTTAAAAGCTAATAGTGTCAACCAACCAGCAAATCTTGGGCTATTCTTAACCTTTTATTCCCCAGAACTGTTGACACTGTTGACCGGTTCATCTATGTTAAGTCTCTCAACTCGCCTGGTTTCTGTAACGTGACATTAAGTTCTCTCTTCTTGTCTCTTTGACCACTGTTTCCTTTTCTTTCTTTATCTTCTTGAACATTTTAAACATTCATTTAAACATTCAAATCTCTTCGCAGTGCTCATTTATTATAGTTGTTGGAGTGTGAATGCAGCCCGTTGTTGCATTTGCTCTCATGGTAGTTGGTAATTTTTTTTTTTTTTACTTTGGGTTCATGTCCAGTGGGAGCTGTTTCCTGTGGGAGTCCCATATGTTCTGAGTTATGGGAAGACCGTTACAGAATAGTTTTACTTTTGCTTGTACTGGGGCCCTACAAGCTTGACCACACTAAAAACCAGAAAAACTAGTTGCCATTGAGTTGACTCCAACTCATGGCAACCCTATGTGTGTCAGAGTAGAGCTGTGCTCCATAGGGCTTTCAGTGGCTGATTTTTTGGAAGTAGCTCACCAGGCCTTTCTTCCAAGACACTTCTGAGTGGGCTTGAACCTCCAACCTCTTGATTAGCAGCTGGGAGCTTAACCATTTGTTAAGCGAGGCACTCCTCACCATACTAGGCCAGCTTTTATGGTAAATTTTTATATGCTCTGAGTTCCTACTTGGCAGGGGCAGTGTGAATTCGACCTTATCACTATCTGTAGTGTGGTCTTGGGGTTAAGATTTCTGCCATTACATCTTTCTCTACCCATGGCCTCAGGAGCCAGATTCCTTCCGGCTTCTACAGGCCAGTGGGTAGAGCTTTTTTCTTTTATTTAAATTTATTTATTTATATTTAACATCATTCCAAAAAGAGCTTTAGACAGCTTCTTCTAATACATATGACACCAGAATTTAAAATATAAATAGATTTTAAAAAGCAGTGTTAATGGTCTCAACCCACCTGGATCAAAGGAGAATGAAGAACACCAAGGTCACACGATAACTAAGAGCCCAAGAGACAGAGAGGGCCACATGAACCAGAGACCTACATCATCCTGAGAGCAGAACTAGTTGGTGCCCGGCCACAACCGATGGCTGCCCTGACAGGGAGCACAACAGAGAACCCCTGAGGGAGCAGGAGATCAGTGGGATGCAGACCCCAAATTCTCACAAAAAGACCATACTTAATGGTCTGACTGAGACTAGAGGAATCCCGGCGGTCATGGTCCCCAAACCTTCTGTTGGCCCAGGACAGGAACCATTCCCGAAGACAACTCATCAGACATGAAAGGGACCGTACAGTGAGTAGGAGAGATGCTGATGAAGAGTGAGCTATTTGTATCAGGTGGACACTTGAGACTGTGTTGGCATCTCCTGTCTGGAGGGGAAATGGGAGGGTAGAGAGAGTTGGAAGCTGGCAAAATTGTCACGAGAGACTGGAAGGGTTGACTCGTTAGGAGGAGAGCAAGTGGGAGTATGGAGTAAGGTGTATATAAACTTATATGTGACAGTTTGACTTGATTTGTAAACGTTCACTTGAAGCTCAATAAAAGTTAATAAAAAAAAAAAGCAGTGTTAAATGAAAATAAAGGTTAAAGAGCAAAATGAGATGTGTGGCAATTTTAAGATGTCGTTGGTTACGAGGTCCTACAAAGTATAAACTTCATTCACAATCTGGCTCTACTATTCTCAGCAGCTAAGTGTTAAAGACATATGAGTTACAGGATTCACAGATTCTGTAATATAATGGCTTGTTACCTGGTCATCAAAGATAGAAATTTGGTGCTCCAGGTAAGTTTTTTTGTGGGTTCTTAGAACAAGGAATCCCTGGGTGGTGAAACTTGTTAATGCACTTGGCTGAAAACTGGAAGGTTGGAGGTGAGTCCATCCAGGAGTGCCTCAGAAGAAAGCCTGGTGATCTACTTCTCCAAAATCAGCCACCAAAAGCCCTGTGGAGTACAATTCTACTCTGACACACACGATGTCTCCTTGAGTCAGAAATGAGAAGAAATGGCTGCAAACATCCATTAGTAATCGGAACTTGGAATACGCAAAGTATGAATTTAGGGAAATTGGAAGTGATAACAAATGAAATGTACTCCAAAAACATTGGTATTCTAGGCATTAGTGGACTGAATTTGACTAGTATTGGCCATTATGAATCAGACAATCGTATGGTCTACTATGCTAGGAATGACAACTTGAAGAGGAAGGGTGTTGCATTCATCATCAAAAAGAACATTTCAAGATCTATCCTGAAGTACAACGCTGTCAGTGATAGGATAATATCCATACGCCTATTAGGAAACCCTGGTGGCATAGTGGTTAAGTGCTATGGCTGCTAACCAAAGCATCAGCAGTTCAAATCCACCAGGCGCTCCTTGGAAACTCTATGGGGCGGTTCTACTCTGTCCTATAGGGTTGCTATGAGTCGGAATCGACTCGATGGCACTGGATTTTGGGTTTTATAAGGAAGACCAGTTAATATGACTATTATTCAAATTTACGCCCAACCCTAAGGAAAAAGATGAAGAAATCGAAGATTTTTACCAATTTCTGCAGTCTGAAATTGATCAAACATGCAATTAGGATGTATTGATAATTACTGGTGATTGGGATGTGAAAGCTGGGAACAAAATAAGGATCAGTAGTTGGAAAATATGGCCTTGGTGACAGAAACAATGCCGGAGATTGCATGGTAGGATTTTGCAAGGCCAATGACTTCTTCATTGCAAATACCTTTTTTCGCCAGCATAAATGGTGACCATACACATGGACTTTTCCAGGTGAATACACAGGAATCAAATGGACTACATCTATGGAAAGAGAAGATGGAAAAGTTCAATAACATCAGTCAGATCGAGGCCAAGGGCTGACTGTGGAACAGACCACCAATTGCTCACATGCAAATTCAAGTCGAAGCTGAAGAAAATTAGAACAAGTCCACGAAAGCCAAAGTATGACCTTAAATATATTCCACCTGAATTCCATCTCAAGAATAGATTTGGCTCACTAAACACTAATGACTGAAGACCAGAGGAATTTTGCAAGGACATCATACATGAAGAAAGCAAGAGGTCATTAAAAAGACAGGAAAGAAAGAAAAGGCCAAAATGGATGTCAGAAGAGACTCTGAAACTTACTCTTGAATGTTGAGTAGCTAAAGTGAAAGGAAGAAGTAATGAAGTAAAAGAGCTGAACAGAAGATTTCAAAGGGTGACTTGAGAAGAAAAAGTAAGGTACTAAAACGAAATGTGCAAAGACCTAGAGTTAGAAAACCAAAAGGGAAGAACACACTTGACATTTCTCAAGCTGAAAGAAATTAAGAGAAAATTCAAGCCTTGAGTTGCAATACTGAAGGATTCTACTGGGAAAATATTAAACAACACAGAAAGCACCAAAAAAAGATGGAAGGAATACACAGAGTCACTGTACCAAAAAGAATTATTTGACATTCAACCATTTCAGGAGGTAGCATATGATCAAGAACTAGTAGTATTAAAGGAAGAAGTCCAAGCTGCATGAAGGGAATGGTGAAAAACAAGGCTCCAGGAATTGAGCGAATACCAATTCAGATGTTTCAGCAAACCGATACAGCATTGGAAGGTCTCACTGGTCTATGCCAAAAATTGGAAGAGAGCTACCTGGCCAAATGACTGGAAGAGATCCATATTTGTGCCCATTTTAAAGAAAGATGATCCAACAGAATGGGGAAATTATCAAACAATATCATTAATATCACACACAAGTAAATTTTTGTTGAAGATCATTCAAAAGAGGTTGCAGCAGTACATCGACAAGGAACTGCCAGAAATTCAAGCCAGATTCAAAAGAAGACATGGGATGAGGGATATCATTACTGACGTCAGATGGACCTTGGCTGAAAGCAGAGAATACCAGAAAAAATGTTTACCTGTGTTTTATTGACTATGCAAAGGCATTGGACTGTGTGGATCATAATATATTATGGATAACATTGCAAAGAATAGGAATTCCGTAACACTTACTTGTGCTCATGCAAAACCTGTATATAGACCATGAAGCAGTTGTTCAAACAGAACAAGGGGATACTCTGTAGTTTAAAATGAGGAAAGATGTGTGTCAGGGTTGTATCCTTTCACCATACTTATTCAATTTGTATGCTGAGCAAATAATCTGAGAAGCTGGACTATAATGATGAAGAATGGGGCATCAAGATTGGAGGAAGACTCATTAACAACCTGTGATATGCAGATGACATAACTTTGCTTGCTGAAAGTGAAGAGGACTTTAAGCACTTATTGGTGAAGATCAAACACCACAGTCTTCAGTATGGATTACCCCTCAATGTAAAGAAAACAAAAGGCCTCACAACTGAACCAAGATGCAACATGATGATAAAAGAGAAAAGGCTGAAGTTGTCAAGGATTTCATTCTACTTGAATCTACAACCAATGCCCATAGAAGCAGCAGTAAAGAAATCAAACAACGCATTGCATTGGGCAAGTCTGTTGCAAAAGCAAAGATGTCTTTTTGAGGACTAAGGTGTGCCTGACTCAAGCCAGGGTGTTTTCAATTGCCTCATATACATGGGAATGCCGGAAAATGAATAAAGAAAATGGAAGAAGAATTGGCGCCTTTGAATTATGGTGTTGGAGACACATACTGAATATATCGTGGACTGCCAGAAGAACAAACAAATCTATCTTGGAAGAAATACATCCAGAGTGCTCCTTGGAAGTGAGAATGGTGAGACTTCATCTCATGTACTTTGGACATGTTATCAGGACGGACCAGTCCCTTGAGAAGGGCATCATGCTTGGTAAAGTGGAAGGTCATCAAAAAAGAGGAGGACCCTCAATGAGATGGATTGAAACAGTGGCGGCAACAATGGGCTCAAACATAGCAGTGATTGAGAGGATGGCACAGGACTAGGCGATGTTTTGTTCTGTTGTACATAGGGTCGCTATGAATTGGGACTAGAAGGCACCTAACAATAACAACATAGTCTTCTGGCTTGTGTTGTTTCTGATGGAAAAAAAAAAAAGTCAGCAGTTATTCTCATCTTTGTTCTCCGGAATGCAATGTCTTTCTTCTCTTGATGCTTTTAAGATTTTTTTTTTTAAATCACTGTTTTCAGCAATCATATTTTGATATGCCTTGGTGTGGTTTCTTTGGCATTTATCCTACTTAGTGTTGGTTGAGCTTCTTGGATCTTTGGTTTTATAGTTTTTGCCAAATTTGGGAAATTTTTTCAGACATTATTGCTTTCAATGTTTGTTCTGCTCCCCTTTTCTAGATTCCAATTACAGTGTTAGAATACTTGATATTGTCCCAGAGGTTTCTGAGCTCTATTCATACTTTTTCAGCTTTTTTTTTCCCTTTTTGCTTCAGTTTGAGTAGTTTCTATTGTTATATCTTAAAGTTCGTTTCTCTTTCTCTTTCAGTGTCAAATATGTTAACTCCATTCGATGAAGTTTTCATATAAGTGAACAACCCCTAATCTCGTTCACATAAAATATATTAAAATATTTTTAGTTCTACAGGTTCCGTTTAGTTCTTTTTTATAGTTTCCATTTCTCCTTTTTTTTTTTTTACCCTTAAATCCTTGAGCATATTTATATAGCTGTTATAAAATCCTTGTCTGCTATTTCCATCATCTCTGTCAATTATGGAACTGTTTCTATTTACTGATTTTTCTCCTAGTTATTATTATTTTTTTTTATGAGCCACGTTATTGTGCTTCTTTGCCTGTCTAGTAGTTTTTTCTCTTTTTAATTGAACACTAGAGACTGTAACGTTATGTTGTTGAATGCCTGGATTCTACTGTTTTCCTTTAAAAGTTATTGAATTTTTTGGCAGACAGTTAATTTACTTGCAAATCAGGTTTTTTTGAGTCTTGTTTTTAATTTTGCTAGGGCAAGTTTCAAGTAGTCTTTTCTGGGGTCTCTACCGAATGCCCCGGGTGTTAAACAAAGTCCACTCTCAAAGGTTGGAACTTAAATATATTTAAAAAAAAAAAAATTATAGTCTTGTGTAAACTCTGAAAATTGTGCTTACAGCTCCCCAGTCATTTTTGTATGTCTGGATGTGTGGAATTTCACAGTACATACACCAACTCCCAACGGGTCCCTATGCAGATTTAAAGATAGCTATGTATCTGTCTTCCTCCTTTCTGGTATTCTGACTTACAAATTCTTGCTACCTCACCTCCTTTGTCTCTGATCTTTGTCTCCTTCACTCAGTGAGACCTCCATGCTTTGACTGAGTTTTTCCTTTTTGTGTTCCAGTTCAGAAAATTATTTCCAGAAGAAAACCAGGACAAGGGTAAGGTTCATCTCATCTATTTTTCTTCTTTCAGAGATCACAGTCCTGGGGCTACCTTTTGTCCAATGCCTGAAAATAGTTCTTTCATATATTTTGTCCAGTTTCTAGTTGCTTGTGGTGGGAGGACAAATCTAGTATTACTTACTTCATCAAGAATAGGAGCAGAAGCCTCTTTTCTTTTTTAATACCCTGCAGGCCAAATCCTATCTGTGGCCTGTTTTTATACGGCCCATGAGATAAGAACGGATTTTACATTTTTAAAGGGCTATTTAAAAAATGAGGAAAAATATGTGACAGACTGTATGTAACCTGCAAAGCCTATCTGCCCCTTTACAGAAAACCTTTTTGGGTCCCTGTCTTAAAAAAAAAACAGAATTGTGTTGAGTCTAATTGTCAATATGCGGAGTACATGGCACGCAATCATCTGTTATAGTCTATACCTTATTTTATTTTTTGTTTTATCTTCTTTTCTTTTCTCCCCATTTACTCTCCATCTCCAGTCCTGTTCTCCTTCCCATTGATACTCTCGTATGTATATATAATGTATTCCTTTCCAATCCACATTCCATGTGTTTGTTTATATATGTATATTTTAAAACTTTAAAGAAACAGTATTATATTATAAATTTAATACACTTTTATAACTTCTTTTTTCTCTCAAAGTCATGTTTTTGTAGTAGATCCATGTTGCTGCAAGTTTGGGTTAATTCCTTCAGCCTGCTGCATAGTAACCCATCATAAGCATAAACGACATTTACATATCCTTACTCATATTGATAGGCTTCTTGGTTTCCTCCAAATCCTTCCTACCACAAATAATACCTTGATAAATGACCATCTTTACACGTCTCCTGTGCATGTATGTGAGTATTTTTCTGAGGTACCTACCTAGGAATGGAAATTCTGGGTCATAAGTGATGTACACATTTAATTGCTGTAAGAACTGCTGGACTGCTGTCCGAACATGGCTGCAGTAGTTGCCTGGCACTCATGCTAGCAGCCTATGAGGATTAAAAAAAAAAAAAATCTGTTTCTTATTATTCTTTCCAGAATTTTGTATTATCCAATTGTATTCATTTCCTATTGCTCCTGTAAAAACAAATTACCACAGACTTAGTGTCTTAAAAACAACACAAACTTATTTTCCTAAAGTTCCAAAGGTCAGGAGTCCAAAATGAATTTTCAGGGCTAAAATCAATGTCCTGCCAGAGCTGGTTCCTTCTGGAAGATATAGGGGAGAATCTATTCTTTGCTTTTCTGAGATTACAGAGGATGTTTTCATTCCTTTGGTTCATGGACCTTCCATTTCAAGAAGGTTTCTGGGTGGTGCAAATGGTTTGTGCTCAACTACTAAAAAAAAATTTTTTTTTTTTAAAGGTTGGCAGTTCTAACCCATTCAGTGGTGCTGCAGAAGAAAGGCCTGGTGGTCTGTTTCTGTAAATATTACAGCAAAGAAAACCTTATGAATCTCAGTTCTATTCTGTAACACATGGGGTCACCATGAGTTAAAAATGACTAGATGGCAACAGGTTTGTTTTTTTGATTTTCCATCTTCATAGCTGGTACCATGTAGGGTTTTAATCTTTAAAATTAATAGATACTCAGGTTTGTCATGTATAAACTTATTTAGTTTATTGCAAAGTAGTCATGGTGAGACATGCAAGTAAGACCTCACAACATTCATTTAAAACTGGAGAATCAGAATTAACAATTACAATGTTAGTTCAATGTTTAGAGTCCAGATCTTTAGATTTTAGACTTTTACCTTTTATGAATGGTCTTGGGAGGAAGTCTTGACCATGGCTCAAACTTGGTGGAGGTCCCTCATAGCTAGGGTCTGGCATCAGTAGCAATGGACAGAATCTTAGTGCAGTACCTATTTTTATAGAGAGTCAGATTCTAGAGGGAGGTTCCATCTCTGCCTTCTCTCAGTGAGTAAACAGAGATTTAGGGTTTATATGTGAACTTTTCACCTTGGCCTCACACAATAAAGGCCAATGTGACATCAAAGACAAGTATGCTATGTCTTCTCTCCAGGGTTAGAGGTCAGCCAAATGTCGAACCTTTTCTTCAAAGTTAGAGATTAGGGAGGTTGTTTGGATTTATGTCTCAAGGCTAGTTTACAAAGAATAACTATATTATATTTTCTTCTATTACAGCATGCCAGGTCAAAGTCAAAGTCAAGTTTGTTGACATTCTTCACATACTCCACATGCTTCTATGTCTAAGTTTAGAAATGTTCTAAATAACTTTCTAATGGCTTATAAGTTTCTAATGACTTATAGTTAACATTAGAGAGTATTACAAAGGTAATATTTCTACTTTCAGATTATGAGTGCATATGAATATGTATTTTGAAGGTATAACAGTGACTTGTACCTTATGTGATTTGAAAGCATCACAGAAACAACACACAGAACAACTAGAATGGCTAGTCAAGTCTTTCTCACTTCAGATCACTCTGATACTCTGTCTTCTGCCTCTCTCTGCCACATTATAAGTTGATTCTGACCCCTAGTGACCCTATAGGACAGAGTTGAACTGCTCCATTGGGTTTCTAAGGGTGGCTGGTGGATTTGAACTGTGACCTTTTGATTAGCAGCTGAGCTCTTAACAATTTGGCCACCAGGGTCTCCTCCATTATCAAGACCCTTCTAATTACATTGGGCCCATGAGGATAAAATAGGATAATCTTCTCATCTCAAGGTCAGTTTATTAGCAACCTTAATTCCATCAGCAACCTTAATTCCCTTTGCCATGTAACCTAGCATATTCACACATTCCAAGGACCGGGATGCAGATAGGGTTGAGGGCCATTTTTCTGTCTAACATCAACTTTCTAATTTTTGCCAATCTGTAAAATAGCTCAATGTATCTAAAATGTACAAACAACTCCTGTAAACTGGTAAGAAAAATACAGAAAATAAATACTAAATAAGTAATGGATACAAATAGACAATTATCGAAAGAGGAAAACTGAAAGGGTAATATGTATATGGAGAGATGCTCAACCTCACTCTTAATAATAGCATTGCAAATTTAAACTGAGACTTTTTTTTTTTGGTAACAACTTTATTCAGATATAATTCACATACTGTACAATTCATCCATTTACAGTGTACAATTCAGTGGCTTTTAGTATATTCACAGAGTTATGCAACCATCAACACAATTTTAGGATATTTTCATCACCCACAAAAGAAACCCCACACTTTTTACCTATCATCCCCCAAGTACCCTACTCCCTCCCCCCTGCCAGCCTCAGCCAAGGCAACCACTAATCTACTTTCTATCTATAGATTTGCTTGTTCTGGACATTTAATATAAATGGAATCATATATGGTCTTTTGTGACTGTTTTCTTTCACTTAGCGTAATGTTTTCAGGTTGCTGTAGCAGGTATCACTGCTTCATTCCTTTTTGTGGTATATCCATTGCATGCTGTACCACAGTTTGTTTATCCATTTGGATTCTGTTCACTTTTTGGCTATTAGGAATAACTATGCATATTTGTGTACAAGTTTTTATACAGACATATGTTTTCATTTATCTTCCATATATACCTAGGAGTAGAATTGGTGAGTCAAATGGTAACTCTGTGTTAAAGTTTTTGAGAAACTGCCAGACTGTTTTCCTAAGTGGCTGCATCATTTTACATTCCCACCAGCAATGTATAAGGATTCAGATTCCTCTACATCCCAGACAAAACTTGTCATTATCTATCTTTTGATTATATCCATTCTAGTGGGAATGAGGAAAACCTGGTGGTGTAGAGGCTAAGTGCTACGGCTGCTAACCAAAGGGTCAGCAATTCGAATCTGCCAGATGCTCCTTGGAAACTCTATGGGGCAGTTCTACTCTGACCTATAGGGTCGCTATGAATCAGAATTGACTCAATGGCAATGGGTTTGGTTTTTTTGGTAGTGGGAATGAAGTGGTATCTCATATCTCATTGTAGTTTTGATTTGCATGACACCATTTTTTACCTTTCATGCTGGCAAAAACCAAAATATAAAACACTGTAATGGGGAGAGCATTGGGGTAAAACTGGCACTGATCTGACATTGCTGCTGAGAATGTAAATTGGTGCAGCATCTATGAAGGGCAGTTTGGCCTCTCCATCAAAATTTTAAAGGCACATACCCTTTGACTCACTAATTCTACCACTAGCAATTTGAGCTATTCTTAAACCAAAAGCAAACCTGTTGCCATTGAGTCGATTCTGACTCAGAGTGACCCTATAGGTCAGAGTAGAAATGCCCCATAGAGTTTCCAAGGAGCACCTGGTGGATTTGCACTGCTGACCTTTTGGTTAGCAACCATAGCACATAACCACTACTGCACCAGGGTTTCAGAACTATTCTTGCACATGTGGAAGTTGATACATGCACAAGAATTTTCACAATAACATTATTTGTACCAGTGTTAATCTCCATTTATATCTGACTGCTTACGTGAATGGATACAATGCTACACTTAAAAAGACTGAGGCAACTCTCTGTGTACTGATATGAAATTATTCCCAAGATACATTGATAGATGAAAAAAAATGAGGTGTAGGGCAATGTTCTATTATACTGTCATTTTTGTTTAAAACAAAAGAGGAGGGAGGTAGGGCCAAGACAGCAGAGTAGTCAGATGCTTCTGGTGAACCCTCTTACAACAAAGACCCCCCAAAACAAGTGAAACAATCATATTTATGACAATTAGGAGCCCTGAACATCATAGACAAAGTTAGAAAACGGACTGAGTGGCAGGGGGAGGGAGAGACAGTTCAGAAGCAGAGAGGAGTTGCCGGACCTGAATTGCCGGGAACCCTCAGGCACCATTCACGGGAGTGACTGCAGCAGGCTGGTGGTAGCATTCTGCCACAGTTTCCTCAAGGAGACACACCCAGCTGCACAGCTACTCACATCTCTGGAACCAGACAAGAAGGGTGCTCTTGGCAAAAGCTAAGTACTTGCATATATTTTACCTCAAGCCAGCTTCAGTGGCTGTTGATTAACCTGGGACTGAGATAGGCTCTGCTGAGTGTCCTGAGCCATTCTCCTGGCCTTTGAGAAGGAATAAATTCACAACTGGGGGAAAAGATAGCCTGCCAGATCCACTAACCTGGGGAACTCAGGACAGAAGCAGCTCCTGTCCAGGCATAAATGGTCCATGGACTTTGAATACCTTTTCCCACTGCATGGACCTGTTTTGGACTATTCAGGAGACTAGGCTCTTGTTGGAAGACTGCAACTGTTTCAGCTGTGCAGCGGACAGGTGGGTGTTTGATGTTTGACACCACTTTGCCTATTAAACAGGGTCCTTACCTACCCACATCAGGGGCCGAAGAGCTGGTCGTTCCACTCAGGTCACCCAGCCACCTGCAACAGGATAACTGGTACCTCCCAGTCCTTACAATCAAAAGCATTGGGTGCCCATGGTCCATCTGCAGAACCCACCCACTTGTGCACTCTAGGGAACAGGGATGCCCTTTCCTCACAGACACTTGGGGGATGGTTGTCAGCCCCCTGCCTTGTTCAGAGCATGACCCCCTGCTGCAACCAGAAACCGGTACCTACACCAATCACCTCTGCCCCTCTAAAACTGTAGGAAAGAGCCTGTACCACACACTTGATAACCAACTACCTGACACCTGAGCTGAGTCCATATGAGAAACATGAATGGACTCCTAGGCTCATACATGTGATAACAGCTCTAGCCCTCTGGGAACAGGACGCCAGAGCTTCAAAGGTGAAATTAATCAAGCTAGCTCACTCAAGCAACCCATTTGGGCATATCAAAACAAAACAAAGCAAGAAGCTAGGATACAGTAAGCAAGCATAAAATAAACTAATACAATAACTTATAGATGGCTTGGAGACAACAGTCAATATCAAATCACATAAAAAAGCAGACCACGATCGCTTCTACAAGCTCTCGAAACAAAGAAACAAGGTATCTTCTGGATGAAGGTGCCTTCCTGGAATTACCAGATGCAGAATAGAAAAGATTAATACACAGAACTCTTCAAGACATCAGGAACGAGATCAGGTAGGAGATAAGGCAATACACAGAACAAGCCAAGGAACACGCAGATAAAGTAGATGAAGAAATTAAAAAGGTTATTTAAGAACATAATGAAAAATTTAATAAGCTGTAAGAATCCATAAAGAGACAGCAATCAGAAATTCAGAAGATTAACAACAAAATCACAAAATTAGACAACTCAATAGAAAGTCAGAGGAACAGAATTGTGGAAGCGGAAGCCAGAATTAGTGAGATTGAAGATAAAACACTTGGCAACAATATAAAAGAAAACAATATATTAGAAGAAAAATAGGAAAAGAATTTTAAAAAATGAAGAAACCATAAGAATCATGTGGGACTCTATCAAGAGAAATAACCTATGAGTGACTGGAGTACCAAAACAGGGAAAGATAAGAGAAAATACAGAGAGTTGTTGAAGATTTGTTGGCAGAAAACTTCCCTGATATTGTGAAAGATGAGAAGATATCTACCCAAGATGCTCGTCAAACTCCACGTAAGGTAGACTTTAAAAAGAAAGCACCAAGACATATTAAAATCAAATTTGCCAAAACCAAAGATAAAGAGAATTTTAAGAGCAGCTAAGGATAAATGAAAAACCACTTACAAAGGAGAGACAATAAGAATAAGCTTGGACTACTTGGCAGAAACCATGCAGGCAAGAAGGCAATGGGATGACTTATATAAAGCATTGAAGGAAAAAAATTGCCAGCCAAGAATCATATATCCAGCAAAACTGTCTCTCAAACATGAAGGTGAAATTACAACATTTCCAGATAAACAGAAGTTTAGGGAATTTGTAAAGACCAAACCAAAACTACAAGAAATACTAAAAGGATTTCTCTGATTAGAAAATCAATAATAACAGATATCAACCCAAGACTAGAACATAGGACAGAGCAACCCAGAGAGGTAAATCACAAAAATAAATCCAGATTAAAAAATACTCAAAACAGGGAAACAGCGATGTCATTATATAGAAGAAGACAACATTAAAACTATAAAGACTAAGAAATGTAGTCATAGATCTTTCATATGGAGAGGAAGACAAGGCAATATAAAGAAATAAAAGTTAGGTTTAAACTTAGAAAAATAGGGGTAAATATTAAGGTAACCACAAAGTAGACTAACAATCCTACTCATCAAAATAAAATACAAGAAAAAAAATAGAGACTCAGCAGAAACAAAATCAACAACAACTAATAAGAGGAAAAGACAATGTATAAAGATAAACTACTCAGCAGAAAAATTAAGTGGGAAAAAGAGACTGTCAATAACAACACACAAAAAAAGACATCAAAATGACAGCACTAAACTTTAAAAAAAAAAAAAAAACTCATACCTGTCCATAATTATGCTGAATGTAAAAGGACTAAATGCCCCAATAAAGAGACAGAGTAGCAGAATGGATTAAAAAACATGATCTGTCTATATGCTGCCTAAAAGAGACGCACCTTAGACTTAGAGACACAAAAAACTAAAACTCAAAGGATAGAAAAAAATATATCAAGCAAACAACAATCCAGAAAGAGCAGGAGTGGCAATATTAATTTCTGACAAAATAGACTTTAAGGTTAAATCTATCAGAAAGGATAAGGAAGGGCACTATATAATGATAAAAGGGACAATACCCCAGGAGGTTATAACCATATTACATATTTATGCACCCAATGACAGGGCTGCAAGATACATAAAACAAACTCTAACAGCATTGAAAAGTGAGATAGACAGCTCCACAATTATAGTAGGAGATGTCAACACACCACTTCTGGTGAAGGACAGAGCACCCAGAAAGAAGCTCACTAAAGATATGGAAGATCTAAATGCCACAATCAACCAACTTGACCTCGTAGACATACACAGAACACTCCACCCAACAGCAGTCAAGTATACTTTCTTTTCTAGTGCACATGGAACATTCTCTAGAATAGACCACGTATTAGGTCATAAAGCAAGCCTTAGCAGAATCCAAAACATCAAAATATTGCAAAGCATCTTCTCTGACCATAAGGCCATAAAAGCAGAAATCAATAACAGAAAAACCAGGGAAAAGAAATCAAACACTTGGAAACTGAACAATATCCTGCTCAGAAAGGACTGGGTTATAGAAGACGTTAAGGATGGAATAAAGAAATTCATAGACTCCAATAAGAATGAAAACACTTTCTATCAGAACCTTTGGGACACAGCTAAAGCAGTGCTTGGAGGTCAATTTATATAAATAACTGCATACATACAAAAGGAAGAAAGGGCCAAAATCAAAGAATTATCCCTACAACTTGAACGAATAGAAAGAGAGCAATAAAAGAAACCCTCAGGCACCAGAAGAAAGCAAATTATGAAGATTAGAGCAGAATTAAATGAAATAGAAAACAGAAAAACAATTGAAAGAGTTAACAAGACCAAAAGGTGGTTCTCTGAAAAAATTCACAAAATTGATAAACCGTTAGCCAAACTGACAAAAGAAAAACGGGAGAGAAAGCAAATAACCTGAATAAGAAATGAGATGGGCTATAACACCATAGACCCAACTGAAATTAAAAGAATTATATCAGATTACTATGAAAAATTGTACTCTGATAAATTTGAAAATCTAGAAGAAATGGGTGAATTTCCAGAAACACACTACCTACCTAGATTAACACAAACAAAGGTAAAATAACTAAATAGACCCATAACAAAAGAAGCGATTGAAAAGGTAATCAAAAACCTCCCAACAAAAAAAAGCTCTTGCTGGAGAGCTTCACTGCAGAGTCCTACCAAGTTTTCAGAGAAGAGTTTATGCCACTACCACTAAAGGTTATTTCAGAGCATAGAAAAGGATGGAATACTCCCAAACTCATTCTATGAAGCCAGCATACCCCTGATACTGAAACCAGGTAAACAAAAAAAAAAAATTTTTTTTTTTTTTTTTTTTTTAAAGACACCACAAAAAAAGAAAATTACAGAGCTATATCCCTCGTGAACTTAGATGCAAAAATCCCCAACAAAATTCTAGCCAATAGAATTCAACAACATCAAAAAATAAAATAATTCACCATGACCAAGTGGGATTCATACCAACTATGCAGGATGGTTCAACATTAGAAGAGCAATTAATGTAATGCATCATATAAATAAAACAAAAGACAAGAACCACATGATCTTATCAATTGATGCAGAAAAGGCATTGGACAAAGTTCAACACTCACTCATGATAAAAACTCTCAGCAAAATAGGAATAGAAGGAAAATTCCTCAACATAATAAAGGGCATTTATACACAGTCAACAACCAACATCATTCTAAATGGAGAGAGCCTGAAAGCATTCCCCTTGAGAATGGGAACGAGACAAGGATGCCATTTATCACCACTCTTATTCAACATTGTGCTGGAGGTCCTAGCCAGAGCAATTAGGTTAGATAAAGAAATAAAGGGCATCCAGATTAGTAAAGAAGAAGTAAAAGTATCTCTATTTGCAGATGACATGATTTTATACACAGAAAACCCTAAAGAATCCTCAAGAAAACCACTGAGACTAATAGAAGAGTTCAGCAGAGTATCAGGATACAAGATAAACACACAAAAATCAGTTGGGTTCCTCTACACCAAGAAAAAGAACATCGAAGAGGAAGTCACCACCAAATCAATACCATTTACAGTAGCCCCCAAGAAGATAAAAATACTTAGGAATAAATCTTACCAGAGATGTAAAAGACTTATACAAAGAAAACTACAAATACTACTGCCAGAAACCAAAAGAGACCTACATAAGTGGAAAAACATACCTTGCTTATGGATAGGAAGACTTAACATTGCAAATATGTCTATTCTACCAAAAGTGATCTGTAGATACGATACAATTCCAATCCAAATTCCAACAACATTTTTTAATGAGATGGAGAAACAAATCATCAACTTCATATGGAAGGGAAAGAGGCCCCAGATGAGCAAAGCATTACTGAAAAAGAACAAAGTGGGAGGCCTCACTCTAGCTGATTTTAGAACCTATTATACTGCCACAGTAGTCAAAACAGCCTCGTACTGGTACAACAACAGATACATAGACTAATGGAACAGAATTGAGAATCCAGACATAAATGCATCCACATACGAGCAGCTGATATTTGACAAAGATCCAAAGTCAGTCAAATGGGGAAAAGACAGCCTGTTTAACAAATGATGCTGGCATAACCGGATATCCATTTGCAAAAAAATGAAACAAGAACCATATCTCACACCATGCACAAAAAGTAACTCAAAATGGATCAAAGACCTAAATATAAAATCTAAAACAATAAAGATCATGAAAGAAAAAATAGGATCAATGCTAGGAGCCCTAATACATGGCATAAACAGTATACAAACATTACTCCAATCCACAAACACCAGAAGAGAAACTAAATAACTGGGAGCTCCTAAAAATCAAACACCTTTGCTCATCCAAAGATTTCACCAAAAGATTACCTACAGACTGGGAAAAAGTTTTTAGCTATGACATTTCTGATCAGCATCTGATCTCTAAAATCTACGTGATACTGCAAAAACTCAACTACAAAAAGACAAATAACCTAATTAAAAAATGGGCAAAGGATATGAACAGACAGTTCACTAAAGAAGACATTCAGGTAGCTAACAGATACATGAGGAATTGCTCACGATCATTACCCATTAGAGAAATGCAAATCAAAACTACAAAGAGATAATATTTCACTCCAACAAGGCTGGCACTAATCCAAAAAACACAAAACAATAAATGTTGGAGAGGCCGTGGAGAGACTGAACACTTATACACTGCTGGTGGGAATGTAAAACGGTACAACCACTTTGGAAATCGATTAGGTGCTTCCTTATGAAACTAGAAATAGAACTATCATACAATCCAGCAATCACACTCCTTGGACTATATCCTAGAGAAATAAGAGCCTTTATATGAATAGATATATGCACACCTATGTTCATTGCAGCACTGTTTACAATGGCAAAAAGATGGAAGCAACCAAGGTGCCTATCAACAGATGAATGGATAAACAAATTATGGTATATTCCCACAATGGAATACCACGCATTGATAAAGAACAATGATGAATCCATGAAACAGTTTGTAATATGGAGGAATCTGGAAGGCATTATGCTGAGTGAAATTATTCAGTTGCAAAAGGACAAATTTGTATGAGACCACTATTATAAGAACTTGAATAATAGCTTAAACAGAGAAGAAAATATTCTTTGATGGTTATGAGAGTGGGGAGGGAGGGAGACGGGTTTTCACTAACTAGATAGTAGACAAGTACTATTTTAGGTGAAGGGAAGGACAACACACAATACAGGAGAGGTCAGCACAACTGGACTAAACCAAAAGTAAGAAAGTTTCCTGAATAAACTGAATGCTTCAAAGACCAGCGTAGCAGGGGTCGGGGTTTGGGGACCATAGTTTCAGGGGACATCCAAGTCAATTGGCATAATAAAATCTATTAAGAAAACATTCTGCATCTCATTTTGGAGAGTGGCGTCTGAGGTCTTAAATGCTTGCAAGCAGCCATCTAAGATGCATCAATTGGTCTCAACCCACCTGGAGCAAAGGAGAATGAAGAACATCTAAGACACAAGGTAATTATGAGCCCAAGAGACAGAAAGGGCTGTATAAACCAGAGACTACATCAGCCTGAGATGGGAAGAACTACATGGTGTCCAGCTACAACTGATGACTACGCTGACAGGGAACACAACAGAGAACCCGCGAGGGAGCAGAAGAGCAGTGGGATGCAGACCTCAAATTCTCGTAATAACACCACACTTAATGGTCTGGCCGAGACTAGAAGGACCCCGGAGAGCATGGTCCTTCTGTTAGTCCAAGACAGGAACCACTGCAAAGCCAACTCTTCAGAGAGGGATTGGATTGGACTATGGGATAGAAAATGATACTGGTAAGGAGTGAGCTTCTTCGATCAAGTAGACACATGAGACTATGTGGGCAATTCCTTTCTGGAGGGGAGTGAGAGGGCAGAGGGGGTCTGAAGCTGGCTGAATGAACACAAAAATAGAGAGTGGAAAGGAGTGTGCTGTCTCATTTGGGGGAGAGCAACTAAAATAAATAGCAAGATGTATATATATTTTTGTATGAGAGACTGACTTGATTTGTAAACTTTCACTTAAAGCACAATAAAAAAAAATTTTTTTTTAATTGCCTAGGATATTTCTGAAAGAATGCATAAGAAACTAACAGTGATTGTACCCTGGAGAATGGAATTGCATAGCTATAGAAGGGTGGGGTGGAATATTTTAACAATATTTTTTACATTCTGTATTTTTAAATTTAGAACTATATACACGCATTAAAAAAAACTGAAAACCCGTTGCCATCGAGTCAATTCTGATTCATAGCCACCCTATAGGATAGAGTAGAACTGCCCCATAGAGTTTCCACGGAGCGGCTGGTGGATTTGAACTGTTGACCTTTTGGTTAGCAGTTGATCTGTTAACCACTGCACCACAAGGGCTCCATATACATAGGAGCCCTGGTGGCTCAGTGGTTAAGCACATGGCTGCTAACTGAAAGGTTGGCAGTTTGAACCCCCCCGCTGATCTGTAGGAGATAGATGGGCAGTCTGCTACTGTAAAGATAACAGCCTTGGAAACCCTATGGGAGCAGTTCTACTCTGTGCTGTAGGGACGTTAAGAGCCAGAATTAACTTGTATATAAAGAATTTATGTTTATATTTTCTACAGAAAGGATTGATATTTTTATTATGTTAATTCTGGCTTACTTTATTGCTCTATTGCTTGTCACTATTATAAATGAAACCTTTTTATTAACTTTACTAATTGGTTATTCCACCATACCTGAAGAAAGGAAGAGGTCATTAAAAAGACAAGAAAGAAAAGACCAAAATGGATGTCAGAAGAGACACTGAAACTTACTCTTGAATGTTGAGTAGCTAAAGCAAATGGAGGAAATGATGAAGTAAAAGAGCTGAACAGAAGATTTCAAAGGGTGGCTTGAGAAGACAAAGTAAAATATTATAATGACATGTGCAAAGACCTGGAGTTGGAAAACCACAATGGAAGAACACACTCAGCATTTCTCAGGCTGAAATAACTGAAGAAAAAAAAAAATTCAAGCATCGAGTTGCAATATCAAAGCATTATATGGGCAAAATACTGAATGACAAAGAAAGTAACAAAAGAAGATGGAAGGAATACACAGAGTCATGGTACCAAAAAGAACTGGTTGATATTCAGTCATTACAGGAGGTAGCATATGATCAAGAACTTCTGGTACTGAAGGAAGAAGTCCAAGCTGCACTGAAGACATTGCAGAAAAACAAGGCTTCACGAATTGACAGCATACCAATTCAGATGTCTTAACAAACTGCAACGCTGGAAGTACTCACTGGTCTAAACCAAACCAAACCCACTGCCGTCGAGTCGAATCCGACTCATAGTGACCCTATAGGACAGAGTAGAACTACCCCATAGAGTTTCCAAGGAGCACCTGGCGGATTCGAACTGCTGACCTCTTGGTTAGCAGCCGTAGCACTTAATCACTACGCCACCAGGGTTTCCCTCACTTGTCTATGCCAGTCAACCGACTGGAAGAGATCCATACTTATTCCTATTTCAAAGAAAGGTGATCCAACAGAATGTGGAAATTATTGAACAATATCATTAATATCATACATACCCAAGTGTAATTTCGGTGAAAATCTTTCAAAAGCAGCTGCAGCAGTGCATCAACAGGGAACTGCTAGAAACTCAAGCAGTATTCAGAAGAGGATGTGGAACCAGGGACACTATAGCTGATGTCAGATGGATCCTGGCTGAAAGCAGAGAATACCAGAAAGATGTTTACCTGTGTTTTATTGACTATGCAAAGACATTTGACTGTGTGGATCATAACCAATTATGGATAACATTGCAAGGAATGGGAATTCTGGAACACTTAATTGTGCTTATGAGGAACCTGTACATAGTTGTTTTTGAACAGAACAAGGGGATACTTTGTGGTTTAAATCAGGAAAGGTGTGTGTCAGGGTTGTATCCTTTCACCATACTTATTCAATCTGTATGCTGAGCAAATAATCCAAGAAGCTGGACTATATAAAGAAGAACGGGGCATCAGGATTGGAGGAAGACTCATTAACAACCTGTGATTAGTAGATGACACACCCTTGCTTGCTGAAAAGTGAAGAGGACTCGAAGCATTTACTGATGAAGATCAAAGACCACAGACTTCAGAATGGCTTACACCTCGACATAAATAAAACAAAAATCCTCACAACTGGACCAATAAGCAACATCATGATAAACAGAGAAAAAACTGAAGTTGTCAAGGATTTCATTTTACTTGGATCCACAATGAACACACATGGAAACAGCAGTCAAGAAACCAAGAGACGCATTGCATTGGGCAAATCTGCTGCAAAAGATCTCTTCAAAGTGTTAAAAAGCAAAGATGTCACTTTGAGGACTAAGGTGTGCCTGACCCAAGCCATGGTGTTTTCAATTGCCTCAGATTGATGTGAAAGCTGGTCAGTGAATATGGAAGACTGGAGAAGAACTGACACCTTTGAGTTGTGATGTTGGTAAAGAATATTGAATGTATCATGGGCTGCCAAAAGAATGAACAAATGTGTCTTGGAAGAAATACAGCCGGAATGCTCCTGAGAAGTGAGGATGACAAGATTTTGTCTCACATATTTTGGATGTGTTGTCAGGAGGGACCAGCCCCTGTAGAAGGACATCATGCTTGGTAGAGCAGAGGGTCAGCAAAAAAGAGGAAGACCTCCAATGAGATGGATTGACACAGTGGCTACAACAATGGGCTCAAGCATAACAAGAATTATAAGGATGGCGCAGGACTGTGCAGTGTTTCATTCTGTTGTATGTAGGGTTGCTATGAGCTGGAACTGACTCGACAGCACCTAACAACAACAAATGACAACAATGAGGATTAAAAAACAGGCTGCAAGGGATCAGATAGAGACCTCCAGATAATAATATGGCAGACTAGATGGATACAAGTAGTTCCCCTCTGTTATAGACTGACTTGTGTCCCCCATAAATACCCGTCAACTTGGCTAGTCCACGATTCCCAGTATTGTGTGATGGCCCACCATTTTGTCAACTGATGTGATTTTCCTATGTGTTATACATCCTACCACTATGATGTTAATGAGGTGGTATTAGTGTTAAAGAGACAGGACTCAATCTACAAGACTAGGTTGTGTCTTATATCAATTTCTTTTGAGATGTAAAAGAAAGAACCAAGCAGAGAGAAAAGCGGACCTCATACCACCAAGAAAGCAGTGCCAGGAGCAGAGCACATCCTTTGGACCCAGGGATCGTGCATCTAAGAAGCTCCTGGTCCAAGGGAAGATTGATGACAAGGACCTTCCTCCAGAGTCGACAGAGAAAGAAAGCCTTTCTCTGGAGCTTGTGCCCTGAATTTGGACTTCCAGCCTACTAGATTGTGAGAGAATAAACTTCTGTTTGCTGAAGCCATCCACTTGTGGTATTTCTGTTATAGCAGCACTAGATTACTAAGACACTCTCCAACTCCAAACACATAGAAGTCTAGAATATGAAAAAAAATTTTTTTTTTTTAATATATGGTAAAGTCAAAAACAAGAAAAATAGCCCCATGTGTCAGAATGATAAGAGGCCCAAAGTCAGAGGATCTAGTGGGAAATAAAACAGAATAGCTCACAGGGGTAAAAGAAACAATTACAGGCTTTTGGAACTACGGGTTTAATACTTTCAAGGACAGTAAGAGATCAGCTGCAAACCCATCCTTGATGGAAAGCTTGAATAATCCTGTAAAATGGGACAAGGAAAACTCCAAATAACCAACACAATCACAAAACCAAACCAAACCCATTGCCATCAAGTCAATTCCAACTCATGGTGTCCCTATAGAACAGAGTAGAACTGCCTCATAGGATTTCCAAGGCTGTGATCTTCAAGGAAACAGACTGCCACATATTTCTCCCATGGAGGTGCTGGTGGGTTCAAACCACCAGCCTTTTGGTTAGAAGGCAAGTGCTTAACCACTGAACCTTCAGGGCTCCTTAACCAATACTATAAGACAATGAAAATTTGTTTTTTTTTATTTTGAGGTGTAAGCCATTCTGAAGGCTGCAGTCTTTAATCTTCATCAGTAAATGCTTCAAGTCCTCTTCACTTTCAGCAAGCAAGGGTGTGTCATCTGCTAATCACAGGTTGTTAATGAGTCTTCCTCCAATCCTGATGCCCCGTTCTTCTTCATATAGTCCAGCTTCTTGGATTATTTGCTCAGCATCCAGATTTGCATAGTCAATAAAACACAGGTAAACATCTTTCTGGTATTCTCTGAATCCAGCTTGAATTGCTGGCAGTTCCCTGTCGATGCACTGCTGCAGCTGCTTTTGAATGATTTTCAGCAAAATTTCACTTGGGGTGATATTAATGATATTGTTCAATAATTTCCACATTCCATTGGATTACCTTTCTTTGAAATAGGAATAAGTATGGATCTCTTCCAGTCAGTTGGCCAGGTAGCTGTTTTCCTAATTTCTTGGCATAGATAAGTGAGCACTTCCAGTGTTGCATCCACTTGTTAAACCATCTTAATTGGCATTCCATCAATTCCTGGCGACTTGTTTTTCTCCAATGCCTTCAGTGCAGCTTGGACCTCTTCCTTCAGTAACATCAGTTGCTGATCATATGCTACCTCCTGAATTGGTTGAAGGTCAACCAGTTCTTTTTGATATAGTGACCCTGTGTATTCCTTCCATCATCTTTTGATTCTTCTGGCATTGTTTAATATTTTCCCTGTAGAATCCTTCAATATTGTAACTCGAGGCCTGATTTTTTTTTTTTCCAGTTCTTTCAGCTTGAGAAATGCCAAGCGTGTTCTTCTCTTTTGGTTTTCTAACTCCAGGTCTTTGCACATGTCATTAAAATACTTTACATTGTCTTCTCGAGTTGCCCTTTGAAATCTTCTGTTCAGCTCTTTGACTTCATCATTTCTTCCTTTCAGTTTAGAGCAAATTTCAGAGTCTCTTCTGACATCTATTTTGGTATTTTCTTTGTTTCCTATCTTTTTAATGACTTCTTGCCTTCTTCATGTACGATGTCCTTGATGTCATTCCAAAACTCCTCTAGTCTTCAGTCATTAGCATTCGATGAGTCAAATCTATTCTTGAGATGGTCTCTAAATTCAGGTGGGATATACTCAAGGTTGTACTTTGGCTCTCATGAACTTGTTTTAATTTTCTTCAGTTTCGACTTGAACTTGCGTATGAGCAATTAATGGTTTGTTCTGCAGTCGGCCCCTCGCCTTGTTCTGTCTGATGATTTTGAGCTTTTCCATTGTGTCATTTCACAGATGTAGTCAATCTGATTCCTGTGTATTCCATCTTGTGAGGCCCTCGTGTATGTTCACTGTTTATGTTGTTGAAAAAGGTATTTGCAATGAAGAAGTTGTTGGTCTTGCAAAATTCTATCATGGAATCTCTGGCATCGTTTCTATCACCAAGGCTATATTTTCCAGCTACCGATCCTTCTTTGTTTCCTACTTTCACATTCCGATTACCAGTGATTATCAATGCATCCTGATTGCACTTTTGATCAATTTCAGGCTGCAGAAGTTGGTAAAAATCTTCAGTTTCTTCATCTTTAGCCTTAGGGTTGGGCGTAGATTTGAATAATAGTCACATTAACTGGTCTTCCTTGTAGGTATATGGATATTATCCTATCACTGACAATGCTGTACTTCGGGGTAGATCTTGAAATGTTCTTTTTGACGATGAATGCAACACCATTCCTCTTCATGTTGTCATTCCCGGCATAGTGGATCATATGGTTGTCTGATTCATATGGCCAACACCAGTCCATTTCAGCTCACTAATGCCTAGGATATCGATGTTTATGTGTTCCATTTCATTTTTGACAATTCCCAGTTTTCTTAAATTCACATACTGTTCCAGGTCCCGATTATTAATGGATATTTGCAGCCGTTTCTTCTCATTTTGAGTTGTGCTACATCAGCAAATGAAGGTCACAGAATCTTGACTCCATCCACATCGTTCAGGTCGACTCTACTTTGAGGAGGCAGCTCTTCCCCAGTAGTATTTTGAGTGCCTTCCAACATGGGGTCTCATCATCCGGCACTATATCAGACAATGTTCCACTGATATTCATCTGGCTTTCACTGGCTAATTTTTTTTCAGAAGTGGGCAGCCGGGTCCTTCTCCTAGTCTGTCTTAGTTTGGAATCTCAGCTGAGATGTGTCTGCCACGGGTGACCCTGCTGGTATTTGAATATCAGCGGCATAGCTTTCAGCATCACAGAAACATGCAAGTCCCCACAGTACGACAAACTGACAGACACCTCACTCATGGAGACACTATGCACAACAGAACAAAATGCTGCCTGGTCCTGTGACATCTTCATGATCGGTTGTGGATTGGACCATTTTGATCCATAAGATTTTCTTTGGCTTATTTTAGGAAGTAGATTTTCAGGCCTTTCTTCTTACTTTGTCTTAGCCTGGAAGCTCTGCTGAAATCCATTCAGCACCTTGCAACATGCCCTGGTGGATGGGTGGTGGCTGTGCATGAGGTGCATTGGCCTGGAATCAAACCCAGGTCTTCTACATGAGAGGTGGGAATTCTACCACCGAACCACCAATGCTTCTAATCACCATTACTTTCCCTATTTCTTTTACTAGTCAATCAAATGTAGGTATATTTCTCACGATTTTTTTGACCCTCTTTGTTTCCTTCTACATTCTCTTTCCCTTAGTGATTAACATTCCATTGCTGCATAACAAATTACTATAAACATACCATTTTAAAACAACATATATTTATATTTCACAGTTTCCATGAGTCAGGAACCTGGGCATGGCTTAGCTGGCTCATCTACTCACGGTCTCACAAAGCTATAATCAAGATGTTGGCCTGGGTCAGTCTGAGGCTTGAGCTCCTCTTCCAAGCTCCCACGATTGTTGGCAGAATTCGTTTCTTTGTGGATTCATGCAGCTTGTTTCTTCAAGGCCAGAAGAAGAATCTAAACTCAAGAAGGGCCTTGATAACCCTTTTAAAGGTTTATCTCATTAGGTCAAAAACCCAAAACCAAACCCGTTGCCGTCAAGTGGATTCCACGTCATAGCGACCCTATAGGACAGAGTAGAACTGCCCTGTAGGGTTTCCAAGGAGTGGCTGGTGGATTTTAACTGCCAACTTTAGGTCAGATTCATCCATAATAGTCTCCCTTTTGATTAATTCAAAGTTAACTGGTTAACCCAATCCACTGCCATTGAGTCAATTCTGACTCATAGCGACACTGCAGGACAGGGCAGAATTGCCCCATAGGGTTTCCAAGACTGCAATCTTTTTGTTGTTGTTGTTGCACTGTTTATTATAACAAAAAGCTGGGAACGACCCAATATCCATCAATACTAGAATGGGAAAATCATTACAGTAAATTTATACAATGACACACCATACAGCTGTGAAAATGGATGAACTACAGCTACATGTATAAACTTTGTTGTTGTTGTTGTTAGGTGCTGTCAAGTAGGTTCCAACTCACAGTGACCCTATGTATAACAGAGCAAAACACTGCCTGGTCCTGCGCCTTCCTCACAATCTTTGTTATGCCTGAGCCCATTGTTGCAGCCACTGTGTCAATCCATTTCCTTGAGGGTCTTTCTCTTTTTTGCTGACCCTCTACCAAGCATGATGTCTTTCTCCAGAGACTGATCTCTCCTGATAATATGTCCAAATTATGTGAGATGTAGTCTAGCCATCCTTGCTTCTAAGGTGCATTCTGGTTGTACTTCTTCCAAGACAGATTTGTTAGTTCTTTGAGTAGTCCGTGGTGTATTCAATATTCTTTGCCAAAACACCACAATTCAAAGGCGTCGATTCTTCTTCGGTCTTCCTTATTCATCTTGGATAAATCTTCAAAGCATAATATTAAGCAAAAACAAACACAAAACAATATATACAATGTGGTGCCATTTACATAGAAATTGAAAAAACAGGCTAAAAAAAGAGTATCTTGTTTTTATCTTGTTTAGGCATATACAAATAGATGGTTAAACTCTAAGGAAAAGTCAAGGATGGTAAATAGAAAACGTGAGACTAGTTAGCTCTGAGCTGGAGAGGATACAGCTTGGGGGGTTAGAATACCCAAAGGGTTTCAAAAGTATTGGTAATGTTCTATCTAACCTGGGATACCTTCATGGTTCTTTTTCTTTTTTTTTTTTAAATTGTGCTTTAAGTGAAAGTTTACAATTCAAGTCAGTTTCTCATACAAAATATTATACACACATTGTTATGTGACCCTAGTTGCTTTTCCTACAATGTGACAGCACACTCCTTCCCTCCACCCTGTATTTCCCATGTCCATTTAACCAGCTCCTATCTCCCTCTACCTTCTCATCTTACCTCCAGACAGGAGCTGCCCACATAGTCTTATTTGTCTACTTGAGCTAAGAAGCTCATTCCTCACCAGTATCATTTTATGTCTTATACCCATTACCTTTGAGTTGATTCCGACTCCTAACAACCCTATAGGACAAAGTGGAACTGCCCCATACAATTTCCAAGGAGCACCTGGTGAATTCGAACTGGCAAACTTTTGGTTAGCAGCCATAGCTCTTAACCACTATGCCATCAGGGTTTCATTATGTCTTATAGTCCAGTGTAATCTTTGTCTGAAGAGTTGGCTTCGGGAATGGTTTTAGTTCTGGGCTAACAGAGAGTCTGGAGGCCATGACCTCTGGGGTCCCTCCAGTCTCAGTCAGACCATTAAGTCTGGTCTTTTTACTAGAATTTGAGGTCTGCATCCCACTTTTCTCCTGCTCCATCAGGGATTCTCTGTTGTATGTCCTGTCAGGGTGGTCATTGGTGGTAGCCAGGCATCATCTAGTTCTTCCACTCTCAGGCTGATGGAGTCTCTGGTTTATGTGGCCCTTTCTGTCTCTTGGGCTTGTATTTTCCTTGTATCTTTGGTGTTCTTCATTCCCCTTTGCTCCAGGTGGGTTGAGACCAATTCATGCATCTTAGATCGCTGCTTGCTAGCTTTTAACGCCACTCACCAAAGTGGCATGCAGAACGTTTTCTTAATACACTTTACTATGCCAGTTGACCTAGATGTCCCCTGAAGCCATGGTCCCCAGGACCCCGCCCCTACTACTCTGTCCCTCAAAGTGTTTAGTTGTATTCAGGAAACTTCTTAGCTTTTGGGTTAGTCCAGTTGTGCTGACTTCCTTTGTATTGTGTGTTGTTCTTCCCTTAACCTAGAATAATTCTTGTCTTCTAATTAGTGAATACTCCTCTCCCTCCTTCCCCACCCTAGTAACCACCAAAGAATGTATTCTTCTGTGTTTAAACCTTTTCTTCAGGTCTTATAATAGTGGTCTCACACAATATCTGCCCTTTTGTGACTGAGTAATTTCACTCAGCATAATGCCTTCCAGATTCCTCCATGTTATGTTTCACGGATTCATCATTGTTGTTTATTGTGTGAATATACCATAATTTGTTTATCCATTCATCCATTGATGGGCACCTTGGTTGTTTCCATCTTTTTGCTATTGTAAACAGTGCTGCAATGAACATGGGTATGAGTATGTCCATTTTTGGGAGGGCTCTTATTTCTCTAGGATATATTCCAAAGCATAGGACTGTTGGATCATATGGTAGTTTTATTTCTAACTTTTAAAGGAAGTGCCAAATTGATTTACAAAGTGGTTGTACCATTTTACATTCCCACCAGCAGTGTATAAGTGTTCCAGTCTCCACAACCTCTCCAACATTTATTATTTTGTGTTTTTTGGATTAATGCCAGCCTTGTGAGAAGATATCTCATTGTAGTTTTGATTTGCATTTCTCTAATGGCTAATGATCGTGAGCATTTCCTCAAGTATCTGTTAGCCACCTGAATGTCTTCTATGGTAAAGTGCCTGTTCATATGCTTTGCCCATTTTTTAGCTGGGTTATTTGTCTTTTTGTTGTTGAGGTTTTGCAATATCTTATAGATTTTAGAGATTAGATGCTGATTGGATTTGTTGTAGCCAAATTTTTTTTCCCAGTCTGTAGGTTGTCTTTTTACTCTTTTGGTGAAGTCTCTGGATGAGCATAAGTGTTTGATTTTTGGGAGCTCCCAGTTACCTAGTTTCTCTTCCCAAAGCTACAACCTTTACAGAAGCAGACTGTCACGTCTTTCTCCTTTGGAGCAGCTGGTGGGCTCAAACAGCTGGCCTTTCAGTTAGCAGCCAAGTGCTTAACCACTGAGCCATGAGGGCTCCTTATCATCTAGTAAGAGGAGTTTTTTAGAGGTGGGGGAAATGTCACTAGTAACAGGAATAATATGCACTCCTCATCCTTAGGTAGCAGTTAAGCATGCTCCTTGGGAGTGTCATCTGGCAAGTATTGTTGTTGTAAATGCAGACTCTCCAGCCTTACTCCAAGATTCCCTGGGTGGTACAAATGGTTAAGCACTCTACTATAGTCAAAAGGTTCCTGATCATATGCCACCTCTTGAAATGGTTGAATATCAACTAATTCTTTTTGGTATAATGACTGTGTATTCCTTCCATCTTCTTTTGATGCTTCCTGTGTCATTTAATATGATCAGGAACCGATGGAACCGAAGGAAGAAGTCCAAGCTGCTCTGAAGGCACTGGCGAAAAGCAGGGCTCCAGGAATTGATGGAATATCGATTGAGACGTTTCAACAAACAGATACAGCGCAGGAGGTGCTCACTCGTCTATGCCAAGAAATAGGGAAGATAGCTTCCTGGCCAACTGATTGGAAAAGATCCATATTTATGCCTATTCCCAAGACAGGTGATCCAACCAAATGTGGAAATTATAGAACAATATCATTAATATCACACGCAAGCAAAATTTTGCTGAAGATCATTCAAAAACAGCTGCAGCAGTATATTGACAGGGAACTCCCCAGATATTCAGGCTGGTTTCAGAAGAGGACGTGGAACCAGGGATATCATTGCTGATGTCAGATGGATCCTGGCTGAAAGCAGAGAATACCAGAAGGATGTTTACCCGTATTGTATTGATTATGCAAAGGCATTCGACTGCGTCGATCATAACAAACTATGGATAACACTGTGAAGAATGGGAATTCTAGAACACTTAATTGTGTTTATGAGGAACCTTTACATAGATCAAGAGGCAGTTGTTCAGACAGATTGGTTTAAAGTCAGAAAAGGCGTGCGTCAGGGTTGTATTCTTTCACCATATCCATTTAATCTGTATGCTGAACAGATAATATGAGAAGCTGGACTATATGAAGAACAACGGGACATCAGGATTGGAGGAAGACTCATTAATGACCTGCGTTATGCAGATGACACAACCTTGCCTGCTGAAAGTGAAGAGGACTTGAAGCACTTACTAAAGAAGATCAAAGACCACAGCCTTCAGTATGGATTACACCTCAACATAAAACAAAAATCCTCAGAACTGGACCAATGAGCAACATCATGATAAACGGAGAAAAGATTGAAGTTGTCAAAGATTTCATTTTACTTGGATCCACAATCAACAGCCATGGGAGCAGCAGTCAAGAAATCAAAAGACGCATTGCATTGGGCAAATCTGCCTCAAAGGACCTCTTTAAAGTGTTGAAGAGCAAAGATGTCACCCTGAAGACTAAGGTGCGCCTGACCCAAGCCATGGTATTTTCAATCACATCATATGCATGTGAAAGCTGGACAATGAATAAGGAAGACCGAAGAAGAGTTGACGCCTTTGAATTGTGGTGTTGGCGAAGAATATTGAACATACCATGGACTGCCAAAAGAGAGAACAGATCCGTCTTGGAAGAAGCATGGCCAGAATGCTCCTTAGAGGCAAGGATGGCGAGACTGCGTCTTACATACTTTGGACATGTTGTCAGGAGGGATCAGTCTCTGGAGAAGGACATCATGCTTGGCAGAGTACAGGGTCAGCGGAAAAAAGGAAGACCCTCAATGAGGTGGATTGACACAGTGGCTGCAACAATGAGCTCAAGCATAACAACGATTGTGAGGATGGTGCAGGACCGGGCAGTGTTTCGTTCTGTTGTGCATAGGGCTGCTATAAGTCGGAACTGACGCAACAGCACCTAACAATAACATAATAGTCAAAAGGAAACTCTGGTGGCGTAGTGGTTAAGTACTACAGCTGCTAACCAAGAGGTCAGCAGTTCAAATCTGCCAGGAGCTCCTTGGAAACTCTATGGGGCAGTTCTCTGTCCTATAGGGTCGCTATGAATCAGAATCGACTCGACAGTAGTGGGTTTACTAGTCAAAAGGCTGGTGATCTTACACCAAGAGGCACCTTGAAAGACAGGCCTGTCAATCTGCTTCCAAAAGGCCACAGCCCTGAAAACCAACCCTATGTGACAATTCTACTCTGTACACATGGCATCTCTGTAACTTGGACTCTACTCAATGGTCAGCTAACAGTAACAACAACAACAAGCCCTACTCCAGACCTGCTGAATCAGAATCTGCATTTGAAAAAGCTCCCTTGGCAATTTGAATGCACCTTAAAATTGGGGAAGCATTATTTGAGAATAGCTCATCTTCTACATGTGCTAAGAGTGAAGCTAACCCCACCCTTGACTCCTCTGGTGGGCATGTACTTGGCCTGGCCAGTGAGAACATTTCACTCCCCTGGCAGTGGTGATTAATTAACTTAGGGATAAGTATGTGACCCAGGTTATGCCCAGCAACCTAAATATTTCAATTTGTATAGGAATTACTCAGCTGAGACAATCTCTTTTTCCCTTGGACTGCTAGCAGTATGAGTGGTCTGAGTCTGAAGTTGCCAGGGCAGCTATTTGAGGATGAAAAATGAAGCCAAGCATTGCAGAAGGGCAAGTCAAGAGATGGGAGAAACTAGCTCTTGATGATATCATTTGAGCTCCTGGATCAAACTGTACTTGAAGTTAAATCTATCCCTGGACACTTTTTTTTTTTTAGACTTTATTTTTTAGAGAAGTATTAAGTTTACAAAAAAAAATTGTTCAGAAAGTACAGAGTTCCCACTTTCCCCTTTCCCTATGCATACTGTTTCTCCTATTATAACATCTCGCATTTTTGTGGCATATTGGTTACAATTGATGAACCAATATTGATATATTACTAGTAACTAAAATCCTTAGTTTACATTAGGATTTACTCTTTGGAATGTCCAGTGGGTTTGACAAAACCATAATGTCATATGCCTACCATTATAGTATCATACAGAATAGTTTCATTGCCCTAAAAAAGCCCTGTGCTCTCCCTGAGCCCCTGGGAACCATTGATCTTTTTACTATCTCTAGAGTTTTGTCTTTTCCAAAATGTCATGTAGTTGTAATCATGCAGTATGTAGTATTTTCAGACTGGCTTTCTTTCACTTAGCAATATGCATTTAAGGTTCCTCCATGTCTTTTCGTAGTCTGATAACTCATTTCTCTTTTTTGCTGAATAATATTCCATTGTATGATTGTACCACAGTTTATCCACTCACCTACTGAAGAATACCTGGGTTGTTTTCAATTTATGGCAATTATGAATAAAGCTGCTATTAACATTTGTATACAGCTTTTTTTTGTGGACTTAAGTTTTCAACATTCCTGAACTTTTTAGTTACTTGATCCAATAAACACCCATTTTCATTGAAGCTAATTTGCATCAGGTTTTCTATTCTTGGATACTAAAAGAGCCATCTTGGCTATACCCCTTTTCTGTTCACCATTTACATAAGGTGACTCAGAGACATGTTTTGCTGCCATATTCTGTATGTACCAGTAGATCCATGTTTTGCTTGAATTATCCAATTGGATTATCAAGCTCCAGAAATTCATGAAAAATTAACAAATTTCCACTTCGTTTTATTTTAAATGATACCAATCCTTGATGAAAGATATTTTCCTTTGCGTGTTTTTATTTTCTTCTTTTCTGTACATGCAATTCAATTGTAACTATTAAAGGAGCGCCAGTAAATTCCAATGTGTAATAACGCGTTTCCTTCTGGGTGTAACTTCCTCAGTTGGTTCACTGAGCCAACAGTGCTAAGAATGAAAAGCTCCTGTTTTCACATCAGAAATACATGGCTAAAAGCGGCCATCTCTGACCAAAGTTCCACAGCCCCCACCCATGTTCAAAGCTTCCTTTTAATTATACCTGAAGTTTTATTAACTCAAGGAAATGATTAACCACGCTTTTTAGAGATACGTCAGACTCCTTTTCCCTTCAAAGCATTCCAAACCATGTCTTATCTCTCTCTGACTGTACTGAAGGTAGGTAGCTCGATGGCCTGTGTAGAGAACTTTCTCACTGCCTGCTTGTTGAATTTTGTTAAATTAAGTCTACAGACACTCATACGCAAGGTAAAAGTTATAAAGCTTTTTTTTTTTTTTTGAGATTGCAAATCTAACTTGAATATAGACCATAAGGGGCCTGAGAGATTCTCTCGCTGAATCCCTTTATTCTCTGTCTCTCTCATTTTCAAAAGAAATAAAGCTAAAGCTCTAACTCTACCCTGTCCCTTCTTTCACTTCCCTCCCTAGAGGTAAGATCCATGGCAAAGTTATGTATCGATCCACTGTATGTTTTTGTGTTTTTATAATGTTTAAGTGTTTGAAAATTTACATAAAGGGAAACATTAAATGCATCTTTTTGCTGTGTGCTTTATTTTGTTGTTGTTGTTTTTACTCAGCATATGTTTTTGAGATTTATCCATGTCGATACACATGGATCTACTCTAGAAAATGCTTGCCCATGAGCACAAGGAAATATGTGTAAGACTGTTCACCTCGCCGTTGTTTGTAATAGTGAAAACCTTGAAATTGTCAGTGTGGGGGAATGGATGAGCAGAGGTTTATTGGTATAATAGAATCTGATCTGCATTTAAACAAATAACTTCTTTATTTTAGGGAAGAGGGGCATGGTCAAGAGAGGTTATGTGAAACAACAAATGTCACTCAGCAAATAATGGACAATCTGAACCTCAGAATCCAGGACTCCTGGGTCTTAGCCTAGCACTCTTTATTTATTAACCTTGTATTTTGAAATAATTGTAAACTTACAGAAAAATCTTGAAAAAGATACAAAGAATTCCCACATTACCCACTTGTAACACTTTGCCACTGTTCTTTTATTCTTCCTTCCTTCTTTTCTCCCCCTCTCATTTTATCATGATACGTGTGGCTCACATGCATTATGCCCCTTTAATTCTTCACGGTGATTTCATATCAATGAAGATTAGCACTTAAATTTCACAGTACAGGTATCAAATTCAGAAAACTTAACATTGATATGTATGTGTGTGTCTCTCTACATATATATTCCCCCCTCCCCCAATTTGCAGTCCATATAGAAATTTTGCTGAATGTCAAGAATAGCAGTCTTGATAGCAAATCCCTCCTCTCACCTCCCTCTGGGGCACAGGGACTCAGTCCAGGATCATGTGTTGCATTTAGTGGCCAAGCCTAGTCTTAAAATTATTTATTCTTGCTGAATCTGAACACCAGTTTCACAGGTGTGCCCTTCATAATCGCTCTACTACACACACCTGCTGACTTTAATTAGCACCTACTCCTGGTATAATTGCTATATCCTTGGTGTTGTCTACATTATTGCTACTGTACTGGTTTCCTAGGGCTGTGGTAACAAATTAGTACCAATTGGGTGGCTTTAACCAACAGAACTTCATTGTCTCACAGTTCTAGTAGCTAGTTGTCTGAATTCAGGGTGTTCGCAGGGCCACGTTCGCTCTGAAGGCTCTAGGGAAAGAGGCTTTCTTGTCTATCCAGCGTCTGGCTTGCAGCTGCAGCAAAGCTCCAACTCTGCCTCTGTCCTTCCTCATATGGCAGTCTTTCCTCTGACTCTCTCTCTGCTCTTCTCTTTTTTAAGGATACCATTTAGATGGGATTAGGAGTCACCCTACTCCAGTATGACCTCACGTTAAATTAATTATTAATAACCTCTTCAAAGACCCAATCTCCAAACAAGGCCATGTTCACAGGTATCAGAGGTTAAGACTTTAGATATATTTTTGGGAGACAGAATTCAATGCATCACAACCACCAAGAAGAAGCATCCAGTCTTACGGGGCAAATGTTAACTTACAGACACAATTTAAACCAGGAGCTCATATCCCTCGAGAAAGCCACTGTACCTTACAATGCATAATAGGCACACAGGAGTGAGGTGACCTATATTCAAAAGCCAGCTCCACCGCTTACCAGCTAGGTGATACTGGGCAAGATGCATCTTCTCTCTGACTCAGTTTCCTTAGCTGTAAAATGGTAATGATAATACCTACTTCACAGGTTGTAGGAAAAATCAAGTGAAACAATGTATTTGAGGTTAATTTGTGTTCATAGAACTCATTTGCAGTAGATACATTTTCTTCAATACGTACACTGAGATTTCATTTCTATCACGTTGGCATGTGAGTGGTTATGACACGGAATAGCCTTAAAGTCTGTTCACAGCAGACGATGTGGGAGGTGATGCTTAAGTCAGTTCTTCCCCAGCTTATGACAAGGTCACATGATTTCTACATAAACACAGAGAAGGGTGCTTTCTCTTTACATGCTACACCACATCAAACTTGGTACCGTGCAAAAGATTTTTGCTTATGTAGTCACAGAAAAGGAAATCTGCATCAGTTTGCTTAAACATTTCAGTTAGCCATAGGCTACTCACATTCTGAAACTAGCCATGTAGTTTAGAGGGGTTTTCCTCTTCTGAGATGGCACGCAATGTCTTTATTCAGGTGTAATTGTTGAGATGGAAAGATGATAGTGATAAATATTTATAAAAGTAAAAACACCACAAGTTTAGTTCCCTTTTAGTCTTCCAAATAGGATGCATAATGAATTGATAATGCAATCCAGTGGTCCTTCAGGAGCTTTTAAAAATGACCGTGTTTTCTTCCAATTGACTTGCACTTATTGTCAATTCTTCTGGCTGTGATTGCAAAGAGGTTGATGTAGGTGGGAGCTGCCAGGATGGCTTGAGATTTAACACGAGTAACAATTTACTGAAAACAATATCCAATATTTCTTTGTGCAATTGTTCTGGTCCAATTTCAGGTAAATTAGAAGAAAAGATAAAACAAACAAATACCTTCAATCATAGTGTCTTAGTCATCTAGTGCTGCTATAACAGAAATATTACAAGTGGATGGCTTTAACAAAGAAGTTTATTTCCTCAGAGTAAAGTAGGCTAAAAGTCCAAGTTCAAGGCGTCAACTCCAGGAGAAGCTTTCTCTCTCTGTCCTTCTCATCAATGTTCCCTCAGGCTAGAAGCTTCTCTGCACAGGTCTAAAGGACACTAGCACTGCTTTCTTGGTGGTATGAGGTCCCCAACAATCTGTTTGCTTCCCTTTCCTTTTATTTCTTTTTGAGAGATAAAAGGTGGTGCGGGCCACACCCCAGGGGAACTCCCTTTACGTTGGATCAGGGAGGTGACCTGAGTAAGGGTGGTGTTACAATCCCACCCTAATCCTCTTAACATAAAATTACAATCACAAAATGGAGGACAACCACACAATACTGGGAATCATGGCCTAAAACATTTTTGGCGGGACATAATCAATCCATGACACACACTAATAATTACTTTAAAAAAAATCATGCAGGTTCTGGGAGCAAAATACAAAGCTTTCTTAATTCTGGGAAGCTGTATTTGTTATCTCTTTCAATTATAAATAACAGAAACACAGGCCTAAGTTGGTTAAGTAAAAAAGAAGACCACGTGATAAAGGCTTCTTCATGAACCGTAAGTCACAAATGTGACTGAACCTTATTAACAATTGAAACCAGGCACTTGAATGCAATTGGGGTTCTCATTCGATCTCTCATCTTTGCTTTCTTGATGTTGTTTATCCGTCTATCCTTCTTGCCATCTTATCTGTCTACAGACCATCCCCCTTTGACTCTGGCCACATATGAAAAATCATGACTGACAACAGCTTCTGAACTTTTTTAAATATAAAAAACCGAAACCATTGCCATTGAGTCAATTCTGACTCATAGTGACCCTATAGGACAGAATAGAACTGCACCATAGAGTTTCCAAGGAGCGCTTCGTGCATTTGAACTGTCAAACTTTTCGTTAGCAGCCGTAGCACTTAACCACTACGCTACCAGGGTTTCCTTTTTTTCTATATATTGTGGTGAAAATATACACAACAAAACATATGCCAACGCAGTAATTTCTACATATACAATTCAGTGATATCAATTAGATTCTTCAAGATGTGCAACCATTCACCATATCTTTTTCTAAATCATTCCACCACCATAAACATAAACTCAATGCCCCCAAGCAAAAACTCCCTCTTTCCCCCCACCTCCAATCCCAGGTAACCATTAATAATCTTGTTGTTGTTAGGTGCTGTCAAGTTGGTTCCGACTCATAGCGACCCTATGTACAACAGAACGAAACACTGCCCTGTCCGGTGCCATCTGCACAATTGTTATTATGTTTGAACCCATTGTTGCAGCCACTGTGATAATCCATCTCATTGAGGGTCTTCCTTTTTTTCACTGACCCTCTACTTTACCAAGCATGATGTCCTTCTCCAGGGACTGATCCCTCCTGACAACATGTCCAAAGTTTGTGAGACATAGTCTCACCATTCTTGCTTCTAAGGAGCATTCTGGTTGTACTTCTTCGATGAGAGAGTTGTTTGTTCTTTTGGCAGTCCATGGTATATTCAATATTCTCCGCTAACACCACAATTCAAAGGCATCAGTTCTTCTTCGGTCTTCCTTATTCATCAACCAGCTTTCGCATGCATATGAGGCAATTGAAAAGACCATATCTTGAATCAGGCACACCTTAGTCTTCAAGGTGACATCTTTGCTTTTCAACAATATAAAGAGGTCTTTTGCAGCAGATTTGCCCAATGCAATGTGTCTTTTGATTTCTTGACTGCTGCTTCCATGGGTGTTCATTGTGGATCCAAATAAAATGAAATCCTTGACAACTTCAATCTTTTCTCCATTTATCATGATGTTACTTATTGGTCCACTTGTGGGAATTTTTTTCTTTATGTTGAGGTGCAATACATACTGAAGACTATGGCCTTTGATCTTCATCAGTAAGCGCTTCAAGTCCTCTTCACTTTCAGCAAGTGAGGTTGTGTCATCAGCTGTTAATGAGTCTTCCTTCAAGCTTGGTGCCCCATTTCTCTTCATAGAGTCTAGCTTCTGGGATTATTTGCTCAGCATACATATTGAATAGGTATGGTGAAAGGATAAAACAATGAAAGGATATGACCCTGAAATACACCTTTCCTGACTTTAAACCACCCAGTATCCCCTTGTTCTGTTCAAATGACTGCCTCTTGATCTATATATAGGTTCTTCATGAGCACAATTAAATGTTCTGTACTTCCCATTCTTCGAAATGTTATCCATAATTTGTTATGATCCACACAGTTGAATGCTTTTGCATGGTCAATAAAACATAGATAAACATCTTTCTGGTATTCTCTGCTTTCAGCTAGGATTCATCTGACATCAGCAGTGATATCCCTGATTCCACGTCCTCTTCTGAGTACAGCTTGAATTTCTGGCAGTTCCCTGTCAATACGGTGCTGCAACAGCTTTTGAATGATCTTCGACAAAATTTTACTTGTGTGTGATATTAATGATTTTGTTCGATAATTTCCGAATTTGGTTGGATCACCTTTCTTGGGAATGGGAGTAAAAATGGATCTCTTCCGGTTGGTTGGCCAGGTAGCTGTCTTCTGAATTTCATGGCATAGACAAGTGAGCACTTCCAGCACTGCATCCATTTGTTGAAACATCTCAATAGGTATTCTGTCAATTCCTGGAGCCTTGCTTTTTTTTTTTCAGTGCAGCTGGGACCTCTTCCTTCAGTACCATCAGTTCCTAATCATATGCTACCTCCTGAAATAGTTGAATGTCCACCAATTCTTGGCATAGTGACTCCGTGTATTCCTTCCATCTTCTTTTGATGCTTCCTGCATCATTTAATTTTTTCCTCGTAGAATCCGTCACTATTGCAACTCGAGGCTTGAATTTTTTCTTCAGTTCTTTCAGCTTGAAAAATGCCAAGCGTGTTCTTACCTTTTGATTTTCCATTTCTAGCTCTTTGCATATGTCATGTCTTCTCGAGCTGCCCTTTGAAATCTTCTGTTCAGATCTTTTATTTCATCATTTCTTCCTTTCACTTTAACTACTCAATGTACAAGAGCAAGTTTCAGAGTCTCTTCTGACATCCGTTTTTGGTCTTTTCTTTGTTTCCTGTCTTTTTAATGACCTCTTTCTTTCTTCATGTATGATGTCCTTGATGTCACCCCACAGCTCATGTGGTTTTCGATCATTAGTGTACAATGCGTCAAATCTATTCTTGACGTGATCTCTAAATTCAGGTGGGATATACTCAAGGTTGTACTTTGGCTTTTGTGGACTTATTCTAATTTTCTTCAATTTCAACTTGAACTTGTATATGAGCAATTGATGGTTTGTTCCGCGGTCAGCCCCTGGCCTTGTTCTGACTAATGATATTGAATTTTTCCATTGTCTGTTTCCATAGATATAGTTGATTTGATTCCTGTGTATTCCATTTCATGAGGTCTGGGTGTAGAGTCACCATTTATGTTGATGAAAAAAGGTATTTGCAATGAAGAAGTTGCTGGTCTTGCAAAATTCTATCATGTTATCTCTGGCATTGTTTCTATCACCAAGGCCATATTTTCCAACTTTCACATTCCAATCACTAGTAATTATCAATGCATCCTGATTACATGTTCAATCAGTTTCAGACTGCAGAAATTGGTAAAAATCTTTAATTTCTTTATCTTTGGTCTTAGTGGTTGGTATGTAAATTTGAATAAGAGTTGTATTAACTGGTCTTCCTAGTAGGCGTATGGATGTTATCCTGTCACCGACAGTGTTGTACTTCAGGATAGATCTTGAAATGTTCTTTTTGACAGTGAATGCAATGCCATTCCTCATCAAATTATCATTCCCAGCATAGTGGACCATATGATTCTCTGATTCAAAATGGGCAATACCAATCCATTTCAGCTCACTAATGCCTAGGTTATCAATGTTTATGTGTTCCATTTCATTTTTGATGATTTCCAATTTTCCTAGATTCATACTTCTCACATTCCATGTTCCAATTATTAATGGATGTTTGCAACTGTTTCTTCTCATTTTGAGTCATGCCACATCAGCAAATGAAGGTCTGGCAAGTTTGATTCCATTCACATCGTTAAGTCAACTCTACTTTGAGAAGGCAGCTCTTCCCCAGTTGTCTTTTGAATGACTTCCAACCTGGGGGCTCATCTTCTGGCACCATATCAGACAATGTTCTGCTGCTATTCATCAGGTTTTCACCGGCTAATTCTTTTCAGAAGTAGACCACTGGGTCCTTCTTCCTTGTCTGTCTTAGTCTGGAACTGAAACCTGTCTGCCAGGGGTGACCCTGCTGGTATTTGAATACTGGTGGCATAGCTTCTAGCATCACAGCAATATGCAAGCCCCCACAGTATGGCAAACTGACAGACACATAGGGGAAATCTTTGGTTTCTGTATATTTGCTTATTTCATATGAATGAGATTATACGGTATTTGTCCTTTTGTGACTGATTTATTTTGCTAAGCATGATATTTTTAAGGTTCATCCATGTAGTGGAATGCATCAGGACTTCATTTCCCTTTATGGCTGAGTAGTATAACTTATGTGTATATGTCACACTTTTTTTTTTTTTTATTCATTCTCCAGTTGATGGTTATGGGTAGTTCCCAAGGGGGGTATCAACTAGACTGCTGAAGTTCCCAATTTAAAAGGGGTGATTGGAGTAGGGTGATTTAGTCAAAGGCAATAGTATGTGTGAAAGCCTGGTGGCAAGGGAGAATCTTGCCCAGTATGGAACTCCAAGGATCTTGGTATGGTTGGAATGCAGAGTGTGACATGCAGAGAGGCAAGAGATGAAGCAACAGAATTCAGCAAATCATTTGTGAAGCTACTGTTATGCCTTGCTGTGGTATTTGTACCAGGGACACTTACAAGAGTTTTAAACGTTCTGCATCCCACTTTGGTGAGTGGCGTCTGGGGTCTTAAACTCTAGCAAGTGGCCATCTAAGATGCATCAATTGGTCTCAACCCACCTGGAGGAAAGGAGAATGAAGAACACCAAAGACACAATGTCAATATGAGCCCAAGAGACAGAAAGGGCCCCATAAACGAGAGACTTCATCAGCCTGAGACCAGAACAACTAGATGGTGCCTGGCTACCACTGATGACTGCCCTGACAGGTAACACAACAGGGAATCCCTGATGGAGTGGTAGAACAGTGGGATTCAGACCTCAAATTCTCGTAAAAAACCAGACTTAATGGTCTAACAGAGACTGGAGGCACCTCAGAGGTCATGGCTCCTGGACCCAAGACTGGAACCATTCCCAAAGCCAACTCTTCAGACAGGGAGTGGACTGGACTATAAAATAGAAAATGATACTGGTGAGGAGCGAGCTTCTTGGCTCAAGTAGACACATGAGACTATGTTGGCAGCTTCTGTCTGTAGGTGAGATAAGAAGGCGGGGGGATAGGAGCTGGTTGAATGATCACAGGGAATGCAGGATATAGAGGAGGAGTGTGCTGTCACATTAGGGGGAGAGCAGCTAGGGTTACATAGGAAGATGTGTTTAAGTTTTTGTATGAGACACTGACTTGATTCGTAAACTTCCACTTAAAGCACAATAAACTTTAAAAAAGGGTTTTAAAGAGGGAAGAAATGCAAAAACCGCATGTTAGAAAGACATGTTTTTAGAGAGATTGCAATATGATGTAATACTTAACACATGGAGACCACTGAAAAATCCGTTCAAGTAGTCCAGCAAGAGATTACGGTAGCTGAATTAAAACGTGACAGTAGAAAGGATGAGAAGGAACAGATTTAAGAGATAATTATGGAGTAGCTGGTCAAGAAGTAATTGTTAACTTGCTGGGGAGGAGTGGTGAGAAAGGAGGAGGCTTTGTATTTGGGCATCTGGAGGATGGTGATTCTCCACGGTTGAGAAAACAAGAAGGAGGCCTTAGGGGGAAAATGATGAGTTTAGTATCAGATGAGTGACGCTTGAAATGCTTTTTGATCATTTTTGAGGTGTGTTGTAGAGTATAGGAATGCAGGGATCTAGAAAAAGACCTGGGCTGGAGATACATATTCGGGAATCATCAGTACATAGACAGTAACTGAGTTGGGTAAGGCGTATGATCAAAGGGAAAAAGGTAGGGCGAGAAGGGGGTTGAAGCCAAAACCCTTTGGGACATGAATATTTAACAATTCGAAGAGGAAGAAAGACCCAAAAGAGAGGCATAGAAGAAGTAGCCAGAACGGTAGGAAAAAAAACAGTAGTGTGTGGTATCACAAGAGTCAGGGGAAGAAAGTTTCAAAATGGCAGGTGAGTGAAATGCTTCAGAATTGTGAATTAAGATGAGTCTTCTTGAACCAAAAATCAAGTGTCCTTTGGCTTTAGCTGAAGGAGGAGTTAGTTGATCAAGGAGGAAGGGTCGGGAGGAAGCCAGATTGAGGTGGGTTGGAAAATGAGTTGAAGGGAGGATTGGAGACAGGAGCTTCTCAATGGTAGGAGTGAGATGTTGTAGCTGTTAGGTGCTGTCAAGTTGGTTCCAACTCATAAAGGCCTTATGTACAACAGAAGGAAACTGGTGAGATAGAAGAGTAATAAAGCGAAGTTTAAGGCTGCATCCCACCTTTCCCCAAGTTTGAAGATTTAAGCATATTTCAAATGTGATTAAAAACAAAACAAACAAACAGTAGAGTGGAAAATGATAAAAAAAAAAAGCAGAAAGAAAGGGACTCATTAGTGAGTTGAGGCCAGCTCCTAAGGTGGAATGAGACAGTGGGGTCCAGTGCCGGGTGGAGATACGCCTGATAAGAAGAAACATACTTTCTGTTTTATGGGGAAAGGCAAGAGGATGGTTGAAGATGCAGGTAAGCTCATAGATGGGGTGGTGGTGAGGTAAGGAGGCACCCATTGATTGGCATCTATAATATTTTCCCTGAGGAGAAGAAGCGACAGGACAACTGTGGATGCTAACTAATAATGAGCAAAGGCAAAAAGTTCCTTTCCCAAGATCCAGAAGGAGCAATTATGTTAGTGGTTCTCGACAATGGCAGCACATTAAATACCCACGAAGAGCTTTTAAAAAATACCGCTGGGGCTTGGGATGGGGCTCAGGCTTCAGCGGGTTTTTCGTTTACCTTCAAGTTCTCTCAGTGATTCTAACATTCAGGCAGGGCGAGAACCACTGATCCATTTCCAAAAAGTTAATTTGAGGTGGGATGGGACAGAGCACTAGGTGAGGAGTCAGGGGGGTAGGCTCTGCCCTCAGATCTGCCACTCTGGGCAAATCACCCAGCCAATTCCACTTCATTTGGAAAATTGACACACTGGATTGAATTAGATGGTATTAAGAACAATAATAAATAAACAAGTACATTCAATGACTATTTGAAGTAGAATCATATCTATATTTGAAGCAACACATTTCTTTATGCCAAACTTCATATCAGCTACAAGAATGCCTGGTTTTGCAGAATTCCACTGTTGTTTTTCATTTGTAAGATATTTAATTAATGTTCTGTATGGTGATTACAAAGGAGCCCAGGTGGTGCTGCAGTGGTTAACTGCTGGGATGCTAACTGAAAGGTTGTTGGTTTGAACCCACCAGCCGCTCATTGGGAGAAAGATGTGGCAGTCTGCTTCTGTGAAAGATCTACAGCTTGGAAACTGTATGGGGTAGTTCTACTCTGTCCTACAGGGTTGCTATGAGTCAAAATTGACTCAGCAGCAGTGGGTTTTGGGTTTGAATGGTGATTACGCCTGTTTGTTGCTCATTTTCTTTGATGTGCGGCACCATTTGTCGGCCCCGATTATCAGCCAGACAGCTGTTAAATTAGTGCGGAGGCTAGAAACATTTCCTCCCGAAGAAATGCATGATGTGGTTTGTTCATTGAGGTGTGATTAACTCTGCACTATGAATCCATCTGAAGACAGGATTTCAGTCAAAAGTAGAAAGATGGTTGAAAACCAGTCATGTTGGAATGGTCCCAAAAATAAAAGCTAGAGAGCTGCTCCTATGAAAAGAAAACACAAATTTTTACATAATATCATTGCTTTCTCATCAATTTTATGGTGGCAGTTTAGGGAAAATGTTGATATTAAAAAAATAATGAGCGTTATGGGAGATCTCAGGAAACACGTTGGTATCTTCGGTACCTGCACATAATATTGTTTTCCCTCTCATGGGAAGCAGATGGAAAGACCAGGTCAGGCCATTTTCTAGAATTCATTCAAAATTTTATTGAGCACCTACTATGTGCCAAGCACTGTTCTAGGCATTGAAGACTTTTTTTTTTTAATTTATTATGGTGGATATACATAACACAACATGTACTACCTCAACAATTTCTACATATATGATTCAGTGACATTGGTTATATTCTTGTATGGAGGGTTTTCAGTGAACAAAGCAGACAAAATTTCTGCCCTCATAGATCTTACATTCCAGTGTGGGTGACTGACAATGAGCAAGATAGATGAGTAAAATATGCAGTATGTTCAATTTTAGATGGTGGTGCTATTTTAGACTGCTATGAAGGAAGGAAAAGCAGAGAAAGAAAATAGAAAGTATTAGGTGTAGGAAGGAGAGGTTTGCAATTTTAGACAGAGTAACCAAGGAAGGCTTGTATGAGGGGACAACAGTAATTCCTGCAGGAAGTGTACTAGTGACCAATGCCAATACCTGGGGGAAGAGAGTTTAGGAAGACAGAACAGCAAGTACAAGGGCCCTGAGGTGCTCATGAGGTGGCAGTGCTGGAGCCGAGTGATTACAGTGAAGGGTCCTGGGGCAGAGAGAGGTGAGGGCATGGGCAAACCAGTTAGGGCATAACTGGTCATTGTAGTGACTTTGACTCTTATTGTACATGGAATAGGAAGACATTGGCAGGTTTTGAACAGACAAGTGTTGTGTTAGCAGGATCATCTTGCTACATCTAGCTACTCTCTTGAAAATGGACCTTAAGAGGCTTTTGCAATAACGCGGGTGAGAGGTGATGGTGGTTTGGACTAGCATGGCTCAGTTGAGGTAGTAAGAAGTCACTCCATTTCTGGATATATTTTGAAGGTAGGGTGGATAGCATTTCCCAATGGGGTGGATATGAGGAGTGAGAGAAAAAAAGAATTTAAGGATGACACCAAGATATTCGAAGAACTGGAAAAAGAGCATTATTATTTACTGAGTTGGGGATGTCTGTGAAAAGAGAAGATTTGGGAAGTCACCTCAGGAACTCAGTTTTGGGTATATTGGGTCTTACATGACTTGATGATGCACAAGTGGAGATGTCAAGTAAACAGTTGAATATGTGAATCTGGAATCAGGTAGATGTTGGGCTATTCTATTGTTGTTGTTAGGTGCCATCGGGTTGGTTCCGACTCACAGTGACCCTATGTACAGCAGAACAAAACACTGCCAGATCCTGTGCCATCCTCACAATCATTGTTATGCTTGAGCCCATTGTTGCAGCCACTGTGTCAGTCCACCTCACTGAGAATCTTTCTCTTTTTCTCTGACCCTGTACTCTGCTGAGCATGATGTCCTTCTCCAGGGACTGGCTCCTCCCGATAACATGTCTAAAGTATGTGAGATGAAGTCTCGCATCCTTGCTTCTAAGGAGCATTCTGGCTGTACTTCTTCCAAGACAGATTTGTTTGTTCTCCTGGTAGTCCATGGTATATTCAATATTCTTCTCTAACACCATAATTCAAAGGCATCAATTCTTCTTTGGTCTTTTTTATTCATTATCCAGCTTTTGCATGCATATGAGGGGATTGAAAACACCATAGCTTGAGTCAGGCATGCCTTAGTCCTTAAAGTGACATCTTTGCTTTTTAACACTTTAAAGAGGTATTTTGCAGCAGATTTGCCCAATGCAATACATCGTTTTATTTCCTGACTGCTGTTTGCATGGGTGTTGATTGTGGCTACTCTGGACAGAGGTAAATTTTTTTTTCATAGCGTGTAAACCAAGTGGTTGCTGTTGATTCCTACTCATGATAACTCCTTGTGTATCAGAGCAGAACTGTACTCCATAGGGTTTTCAGTGGCTGATTTTTTTGGAAGTAGGTCTCCAGGACTTTGTTCCGAGGCAACTCTGGGTGGACTCCAACCTCCAGCCTGCAGTTGGCAGCCAAGTGTATTAATTCTTTGCACCACCCAGGGACTCCTCATAGCATGTAGATACTGTTTAAAGCCTCAAGAATGCACGAGATCCCCAGGGGAAGGCAAAAGACTTGAGTCACAGGACCTTTGACAGGGAGACAAGGAACTCAGAACAGGAGAGACTAAGAATGAGGGGTCAGAGAATGAGGAGGAAAACCACGGGTATGTGGTGTCCTCCACGTGAAAATGAAGAAAGTGTTTCAAGGAGAGAGTTGTCAGCTCAGTCAAATTTTTTTAAGCGAGGTATGAAGATCTGTGTTTCTGTCTCAGAAAACAGGACAAGGAAAGAGAATAAGGAAATTCCAGGGAATTACCCAAGGCACATACTTTGCCTGTGGCAGATTTGAAATTCAAAAACCCACCTGACTGTTTAATCTTAATCTAAGCTCTTAAAAGGAAAAAACAAACAAAGAAAAAGTTTAGTCTACCGATTTGCAATGTTGGCCACATTTTGTAGATTCACATGCTTTCCTGGAAATTTGTTGATAAATTTGAATTTCTATTGCTTTAATAAAATAAAACAAAACAAGCAAAACAAAAAACACGAGTTTTAAAGAGCATTTTAAAAAATCTTCTCTATTTATTGCAGTGATGAGAATGGGTTGAATCTTTCATCTATTGTGTTCCCAAAGCTTGTGTTATTTTATTTATTATTTTTTTGTACTAGAATAGCCTATCTTTATTACTCTGGGCTTCTGCAAGCCCCCGTCCTTCTCTCCCTGGATTCTGCACATGCTGCCTCTATTCAGTGGAACGGAATCTCCAAAGTGACAAATTGAATGTAATGTGCAATGAATACTAAAAAAGAAAAACAAATCTGCAAATATTTCACAGCTGGCAGCTTCTTAAAATCCTCTAAAAATCTCCTCATTTAATGAAATGTGTTTTTTTTTTTTTTAAGTCATTTCCAATTTCAGCCACCAAGATAAAATAAATCTTCTACATTGAATCTCAAAGTAAAATGAGAGCTGACCTTTGTTTAAATCCAGATAAGAAAAGAGTTGGGATAAATATCACATCGGTCATCAGTAAATGAATATCAAATTTTCTATGTTTGTTATGAAATCCTAAACACTGAAACAAAGGATCAGACATATGATAGGATGTTAGGGTTGGTGCTTTAAGAGTTGGACAAGTGCAGTCCTGCTTTACCTAAAAGTGCATGCTTTTAGAGTTTCCTAGCTGTTTCCTCACCTCCTCAACCACAATCCCACTGCCATGTTCTGTCTTTCCTCTCAGGCATCTAGTATTTCCATTCTTGCTATCTCAAAATCTCTCTCAGTGCCTACTATGTGTAAAGCACTCTGCCAGGCCCTCTCATGAATGTTATTTTATTTCGCCCTCTCAACAGATGGCCAGAGAGAGGTATTAATGTGACCTTTTTTTTTTTTTAAAGAAGAAACTGAATCCTAGAAAAGCTAAGGGTTTGCTAGAAACCACACAGCCAGGAAAGGAGAAAGCAGTATTCTAATCAGATCTGTGAGGTTTGAATGCCCACTGTTTTCCGTTGCTTCACGCCAGCACTGAGTATTCTAGCTCAAAAATATATTTTGCTAAATTTGATACACGGCCTAGATATCATAACAGAAAATAGCAACAGACTGGCTACATATGACTTTAAAACATTTGTATGTCTTTTGCCATACAAATATTTTAAAGTTGCATAACAGATAATATATTTATAACAGAAAAGATTCTATGTAAAGAACTCCTGCAGATGACTAATAGCCAATAACCCAATAGAAAGATTGCCAAAAAATATTAAAAAGGCAAATCAAAAAATAATACAAAAGACCAATAAACATATGAGAAAATGTTCAACCTTATTTTTCCAAAAAAAAAAAAAAATCCAAGTAAGACATCTACCAGATTGGCAAATATCTTAAATACTGATAATATCAACCTTTACGAAATGGTGGTGGGAAAACAGTCATTCTCATACAGAGTTGGCAGGAGTATAAATTGGTAAAGTCTTTTTGGAGGAATAATTGGTAATATTTACCAAAATGCAAATTCTTTTTATCTCTTGGACTCAGCATTTCCACATTTCCACATTGATCCATTCCACTCCCCCCCAGCACAACCCCCCCCCCGCCCAACAGTAACATATCTGTATAAAGATATTACTAGAGATTTATTACAGGATGGCTTATAATAGTGAAAAACCAGAAACAACCTAAATGTCCATTAATAGGACTTAATGATACATTTATTCTGCAGAATACTATGCAACTATTTAAAAGAATGAAACAAAGTTACATACAATGACATGTAAAGATTTCCAAAATATATTGCTGGATGAAAATATCAAGTCACAGAATATACTATGTCTTACTATTTAAGTAAAAAAATAAAAACAACTGGAAGGAGAAACACTAACTCGGTGCTACCTTTGATGATGGGGTGGGGAGTGGGAAGCAGAGGCATGAAGAGGACTTGCCACTTTTTGCTCCATTTACATTGCTATTGTTTTGATATATTAAAACATATTTTCATGGATTAATTGTGTAGTTTAAAAATAAAAATGAAAGAACTGCTTTCCCTGTATTTTATTATCGTATTCTTTCTCTTTTCCTCGCTCTCTTCTAAGAAAGTTCTCAGGCAGGATGCGAAGAGAAAGAAAACGGTCAGGTTTATTGACTTCCGTATCTCACACTTGGGTCCCAGCGTTTGACTATTTATATTTCCTTCCTGTGTTTCTCACAGAGTCACAGAGTACGCCTTTATGGTTAGAAACAGCATTTAGTTTTACTTGAATTTTTGAACGAATGAATCCAGGAAAGAACTACATTTCTGCAATACTGTTGTTTGGTTTAGTTTTTTTTTTTTTTCCCTGTCTCATAAAGCTAGGCCAGAATCCTCTTAAGACCACTTAAGAGTGAGTTCTTAATTTATTGCTAAATGCTAATTATGAGAATTAGTAAATTGTATTCCTACATAAGCATGAAGGGAATGCATCTTCAGAAAATTGATGGAAATTCTGCGTATAAAAGATGTGGAGTATTCATCTTAAGTTGAAAAATGAAATTAACAAAATTGCTAAGAGTCCCAACATGAAACATTAATTGGGATTTAATGGTGTAATCTTAGCAGTGGGAAAGAGACATAATAACAGTCTATCAAACCTTTGTTTTAGTTCTTTGTAATTTTGCCTTAACTATGGTATCCGAGAAAGTTGTGCACAATCCATTCCATGAATCAGAATCCAATTATTTTATATTGGTTTTATGCTTCTACCCAAGAGAGATTCATAAATTGTTTTTAATCACTTCTTTTATTTTAAATCAATAATGGCTGCCAAGTGGGTAGGATTTCCCATTAAAACACCACTTCCTATAATTGGTATAATTACTTCATAAAGAGATAAATCGTGGCACAATTTGATACTCTTTGGGTTTATAAAATTGAATTATGCTTACAACATAATATTTTATTCTTAATGATCTCAAAAAGAATATGAAGTTGAACAAAGCCCAGACATTTATGATAAAGTAACTGGAAAGAAACAAGTTAATTAGTGCATATAGTACTGCCTCTATTAACAACTTCTGACAGAAACCTTTTTACAAAGTCATTCAGAGTACAGGAAGGTTTAGGGGGAATTCTGATCTCCTCAGCTTAGATCGGCAGCCTTGTGGCTGAGGTGGAGAGTGAGGTACAATCTTGAGGTTCAGCACCCAGGTGTGGAAGAGATAACCTTCCTGCACTGGATTTTCTTTCTATGTCTATCTCTGCAATCTGCAATCTCTGCTTCAAGAGGACCTTGCTTTTATCTGTCTTACACTTTGGGATTCTGCAACAAATTTCATTTGGAGAAAAGGGATTCGTTGCTAAAATTTGTTTTTTAAAAGCTCTGACCTATGCCATAGTCATATGCCACCTCTATGTCAAAGGAAGGATGACGAGGCAAACAAAAGCTGGGAACACTCTCTGATTGAACCAAGAGGGCCAAACAGCAACCCGCATTACCTGACAACCACATCCTAAAACTCATAAGCTTACTTACATCTTCAACGTTACTTCTAACTTTGGTAAAAGAAAAATTTCTAAATTTAAAAAAGGTTAAAGCCAAACACACAAACCGAGAAAAAGTCTCAGGGTGTCAGTTGTGCATCCTTCTGTTGATTCTATGTAGGAAGACACTAGAAGAGGAGGACGTTAAAGCCAGGACGGAGGGAAAGGCCATGGAGTAGAGAGACAGTAAAGAAACTGAAGGCAGAAAAAGAAGAGGAAAGTTAGGGGGAGAGAATGTTAAAAGAGGATTTTTAGAAGTTGCACTGTGTGTTATAACACAGCTCTTTCCTTTGTGTATGTGTGAACAAGATCTTTAGTAAGGTCTACACACTAGCTGCCATTCATCTCTCAGTTTGTCATCCTGTGGTGGCTTGCATGTTGCTGTGATGCTGGAAACTATGGAACTGATATTTCAAATACCAGCTGAGTCACCCTTGGTGGACAGGTTTCAGACTAAGCTTCCAGACTAAGCCTCCAGACTAAGACAGACTAGGAAGAAGGGTCTGGCAGTCTACTTCTGAAAAAATTGGCCAAGTGAAACCTTATGGATAGCAGCAGAACATTGCCTGGTAGTGTAGGAACATGAGCCCTTAAGGTTGGAAGACACTTAAATTATGACTGGGGAAGAGCTGCCTCCTCAAAGTAGAGATGACCTTAATGACATGGATGGGGTCAAGCTTTCAGGATTTTCATTTGCTGATGTGGCATGACTCAAAATGAGAAGAAACGGCTGCAAACATCCATTAATAATCGGAACATGAAATGTACGAAGTATAAATCTACAAAATTGGAAGGCATCAAAAATGAAATGGACTGCATAAAGATCTATATCCTAGGCATTAGCGAGCTGAAATGGACTGGTGTTGGCCATTTCAAATCAATCATATGGTCTACTACAGCAGGAATGACAAACTGAAAAGGAATGGCATCACAGTCATAGTCAAAAAGAACATTTCAAGGTCTAACCTAAAGTACAATGCTGTCAATGTTAGAATAATATCCATACACCTACAAGGAAGACCAGCTAATATGACTATTATTCAAATTTATGTACCAACCACTAAGGCCAAAGATGAGGAAATTGAAAATTTTTACCATCTTCTGCAATCTGAAATTGATCAAACATGCAATCAAGATGCATTGGTAATTACTGATTATTAGAATGCAAAAGTTGGAAACAAAGAAGGATTGGCAGTTGGAAAACATGGCCTTGGTGATAGAACGATGCCGGAGACCATATAATAGAATTTTGCAAGACCAACGACTTCTTCATTGCAAATACCTTTTTCAACAACATAAATTGTGACTATACATGTGGACCTCGCCACATGGAATACACAGGAATCAAATCAACAACATCTGTGGAAAGAGATTATGGAAAAGCTCAATATCATCAGTCAGAAGAAGGCCAGGTACCGACTGTGAAACAGACCATTAATTGCTCACATGCAAGTTCAAGTTGAAGCTGAAAAAAATTAAAACAAATCCACAAGAGCCAAAGTACAACTTTGAGTATATCCCATCTGAATTTAGAGACCATCTCAAGAACAGATTTGATGCACTGACGATTAATAACAGAAAACCAGAGGAGTTGTGTGATGACATCAAGGACATCATACATGAAGAGAGCAAGGGGTCACTAAAAATACAGGAAAGAAAGAAAAGACCAAAATGGAAGTCAGAAAAGACTCTGAAACTTGTTCTTGTTGTAGAGTAGATAAAGTGACGGGAAGAAATGATGAAGTAAAAGAGCTGAACAGGAGATTTCAAAGTAAAGTATTATAATGAAATGGGCAAAGACCTGGGGTTAGAAAACCAAAACGGAAGAATACACTCAGCATTTCTCAAGCTGAAAGAACTCAAGAAAAAATTCAAGCCTTGAGTTGCAATATTGAAGGATTCTATGGGCCAAATGTTGACTGATGCAGGCACCATCAAAAGAAGATGGAAGGAATACACAGAGCCATTGTACCAAAAAGAATTGGTCAACATTCCACCATTTCAGGAGGTAGCATATGATCAGAACCTACGGTTTTGAAAGAAGTCCAATCTGCACTGAAGGCATTGGCAAAAAATAAGGCTTCAAGAATTAACGGAATGCCAATTGAGATGCTTCAACAAACCGATTCAGCTTTGGAGGTGCTCACTCATCTATGGCAAGAAATTTGGAAGACAGCTACCTGGCAAACTGACTGGAAGAAATCCGTATTTGTGCCTACTCCAAAGAAAGATAATCCAACAGAATGTGGTAATTATGGAATAATATCATTAATATCACACTCAATAAAATTTTGCTGAAGGTAATTCAAAAATGGTTGCAGCAGTACATTGACAGGGAACTGCCAGAAATTCAAGGGGGATTCAGAGGAGGACATGAAACAAGGGATATCATTGCCAATGTCAGATGGATCCTGGCTGAAAACAGAGAATACCAGAAAGATGTTTACCTGTGTTTTATTGACTACACAAAGGCATTCAACTGTGTGGATCATAACAAATTATGAATAACATTTTGAAGAACGGGAATTCCAGAACACTTAATTGTGCTCATGAAGAGCCTGTACATAGATCAAGAGCCAGTCACTTTTGAACAGAACAAGGGGACACTGAGTGGTTAAAATCAGGAAAGGTGTGCGTCAGGGTTGCATCCTTTCACCATACTTATTCAATCTGTATGCTGAAAAAATAATTCCAGAAACCGTACTCTGTGAAGAAGAACATGGCATTAGGATTGGAGGAAGACTCATTAACAACCTGTGTCATGCAGATAACACAACCTAACTTGCTGAAAGTGAAGATGACTTGAAGCACTGTCTCAGTTATCTAGTGCTGCTATAACAGAAATACCACAAGTAGATGGCTTTAACCAACATAAATTTACTCTCTCACAGTGTAGGAGGCTAGAAGTCTGTCTGAATTCAGAGCTCCAGCTCCCACGGAAGGCTTTCTCTCTCTGTTGGCTCTGGGGGCAGGTCCTTGTCGTCAGTCTTCCCTTGGCCTAGGGCATTCTCCATGCAGCGACCCCTAGTCCAAATGACATGCTCCGCACCCAGCACTTCTTTCTTGGTTGTACGAGGTCCCTTTCCTCTCTGCTCGATTCTTTTCTACATCAAACTAAATTGACTCATGATACAACCTAATCTTATAGATGGTGTCCTGCCTCATTAACATAATAAAGGTTAGTGTTTACAACAGGTAGAATAATCACATCAGATCAGAAAATTGTAGACAACCACATAATACTGGGAATCATGGCCTAGCCAAGTTGACACACATTTTGGGGGTACACCGTTCAATCCATAACAAGCACTTACTGATGAAGATCAAAGATTACAGCCTTCAGTATGGATTATACTTCAACATAAAAAAAAAAAAAAAAAAATTCTCACAACCAGACCAATAAGCAACATCGTGATAAACAGAAAATACTAAAGTTGTCAAGGATTTCATTTTGCTTGGATCCATAATCAATGGCCATGGAATGCAAAATGACGCATTGCATTGCTGCAATGACCTGCTGCAAAAGACCTCTTTAAAGTTTTAAAAAGCAAAGATAGCACTTTGAGGTCTAAAGTGTGCCTGACCCAAACCATGGTATTTTCAACCACCTAATATGCATCCAGGAAACCCTGGTGGAGTAGCGGTTAAGCGCTACAGCTGCTAACCAAGAGGTCGGCAGTTCGAATCTGCCAGGCACTCCTTGGAAACTCTATGGGGCAGTTCTACTCTGTCCTATAGGGTCGCTATGAGTTGGAATCGACTCGACAGCAGTGGGTTTGGTTAATATGCATCCAAAAGCTAGATAATGAATAAGGTAGACCAGAGAATGGACGATTTGAATTATGGTGTTGGTGAAGAATATTGACTATACCATGCACTGCCAGAAAAACGAAAAGATCTGTCTTGGAAGAAATAGAGCCATAATGTTCCTTAAAAGCGAAGGTGGTGAAATCTTGTTTCACTTATTTGGATATGTTATCAGGAGGGACCAGTTGCAGAAGGACATCATGCTAGGTAAGGCAGAGGATCAGTGAAAAAAGGAAGGGCCTTAATGAAGTGGATTGATACAGTGGTGGCAACAATGGGCTCAAACATAGCAATGATTGTGAGGATGGGGTAGGACTGGGTAGTGTTTCTTTCTGTTATACACAGGATCACTATGAGTTGGAACCAACTCGACGTACCTAACAACATTGCTATTGCCTGGTCCTGACCCTCTTTGCTCTTAATGGACACTGGAAAGCTCCATTTGTTTTCCTTGCTGTTTAACACTCCTCTTTCTAATCCAGCCTCCATATAATTGCCCCTGTTCTCTCTCTTAGCATTTCTTTTTGAACTCCCAATCAAACAGTTGAGTTAATCATAATCCTTAGTCCACGGTGTATAATTACAATTGGTCAATTTAAGACTTCTTTTTTTTTTTTCTTTTTGTTTTGTTTGCATTTCCCCTTCGATCCCCATATCCCGCACCCTCTCCCGCCATAGGCATACCTGTTGCCAACTCATAGCGACCCTGTAAGACAGAGTAGAACTGCCCCATAGGGTTTCCAAAGAGTGGCTGGTGGATTAGAACTGTGAATTTTGGTTAGCAGCTGAGCTCTTAACCTCTGTGCCACCAGGGCTCCAATATCATTATATTTGTGTACATTCTTGGAAAATACGTATGATTATTTCACGTACCATGTATTTACATTTATGAAATGGTATTGTTACATATTTTATTCCATTCCTTACTTTTCATTAAACACTATGTTTTTATGTGTAATCCACATTATTTCTAATACTATATATTGTATATCTGCCACATTGAATGTATCTACTATATATATCCAGGAGTTCAAGTGATAGATCACATTGTTTTTTGGTTGTTATGTGCTGACGAGTCCATTCCAACTGATAGCCACATTATATGACGAAGTAGCACTGTCCCATAGGGTTTTCTAGGTTGTAACCTTACATGAGCAGATTGCCAGGTCTTTTATCCAGCAGAACAGCTGGTGGGTTCGAACCACAGACCTTATGGTTAGCAGTTGAGCACTTAACTATTTGGCCACCAGGGCTCCTTGCTGAATCATAGGGTATACTTAATATTTAATTTGAGGTAGTAGAGCCAGACTGTTCTCCATAATGGCTACATTAATATATACTCTTATCAGTAATGTATGAGAATTCCTAGGTCCCAATAGTTTTGCCAGCACTTGATGTGTTGGTCAGTCAAGGTTATATCAGAGAAAATGAACTCATTAGGAATAAGGGATTTATTAAAGGGATTTGACTGAATGCAATTGTAGGAGCTGGTAAAACAGTCTTCTTTGTTTCTTCTGTGTCTGGTGTTCAGCCCAAAGTCACAGGTAGGTTTTTAGGAAAGAAAGATGGACATAATGCTGAAGAGCATAGGAACAACTAGAATTCATAAGGATTAAGCTAAGCCTGCATATGTATCTCTCCAGAACTGCACTGGTCTCTCCCTGTCTCCAAGCTGCCAATCTCACTGTCATGGATGACCAGCAGGAGACATGGGCACTCTTGCCACAGAGCCACTGGTGCCCCTGGACTGCCAAGGACTTTGAGAAGCTAAGGAAGAGATCTTACAGATTCTGGAGGAATTTTGGGCCTGACCACTGCACATGCTAATAAGATGAGCCAGACATTGGATCCTGGAAAAATGTATGAGCTGCAAAAGTACCTGACCTATATCGACCTTCAGAGTAAACATAGCTACTGCTTCACTTCCACTTTCCAAGTATCATGCATATTTCTTTTGTGGCCTGATTAGAAACATACAATGAAGGGAATTCTGGAAAACATGATTCATCTTAGTCAAGTTGACACATTACAAAGCCACCACACTTGGTATGATCTGACTTCAGGGTTCTAAAATCCACAGCTGTGTCATGATCCTTGCCAGTTTAAAAACCACCATGCGTGGCTTCCAATGGCTTGAAGGATAAAAGTCCAAAGATTGCATGACACACAAAACATTCTTCATAAACTGAACCCACCTACCTTTTCCCATTTTCCACCTGTGCCCTATATTCTATGCCCTACCATATTGCCTGCAGCAGTATGAACCCACCATCCTCTTTCAGATCTATGAACCCTTGTTTATGCCATATTCTCTGCATAAAATTGTCTCCCTCAACCTTAATCTTCTGGAAAATCCCTACACACAATTCTTCTGAATTAAATGTCCCTTCTCTAAGAGTCAGGAGAGAGAAACCATACTAGTAATTTGAACAAGGAAAAATTTAGCATAAAAAACTGTTAAGGAGATAAAAGACAATTTACTGTTATGGCTTGAATTGTGTCCCCTCAAGAGAGATGTTGACATCCTAATCCCTAATACCTGTGAATGTCATCTTGTTTAGAAATAGGGTCTTTGAAGATATTATCAGTTAACATGAGGTCAGAGCGGAATAGGATAAGTGCTAATCCAAGCTAAGTGCTGTTCTTATAAAAGAGGAGAACAGAAAGAGACAGACAGAGGGAAGATGGCCATGTGAAGATTTATCTACAAGCTAAGGAACACCTGGGACTGCCACAAGCTGAGAAAGACAGGAAAGACTCTTCTCTAGAGCCTTCAGAGAGAACATACACCTGCTGACACCCTGAATTTTGACTACTAGCTTCTAGAACTGTGAAAGAATAAATTCTTGTTATTTAAAGCCTCCCACTCTGTGTTACTTTGTTACCGCAGCACCAGGAAACTAACACAACTACTGAAAGAGGTAAAAGGGACTCTAACTGCAGAGACAGGTACTATCCTTAGGGATAAACTTAGAAACCTAAGGAAAAAATCTGAAGGAAAGAACTGAGAAAACTGAAAAGGGCTCCTCAAGGCTGAGGTTCAGAACATGCTGCTTCCCAGCTGCGGTGAGGATGGAACTTGCTGGAGAGCACCCACCATTGAGTCACAAAGGCTGCTGTGGTAGACACTGTGGGGGACCCTGCACACGGACCTGCTCATCTCCACATGGAAATCCAGAACTGAAAGAAGAAAACACTCCCTCTTCCTCTGCCAGTATTGCAGACTCTTCCCAGCATCCTCAATCAGCAAAATCATAATTCTCATCTTCCAAGCGGAAGACCTAGTTTGATTCTGAGCCAATGCACTTCATTCACAGCCACCACCCGTCTGCAAGTGGTGGCTTGCATGAAGCCATGATACTGAGCAGGTTTCAGTGGAGTTTCCAGAGTAAGACCAACTAGGAGGAAAGGCCTAGGAGTCTACCTGTAAAAATCAACCAGTGAAAATCCTGTGGATCACAATGGTCTGATCCACAAATGATCATGGGGATGGCAGAAGACCAGGCAGCGTTTCATTTCCTTGTGCATGGGGTCACCATATACCCGGGGACAACTAGTTGGCAGCTAACATAACGTAACTTTGAGCCAGCTGGCAAAGAGGAAATGTCATCTTTGAGTCCAGTTTCAGTATCACAAAGCAGAGGGTAAAGAAGGGTGAGTTTGGAGCAGAGAAGCAATAAATTAATGACAGGCACATACCTCAAACCCATACCTTTCATGTTTTCAGAAAATCAGTTTCTCCTGCTTCTAGACTCTCAGAGATCCTAGTAGACACCTTTATTACAGCATCTCTGAAATGGAATAGTAACATCTACCTCATGTAAACCCAAAAACCCTTTGTCGTTGAGTAGACTCCGACTCATAGCCACCCTATAGAACAGAGCAGAACTGCCCCATAGGGTTCCCAAGGTGTAACCTTTACGAAAGCAGGCTGCCACATCTTTGTCCTGCAGAGTGGCTGGTGGGTTCAAACTACTGACCTTTCAGTTAGCAGCTGAGCGCTTAACAACTGTGCCACCAGGGCTCCTTCTATCTCATATAACCCACTGCTTTTGAGTAGATTCCAACTCATAGTGACCTTATAGGACAGAATAGAACTGCCCCATAGGGTTTCCAAGGAGCAGCTGGTAGATTCAAACTGCCCACCTTTTGGTTAGCAGCCACGCTCTTAACCACTGCACCACCAGGGCTTTTCATATAGTTGCTGTTAAATAAGATCAAGAATATAAAGTGACTTGCCCAGGGCTTAGCAAATGTAAGGTGCCCTATTTTTGAAGGTAAAGGGTACACAATAAATACTTATAAATGAATAAATATATGAATAACATTAATACTGTTTATGAACAGTATTACTAGACTAAGTACAGCTTGTTGTAATTCACTGAAAAACAAAACAAAAAACATGAAGTGAAATTCACTAGCGTTCAGTGAGGAAGGGGCTTCATCTCTGAAATTTTAGAGTAAAACAGGAGAGAACTAGAATGGCAAATGGACTAGGTTACTAATCTTAGTTACAGTACTCTCTGTAGATCAGCAGAGAAAAAAAAAATATATATATATACATACATATATATATGACCAAAAACCAAACCCAGTGCCGTCGAGTCGATTCCGACTCATAGCAACCCTATAGGACAGAGGTTTGTTTTTTTTTTTTTATTTTATATATATATGAATATTTGAGGAGGGTTTGGCCAAGGCCAAAATGGGAGGATTCTCCCCCTAATCAGCTTTGGTATTGTCCAAGACTATGGCACTCCAGTTTGCTGAGCATTACTATTAATCTGCCTTCCTTTCTTTGTATTTCTCTCCCCCTTCTCCTCAATGGTGCCTTAAGGGTCTTCTTATCCCACTTTCTCTCTTCCTCCTTCCCCTTAACCCACACCAGTAAGCATGACACACGCATTTGGGAAGTAGCAGCAAGATTGTGAGACTCAGAGCAGAACGTGAATAGGCTCAAGGGCTAGACGGAAATATGAAAAGATACATACTTGTCCCCAGAATCCACAGAAAATTCTGGCTGAGGAAGGGGAAGGGACAGTCTGCAGGGGCAACTTGAAAAGAAATGGAGACATTAGCCCCTTCAGAATTTTTCTATAGAAGGGACTTGGAGGTGGCACCCTGATTCTCACATGCTGGCTCCTTCCTGTAGTTCAGATCACAGTATCAATGCCACCTCCCAGGAGACACCTTCTGTGACCACCCAGTGTGGCTACCGAGCTGCACTCCATCACGTTATCCCATTTTACCTCTACATAGCACTTAATATTATCTGGCATTTTTCTTCTTTATTTGTTCTGCTTCTCTCCATCTCCCTCCTAAGATGTAATTTCCTGAGGGCAATGACTGGGTCCCATCTATTGTCTGTCTCCTGCTTCTGGAATATAAACCCCATGGCAACAGGAACTCCACTGCTTTTGTTAACATCCCTACCCCTTAAAGTGCTCTGCAAACAGAAGGGGCATTCAACACTTAAATAAATACTTGTTGATAAAAGAATTATAGAAAGAAAATCCTTGCCTCTTGTCTTACTTAGTGATGCTGTAACACAGATACCACAAGTGGGTGGCTTTAAAGAAATTTATTGTCTCACAATTCCAAAGGCTAACAGTCCAAATCAGGGTCTCAGCAGTGTCAATTCCTTCCTTGTTGGTAGCACTGGGCAGTGACATCACTAGGAGTGAGGTGCAGACTGCACCAGGTGATACTGTCAGAGGGGGTGACACCAACCTCCCAAGCTGGGTGTGGGGTGTGCGCACCTCCCCTGAGCCTGGCCTGGCGCCAGCGCATCCAGGGATGCCAGAGTACACGCACACACTTGCCCACACGCACACACCTCCTATGGAGCTTAGAAAAAGGGAACAAGGCCCTAGAGGGAAAAAGACTCCCAAGTACATCCCAAGCGGCCCCACCCTCTGGAGCCCTGAACTGAGCAGTTCAACTTGGAGAACTCTGCCCCGCCTTCCCTCTTAGTTCACTCCTGTTTTACATTAGGATTCCATTAGCAATTTAAAATATACTCTTTTCAAAATATGCAAATTATAACAAATATAAATATATTTTAGGATAAACAGAATAGAATTTAGCAGCAGGGCATAAGTTTTTTACACTGTGAATAGTAGTGTTTCACTTTGGGACAAAATGGCATTAGTAAGTGTTATGAAGTAAAGGGGATTGTCAGTGTCAAGAGAAAGAAAAGATGAATTGCTTACATAAACCAAAAACCCATTGCCACTGAGCTGATTCTGACTCACAGCAGCCCTATAGGACAGAGTGGAATTGCCCATAGATTTTCCAAGGCTGTAATCTTTACAGTAGACTGCCACATCTTTATCCTATGGAGCAGCTTGTGGATTTGAACTGACAACCTTTCAGTTAGAGGTAAGAACTTAATCACTATGACACCCATTACCCATTACCACTGTCCAGTCAATTCCAACTCACAGCAACCCTATAGGACAGAGCAGAACTGCCTCATAGTGTTTCCAAGGAGCCGCTGGTAGATTTGAACTGCTGACCATTTTGGTTACAGCCAAGATCTTAACCACTGTACCACCAGGGCTCCCGAATTACTTACATGCTTGACATTAAATAATCCTTGTAGATGGAGTGACATGACAGGACTTATCCAAACTGGGTTGATTCATGTTCCTGAGAGTAAAAGGGGACACTGATAATAATCACCCTGGGACAATAGACGAAACCAGGGCAAATGGGGTGTATGGTCAAACTCTTCATGGGGGCACTTAATGACCAAAAACAGCACTCTTAGTTTTGTTTTTTTTTTTTAAAGAATATAAAACAAAATAGCTAGCTTATTTATTAAACAGGTGATTAGCAACTGATCCTTTTTGATAAACTGCTTGATTTCTTATAATAAAATTAAACTAGTAAATCTGAATATAGATTATTACTTTAGACAACTACAGTAGCAGAAAGAGAAATTTAGTTGGTAACCTAACTATTCTCAAATTGTTTTGATCACTGGAATTTTTTTCCCCCGTGACCATATAAATTAATCAGAATAGAAGAGTCTGATGGGTACTTTTTCTCAGTTTAAAATGTGCATTTCATGCTTTTAGGATCATCCACCTTTCAAAATTGACCTGCTTGGCAGATAGATTTCATCTCCAGTCCCAGCCCTTGTTGAAAGGATTGGGAGGCCGCTTTTGGGCTTAGCAGAAAGGCATGTGGTGATCAATTGTAATGCCTGCTGGGCACATGGAATAGGGAACAATGGCAGGTGTGGCAGCTATTTGCCATCCCAGATTTGGACAAACTTCTGTTTTAACAATAATTTTCTGACATATATATAATACCTGGTTAACTAAAAAAAAATATACCTTGCTGTTCCTGCATCTTTTACCTCTAATGTGTTCTACTATAGTGTGAATAATACACCAACTACGTCATAGGAGAGCAAGGCCATCACTCTTAACGTGAATGAAAACAGCAATCTCGTGATTTCCACACATGATTACTTTACAACTCTTAGCCCCAAATCAAAATAAGATCAAATCTCTAATCCCTGAATGAAAAGTAATGGGGAAATAATACCGCAAATATGCTAATTAATTGCTCGCCTGTTACTAAAAACCCAAATACTATCCTTTACTTATTTTGTTGTTTGGGGCTATGTTTTTATACACTCAGCAGAATTTTAAGTGATCAAATGAAAATTAAATTCTCTCTCTCTTTGCAAACAAGTGTTAATGAACCAGTTTTAAAGAAATGTTTTCGACATTCATTTCACCACCTGTCTTAGTCTCCTAGGGCTGTTGTTGTTGTTGTGTGCCTTCGAGTCAATTCTGACCCTATGTGACAGAGTAGAACTGCCCCATAGGGCTTCCTAGGCTTGGCTGCTAAACAAAAGGTCAGCAGTTCAAATCCCCCAGCCGTTCCTTGGAAACCCTATGGAGCAGTTCTACTTTGTCCTATAAGTTTGCTATGAGCCCGAATCAACTAAAAAGCAATGGGTTTTAATCTTTATGGGTGTCCCATGGAGCAAGTGGTGGGTTCAAACCAAAAACCTTCCAATTAGCAGCTGAGCACTTAACCATTATGCCACCAGGGCTCCTTCTTCTAGGGCTGCCATAACAAAATACCACCACAAGGTGGGTGGCTTTAAAGAACAGAAATTAATTTTCTCACAGTTCTGGAGGCTAGGAATCCAAACAGAGTATCAGTTTACGTTGATTCCTTCTGAGAGTTTTGAGAGAGGAGCTGTACCATGACTGTCTCCTAGTCTCTAGAAATCATTGGCATTCCTTTGCTGGCCATAGATGCATCTGCTTCTGCTGTCACATGGCGTCTGTTCTCCCCCTGTGCATGTGACTGTTTCTATAAAACACCACTCAGAAAGGATTAGGATCAGGACCCTATTCCAGTATGACCTTGTTTGATTTAATGGATAATGAAAGAAAAACTGTATTTCCAAACAAGGCCACGTTCACAGGGTACAGAGGTTAGGACTGTAACATATCTTTTTGGGGGACACAATTCAATCCACAATACCACCACACATTTTAGATTTAAGAGAGCTGTTCTGCCCCTTGCAATGAGGGAAAATACAGAGAAAATAGTCGACACCTTAAAAAAATGAAGAAGAATGGGGCATCAGGATTGGAGGAAGAATCATTAACAACCTGTGTTATGCATATGACACAGCCTTGCTTGCTGAAACTGAAGAGCCCTTGAAGCACTTACTGATGAAGATCAAAGACCATAGCCTTCAGTACGGATTACACCTCAACATAAAGAAAACAAAAATCCCCACAACAGGACCAATAAACAACATCAAGATAAATGGAGAAAAGATGGAAGTTGTCAAGTATTTCATTTTGACTTGGATCCACAATCAACATCCATGGAAGCAGCAGTCAAGAAATCAAAAGACGCATTGCATTGGGCAAATCTGCTGCAAAGGACCTCTTTAATGTGTTGAAAAGCAAAGATGTCATCTTGAAGACCAAGGTGCCCCTGACCCAACCCATGGTGTTTTCAATTGCCTTATATGCATGTGAAAGCTGGACAATGAATACGGAAGACCGAAGAAGAACTGACGCCTTTGAATTGTGATGTTGGTGAAGAATATTGACTATACCACGGACTGCCAAAAGAACGAACAAATCTGTCTTGGAAGAAGTACACAGAATGCTCCTTAGAAGCAAGGATGGTGAGACTGCGTCTCACATACTTTGAACATGTTAGCAGGAGGGACCAGCCCCTGGGGAAGGACATCATGCTCAGTAAAGTAGAGGGTCAGTGAAAAAGAGGAAGACCCTTGACGAGATGGATTGACAGAGTGGCTGCAGCAACGGGCTCAAGCATAACAATGATTGTGAGGATGGCACAGGACCAGGCAGTGTTTCGTTCTGTTGTACATAGGGGTCACTATGAGTCGGAAGTGACTCAGTGGCACCTAACAACAACAACCTTAAAAGAAAATACATGAGGTATCCCTAATATTGCTGCTTTTTTGTGACCACAAAGTACGTCTCTTCTTTGGATCTTAATTCTCTAATTGTTAAAAAAGAGAGCAGAATCAAATTCATATCTAAGGGAAGATCCAACTTCAAATAGCAAAGCAGCTTTTCCACATTGATTTTGACCGTACAACTCTATTTTTCCAAGAGTGAAATCCTATTGAAATGTTCTTCCAAAATATTTTGTGGAAAATAAGGATTCATAGATGGCAACTCTTCATTCATGATCCCTAAACAGGAGACAAATTCATCAGGCAGTAGGGTCTGTTCTGGAACAGTTTCATTGGGTGGACCGTTTTCCAGAATCTTGGTGGTTTCCCTCTCTATTGAGTTTTGCATGTCATGGGGACTGCGTTCTCCTTGATTTAAAATGAGGCTTAATTCTTCAAGAAATAGTGCGTTGCCTAGAGAATTCATACTCGAGACAGAAAAAGCAAAATTTGGATATTTTTTAAATATGGCATTCTTTCCCAGATCCAAGGAATCAACTGGTGGCTTAAGAGTTGAAGAATCTGTTTCATCATTATTACTAAGAGGATTTCCTCCAGGAAGAAAGCTTGAAATCTGGGGTTTATATCCAGTGTTGGGATCAGGGATGTACACAACTGTAGTATTGGTGAGTAGTGACTCTTGCAGGCAGTCTGGTGTCTCCTGGGGTCCGGTATTATTTCCTTTCTTGTAGCCTGTGGGCTTATGTTCTTCTTGGAGAAAGATTTCTCTTATCTCTGTAATCGTGGGATCATCATATAGGACCTGTTCACTGTAATTATTATTCACAAATTCACTTTTTTCCTAGGAAGAAGAAAACATTTTTTTTTTTTTTTTTAAACAAAAGACATTTAAAGGGGCCAACCAGGCAATAGAATAAGGACTGGAATTTTGCTTTCCTTCAGCTTTCCTTTGCCCCTCTCTTTTCTTCGTATTCTTTATTTCCCTTATTATTTCCTTCTTTCGCCTTTTATTAGCTTGCTCAATTCCAAATCTTTATTAAATTCTCCTATGAGTGGAAGAAAACCCAGGTGGCGCAGTGGTTAAGAGCTACAGCTGCTAACCAAAAGGTGGGCAGTTTGAATCCACCAGGCACTCCTTGGAAACTCTATGGGGCAGTTCTACACTGTCCTATAGGGTCGCTATGAACTGAAATCGACTCGACTACAATGGGTTTTTTTAATGAGTGGAAAAAAAAAAAGGAAAGGAATAATAAAAACAATCTGTGTCTTAAGCACATTTCTCGATTTAAAAATTTTAAAGAGAAAGGAGAGTTTCACATGCAGCTACACATTAACATGCATATTGTTTCAGGGCCTTTTACAACACAGAATTTGAAATTTTGTGGAATATTATGGAGTCTTACTATAAGAAAATACTTTATTGGTTAAATAAAAGAAAGGGGCAAGGGAATCCTGCTTAGCTTACACACTGAGAATGAGGCTATGACAAATGCTGTGTGCTGAGGTTCTGGGGGTGTGCAGTTACTCAGAAGTCAGACATGTCACTGATGGTCAGGAGGTGGGTGAGGAAGGTTTTAATTTGTGTGAAAGTTTCATGACTCTTCTGAACAAGAAAGGACTGGAGGTTCCCCAGCTGATGGCTGGCCTCCCACCCGACACAATTACAGAATTATAGTCACCCTTCTGTCTCTTGGGTGGGAAACAAAACTTCATTCTGAAGGCGGCTCCAAGGTTTAACTCCAAGAGTCCAGAATTGGAAGGGAGTTTGGTAAAGATGGAGGACTTCAAATAAAGCAGTGTTTAGTATTTCTCCAAGTGTCTTCAGCCCTAGCCTCTCCAGGGAACTTGTTAGGTTCTGTCTGCTTAGGGTGGGGGGACATACATTCAAAGGTCAAATCAAGCAAAGGAATACTAGGTGTGCTGCAGGAAACTGAGTGCAATGTGGCTATGTTCCGAAGAAGGAGCATTTTCCTCACTTCAGGCTGGCGGCTGAGTGGAGAGGCGGTTTGGAGTTGAATCACACCAATGAAGGATACAGAAAAGCAACAGGGGCTCTTCCAGAATGAGGACAGCAAAGGAATAAGGGGATCTGATCACAATGAGGCCAGAGACAATTCTCTGAGCATCTAAAGACCTCATTCCCTAGAATAATTAGTGGGGGATCAAGATAGAATTATTAAATGGAGTTAATACCAAGAGTACAGTATTTATTATCTGCGGTTTGGTGAATATATACTTAGCCTTAGGTTAATTGTTAACTGTGTACTTCATTATATATGTGGGCTCAGACACTGCAGATTACCCCTCCACTGTTACTGTTGTTGTTGTTAGTTGCTGTCAAGTCAATTCTGACTCATAGCACCCCCATGTGTTACAGAGTAGAACTGCTCCGTAGGGCTTTCTTGGCTGTAATCTTAATGGAAGCAGATCACCAGGCCTTTCTTTACTTCTGCGGTACCCTGGGGTGGGTTCAAACTGCCAACCTTTAGGTTAACAGCAGCCCGCAAACCATTTGTGCCACCTAGGGACCTTTCCACTGTTATTAGGCAATATTTAACCAGTTGCCGTCAAGCAGATTCCGACGCATGGGACACCATGTGTGTCAGAGTAGAACTGTGCTCTATAGGGTTTTCAATGGCTGATTTTTGGAAATAGATCACTAGGGCTTTCTTCCAAGGCACCTCTGGGCAGACAGGAACCTCCAAACTTTTGGTTAGCAGCCGAACCCTTGCATCACCCAGGGACTTCTTAGTAGGCAATCTTACTTCCTCCAGAATCACTCAGTCACGTCCACACCCTTTTTCTCCTTCAAGTATCAGGAAACAAGAAGCCCCCCTCCAGCTCAAGATGAACCTCTCCACCTCACCCCTTTAAAACATCCCCTTCCCTCTTCGTCAGAGTCTTGTTCAATCAATTTCCCTTCTCTTTCCTCTCTCTGTAATTGTCCTACTCAAGTCTGCCTGATATAAAACAAACACTCTCCTGACTCCACATTGCTCTTGAGCTTCTGTTATTCCTTCCTTCCGCAAGTAGGTGAGAGCCTACCATGTGTCAATATGGGCCTTCTCTCTTCATTTCTCCTCTTGCCCAGACTCATCAAAAGAAGTCTGAACACTTCGTCTTCACTTCTTCCCCTTCCATTCACTTATCAAATGAACCTCTGAGCCAGAATCGCCAGGGACCCGCTCCTTGTCATAATCCAAAGACACCATCACACCTATCTTACCAGCCTTTACGAAGCATCAGTACTGCAGATCCTTGACACCTGGCCCACACCACAGTACTCTCATGGCTCTGACCCTCCTACTCAGCCTTTTCCCTGGGGCTGTGTCTATTCCAGTGGAAAACTCTTCAGTGACTCCTAACTATCTTTGGCAATAGTTTAGCAAGTACTTCACAACATTGGCTGCAGAGGGGAACACTTGGGAAGCTTTAAAAAATGTTGATGCCTGTGTCCCCCCCTTTGCTCCCTCCTCAGTGAGTCTGGAATGTGGCCTGGGTATGGAGGCACACAACCAAAGCTGAGAATTACTGCCTTAGGACTCTGCTGAGGCTGGGGAAAGAGTTGGTTAATGCGCCTCTGGTTTTCTCTCACCAGAACTTCAAACGGAATAACTTTTGTTTGTTTTACAAATGCTTGGCTTCCTCACATCATTTGAACAAAGGGTTCCCAGGCTAAAAATTAAATAAACAAACAGAAAAAAAAAAATTGAAAACCACTGGTCAACAGAATTATTCCAGCCACTGCTCTTGCTGAACTTTTCAATAAGCAACAGCCAGCAGGCTGTTCTCACCTCTGTGCTTTGCTCCTGCTGTCCCCTTCTACTTTGAACATTCTCTCCTTTTTCTGAGCAATTCCTCTGTCTTTCAAAACGTTTCCTCTGTGCCTCCTTCGATGTTTGGGCTTATTTCCGTCACTGCATTTACATCAATGCATTTTGATGCTTGGATGATGTGTCTGTCTTACTGACTGGGTTATGAATCCCATGAAAGTCGAGCCTGAGTGCCAACAAGTAGCAGGAACACACCTAGCAGACGCTTCCCCTGTATGCTCTGGAGCATCTCCTCCATAACCAGCAAGGTCCCTAATAGCCTCAGGGTCTTCCCTGTGTGCCCTCTTGTCTTCTTTGCCAAAATGGAAACTTGGCCCATCCCTGGTGACACCTTCTCCATAGTCCTCTCATGTTTATTTTCTCACACTCCACTAGATCTCAGGAGCGACGAGGTGAGCTCCTTGGCTCTACCTGCTCCTACAATCTCATATATGAGGAAAACCTTTGAGTATTTAAGGCTTATTCCACTGATCTTTTCTGCCCTCCCCCTTTGTCCCTGAAGTCATCTACTAATAGCCTGGTCACCAGGTAACTCTGGCACCTGGTCTATAATCTTCCTCTTCACTTCTCCGTTTTAAATAGCATTGTTTCTTGCTTCTCTCTTCCCCTCTCCCTCTCCAACTCTATTCTCTTCTATCTTTTAAGTATTATTTGAAATATGGATAATTTTATTTCTACATATGTATATATAACCCAGATGTCTCTGGGTGGTGCAAATGGTTAATGTACTCACTCGGCTGCAAACAGAAAGACTGGTGGTTCGAGTCCACCCAGAGATACCTCGGAAGAAAAGCCTGGCCATTTACTTCCAAAAAATCAGCCATTGAAAGCCCTATGCAGCGCAGTTCTACTCTGACACACATGGGGTCTCTATGAGTCAGAATCAACTTGATGGCAATTAGTTTTTATATACTAATATATACACACATTTATGCATTTGAATGGAAATTCTACTCTAGTTATTGGTCTTAGCTGCACCTCAGTTTTTGTTTGGCGGTGTTTGGTTACCTGTAGCATTTTCACCACATTGCTGTTTTCTATATTGGGAATATCTCCAAGAAGCCATTTTGGTATAAGCAATAAGATTCTTCTTTTAATTCTAAAAACCAAAAATGACACATTAGAAATATTTTACTTTATGATTGATGCAGGTAATCAGTAAAGGAGATTAGGAAATCAACTAGAATGGAAGACATAATGAAAATCAAACTTCCTGATGCAGGAGCTAAGATTTCCACCTCATACTTAAGAAAATTAAGTAGCAAGTTGATTTCAGATTGTACTTCAGTCTTTATCATTCTTCTTTCTAAAGAGCAGGAAAATTTCAACAAACTCATATGAGATTCAAGGTAACATTCCTGGTGGTGAAATTGTACACATGTTAAATGTGACAAACCATTATAAGCAGGAGACGTCAGTGTGGAAACCTGAAAAACTTAAGGGATATTTTATAGAACTTTCCAAGGTGACCATTACCAAATATTAAATATTAAAAATACTAAAGAAGAAAAGGTTATATAGTAAAACCCTATAATCTGAGCTCCTGTAATAATTCCAAAGAGGGGTACAGTGACTGTGACAGCTCCAGAATTTCTTTATGTGGATGGAGTAAAGGCTGAAACTTGTCTTCCATTTGGATAAAAAAAATGATAGCACAGTGAAAATGAGGTCTTTACTTAGCCTGTGTGCTTGCTTATTAAGGATCACTGGAGAGGAGGTGATGAAAAGAAGTTCTGAACGACCGCTTCTCACCCCTAGCTACCTCCTGGCACTGCTGGGGTGTTAATCAAAGCACTTTCTGTGTTTACTGTACAAATTGGTTTGAACAAACATGTTGTATCAGGAACTTAAAAGACCAATTTGATTTAAGGCACATTTTTACATAATGGACCATTAATGACAGATCAGGCTTGTTTTTGTGTTTAAGCAGGCTTAGTTATCTAGTGCTGCTATAATAGAAATAGCACAAGTGGATGGCTTCAGCAAACAGAAGTTTATTCTCTCACAGTCTAGTAGGCTAGAGGTCCAACATCAGGGCACCAGCTCCAGGGGAAAGCTTTTTCTCTCTGTTGGCTCTGGAGGAAGGTCCTTGTCATCAATCTTCCCCTGGACTAGGAGCGTCTCAGTGCAGGGACCCTGGGGTCCAAAGGACACGCTCTGCTCCTGGCACTCACTACTTTCTTGGTGGTATGATGTTCCCTTGTCTCTCTGTTCCCTTTTCTCTTTTATGTCTCAAAAGAGATTGACTTTAGACACAACTTAATCTTGTAGACTGAGTCCCTTCTCCTTAACATAACTGCCTGTATTCCCGCATCATTAACATCATAGAGGTAGGATTTACAACACATAGGAAAATCCCGTCAGATGACAAAATGGTGGGCAATCACACCTGGGAATCAATGCCTAGCCCATTTGACACACATTTTGGGGGGACAAAATTCAACCCATAACACGGGCTTTCTGAGAACTTGTTCTACTAGGTAACAACTAAAATGGCCTAGTTAATTTTGCTAGCCTAATTTGGCCTACTTTAGAGTAAAACTGATTTCTTTATACATATTTATACAATATTTTATGATTCAGCTTTTTCACTAATTCACACTCTTTTTGTATGCCTAAAACCAGGCCAAATTAGTGAAGTTCACAATATTGTTAGAAAAGTTTTTAGACAGCATGCTGATATGGAGAGAACATATTTATGTGCCTTTACCCACTCTGCAACGATGAGCTCAAGCATAACAACGATTGTAAGGATGGCTCAGGACCAGGCAGTGTTTTCGTTCTGTTGTGCATAGGGTCACTATGAGTCAGAACCTGCTCAACAGCACCTAACAACAACACCGCCGCCACCCACTCTGGGTTTCATTATATTTGAAATATTTTGCCCTCCATTTTCTAGTTCTGTTTCTGAAGTAAGACTTAATGTATATATAGTTACATTAAATAACAGTATCTGCTCATATATAAAACAGTTACATGGAAATTATTTGTTTCTTTTATCTTTTTTAAAAAAAATGCTTACTTAAGTAATCAAATTAGAATATAATTGTTCTATTTCCATATATGTCATTACCAACTAAAAGTTCATTTTTAGGCTATTTTAGATAACCAAGTTAGCTTTTTTTTTTTTTTAATCTATGTAGGACATCTTTGGATAATAACACAAATATTAATATTTTTATGTAGTACCAGCTTAAACATTAAGATCTCAAGAGGCTTATTTTAAAGCAATCTAAAATAAAGTTCATATTTGTTCACACATCTTGCAAGGCATCAGGGATATGTTTATTAATGTATAATTTAAACTTCCAAGTATTGCTTAGGTTCTGAGGAAAAAAGCTACATAAATAAAAAAAAATCATTAGTATACTTTATTTAGAACAGCTTACTTAGCCTTTCTACTGTATTTTGATTATAAATGTAAAAGAAAGAAAGATAATCTCAGGAAAAAAATGATGGCAGTAAGATACAACTCAGTACCAGTTTGGCCAAAACGTTAACGTTTGTCAAAATCTGTAATTAAATATACTGGGAGACTGGCCTACCAAACAACTCTGATCTCTTAAAAGGTTGGAAACACTCCATAAATTTAGTAAAATTTAGAAAAGCAAAGACCTTCCTTTCCTCAAAGGCTCACTTTTCAACAACTAGACTGTCTTTGCTAATATCAAGTTGTAAAAAATGACTGCAGGAGGCCAAGAAAGAGGGATTAGGGCTAGATGCTAAAGCATTTGGTCACACAATTGACAGTAAAGTGACAAAGTCAAGTATTGCCTTGGCCCCACTTCTCTTTATAGATTTGATCTGGTGGGACAGAATTTGATTCAGCTGATTTGTTCAGATAGAATTTGAGGCAGGTTATGACTTAAAGACTCTCAAAAATCCAGGCACTAAAGAAAAACCTGAAGCAAATGAAAAGGCTGTGTAGTAAAAGAGAGAACACGGGCTTTGATTCAAATAGTGGCTGGATTTCTGGCTTAGTGCTTAGTGACCTTGGGCTGACTACTCAGCCTCTCTAAGCCTTGTTGAAATCATCTGTAAAACAGACCATAAAGCTTTTCAGGCAGGGTCAATGTGAGGATTAAATGAATGACATTTCTAAAGAGTTTGGCAGGGGTAGGTACTTGTCAAATATTGTACCTTTTAATTTCCCTTTCTCTGAATAAAAAGGCTAATGGATTTTTTTTTTTTTTAAGCTAGTAACTGAATTGACTTTATGTTTTGGTGGTGCACGTATACGGTCTAAATCAGAAAACAAAAATTCTACAAAAACCTACCCAGTTCGGACCGATCTGTTAAATATCCCAATCAAAGAAAGAATGGACAATATAACAGCAAAGAAGACCATTCCTGATAAAAGTCCAGTGTCTTGTTGCTTATGGTCTGAAAGGAAAGAAAAATAATTTTAGCTAAAAAGCAATAGCACCCGCTTGATGCCAGAATCATTGTTCTATCTACTCCGCTCAAAGCGAAGACCACAGAGCTCATAGAAAAAGAGGAAGAGAGAACAAAATTAACCTTTACCTTGGGCTGCGAAGGGACTGCCCTTCTAAACTGCAAGACTGTACCCCAGGAAACAACCTTTTGTGTGAGAACATGGGCGGTACATATCTGATACCAGTGGGTTTCTAGAAATGCCTCTCTGGCAGCTGTGGTCAGCATTAGACACGTTTCTGAGCATGCATATGCACATTTTATTTAAACAGTTATAAACCTCGCTCGGTTTGCCCAACACAGGTGAGAATCCTAATTGCTTGTCACAGTGTCTAAAGCTGGCCAAAATCAAAACTGTGGTTTGTTTTTTTTTAAATCTTTTGTGCTACGAAAACAGAATTTATGTACGGCTTGTCACCATTCTTCAAAATTTCTTGCTTATGAAATTTTTCCTGCTGAGAAAGGACTTTCGCTCTACTTAGAACAATATATATAATCATAAAAAAAGAAATAAAATTGCTATTTGTCTTGCACTCACATTTTATTTTACACTGTTTTTTTGCATTTTTGAAATTTAATTAATCACCTGAAATCTTTAAATAATTACTATAATATAGCCTATGTGCGTTACCTACCAGGCTCATCATGTTTTCTCCCTGGTACATGATAAGCCTTGTTTTCAAAAACAGAATATAATTGAGACCTGATTTATCACACTGGAGTTTGCTCCAGAGCCATGCCGAGGATTGGCTTCTGTGATGGTAAATATTTTGTGCCAATTCGGTTAGGCTCTGGTTCCCAGCAGTTTGGCCAAAAACTAGTCTAGTTCCTGCCATGGAATAGTTACATGTGATTAAATCAGTCAGCCTTGGGTAGAGCAGATTTCCTCATATAATGTAATGTAATCATCTTCCATAATCTAATCAATCAGCTGAGTTCATATCAGTATAGGGTGGCTCCTAAACCTAATCATTTCTGAATTATAAAAAGATCAGAATAGACACAAACACAAACACACTGGGAAAGACAGAGGAACTGTGAGGAACGTTACAAGCAAAGTAATGTCAAGGATCACCAGCAGATACCAGAACTAGGAGAGTGGCACACAGAAGGAACTGACATAGCCAAGACCTTGATTTGGACTTTTAGTCTCCAGAACAGTGAGAAAATAAATTTCTGCTCTTTAAAGACACCAACTTATAGTATTTCTGTTATGAGAGCACTAGGTAACTAAGACAGCCTCTCTTCCATTTTCCTTTCTCCCTTCCCTCCTCCCTTCAGCAAATGGAATAGTTATTGGATAGTTGCCATATAGCAGGTATTGTATTGATCCTGCCCTGGTTATTTCCCAGTTGCACCTACCACACACTTGGGTGTCTCCAGGTTGTCTGGTCCCTCTCCTAAAGCCAACTGGGGTGGGGCAGTACAGCTTTAGCTTCCTCCAAAGTCTCAGTGGAGTATGGAATTAGTTTTTCTTAAGGGTGATCAGTTATTACAGTCCCTGGGTGGCACAAACAGTCTGTATTTGACTACTAACCTAAATGTTGACAGTTTGAACCCACCCAGCAGTGCTATTGAATAAAGGCCTGGCAATCTTCTTCCATAACAATTGCAGCCAAGAAAATTCTATGGAGCAGTTCTACTCTGCATCACATGGAGTAACCATGAGTCAGAATTCACTCGATGGCAATGGGTTTGGTTTTTGGGTTTAATGAGCTATTGCTGAAGATTTCAAGAAACTAATGAGCATACCAGCTGCCTCACACCCTTTGGCATTAGCACCTGGAAGAGGATAGGGAACCCCCATGTTAACATGGGGCTGGCAAAAGGGTCTAAGGAGTAGGGCAGAGTGACCAACTGCACAAGTCTGAGATACCTGAGTTCAAATTGACTCTGCCACTTATTTGTTGTGACCTTGGGACGTAATTATAAAATTGGTGAGACTCAAGCTTCCTCTCCTATAAAATAGAGATAATAATAATTCTCTCATAGAACTGTCATAAATTCCTAGCCTCCACAATCTTCACAGAAATATTAAGGTGCAAATTCTGTGTAGACATAGGTAATTATAGACCCATAGTGCTTAAGAGCGCTAACCAAAAGGGTGCCACTTCGAATCCACCAGCTGCTCCTTGGAAATCCTGTGGGGCAATTCTACTTTGTCCCATAGGCTCCTTACGAGTCGGAATCAACTCCATGGCAACTTTTTTTTACTGAACCTAAGTACCTGGCTCATAATTGATTCACATCTCCAAATTCAAAGTCCTCTTCCCTTGCTTACTGTTTCTTTATAACACTTGCCACTACTTGACTTTTTTCTTACTGTTGTTTGTTATTTTTCTCCTTTGTCTATCTAGAATTAGGCTACCTGAAGACAGGGGCTTTGTTCATGTTGTTCACTGCTGATTCTCCGGCACCCAGAACAGTGCCTGGCACATAGTGGTTGCTTAATTTTTTTTTTCCCCACTTTGTCTTTATTGGAATCACTTTTTTTTTTAATTGTGCTTTAAGTGAAAGTTTACAAATCAAGTCAGTCTCATACAAAAATTCATATACACCTTGCTATATACTCCTAATTGCTCTCCTCCTAACGAGACAGCACACTCCTTCCCTCCAACTCTCTCTTTTTGTGTCCATTCCGCCACCTTCTGACCCCCTCTGTCCTCTCATCTCCCCTCCAGATAGGAGATGCCAACATAGTTTCATGTATCTACTTGATCCAAGAAGTTCATTCTTCACCAATATCATTTTCTATCCCATTGTCTGGTCCAATCCCTGTCTGAAGAGTTGGCTTTGGGAATGGTTCCTGTCTTGGGCTAACAAAAGGTCTAAGGACCAGAACCACCAGGGTACTTCTAGTCCCAGTCTGACCATTGAGTCTGGTCTTTTTATGAGAATTTGGGTTCTGCATCCCACTGCTCTCCTACTGCCTCAGGGGTTCTCTGTTGTGTTCCCTGTCAGGGCAGTCATCAGTCGTAGCCAGGCACCATCTAGTTCTTCTGGTCTCAGGATGATGTAGTCTCTGGTTTATGTGGTCCTTTCTGTCTCTTATGCTCGTAACTACCTTGTATCTTTGGTGTTCTTCATTCTCCTTTGATCCAGGTGGGTTGAGACCAATTGATGCATCTTAGATGGCCACTTGCTAGCATTTAAGACCCCAGACGCCACTCTCCAAAGTGGGATGCAGAATGTTTTCTTAATAGATTTTATTATGCCAATTGACTTAGATGTCCCCTGAAACCATGGTCCCCAAACCCCTGTCCCTGCTATGCTGGCCTTTGAAGCATTCAGTTTATTCAGGAAACTGCTTTGCTTTTGGTTTAGTCCAATTGTGCTGACCTCTCTTGTACTGTGTTGTCATTCCCTTCACCTAAAATAGTTCTTATCTACTATCTAATTAGCAAGTGCCGCCCTCCCTCCTTACCTCCCTCCCCATTTCATAACCATCAAAGAATGTTTTCTTCTCAGTTTAAACTATTTCTCAAGTTCTTATAATAGTGGTCTTATACAACATTTGTCCTTTTGCGACTGACTAATTTCACTCAGCATAATGCCTTCCAGATTCCTTCATGTTATGGAATGTTTCACACATGCATCACTGTTCTTTATCGATGCATAGTATTCCACTGTGTGAATATACCATAATTTATTTATCCATTCATCCATTGATGGGCACCTTGGTTGCTTCCATCTTTTTGCCATTGTAAACAGTGCTGCAATGAACACGGGTGTGCATATATCTATCTGTTCGTGTAAAGGCTCTTATTTCTCTAGAACGTATTAAAAGGAGTGGGATTGCTGGATCATATGGTAGTTCTATTTCTAGCTTTTAAAGGAAGCGCCTAATTGATTTCCAAAGTGGTTGTACCATTTTACATTTCCACCAGCAGTGTATAAGTGTTCAGTCTCTCCACAACCTCTCCAACATTTATTATTTTGTGTTTTTTGGATTAATGACAGCCTTGTTGGGGTGAGAAGATATCTCATTGTAGTTTTGATTTGCATTTCACTAATGGCTAATGATCCTGAGCATTTTCTCACGTATCTGTTATCTACATGAATGTCTTCTTTAATGAGGTGCCTGTTCATACCTTTTGCCCATTTTTTAATTGGGTTATTTGTCTTTTTGCAGTTGAGTTTTTGCAGTATCATGTAGATTTTAGAGATCAGGCACAGATCGGAAATGTCATAACTGAAAACTTTTTCCCAGTCTGTAGGTGATCTTTTTACTCTTTTGGTGAAGTCTTTGGATGAGCATAGATGTTTGATTTTTAGGAGCTCCCAGTTATCTAGTTTCTCTTCTGCATTGTCAGTAATGTTTTGTACACTGTTTATGCCATGTATTAGGGCTCCTAGTGTTGTCCCTATTTTTTCTTCCATGATCTTTATCATTTCAGATTTTTTATTTAGGCCTTTGATTCATTTTGAGTTACTTTTTGTGCATGGTGTGAAGTATCAGTCTTGTTTCATTTTCTTGCAGATGGATATCCTGTTATGCCAGCACCATTTGCTAAAAAGACTGTCTTTTCCCCATTTAACTGACTTTGGGCCTTTGTCAAATATTAGCTGCTCTATGTGGATGGATTTATGTCTGGATTCTCAATTCTGTTCCATTGGTCTATGTATCTGTTGTTGTACCAGTACGAGGCTGTTTTGACTACTGTGGCGGTATAATAGGTTCTAAAATCAGGTAGAGTGAGGCCCCCCACTTTGTTCTTCTTTTTCAGTAATGCTTTACTTATCCGGGTTCTCTTTCCCTTCCATATGAAATTGGTGATTTGTTTCTCCATCTCATTAAAAAATATTGTTGGAATTTGGATCAGACTTGCATTGTATCTATAGATTGCTCTTGGTAGAATAGATATTTTTATAATGTTAAGTCTTCCTATCCATGAGCAAGGTATGTTTTTTTCACTTATGTAGGTGTGTTTTGGTTTCCTGCAGTAGGGTCTTGTAGTTTTCTTTGTATAGGTCTTTTACATCTCTGGTAAGATTTATTCCTAAGTATTTTATCTTCTTGGGGCAACTGTAAATGGTATTGATTTGGTGATTTCCTCTTTGATGTTCTTTTTGTTGGTGTAGAGGAATCCAACTGATTTTTTTATGTTTATCTTGTACCCCGATACTCTGCTGAACTCTTCTATTAGTTTCAGTAGTTTTCTTGAGGATTCTTTGGGGTTTTCTGTGTAAAAGATTGCGTCATCTGCAAATAGACATACTTTTACTTCTTCCTTGCCAATCTGGATGTCCTTTATTTCTTTATCTAGCCTAATTGCTCTGGCTAGGACCTCCAGCACAATGTTGAATAAGAGTGGTGATAAACGACATCCTTGTCTGGTTCCCATTCTCAGGGGGAATGCTTTCAGGCTCTCTCCATTTAGGATGATGTTGGCTATTGGCTTTGTATAAATGCCCTTTATTATGGTGAGGAATTACCCTTCTATTTCTATTGTGCTGAGAGTTTTTATCATGAATGGGTGTTGAATTTTGTCAAATGCCTTTTCTGATCAATTGATAAAATCATGTGATTCTTGTTTTTTATTTATTTATTTATTTTATTTATATGATGGATTCCATTAATTGTTTTTCTGATGTTGAACCATCCCTGCATAGCTGGTATGAACCCCACTTGGTCATGGTGAATTATTTTTTTGATATGTTGTTGAATTCTATTGGCTAGAATTTTGTTGAGGATTTTCGCATCTAAGTTCATGAGGGATATAGGTCTGTAATGTTCTTTTTTTGTGGTGTCTTTAGCTGGTTTTGGTATCAGGAATATGCTGGCTTCATAGAATGAGTTTGGGAATATTCCGTCCTTTTCTGTGCTCTAAAATACCTTTAGTAGTAGTGGTGTTAACTCTTCTCTGAAAGTTTGGTAGAATTCTGCAGTGAAGCCTCAGATCAGGCCTTTTTTTTTTTTTTTTGGTGGGAGTTTTTTTGATTACCTTTTCAATCTCTTCTTTTGTGATAGGTCTATTTAGTTGTTCTACCTCTGCTTGTGTTAGTTTAGGTAGGTAGTGTGTTTCTAATTCATCCATTTTTTTCTAGGTTTTCAAATTTGTTAGAGTACAATTTTTCATAGTAATCTGATATGATTCTTTTAATTTCAGTTTGGTCTGTTTTAATATCACCCATCTCATTTCTTATTCAGGTTATTTGCTTCCTCACCTGTTTTTCTTTTGTCAGTCTGGCTCCTGGTTTATCAACTTTGTTAATTTTTTCAAAGAACCAGCTTTTGGTCTTGTTAATTCTTTCAATTGTTTTTCTGTCTTCTATTTCATTTAATTCTGCTCTAATTTTTATTATTTGCTTTCTTCTGGTGTCTGAGGGTTTCTTTTGTACTCTGTTTCTATTTGTTCAAGTTGTAGGGATAATTCTTTGATTGTGGCCCTTTCTTCTTTTTGTATGTGTATATTTATTGATATAAAGTAACCTCTGAGCACTGCTTTTGCTGTGTCCCAAAGTTCTGATAGGAAATATTTACATTCTCGTTGGATTCTCTGAATTTCTTTATTCCATCCTTAATGTCTTCTGTAACCCAGTCTTTTTTGAGCAGGGTATTGTTCAGTTTCCAAGTGTTTGATTTCTTTTCCCTGGTTTTTCTGTTATTGATTTCTACTTTTATGGCCTTATGGTCAGAGAAGGTGGTTTGTAATATTTCAATGTTTTGGATTCTGCTAAGGCTCATTTTATGACCTAATATGTGGTCTATTTTAGAGACTGTTCCACGTGCATTAGAAAAAAAAGTATACTTGACTGCTGTTGGGTGGAGTGTTCTGTATATGTCTATGAGGTCAAGTTGGTTGATTGTGGCATTTAGACCTTCCGTGTCTTTACTGAGCTTCTTTCTCAATGTCCTGTCCTTCTCTGAAAGTGGTGTATTGAAGTCTCCTACTATAATTGTGGAGCTGTCTATCTCACTTTTCAATGCTGTTAGAGTTTGTTTTATGTATCTTGCAGCCCTGTCATTGGGTGCATAAATATGTAATATGGTTATAACCTCCTGGGGTATTGTCCCTTTTATCATTATATAGTGTCCTTCCTTATCCTTTCTGATAGATTTAACCTTAAAGTCTATTTTGTCAGAAATTAATATTGCCACTCCTGCTCTTTTTTGATTGTTGTTTGCTTGATATATTTTTTTCTATCCTTTGAGTTTTAGTTTGTTTGTGTCTCTAAGTCTAAGGTGTGTCTCTTGTAGGCAGCATATAGCTGGATTTTTTTTAATCCATTCTGCCACTCTCTGCCTCTTTATTAGTACATTTAGTCCATTTACATTCAGAATAATTATGGATAAGTATGAATTTACTGCTGTCATTTTGATGACTTTTTTTGTATGCTGTTGACAATTTCTTTTTCCCACTCAATTTTTTGTGCTGAGTAGTTTATCTTTTTATATTGTCTTTTTCTCTTATTCGTTGTTGTTGATTTTGTTTCTGCTGAGTCTCTATTTTTTTCTTGTATTTCATTTTGATTGTAGGATAGTTTGTCTCCTTTGTGGTTATCTTAATATTTATCCCTATTTTTCTAAATTCAAATCTATCTTTTATTTCTTTATATCGCCTTGTCTTCCTCTCCATATAAAAGATCTGTGACTACATTTCTTAGTCCCTCTTTATTATTTTAATGTTGACTTCTTTTACATAATAACATTGCTCTTTCCCTGTTTTGAGCATTTTTCTTTATCTTGATTTATTTTTGTGGTTTCCCTTTCTGGGTTGACATCTGATTGCTCTTTCCAGTGTTTTCTAACCAGAGAACTCCCTTTAGCATTTCTTGTAGTTTTGATTTGGTTTTTACAAATTCCCTAAACTTCTGTTTATCTGTACATGTCCCTAATTTCACCTTCATATTTGAGACACAGTTTTGCTGGATATATGATTCTTGGTTGGCAATTTTTTTTCCTCCAATGCTTTATATAAGTCATCTCATTGCCTTCTGGCCTACACGGTTTCTTTGGAGTAGTCCGAGTTTATTCTTATTGACTCTCCTGTGTAGGTGATTTTTCGTTTATCCCTAGCTGCTCTTAAAATTGTGTTTATCTTTGGTTTTGGCAAGTTTGATTATAATATGTCTTGGTGACTTTCTTTTAAAATCTACCTTTTTGGAGTTCAACGTGTATCTTGGATCGATATCTTCTTATCTTTCATGATATCAGGGAAGTTTTCTGCCAATAAATCTCCAAAAATTCTCTCTGTATTTTCTGTAATCCCTCCCTGTTCTGGTATTCCAATCACTCATAGGTTATTTCTCTTGATAGAGTCCCACATGGTTCTTGAGTTTTCTTCATGTTTTTTAATGCTTTTATCTGATTTTTCTTCAAATTTATTGGTGCCAAGTGCTTTATCTTCAAGTTCACCAATTCTGCCTTCCACTTGCTCAATTCTGCTCCTCTGACTTTCTATTGAGTTGCCTAATTCTGTAATTTTACTGTTATTCTTCTGAATTTCTGATTGCTGTCTGTCTATGGATTCTTCCAACTTATCAAGTTTTTCATTATGTTCCTGAATAGCCTTTTTAATTTCTTCAACTGCTTTATCTGTGTGTTCCTTGGCTTGTTCTGTATATTGCCTAATTTCTGTATTCTGCATCCAGTAATTCCAGGAAGGTACTTTCGTCTGGAAGATCCCTTGATTCTTTGTTTTGAGATCTTGTTGAAGTGATCATGATCTGTTTCTTTATGTGATTTGATATTGACTGTTGTCTCCGAGCCATCTATAAGTTATCGTATTAGCTTATTTTATGTTTGCTTCCCGTATCCTAGCTTCTTGCTTTGTTTTGTTTTGATATGGTCAAATGGGTTGCTTGAGTGAGACAGCTTATTTTCACCTTTGAAGTTCTGATGTCCTGTCACCAGATGGCTAGAGCTGTTATTAGGTATATCAGTCTAGGAGTCCGTTCACTTTTATTGTATGGATTCAGCTCAGGTGTCCAGGTAGCTACTCACCAAGTGTTTGGTACAGGCTCTGTCCTACAGTCTTAGAGGGGCAGGGGTGATTGGTGTAGGTATTGGTACCTGGTTGCAGCAGGGGTCATGCTCTGAACAAGGCGGTGGGCTGAGAATCATCCCCCAAGTGTCTCTGAGGAAAGCACATCCCTCTTCCCTAGAGTGTGCAGGTGGTTGGGTTCTGCAGACAGACCATGGACACCCAAAGTTTTTGGTTTAAAAGACTTGGAAGTACCAGTTATCCTTGCACCCCTATCGTGGGTGGCTGGGTGACCTGAGTGGAGCCACCAGTCCTTAGGCCCCTGATGTGGGTAGATGAGAACCCTGTTTAATAGTCAAAGCGGTGTCAAACATCAAACAGCCACCTCTCCACTGCACATCTGAAATATTTGTAGTCTGCCAACCAGGGCCTATTCTCCTTTAATAGGCCCACACAGGTCCATGCAGGGGGAAAATGTATTCAAAGTCCATGGACCATTTATACCTGGACAGGAGCTGCTTCTGTCCTGAGCTCCCCAGGTTAGTGGAGCTGGCAAATTATCTTTTCCCCCAATTGTGAATTTATTCCTTCTCCAAGGCCAGGAGGATGGCTCTAGGTGCTCAACAGGGCCTATCTCAGGCCCAGGAAAATTAGCAGCTGCTGATGCTGGCTTGAGGGTGGGTGGGATGTGGTAAAATATATGCGTGTACTTAGCTTTTGCTGACAGTGCCGTTCTTCTCTGGTTCTGGAGGTGTGAGTAGGCTGTTGTGTGGCTGGCTGTTTCTCCCTGTGGAAACTGTGGCTGAATGCTAGTACCAGTCTGCCACAGCCACTCCCAGGAAAGGTGCCTGAGAGCTCCCACCGATTCAGTTCCAGTAACTCCTCTCCACTTCTGAACTGTCTCTTCCTCCCCCTGCCACTCAGTCCATTTTCTAACTTTGCCTTTGATGTTCAGGGCTCCTAGCTTGTCATAAATATAATTGTTTCACTTGTTTTTTTGAGGCTTTGTTGTAAGAGGGCTTGCCAGAAGCGTCTGTCTATTCCACCATCTTGGCCCCACCTCACTTAATGAATTCTTGTTGAATAAATAAAAGTCCAAAGAGTATTAATACGACCTACAAACATTCTTACAGTATTCCTGCCAGAAGGTAGATGGTTACTAGTGGCCAGTGGTGAAACAGTCATGAGTAAGTTTTTCAATTAGAAATTTCTATTTAACCCATAGCAGAACCTGAGCTAATATTTTTTTATGGTTAAAATATATAGCTATGCTCATTGGTGGAAAAATACTGAGTCATAATAACAAGTGAAATGCAAGGTAGTTTGTATAATGGAAAGAGTACAGACTTCCCCACCCCAGGATTAGAAAAAAAACAGGATCTGAATTTTAATTCTATCACTTAGCAGCTGTGTGGTCCTGGACAAGTTTCTCACCTTCTCTGCACTCGCTTCCTGATCTATGTCATGGGCACATAACAGTAATCTCACAGTATTGTTCTGAGGATTGAAGAAGATGATGTATATAAAACCCCCCCGCACTGACTGGTAGACACAAATAACGTATTAAAGAAAAAAAAAAAGATGAAGAAGTTTTGGGACCTTGAACCCCAGCACCTATTGAAATGAAAATGTATCTAACCCCTTGCAAAACCTGGCAAAATCCACCTAAACCACTCTTTAAATTCACTTTTAAGCAGGTCTTTGTACTTCATTGATTTTTTTTTTTTCGTACAGAAAGCTTGTGAAACATCTTATTACCCAGACACTTATGCCTGACATGTGATTTTTCAGTATGGAGGGTATTGTGATTGAATTTTGTCACCCAAACAGATATTTTGAAGTCTTAACTCCTGTACTGGTGAATGTGACCCTATTTGGGAATGGGGGGAGGTTCTTTTGTTATGTTAATGAGATCATACGGGCGGGGTCCTAAACCCTCCTGAATGATGTATTATAAAAAGGGAAAGCAGACACAGAGTGAAATACCTACACTGGGGGAGGAGAATATGTGAAGATCTGTCTACAATCCAAGGAACATCTGGGACTATTGACAAGGGGGGACACTTCCCTAGAGCTCATGCCCTGATTTGGACTTCTAAAAATAAAATAAAAACAAAATTACAGGAAAATAAATTCCTGTTCCTTAAAGCCACCAGCTTGTGATATTTTTTGGTACGGCAGCACTAGGTAACTAAGTCCTGTTCCCATTCCTATTGCCGTGGAGTTGATTCTCAAAGTGACCCTATAGGACAGAGTAGAACTGCCCCATAGGGTTTCCCAGGCTGTAACTTTTATGGAAGTAGACTGCTATATCTTTCTCCTGTGGAGCGGCTAGTGGATTTGAACCGCCGATCTTTCAGTTAGCAGCCTAGTGCTTAACTAGTGGACCACCAGGGCTCCTTGGTAATTAAGACAGAGGGTTAAAGTGGAGAAGTAGTAGAGACTACCCAAAAAGCAAGAGTGGCATCTTCTTACCAGTGGAAGCAATTAGAAGCCCAGAATTCTGAGTCTCATGTTGGAATGATTTCAGTGTGACCTGGCGAACTTAAACAAAAAGAAAACAGTGTCAGCTTCTTGCATTTTATACACAGCTTGTGCAATTTCCTAAGAGAGTTTCTCCACTTGTTTAGAAATGATTAAAGTAAACCAGTAATTTTAATAGACATGAACAATGGAATAAAGGCAATGGCCTTCGAGTGTGTGTCTTTTCTTCTTCTTTAATTGGGTAAATCCCAAAGGAGGAAACAGCACAGAGACTGTAAAAACTACCTAAGGTTTGTAAAACTTCAAGGCGTGTCTACTAATTTCACGAAACTTCTAGGCAACAAACACTTAGGAGCTTTTTTTTGTTGAGCCGGAAAACTGCCACAAGAGCAGGTCTTTACTTGATTCCTTCCAATAAATGATGCAATAAAGAATAGGTTTCCTTAAGAGCCTCCAAGATTTGTCACTTTTGCCTTTGCACAATCTTTGAAATGCTGCTCACCCTCTCTTGGCTCCACATAAGAAGCCCAATTTTGATTAGCAGACACTTTGGGTTGTAACGTACGGTAGAATGTCATTAATGACTTCGCTCGGCTCCTTTCCTGCTGGCAAGGATCCTGGCCAGCCTTGTCTAGTTATCCACAGAAAGGCTGTCAGGATACGGCGAAAGAAAACTTCTGACCGGGGCGGGGTGAGCAGCCTTGGCAGCTACCTCACTTTCAGTCTGAACTCAAAAGGACCCTGGGGCTGCCTTGCTCATCTCCTCCCTCCTGATAATTAAAAACTGCCAGAAGCGACCTCAAGGACATAATGTTTCCAGGTGACAGAAGACATTCCTGAAGATAGTTCTATGCTCTGGATCCCTGACAGTGCCTCGAGCCTATGTATTTATTTAGTCAGTCTGATTTCAGTGTTCAAATGCTACTTTTTGTTTTGTTTTTTAAATTACTTTTGGGGACAGGGAAAAATCAACAACTTGAGGTGTCCTTAATTGCCACCGAGATATCACAGGCTTGTATAATAAGCCCTGTGGCCCAGGCAACTCTCTTTGAGAAAAAGATCAGACCTTCTCCATAAAAAAGTTCCTCTAGGTCTTTGGAAATTTTTTTAAAAGGCTGATCTGGGTTCAGGCACTGCTCAATTGAAAGCTAGTTTCCTAAGAACAATGGGTAGGGGATTGTAGAAGATGAAACCATGAGAAAAAAGGCAAAAGTTCTTTCCTATGTTTTTATTCTGCCTTTTCTACAGCAAGGGAAAAATGTTTCACCGTGAACTTGTGACAAATCAGAAATCCTTTTTGGCTTCTCAATGCTCTTCTAAGCCTCTTTTGCTTCCTGGTGGCATAGTGGTTAAAAGCTGCGGCTGATAGGTCGGCAGTTTAAATCCACCAGGCACTCCTTGGAAACCCTATGGGGCAATTCTTCTCTGTCCCTGAGTCGGAATTGACCCAATGGCAACGGGTTTGATTTTTTTGGTTTTTGCTCCCCAGGTCCATGTTCTGAGGGATCAAAGTTATGCCCTCCTGGCCAACAGCCGGGTTCATTCATCTAAATTGGTATTTTATAGGCTCCTGTTCGTTCTCAGGGGGCTCAGGCAGGAGTCTGCATCTACATTATTTTGAAATTTTAAGAATAAATATATTACATCCTAATGTAACATGATTTTCAATTTGACAACATTTTGGGTTTACAGCATGTGCTGCTGGATTATTTTTGTTTTCGCTTTTATTATTTTAAAATGAATTTTTCAAATTTTCATTAAAAGGTAATATATGATTCTGTAGGGAACTCTGGTGGTGCAGTGGTTAAGCACTTGGCTGCTAACTGGAAGGTTGGCCCTTCGAACCCACCAGCTGCCCAATGGGAGAAAGATGTGGCAGTCTGCTTCTGTAAAGATTTACAGCCTTGGAAACCCTTGGGGCAGCTCTGCTGTGTCCTATTGTGTCAGTATCGACTCGTTGGCAGTGGGTTTGGGTTTGATTTATATGGTTCTGTTGGCTTAAAAAAAAAAAAAAACTCACTGCCATCAAGTCGATTCTGACGCGCAGTGACCCTATAGGACAGAGTAGAACTGCCCTACAGGGTTTCCAAGGCTGTAAATCTCTACAGAAGCAGGCTGCCACATCTTTCTCCAACAGAGCGGCTGGTGGGCTTAAGCTGCCGACCTTCTGATTAGCAACTGAATACTTAACCACTGCACCACCATAAAAAAACCTACCGCCTTTGAGTCGATTCTGACTCATAATGACCCTACCGGTTAATTCTGTTGTATAAACTACAGGTGGTTCTTTGTCAGTGAAACTTCAGTTATTAATTTGCATCACATAAAAATAATTTTCACATCTGACTAGGGTTTTATTAGTCTGCTTAGGGAATAAACACAATCTTCCTTTTTAGTCTGTTACCATAATTTCAAATTGACCAGGCGTGTTAATTTAAATTAAATTAAAGTCATTTGAAAGAGATGCTTAATTATCAGAGGGTAATTTCACAAAGAACCAGATAATTGAATTGAGATAACTTATAAACAAAATTGCCAGAGGAGAAATTGAGTCAGTGACAAATTTTTTAAGCACAGGACTGAAAAGAAGCCATATAGACTATATTCTTCATAGCATACTGCCACCAAGTGGCTAGGTTATTTCTTTTTAAATCACACTTGGCATTCTTCATTATAAAAGCAGTAATTATAATACAGAAAAGAAAATTACCTGGGGGAAAAACAAGGAGAGAAAAAGAACCATATCTCATCTCATCCCCTTAACTTACACACCTAGGGAGAAAGGCCTGGCAATCTACTTCCAAAGCCAGCCACTGAAACCCTATGGATCACAATGGTCCAGACTGCAACTGACCATGGGGACAGTGCAAGACCGGGCAGCTTTTCACTCTGTCGTGCATGGGGTCGCCTTCAGTCAGAGGTTGACTTGACAGCAGCTAACAATAAGCACGACCACCTACCCTCTATTAGTATTTTTCTTAGAGTATTTTAACATATAAAAACATTCACAAACAGAACCACACGCACACACACAGAACCTTTACCACTGAAAAACATTGTTTACATCAGCTCTAATCAATAGCATATAGCCTAAAAAAAAAAAATAGCCTAACGGGCTAGAAAACCTTCATGATACTTGCATTATTTGTTTAATGTCTGTAGTGTTATGCCCACAATGAGACAATTCCATCCCTGCAACCGAATGTTAAACTTATGCCTAGTACCCTCACAGCACAAACTTGAGTATACTCAGAAAATCCATACCATCTCTCATTTGGTAAGAACTTTTATATAATTACACACATTGACACTGGCTTTTAGAGTTAGCATTAGACAATGTTTGTAGGGAATTTAGAGTGGTTTCAAACAAGAAACGTAGTTTTTTATTCTTGAACAAAACTTAGAACCAAAATGTTAACTACATTCTTTGGCCCACTCCAAATACCAGTCTAATTTAACCAAAATGGTTCAATAGGTCCTGACTTTAACAGTAGTATGTTCCATCTGTATCTTACGGATGGTGCCAAGTCAGTCTCCTCCACCTCTTCATTCTGCGTCAACCATGGAGCAAAGGGTGCTGCATTTTTCTTTTTAATTGACCATTTATTGAGCACTATGTTCCGGAGCCCTGGTGGCGCAGTGGTTAAGCACTCGGATGCTAACCGAAAGGTTGCAGTTTGAACCCACCAGCCGCTCCACTGGAGAAAGATGTGGCAGTCAGCTTCTGTAAAGATTTATAGTCTTGGAAACTGCTGGGGGCAATTCTACTCTGTCCTACAGGGTCCCTATGAGTCGGAAACGACTCAAGAGCAACAGTTTTTGTTTCGTTTGGAAATATGTTCCAGAGTCCCTGGGTGGAGCAAATGGGTAACACTCTTCAGCTACTAACCCAAAGGCTGGAGGTTGAGGTCCATCCAGAGGCACTCTAGAAGAAAGCCCTGGCAATCTACTACCAAAAAATTAGCCACTGAAAACTCTACAGAGCACAGTTCTCCTCTGACACAGATGGGGTTGCCATGAGTTGCTGTCGACTTGATGGCAACTGGCTTTAAGTACGCTCCAGGTAATGTAGTAGACTTACACGCCTTCTCTCACTAAATCCTCACAACAGCTCAGTCAGGTAGATAACATTGCCCTCATTTCATGAATGAGGGAGCAAAGGCGTAGAAAGAATAAATACCTTGCCCAAGGTCATCCAACTAGGAGGTTGAAGAGTGAACATTTCCAACTGGTTCTGGCACTTACTTTGTTCAGGTCACTGGCCCCGTTAATTAATAACTTCACTTCCACAGCTGAAAGGCTCAGGGTGGGGTGGCATAGTCAGCCCTGCAAACAGCCTCCTTCAGACAGAGACTGAAACCATTGCTACTCCAAGGGCTGGCCACTGTATGTCAGAGCTACATGGCCTTGCAAGGCTCCATTCCCCACTACTATGGGCTGTGACGGAGCTAACCCATTTAGAACTGATTCTCAGAATCTTCTAGCCTGTATTATTTTCCTCTCAGAACCAACTGTTTTCCTGGATTGTGTAAGCAATGCATGCTAACTGTAGGATATTTGAAAAGTACAGAAGAGTATGGAGAAGAAAATACATTTTCTATTTGCAAACTAGAAAAAAGTCATTTTTTATACTTGTTAAGTCTTCTGTGTATGCTTGTACCCCAGTTGAGATGGTGTTTTTCATTCAATATTATATCACAAGCAATCTCTCACTTTATTAAAAGTTGCTCAAAATCATCATTGTTTTGTGGTTGTTAGGTGCCATCGGGTCATTTCTGACTCACAGCAACTCTATATGTACAAGAGAACCAAACACTACCTGGATGTGCACCATCCCCACAATCATTGTTACGCTTGAGCCCATTGTTGCAGCCACTGTGTCAATCCACTCATTGAGGGCCTTCCTCTTTTTCCCTGACCTTCTACTTTACCAAGCATGATGTCCTTCTCCAGCGATTGGTCCCTCCTGATAACAGGTCCAAAGTATGTGAGACAAGTCTCACCATCCTCACTTCTAAGGAGCATTCTGGCTAGTATTAGCTATTACTATTGTTGGACTTCCAGGTTGTTTCCAAATTCTTGCTTTCAAAATTAACTTTTGGATGAATATCATTGTATATAAATTTCCTTTCCATATCTCTGATTATTTCCTAAGGCTATATTTCTCTAAGTGTAACTACTGGGCCATAGGGTATAGGCTTTTATAAGGCTTCTTTATTGACTTTCACCCTTGCCAACACTGCTGTCAAAGCCACACTAATCAAAGCCCGCATCATAAAGGCTTTGATCAGAGCTGACACATGGACCTTTCTAGACCCTTCCTTTAGAAGCTTCTAGATATTCAAGAGGAGTCATATTAAAATAGTCAAAAGACTTGTTTTTCAAATTATTGGATTTTTTTTTCTGTCATATTTTTCTTAAAACACAGACATCTCCTTTTGGTTTCTCTCTGATCTCCATCCTTTAATGATTCAGTTGTTTCACAGCATTTAAGGCCAGTTTAGCTCTGTGGTTGGAATTCAACATTTCGGGCCAAGGGCAAAGGTTTAACCCTAGTTCATGTCAGTTGGCACGGGCAAAGACAATTGCCACACATCTCAAATTGCACCAGAAGCCTAGGGCAGAGAAAAGGATAGGTCAGAACAAAATCATTACCACTCCTCGAAAGACAAGTCAAATAATGATTCATTTATTGGATTATAGCATCATCCTTGTATACTGGGGATAGCAGGGTGTGCATACACATATTCAAGGAATTGTCTTCATGCTTATATTCCTGGGCTGTAAGTACGTGGTAAGTGTAGGGAGAAGAAAGTAAGAATATACTCAGCCAACATATTGTCAAAGAGAAAGAAGTACGAGGAGGAAAAGGTAGAAGCAGCAGCCCACCCATCCAGGAGATTTTCCTAAGTGACATGGCCCACACAGAACTGAGGATCTGATGTCCAAGTGCACCAAAGTCTCACATGCAAGAATGAGCAAGAATGAGAATGAACAGCTTCCAAGTTTTACCTAGAGATCTAGGATTCTTCAAAAGTGCAGGTTTGTTTTCAAGCATAGGATGTCTCTGTTCCTGAGTCACAACTGTCCAGCGGACACTTGCTATTTTTAGTTTCCTGTACGCCACTCCCAGACTCTGAATGTGGAGGACATGACACACAGCTTCAGGAAACCACTTAGAATCCAATATGGTTGCAGCAGCTGGATCCAGGGTCTGGTAACGGCAGCTCCAGTGGTTGTGTCCAGTACACAGAGCTGGCAGTGGCAGTGACCACAGTGCCAGCTGCAAAGTCCTCAACAGGTTCTTCTTCAGGTGTGATTTTGGCACCTTAGTGCAAAGGTGGCTCTGGCTCCTGCTCTCTCTTGTATCCTCCCAGGGTCTCCAGCCTTCCTACTGATTTTCAGCTATCTTTCCAATAATTCCCTTTCTGCTTAAAATAGCCAGATTTGATTTCTATTGCTTGCACTTAATCACCCTGTCTAGCAAAACTTGTAGTTGTAGGTGGTAGGTATGGGCTGGGGAGAAGTGGTAGGCAGAATAACGGCCCCCCGAAATATCCATGTCCTAATCTCTGGAACCTGTGACTATGTTAGCTTATATGGCAAAAGAGACTTTGTAGGTGTAATTAAGTGTCTTTAGATGAAGAGACTATCCTGGATTGTCTGGAGGACCAAATGAAATCACAAGGGTCTTCAAAGAAGGGGAACAGGAGATCAGAGTCAGAGAGACAGAGAATGGAAGAAAATACACCGTTGGCTTTGAACATAAAGGATGGAACCACAAGCAGAGAAATACAGGCACCTCTAGAAGCTGGAAAAGGCGAGAGAATAGATTTTCCCCTAGAGCCTCCAGAAGGAATGCAGCCCTGCTGTCACCTTGCTTTCAGCCCAGTAAGACAGGTTTTGGATTTCTCACTTCCAAAAGTGTAAAAGAATAAACTTGTGCTGTTTTAAGCCACTAAAACCAGTTGTCCTCAGGTCGATTCCAACTTACGGAGACCTCCTGTGTGTCAGGGTAGAAAGCGATTGTGGCAATTTGTTACAGCAGCAATGGAAAGCTAATACAAGACATTATTTCTTCCTTATGAAAAAACATCATCTTTGTTCTCTGTTAGTGGACTTCAAACCTCAGAAAGATTGTGGTACTCTTCTGAATTGTTTTTCATTCTATAGAACACTGGCAGACTATGGGGGACAAAACCTGAAGAAGATTAATTGGCCAGGATGAAGAGTCTAAAATGATTAGACTTTCAAAGAACACTGTGTGACTGTTTACCATTGTTTAGAAACTCAGAATCTACAGATTTATAATACACCTTGGTATGGGTGAATCACAAATCTCTAATTACAAATGACGGAATTTTTCAAAAGTGTGTTCTGGATGCCACCATCTAATTTGTATAATATTTTATACCACCTATATTTTTTTTTTTAGTTCCAATGACATAACTTTTTTTTTTCTGGCTAGGCTTAAGTCATCTGCTTATAGCTAATTGTTGGCTGTGGATAGAGGGAACATCTGCCCCACTAAGGCTTGCACAAGGGGAAGCCCTACATGCCTCTTACCTATTTTAGGAAACCCACAAAGAAGTATGTCTTGGTACCGGGAAACTAAAAATAGGAAGTGTCCACTGGACAGTTGTGACTCAGGAACAGGGACATCCTATGGTTGGAAACAAACCTGTACTTTTGAAGAATCCTAGATCACTAGGTAAAACTTGGAAGCTGCTCATTCTCATTCTTGCTCATTCTTGCACGTGAGACTTTGGTGCACCTGGACATCAGATCCTCAGTTCTGTGTGGGCCATGTCACTTAGGAAAATCTCCTGGATGGGTGGGCTGCTGCTTCTTACCTTTTCCTCCTCGTACTTCTTTCTCTTTGACAATACATTGGCTGTGAGTATATTTCTTACTTTCTTCTCACTACACTTGCCACATACTTACAGCCCAGGAATATAAGCATGAAGACAATTCCTTGAATATGTGTATGCACACCCTGCTATCCCCAATATTCAAGGATGATGCTATAATCCACTAAATGAATCATCGTTTGACTTGTCTTTTTTTTTAGTTGCTAAAGAAATTTCTCAGCTTAGAAATCCTGAAAATCTAACAAGAATCTGCATTGGTAATGCAATAGTATTTTGTGAGAACACAATAAAATGTTTAATATCTTGTTCATACTTGCCTGCCTCTGAAGAATTGTCAAAAAAGAATAATGTGACTTTTCTGGGAAACTTTTCTACTGCAAGCAGCAATTTGGGCAAGTTAATTAGTCATTATGAAATGTGACTGCCCTTCCCTCAGGTCTCTGACTTCTCATTAAAGGGATTAGAGAGCCTGTGCATTTTCCTCATGACAACGGAATCTGTATTGCTGTGCAGAACTGAGAAACACCCCTGCCTAGAAGCCATTGTTTTACTTTTTATATGGCAGTAGAGAATCTAGGGAACTGACTTCCCCATTTTCAGTGTTGGTTTTCTACATTGATAAATTCTCTTTTCCCCTTTGGGGCTCTTTTGTTATTGTCTGAAGACCCCAGAAATGTTGACAGTGACTGTCAAGGTTGGGGAGTCCCTGCATGGCAGAAACGGTTAAGTGCCCAACTGCTAAACAAAGGTTGGCAGTTCAAACCCACCCAGAGGCACCTAGGAAGAAAGGCCTGATGATCTGCTTCCAAAAGGCCACAGCCTTGAAAACCCTGTGGAATAGTTCTATTCTGCACACGTGGGGTCACCATGAGCCAGAATCTGCTAGCAGGCCACTATTTTGTTTTCTATCAAGTTTGGTGGGCTAGACTGAAACGTCAGCAGCACTCAGTGGTTCTCAGACCTTCGCCTGAAACCTCACGTCCAGAAGCAGGGAGGGTCTCAGCAGGCAGGGGAAATGTGTGATGCGATGGTCTACTGGGGCTACAGTCTCGCATCCTGAGCTTTCAGGGATCCTGTGTTCTGAGGTAGACTGGGGTGGTCAGTGACTCACGAAGCAGTGGGCAGGAGGAAGAGGAAGCAGAGAGGTGACCCAATAGTGCAAGAAATAAAGGGCTGAGATTCTCAGGTTTCTGCCCTTTTCTTCCCCTCCCCCCCCACCCCCAAATCACCATTACTAAGAGGATACCATGGGTGTTTAGGTGATCAGGCCTCCTCCTCTCTGGCCCCAGTTACTGTCCACGCTCTCTGCTGTCCTTCCATGACACTTTGCCCTCTTAAAGGGTGTGTCGGACCTCTAGAGCATTTCACTTGCAGAAACATCACTGCATTTTCAACTAGTACTCAACTATTAACTAACACAGAGGTCCACAGGCCTTACTCTGAGAAACCCTGGTTTCTAGACATTTTACTGGACAGTGTCAGCTAGAAAAACACAATATGAGTGGCCCTGGGGTGGTCCTGTCTTGGGCAAGGCCATCTTCTCCGTCTATACTTTATCGTCATCTCAGGCAGCCCCTTTCCTATCCCATCCCAAGATTTCTGGGGCCCTATGATTTCATTCCCATTACCCTAACACATGCCAAAGGAGAAACAGTTGATAACATCTTATAGTTCTCTTTTTCTCATGCATTTGAATTTTAATAACAAACACTGAATTTAAAAAAATGTTTCTTTTTTTTCACCTCGTTTTATTATTAGCTAACGTGTAGAGGAGAATTTGGTTAGGTGGCCAAGGGAGTGGGGGGCTGTCACACGACTCTTCTAGGTCTCTTAGGGAAGAGACCGGTAGAGCTATAGAGTGTGGGTGCTAGAATCTCACGGCCTGGGTTATGCCAGCTTTGTAACATTTGGCAAAACTGCTTAATCTCCCTGGGCCTTAAATTCTTCATCTGCATGGTAGGAATAATAATTAGACTCCTTTTATATGACTGCTATCAATCAGAATTGACTCAAAGGAAATGGGTTTATAGGATTGTAGTGATAAGTAAAGGACAATTCATGTGTAAATTGCTTATCACTATGCCCAATATGTAGTAAGCTAATATATGTTAGCTAAAAAAAAAAAAAAAAAAAAATTTTTTTTTTTTAATATTATTTATGGGGCCCTGATGGCACAGTAGTTAAGAACTATGGCTGGTAACCAAAAGGTTGGCCATTTGAATACACTAGCTGCTCCTTGGAAAACCCATGGGGCAATTCTACTCTGTCCTATAGGGTCACTATGAGTCGGAATTGACTTGATGGCAATGGGCTTGGTTTTGGTTTAATATTATTTATAAAGAGCTCTATTGGCACAACAGTTAAGTGTTCAGCTGCTAACTGAAAAGTTGGTGGTTTGAACCCAACCAGTGTCTCCACAGGAGAAAGGCCTGGCAATCTGCTCCTGTAAAGAGTACAGCCTAAAACATCCCTACGGAGCAGTTCTCTGTAACATGGAGTCACTGAGTTAAAATTGGCTCGATGGCACCCAACAACAACAACAATCACCACAATATTATGTATTATCCTGAAATGACCCTGGGGTTAGTTATATAATTGGCCACTTGCTATTATACCAGGATATATGAGTTTCCTACCCCAGAGAAACTTCCCCTGTGCATTTCCTAAAGGCTGACATTATCTTCTGAGAGACTGATTTTTTTCTTTCTTTTTTAATATAAGATTGTGTTTTCCATTTAAATGTAAATACATTAAGGAAGGAAAAGGGAGTAAGTCTTGTAAGTCATTTAACCCTTACCATGAATGAATTGGAAACCCTGGTGACGTAGTGGTTAAGTGCTACAGCTGCTAACCAAAGGGCTGGAAGTTCAAATCTGCCAGGCACTCCTTGGAAACTCTATGGGGCAGTTCTACTCTGTCCTGTAGGGTTGCTATGAGTCGGAATCGACTAGACGGCACTGGGTTTGGTTTTTGGTTTTGGTATGAATGAATTGGAAACCCTGGTGGCATAGTGGTTAAGATTCTATGGTTGCTATCCAAAAGGCTGGCAGTTTGAATATCACCAGGAGCTCCTTGGAAACTACGCAGCAGTTCTGCTCTGTCCTATGGGGTCGCTATGAAGTCGGAATTAACTCAATGGCAATGGGTTTTTTTCTTTATGAATTTGTTTGATTTCCTTTCGAGACCAGGTTTTTAAAGGTCAAGGAAGATACTATGCAAAGGGAAAGCAATACAGAAGAGTGCTGGGGGCCGGAAGGACAAGCCATATCTACTTCATGGTTTGCCCTGCAGCTTGAGGGGCATCATTTCGAAACCACATAATTTTGAGATGAATCAATTCAGTGGTACACACATAAACATTAAAAAAAATAAAAGGTAATTTCTTGCATGGAAGGAGCATTGTTTTCCGGGCTGTGCTTCTTTATAAAAAATCTTTTGTTACCAGGCAAGTTTGGCTGGCCAAAAAGGCTCATTATCAAACAAGTTAACTAAAATATTACAGATCTTGTATCTTTTTATTTTTTCAATTATGAAGCAATTCAAACTTCATTTATGAGGCTTGGCTTTTACTGTTCTTATTTATATCTTTAGTTATCATGTTGCGTAATACATTTATTTATGATGTTTGTTTTTTTATTGTACGTCTTGTCTGGAATTAAGAGTCTAGAAGGCAAGGAACTTTGTCTCCTTTGCTCACTGAGATTCTGCAAACACCTAGCAAAGCCTGGCACATGGTAGAGGTTAGATAAATATTTGATGAATGACTAAATGAATAACTGTCTTTTCATGGATATTAAAAAAAAACAATTGAAATTATAGATTTATTATAAAGCAATTTGGCTACATGAATTAAGCATCTTAAAACGTGCTTAACCCTTGATCCAAAAATTCTTCTTTGGGCCTAAAGAAATAAGGAGAGTTTATATACAAAACTGTTTAAAGAAGTTTATTTATAGTGAAAGAAATGGAAACAGCCTAGAACTTGCTTAAATAGGGAAACTGTTAAATTTTAGCGCATTCATGAACTGAAAAAAAGTGCATAAAAAACTAGTGCATTTATTACAATGTAAATAGCAGTTATTTATAGGTTTTAGAATTACACAATTCCATTGCTTTTAAAAACAGGTAATTTTTAGGAAGATTTAATACTAGTACTTTCTCTACAGAAGCCCTGGGGACACAATGGTTAAGGGAAAGGCCAATGGTTTGAACCCGCCAGCGGCTCCACGGAAGAAAAGACCTGGGGATCTTCTTCCATAAAGATTATATCCTAGGAAACCCTATTGGGCAGTTCTACTCTGTCATATAGGGTCACTATGAGTCAGAATCGACTTGAGGGCACCTAACGACAACTTTCTCTAACACACTTACAGTGTTTCTCATATAAAGTGTCTTACAGAAGAATTTGCACCAAGAGAATAGTTTATAGTTCTTCTTAGGCAACATGCTGATTTGAATAGATGCAACTTTTCAGGGGCATTTTATTTTAACTAGGATTTTTTCCCTTAAATTAATTCCTTCCCCTCCCCTTGGGAAACCAACAAAGACTTTAAATTTAGATTTGTTGTAGAATAGTTGTGATGTTCCTATCCCTTATAGCTGAGGTTTAAGACTTCTATCTTTAAAGATGAGATTTGTGGTCCTATAGTTAATCTGTTGAACATATTTATTAAGCTATTCCTTGACTTTGATGTAATTTTTTTTTAAAAAGTGGGGAGACTGCTGTGGAGTTTGTGGGGAAAATGCACAGCATCTCGAGTAAGAAAACTTGTGTCCTAATTTGGGTACTACTGCCCACTAGTAATAATGATCCAGGAAGCTGGACTATATGAAGAAGAATGGGGCATCAGAATTGGCGGAAGACTCATTAACGACCTGCATTATGCAGATGACACAACCTTGCTTGCTGAAAGTGAAGAAGACTTGAAGCACTTCCTGATGAAGATCAAAGACAGCCTTCAGTATGGATTGCACCTCAACATAGAGAAAACAAAAATCCTCACAACTGGACCAATAAGCAACATCACGATAAATGGAGAAAAGATTGAACTTGTCAAGGATTTCATTTTACTTGGACCCACAATCAACACCATGGAAGTCAAGAAATCAAATGACACATTATATTGGGCAAATCTGCTGCAAAAGACCTCTTCAAAGTGTTAAAAAAGCAAAGATGTCACTTTGAGGACTAAGGTACACCTGATCCAACTCATGGTGTTTTCAATTGCCTCATATGCATGTGAAAGCTGGACAATGAAGAAGAGCTGACATCTTTGAATTGTGGTGTTGGAGAAGAATACTAAATATACCATAGACTGCCAAAAGAACGAACAAATCTGTCTTGGAAGAAGTACAACCAGAATGCTTCTTAGAAGCAAAGATGGCAAGACTACATCTCATGTACTGTGAACTTACCAGGAGGGACCAGTCCCTGGAGAAAGATATTATGTTTGGTAAGGAGAGGGTTAGCGAAAAAGAGGAAGACCCTCAATGAGATGGATTGACACAGTCACTACAACAATGGGCTCAAGCATAACAAGGATTGCGAGGATGGCGCAGGACTGGGCAGTGTTTGGTTCTGTCGTAGGCATGGTTGCTGTGAGTCAGAACCGACTCCATGGCACTTTAAACAACAACAATCCACTAGCAATGTGGTATTTAGGAAGTCATGCTTCACCTTCTTCATTTGTAAATGGTGCTAATTATACCACAAAATACAGCTGGTGTAAAGATCAAGTTTATACTTAGCAGTACTTTGTGAATAGTAAATGTTAGTTATCAATTAGAATAATCTTACTTTACAAGTCTAGATTTTATTACAAAATAATTGGCTGCCAAATAAATTCTGACGATTATAAAATGGCGTATAAGTCCTCAGATTTTGTTGCAGTACCAACGTAAAGGAGGATTTCTTAAAAATCCTGCTAAAAAAGAGAACTGAAACATAGTACTGTGAATGAGTATCTTAATAACGTATTTCTAAGATTTGGGCATTAGGGGGCGCCAAAAGAGCTTTGCACCTAGTCTGGCTCTTCACTTCCTCTACTTGCTTGGAAGGCATCAATACCTAAAACGGATGTCTAAGCATTTTGAAAAACTTAGGACACAATTCCAAGGTGTTATGCTATAATAGTAATGGTATTAAGAATACTGTGATTGAAATTAAATCCTTTAGTCCTGAAGATAAATATTTTTAATCGAGTGTATAAACAAACTACCTAGAGGGGGTAGAAATGAGGCTATTATGGAATATGATGACAATTCATTATGGAGTATTGAAGTCTATTTGGCTATGACTTTATTAAATTACATGTGTGAATAAATATAAATTTAAACTAACAATATTAAAATATCTGAAGATAGACAATAGAGCAGCTAGACTCTGATGTTGAGGAGAGTTAATCCCATGTTTAAATGTTTTAACTCTTTCTGACAGATTTGCATACAGTATGTAATCAATGTTCACTGATGTGATTTGATTTGTTTCTCATTTAGGAGAATATATTTACCAGCATGGCCTAAAGGATTGAATGTAACTCTTGCATGTATTTTTCTTCTTTAGAATAACATTTTTCAAAGTGAGGTCTTAGATTTATATATGCCTCAGAATCACCTAGGATATTTGTGAAAAATGCTGACTCTTGAGCACCCCAGCCCCTTCTAACCTGTGGAATCAGACAATCTGGGAACAGGGCCTGGGAATATGCGTCTTAAACAGTAACCCCAGGTGGTTTTAATGCCCAGGAAAGTGAGGGCCATTACTTAAATTGCAGTCAGTCTTAACAAAATCAAAGCAAAATGACCATTTAAATGTTACCATCTGCTTTGTTAGTTTTGTTAGAAATTTTGGAGAAAAAATACTTAGAAGAAAGACAGATAGCAAAGGAAAAGTCAAAGTAAATAAAATATATAAATACACTCACCTGTCTGGGGTGTTGTATGAAAAAAGGGTGAACTCCACGACTGCCAGTACCTTTTACCTGTTTCTTGACATCTCACTTGAAATACGTACTCAGTGTTTGGCTCCAGGTGGAATTCCGATCGTTGCTCATGTGTGAAATTGGTGTCAAATGCTTTAACCTAAAGTGAATGAATAACAATAACAAAACGATGCAGTATGCTTCTAGAATTAATAATATTCTGGACTTCCAGCCGACATGGCACCACAGAAGCACCACGCAGACCCTCTACCCAACCCAAAAAAACCCCAGTGCACAGCAGACCCAAAAAACTAAGTAAAACAGAGAAAAATGTGTTTCCTGGAAACTGAAGTGTCAAAGAAAGAGATAAGAAATTGACAGAGGACAGAGAGCAAGGAGAGATATGTGTGGCGTGGGTGGGTGGGGGGCGCACGGCTAACAGAGCACTGATCTGCCATCTTGGACTCCTGTTGGGGATCAGCAGACAGGGAGCACGGGAAAGCAGCTTTGCAGAGCTCCCAGCAAGAGAAAGAGCACCGGGTAGCCAGGGACACATGCTTTCCCACCCCCCATCCTCTCCCCGTGGCTCTACCTCTGAGCGTCCTGGCTCGCTGGGTGGCTCCGCCAGCCAGGAAGTGCAGTGTCCCTGCTGCTTGGATTCACCCTACCCACATCAGAGATCGGTGGGCACAGAATACAGGAAAGCAGCTTCATGAGGTTTGCAGCAGGAGACAGAGCACCCAGTAATGAGCGATATACACTTTCCTAGCTCCTCCCTTCCTCCCCCCTTCAGCTTCCTCTGCTTCCCACCAGCCACAGTCTCTTGGCCAGGAGGCAACTGCTTTGGCCTCAGGCTGCTTGGATTCACCATGCCCACACTGGCTGGGCCCCTGAGCTGGTGTTGGTTCTTTTTGTCTCTTTTGATTTCTTCTGCGCCTCCTACCACCTCCCCCTCCTTCCTCTGGAACACCTGGCTCTGGTGTGCCATCTTTGCTTCTTCTTGACAGGCCGTGAAGCCATGCTCCACTGGGGAACCACTCCCCCAGCCCATGACACCAGGCTGGTGGGATCCCTGTGGCTTTTTTTTTTTTTTTTTTTTGCCTTGTTGTGTTTCGTTTGTTTGTTTTCTTTTTCTTTTCGAAGCTTGGGATCCGCTTCTAGCCAGGCTGCCCTGCACGGCTTAGGAGCCACTCCCCCAATCTGCGCAGCCGCGTAGTAGGGATCCCTGGGGGCATTTCTCTTTGTCTTTTCTTTCTCTTTTTCCCTTTCTGTCTTTCCTCATTTCTCAGTTCTCGTCTCTCTATACTTATCTTCTTTTCCTGACTCCTGAATTCCTGGTGCTGTGTGACATCTATACCCCCTCTAGCCAGGCTATACCACACAGCCTGGGAGCCACTTCCCCAGTCTTAGAAGTCCCACCAGTTGGACTCTGGGACTCCTGGTGGCTTTTCTTTTCTTTTTTTTTCCCAAATTTTTATCCAGTTATTTTCTTTCTTTTTCCCTTTTTCTTCTTTTTGCTTTTCTCCACTTCTCAGTTTCTTTCCTCTTCACTCCAATGGCAAGCTCCCTTAGCACTTTTTTTTTTCCTTTCTTTGCCTGTTTCTTTTTTAGCTCCTGTTTCTCCCTCCTCTTTCCCATACCCCCATTAGCTCCACACATCACAATCTCCTCCCTCTTTCCTGCCTACCTGCACAGTGCACTGAACATCACACCCCTGAGAAGCACAGGCATGGCCTACTGGAACCTGCCCAGCACTGATTCCTGGCCAGCCCTGTCGGCCCTAGTACATGCCACAAACAACTCATCCCAGCAACTCCCCTTCAGCTGGACCTGCCCTACTGCACCATAGCTGATTGACTGACCCTGCCCTTGGACAAGGAGGTGAAAAGTACTGTGACTACAGATGAGCAAACCACAAAGAACACACAGCCCATCCACTCAGACATAACCAAATAAAATGAAAAAGTAGGATGAAACAAACAAATCTACAATCAAGAAATGAAGAAAATAACTACTGAATGTCCTGAAGACAGCAGACAAAATCAAAACATAAAAAAAAAAAAAAAAAAGACAGGATGGTTCCAGTAGGCAACCAAAATAAAACACCGGTTGACTTTCCAGTAGAAGAAAAGGCACTAGAACTGCCTGATAGGGAATTCAAACCTCTCATATTCAGAGCAATCCAAGAGTTGAAGCACAAAACAGACAAGAATGAGGAAAAATAGACAAATTTATGGAAAAGGCAGACAAATTCATGGAAAATACAGACAAAAATATGGAAGAATTCGGGAAAGTAATACAGGAAAAAAAAAATGCCAAAATAAACTCACAACTAGAAATCATACCAAAAAAAAAATTAGAAATCCAAAAGATAAACAACAAGATTTCAGAAATGGACAGTGTCATAGAAGGGCTGAGGAGCAGGTTTGAAACCATGGAAGACAAATTCAGCAAAATTGAAGACAAACTCTTGGCTACAACTCTGTTAGAGGAAAAATCAGAAAAAAGAACAAAGAAAAATGAAGAAACCCTGAGAATTATGTGGGATACAATCAAAAGCAAAAATTTATGAGTGATTGGAGTTCTAGAACAATGAGAGAAAATGAAAAGCACAGAGATCATTGAAGAATTGCTGACAGAAAACTTCCCTAATATCATGAATGATGAAAAGGTGACCATCCCAGAAGCTCAACGAACCCCATATAGGACAGGCCCCAAAAGAAAATCACCAAGGCATATCATAATCACACTAGCTAAAACCGGAGATAAAGAAAAAACCCTGCGAGCAGCTCAAGAAAAACAAAAAGTCAGAACAAAGGAGAAACAATAAGACTAAGCTCTGATTATTTGGTAGAAACACATGCAGGCAAGAAGGCAATGGGATGACATATATAAAACCTTGAAAAAAAAATTGCCAACGTAGAATAATATATCCTGCAAAATTTTCATTCAAATGTGATGGTGAAATTAGGACATTTCCAGATAAAGCGAATTAACAATATTCCACTCAGCAGAAATCTACGGAGCACCCACTACTTTCCAAGCACTCTTCTAGACCCTGGGAAAACAAAGGGAAATAGACGCTTTATACACAGCACGGCCATAAAAAAATCAAATTCACATTAATAAACATGAAAAGTGAAATATTTATTGTTGGTGTTTGAACACTCTGTCTAGTTTTTAAGTCTCAAGAGATCCTAAAATGTAATATACCCTTAATTTTGGAAAAGTTGATTTTAATGGAGTTGGGGCAAGGGACCTAATATCAAGTGTTTGAGTCATTCTGTCTGCATTAGATATTTAGATCAATAATTATTCCTATATAATGAAATAATTTCACTTGTTAATGATGATTTTTGGAAAAAGTTGCTCATAAGCTAAGCTGTTAACCAAAAAACAAAAAAACAGACCCATAACTGTCAGGTCAATCCTGACTTACAGCGACCCTACAGAACAGCCCCATAAGATTTCCAAGGAGCAGCTGGTGAATTTGAACTGCCAACATGTAGGTTAGCAGCTGAGCTCTTAACCACTGTGCCACCAGTATTCTAGATTTATGGAGTTACTACAAGGCCTAATATAGATGCATGTGTGAGAAAGAGAAAAACAAAACATTTAAGGATGTTGAACTGTGAAAATCCAACAGAAAAGAAGCAAGAAAATAGATGAAGAAAAAACGCATGAATCATTTTTCTGGGGCGATGTGCTATACAATCTGCTATAAAACGTAATGAAAAACAACCCCAAACAAGCTGGTTTAGTTGAGAAAGAGAACCTAAGACATTTGCACAGCCCTGTCAGTAAGTTGTAGTAAGTGATTTACCGAGAAGAGGGAAGCATGACTGAAAGGCAAACATAAAATATGTCTAGAAATGCATTTATGTGGCAAACCACCAAGATTAAAAAAAAACACAAGGTATCAACCTCATTCGGGGATTCTTCCCTTAAAAGCCAATCTTAACATAAATCTTTAAAAGATGCAATGCATTGAAAATACAAAATTCATGTAAATATTTGTGTAAGTTTTGAAAACGCCATGTTCCCCGAAAGATATCATTCAGACTCTCCATAAGTCACATCTCTGCCCGCAGTGCTCAGAATTTTCTGCTGTCTAGATATGACTAGTCTGCATTTGGGGTCTCCTGGGATCCAGGAGAGTTTTTACTTATTGCGCCAAATATTTGACTTTCAAATGCACTCGACTTCATATTAGCTTTTCTTGTAAGGGAGTTGCTTTTCTCCAATGTGGCTCTTGCCATTATGTTTACAGAGAAGTCCTCAATACCCTCAAGTACAGCCAGAATTTCAAAATAAAAGAATTTTACAAAACTGCTAACACAGTTGTTTCTACACTGAGGCAAAGCAGGTGATCTTTTAGGGCCTTGCACACACAAAAAGCCTCAAGATGATCCCTTCGGAGAAAAAGACGAGCACTGAGAGAGCTAGACCACTGCATACACCTCATTCTCACGAGTGCAGTTTCTACAGCGAGACAAGCAAAACCTACACGTATTTTCATTGTTTCATTGTTAAAATATACTTGGAGGCATTTCATCAGCAAAATCCACTAATTGAACAATGTTATTTATTGGAGCAAATTTTTAAAATAGGTATTTCTTTTGTAAAATATAGTTCATGTCCATTACTACCCCTGTAGTGGTTACCAGCACAACCAGCACCACCGGTCAACACTGGGACAGTCAGGTGAAAAATGAATTCAATCAAACTAAGCTATTCAGTGACACCCTGATCCTACCAGCCACCCACCAGAGTTCTCTCCTGATGGCTGTCAAGCGTGCAGAACAGAAAATGCAGGAGTCATTGAAGGAAGCAATTGAAAAAGTATATTGCCTATGGTTAATGATAAATGGTTAGTAATGAGTTTTAAAGAAAACAAAAATCTTCACAACTGGACCAATAAGCAACATCATGGTAATCAGAGAAAATATTGAAGTTGTCAATGATTTCATTTGACTTGAATCCACAATCAATGCCCATGGAAGCAGCAGCCAAGAAATCAAATGACATATTGCATTGGGCAAATCTGTTGCAAAAGACCACTTTAAAGTGTTAAAAAGCAAAGACATCATTTTGAGTACTAAGGTGTGCCTGACCCAAGCCATGGTATTTTCAATTGCATCATACACATGTGAAAGCTGGACGACGAATAAGGAAGACCAAAGAAGGCTCGATACCTTTGAATTATGGTGTTGGTGAAGAATATTGAATATACAATAGACTGGCAGAAGAATGAACAAATCTGTCTTGGAGGAAGTACAGCCAGAATGCTCCTTGGAAGCAAGGATGGTGAGACTTCATTTCATAGACTTTGGACATGTTATCAGGGGGTACCTGTTCCTGGCAAAAGGATACCATGCTTGGTGAAGTAGAGGGTCAGCAAAAAAGAGGAAGAATCTCAACGAAATAGATTGACACAGTGGCTGCAACAATGGCCTTAAACATAGCAACAACTGTGCAGATGGGAGAATTTCGTTTTGTTGTACATAGGGTTGCTATGAGTCAGAACAAACTCAATGGCACCTAACAACAACAAACAACAAATGAAGTTATAGCCATTAGGGGAAAAAGTCCCTAAGCAGAAGAAAATCATGACAAGGGCAGAACTTTGAATCAGATTAAAAAAAAAGATGAACATTCACGAGGAGACAAGTTGTTTGCCTTAAGGTAGCTCTCTAGACTCCTCTTCATATTAAGTATTTGGGTGAAGGAGTGGAACCTTTCAAAGGCTTCAACCTTGGGTGCTCCATCGATAAGCCCTTACTGAATGCCTATACGGAGAGTACAATTTCAAGAGTTCGAGAAATAGAACTATTTTTTATAGCAGATAATTTCTATTTAAAGCTTCAGTTCTGAGGAGGAGAGTGTGTGGAAACTTAACCTCTACTAGTTTGAGACACTTTTCTTAGGGTTGCAGCTAAGCTCTGGGGAGCATCCTTAGGTGGAGGCAAGGAAAATCTCCAACCTATCAAGAGAGTTCTATAATCCCCGCTTCCCCCTGCTCCAAACCTGGGGCCTGACCCCAGGTAAAGGGGCCCTTTTTAATAACCCACCAGTGTCTAAACTTTTTTGGTCCCCCTCCCCAATCTCCTCTTTTTTTGCCCAGGTAGACTTTGGCTCACTTACTTTGTACATGTCATCAGGAAAGACCAATTGCTGGAAAAGGACATCATGGTTGGTAAAGTAAGTAGAGGGTCAATGAAAACGAGGGAAACCCTCAAAGAAATGGATTGACACAGCAACCACACAATAGACTTAAACATACCAACGATCACGAACATGGCACAGTACAGAGCAACAATTTTTTCTGTTATACATAAGGCCACCCTGAGCCAGAGTCAACTCGACAGCAACTAACAACAACAGCAGCAATCTATTTAGTGTTTGGCAGGGAAGAGAAGGAGACTTAGTTGTAGCTAAGCATATGTTCTTCTAAATCTTTGGTGTTAAACCAGTATTGAGACTTTTGAAATGCAAAATGCAAGGATTTGACCATTTGCTATCTGTCAGATGTTCTATCAGTTCTTCCCTGTGAAGAATGGATGCTTCACAGTCTAGCTCAGAGGTCTACAAACTATGGCCTGTGTAGTTTTCACATTTTTAGATGGTTGAAAGAAAATAATAATATATCATGACTCAGAATTTATATGAAATTCAAATTTCAGTGTCCAAAAATAAAGTTTTATTGGAACCCAGTCACACTTATTCATTTACATACTGTCTATGGCTTCTTTCACAGTACAAACACAGAGCTGAGTGGTTGAGAGAGACCTATGGCCTGCAAAGTCTATAATGTTTACTACTTGGCCATTGAAGAAAATGTTTGCTGATCCCTTGGTCTAGCTTAATTGGAGAAATAAGTAATTTTTAGTCTATTTACTTGAACTTTCAGCCAAGATTTCCTGCTTATACTATCACCACCTATAAAATAAAAAAGGGCACCATTAAAAGCAAATAATAATAGATAATGTTTCAAAATGTTACATACATTAACCCACCCACTGCCGTCAAGTCGATTTCAACTCATAGCAACCCTACAGGGCAGAGCAGAACTGCCTCATAGGGTTTCCAAGGCTGTAAATCTTTCCAGAAGCAGACTGCACATCTTTCTCTCATGGAGCAACTGGTGGGTTGAAACCATGGACCTTTCAGTTAGCAGCTGAGTGCTTAAACACTGTGCTATCAAGGCTCCCTTCTACATTAATGAGGCACTATAAAAATCAATGGTGGTAATATATATATGATTATGACACAGCCCTGCCCTCCAGGAGCTCATGTTAAAGGATGAGGAAATAGACATGTACATAAGTAAGTATCCACAAGGTGCCAAATGTGCCAAATTCTATAATGTTGTTACTGTCAGCAGCAGCTGAGTCAGCCCTGACTCATGGTGAATCTATGCACAATGGAATCAAATGGTTGTGATCCATAGGGTTTTCATTGGCTGATTTTTAAAGTAGATCACCAGCCCTTTCTTCCTAGTCTTAGTTTGGAAGCTCTGCTGAAACCTGTTCAGCATTGCAGCAACATGTTAGCCTCCACTGACAGACAGGTGGTAGCTGCACTTGAGGCAGATTGGCCTGGAATTAAACCCAGGTCTTCCACGTGGAAGATGAGAGTTCTACCACTGAACCACTACTGCCCTCACATGGAGATATTTATATGGTGGGATGCTGCTGTTCTTGAGATAGAGCACCCAGAATTGGGTATGGATTGCTCCTGGGGATTGTGAGTTCTGTTTTTGAAACAAGTTTGAGTGCCAGAGAGACAGCCCAGGAAGATAACCAACAAGTAGCTAGAAATGGAGGTGTGATTCAGGGAGTGCTGTGAGGGCTCCAAGCAGGAGCCTACCACTGTAGCTGATATCTCGGCAGTGGGTGAGAGAATCAATGTAGTGAAGAGAGAGAGACAGCAGAAGTGAAGAGAACGTTCATGTTCAAAGAGCTGGCAAAGAAAAGGATTTACCAAGGAAAGGGCAGCCAGAGATATGGGTAGAGAACTAAGAGATTTCTAATTTTTCAACAGTGTTGAATGCTAGAATAGGATGAGAGCTGCCAAGGTCCTTGGCTATTGTTGTTCATGAAGATAACGGTGTCTTTGAAAGAATTGGTTTCAGCCCAGTGGGAAGAATCTAGGTTACATTTTGAAATAGATTGCAATAACTGCTCAGTTCTTTTTTCCTACAGGAGACCCTGAGTGGCAAATGTTTACCACACTTAGCTGATAACCAAAAGTTTGTGATTTGAGTCCATCTAAAAGCATCTCAGAAAAAAGGCCTGGCAATCTACTTCTAAAAAATCAGCCATCGAAAACCCTATAGAGGAAAGTTCTACTCTGACACACATAGGAGTCGCCATGAGGTGGAAGTGACTTCATGGCAACTGACTACACCCACTCCTCACTTATCAGCATGATTAGGTTCCAAAGACCAGGTCATTATGCAAAAATTGGCATTATGCAAAAATGGTGGGTGATCATATCATATCACAAAATGGAGGATGCCAAATTACATCATTACATAATTGACAAACCACTGAGAATCATGGCCCAGCCAAGCTGACATGAAACAACCATCATAGCCACCATTATTCTTGTCTTGCAACTTGGCATATGTTACTGCCAGACATAGGTCGTTAATGCACAAAATAGTCAGATAGTAGATTTTTTACCGTTGTCGTAAATTCGAAATGTTGGATAACAAGATAGTTGATAAGTAAGGAGTAGGTGCATTTTTTTCTTTTTCCTGCTCTGTCCTTGTAGCTTTGAGTGCCTTACCACTAGTTCTGGGTTTGGCTGCATGGCTTGCTTTGGGTCAATGGAATGTTGGTCAACATAAAGCAAATAGAGCCTTGAAAAGCACTGGAGGGATTGGGCATGAGTGCTGTTGCTTGCTGCCGTCACCATAAGAAGGACATGCGCAGGCTAGCCCATTGGTTCCTGGAAGAAGAAAAGAAAACATGCAGAGGATAGCCTATTTTCAGACGTATGAGTGAGCCAGCTGAACTGGAAAAACATGTCTGATCCCAGGTAAGCCCAACCTGTATCAGCTGATCCCCACTGACAGTGAGAAATAAATGTTTATTGTTGTATGTCATTGAGTTTTGTGCTTTGTTATATGTGATTGTAGCAGTAGATAGCTGATATACACTTTAACAATGTAATAAAAAACTCAGCAAAGGATTTTAAGTATTGAAACTTCTGTATTTTATGGGTAGAAAGAAGGGCTACTAAAATTTTGCTACTTAGAGTGGAATCCAGTATGATTGCCCGCTAAATAATGGATTTGGGGATGGCATTGTTTAGCTATGTAATTTATAAAATGCTTTTTGGTGATGTAGCATTTGACCTCACTGCTACAGTACATGTATTTCTTATAAGGGGTGCTCACTGTATTGTTTTCTGATATTGTGGTCCTGTTGAGGCCCCAGGTTCTTAAGTGGTACAAACAATTTGTACTGGACTACTAACCTAAAGGTTGGCAGTTCAAACCCACTCAGTGGCATGGTGGAAGAAAGCCCTGCCGATCTGCTTCTGTTAAGATTACAGCCAAGAAAACCCTATGGAGCAGTTCTATTCTGTAACACTCAGAGGGTCACCATGAGCCGGAATCGACTCGACAACAGTGGGTTTGGTTTGGTTTTGGTTTTGGTTGAGACCCCAAGATAAAACACACTTGTGCGTCTGTGTATATGCACAACCATGTAACTTCCCTTGAAGAGGTGGGCATTCCTGGTGTCAATCATCTGTGTAGGAAGAGTGTTCTTAGACGTAATTAGAATTTAGAAGTCATGGTTTAAACAGAAAAGGATCCTGCCTTTCTATGGGAATTGCTTTCTTGAGCCTACAGTCTAGAAAAGGAGATATATAGGTAGAAACTCTTTGTTGAGATTATTGAGATGATATCCACTGCATAGAAGAAAACCACGAGCTAGACAGAGCCCACCAACTTTAGGGAGCCAGTCGTATTGTGTAGCCCAGATTAAGTAGTAGCTGGCTTTTCTCTGAGATGTTTGTTTTTCCCTTGCTATACCTGAGCCTTATTAATTCCTTACGTGTTCCATCCTGGTCCCAGCTACACAGTTGGAGAGCCGAAGAATGGGTTGAGGTAAATGAGATGCTGGTAAATGTTTCCAAAGGAGTAAATTAAATCTAAAGCTGTATGTCAGGGTTGTATCCTTTCACCATACTTATTATTTATGCTGAACAAATAATCCAAGAAGCTGGACTATATGAAGAAGAACATGGCATCAGGATTGGAGGAAGACTCATTCACAACTTTTGACATACAGATGACACAGCCTGGCTTGAAGCCCTTACTGATGAAGATCAAAGACTACAGTCTTTAGTATGGATTACACCTCAACATAAAGAAAAAGAAAATCCTCAAAACTTGACCAGTAAGTAATATCATGATAAATGTAGAAAATATTGAAGTTGTCAAGGATTTCATTTTACTTGGATCCACAAGTAATGCCCATGGAAGCAGCAGTCAGGAAATTAAACAACATATTGCATTGGGCAGATCTGCTACAAAAGACTTCTTTAAAGTGTTAAAAAGCAAAGATGTCACTTTGAGGACTAAGGCATGCCTAACCCAAGCCATGGTGTTTTCAATCACCTCATATGCACGCGAAAGCTGGAGAATGAATAAAGAAGGCTGAAGAAGGATTGATGCCTTTGAATTATGGTGTCGGTGAAGAATATTGAATATACTGTGGACTGCCAGAAGAGCAAACAAGTCTGTCTTGGGAAATACAGCCAGAGTACTCCTTGGAAGTGAGGATGGTGAGACTTCATCTCATGTACTCTGTTATCAGGAGGGACCAGTCCCTGGAGAACGACATCACGCTTGGTGAAGTAGAGGGTCAGCGAAAAAGAAGACACAGTGGCCGCAACAAAGGGCTCAAACATAGCAATGATCGTGAGGATGGCACAAGACTGGGCAGTGTTTCATTCTGTCATTCTGTTGTACATAGGATCTGTAAGAGTCAGGACTGACTCGAAGGCACCTAACAACAACAACAACAACAAGTTTAATAGCAGCTGAGTGCATTAACTATTTGCATCACCCAGGGACTCCAGAGGTTAAGATAAAGAATAACACTAACAGCTATCATTTACTGAGCATTATCACCGTTCTGAACTCCTTGGTAGTTAACATGCTCAGCTGCTAACAAAAAGGTTGGAGGTTCAAATCCACTCCGAAGAAAGACCTGGTGATCTACTTCTGGAAAACCTGATGGAACACAGCTCTACTTAGACATACGCGAGGTCGCCATGAGTTCGAATCAGCTCAATGGCAATTGGTAGGTTAATTCTTCTATTCCAGGCACTGGGCTAACAGTTTTACATTATTTGATTTCCACCACCCCCCTGCCACCATATGAGGTAGGCGCTTTTCTTATTGTCATTTACATACAATGAGGCACAGAAAAGTCAAGGAACTTGCCCAAGGCTGCACAACTAGAAAATGGCAGAGGCAGGCTGTGAACTCCAGAACCTGTGCTCTTAGCCATCAGATGTTCTTGCTAGTAGCCTCCTGCCTCTTTGAAGTAAAGGACTGCCCTCTAGCAATATCTCATGGAGTCGATGCCACCACAGAGCTGAGGCGGAAAGAGGAATCTGTAGTCCCTCATATCCTCCCACTCTCCTTGTCTCTGGTAGTACTTATGCCAAGTGAGAAGTTTACTAATCTCAGTATTGCTCAATGGCCGTGATACTACATACAGAGCCTCAACTATCCTATTACAGTAAAACCCCATTAACTCAAAATTCAATACCTAAATTCCATATATGCAAAAAGAGTGACTGTGGAGTTTTGTTGTGCATTTTCCTGTGTGTCCCAGGCTTTAAGTGTGGGTTCGCTATACACACTGATACCGTAATTACTTAGTCAAGGAGCTCCAGCAGGACCTGCACTGGGCCGTTGGCCAAATGATGCCGAACATGGACTCCCACCTAAAGGTAATCCAGACAACTATAAAGTTCACTTTTGTGATCGAAGCAAAGGTGAATAAAAAAGTTCACATCAAGAATTTATTTTTAAAGAGCAATCTTTATGGTATGTCATGAAATTCATATAGTTTTATCCCCCAGCTTCTCGATGCTCTCCAGACAACATTTAAAAAAGCTGCTGTTGAGTGGATTCTGACTCCTGGCGACCCCACGTGTGCCAGAGTAGAACTATGGTCCATAGGCTTTCAACAGCTGATTTCTCAGAAGCAGATCACGAGGCCTTTCTTTTGAGGCACCCCTTAGTAAACTCTAACATCCAGCCTTTCAGTTAGCAGCCAGGCTCTTAATCGTTTGCACCACACAGGAACCCCTCAAGTTGACTCAAATACATTACTCTGCAGCAACACCTGGTTTTCAGAGTGTTGAGGCCGAAGCAGTAGAAGTTTTGGAGCCACACAAATCACCAAGGAAAATTAAATAACGTTCAGTATATTTTTCAGTGTGAAATACGTGTCATTTTATTTTAACTCCCTGAAAACTGGTAATCTACAAATGATATGTTACTCTTAAATAAGCAAAGCCAGAAATGCCATTCCTTAATTATTTTGCCCAAATGGCAGTTTATTGTACTTGAAGATAATAAAATGACATTTCTTTTAAAATACACCAAAAGCAGAACTTTCTCCTGAGTCAGACTAGTGTCCCCCCCATAGTTCACAGTAGTGAGTTCTCATCACATTATTCACAGCCCTGTTATGTGATTTGATGTTAGTAATGAACCTTGTACTTATCTCGCTCCTAAGATGCTTGATAACACAAACACTCAGTGCTCTAGGACGGTGAGTGTGTTCGTCTACAGATATTCGCTTTTTACCTTATATTCATCCAAGCCTAGGATCTACACTAGTAGTGAATCTTCCATTTTGAATTGCAAACTTTCATTTAAAATGAGACATCCATATACCTAAATTCTCTTTTTTGAGCAATTTTTATCTCCCTAGAATCCTGTTAAATTTCAGCATAGAATGCTTAGATTTTATTTCCATGATCACTCATGTAAGTTTCACCCTAAGAGACACTGAATTACAAGGAGCTAAATCTATGGAGTCCCTGGGTAGTGCAAACAAGTTAAGCCCTCGACTACTAGCTGAAAGTCTAGCTGTTTGAACCCACTCCGAGGCACCTCGGATGACAGGCTTGGCCATCTGCTTCCCAAAGGTCACAGTCTTGAAAACCCTTATGGTGCAGTTCTACTCCGCACACATGTGGGATCACCATCAGTTGGAATTGACTCAACAGCAACTAACAACAACAAATAGGTGGCTCCCTCTTAGTTGAACATTGTCTATTTAGCAATTTACAAAAGGCAAGAGGACAGTTTCAGGAAACAGCTCTTTGTTTGGAAGCATGTAGCAATCATTATTAAAACTAGAATTGCTTGAATATCATGTAAACGATCAGATTAAAGACATGTAAAATGGATCATTGTAAGTCCACTATGACTACAGTCAGTTGGTTGCCTTTCCTTTTAAAATGCTTGCTCATATGCTATAGAATAATAAATGTTTAGCTTACATTCCAAGTCTCGTTTGTTGCAACCCTGTATCTCATTTCACAGGAAACCTTTTCAATGGTTGTTTGACTATTCCAATGAATTATGGTCTTGGGCACGGTAGCATTTACATTTTCAGCCCTGGAAATGATGGATGCAGAAGGTATCACTAGGGGGCAAAAACAAACAAACCAGAGGTTTAAAATTTGTCCAGGAAGAAGTCAGATTAAAAACAGGTAAAATACTCCAAGTATATTTTTAAAAATCTCATTATCTAATTAACAGCTAATGAATTTTTTCTTGTTTTCATATATATTATGTAGGAGAAAAGAGCCCTGGTGGCATAGTGGTTAAAACAGTCGGCGGCTGCAAACCAAAGAGTTGGCGATTGAAACCCACCAGACACTCAGTGGGAGAAATGTGGCAGGCAGCTTCCGTAAAGATCTACACCCTTGGAAACCCTGTGGGGCAGTTCTACTCAGTCCTGTTGGGTCGTTATGAGTCAAAATTGACTTGAGGGCAATGACATGGTTTGTTTTGTTGATGTAGGAGAAAACTACTGCTATTAAGTAAAATTCTGTTCAGCCCACTCTCCACATTTTTTAAACCGAACTCCAGTAAACTTGCTCACCATCACCTAACCCCAATAATCCTCACTAATGAAATTCCAGAGCTTATGCTTTACTAACAAAGGAATCTAAAAAAGTTAAAGGAGATAGCTCCCCTTCCCTGCGTCTGCGGAGGGAGAGATGTTCGTTTCCATTCTGAATTTAGTTCAGAGACTCTGATTTGATAAGATGTTAATTTGAGACCTTTCACAATAATATCATTCTTGTTTTCTTGTGTAGTAGGGAAACTGGTACGAATACTTACACCATTAGCTAACTTGTTTTTTTCTCCATTAAAATGAATCTGTCCTTGAAAGGATAATTTGAACAAAGCCAGTCTCATAAGACTCTACAATTGTTGTGTTTGTTGTATGATAATAACCTTCAAAAGGTAACTGAAATTCTGATTTGTTACTTATTTGTTATTTCGTTGTAATAGGAATAGGGGTATATTTCTAAACTGTATACAAACTCTTGTAAGGTTCTTCTCTCTGATCAGAATGGAATCACTGGCACTCTCCATTTTTCCCAGATACGTGATGGAACAGTGAAAACCTATGACGTTTTGGATGCATTATTTTACAAAGAACTAAGAGGCTGTATGTATGTTTTTAGGAACCATTGTTACAGCTTAATATTCTCTATTAGTTTTCTTTTCATTCATTCTAGCTTATAAAGTATGCTTTGGGAAGATTGGCAACCCTGGTTGTGTAGTGGTTAAGTGCTACTGCTGCCAACCAAAGGGTCAGCAGTTCAAATCCGCCAGGCGCTCCTTGGAAACTCTATGGCGCCGTTCTACTCTATCCTATAGGGTCACTATGAGTCGGAATCGACTTGACGGCACTGGGTTTGGATTTTTTTTGGTTGGGAAGATTGTTGTTTTATTAGCAATGACTGCTATTATTTAAAATCACGTGCACAGGTAGGTGACTTATGGAAAAATACAAAAAATGAAAGGTTTGATCTCTAGTAGCACCAAAAAACCCGTTACTGTTGAGTCAGTTCCAACTCATAGCGACCCTATAGGACAGAGTAGAATGGCCCCATAGGGTTTCCAAGGAGCAGCTGGTGAATTTGAACTGCCAATCTTTTGGTTAGCAGCTGAGTTCTTAACCACTGCACCACCAGGGCTTCTGTAGTAGAGCAGTCCTACAATACAATCTTAGGACTAAACTTTGCATAGGACAGTAGTAGCAGAACTTGTCTAAGAGTTCACTGTACTTAACTTTTATCACTTGAATCTCATAGCTGATTTCCTTTTGCTAATGTAAGCATCTTATAATAAAAGCAGTACTTAGAAAGTTCTGGAGTCAGGGAAATGGATCTCCAGAGCTTCAAGGACCAGTTAGGCACCCTCAAAGTGATAAATTACCACCAAGGAGCTCTAGTGGCACAACAGTTAAGCATTTGCCTGCTAACCCAAAGGTCGGCAGTTCAAACCCACCTAGTAGCTCTACAGGAGAAAGACCTGACAGTCTGCTCCTGTTACAGCCTAGAAAATCTATGGGGTGGTTCTACTCTGTTACATGGGGTCACTAGGAGTCAAAATCAACTTGACAGTACCTGAAAACAACAACTATCTCTCCCCCTCCTGAGTTTGGCCTAGCCATCGGGAGAACAGAACACACGAACACAAATTCTTTTGCAGAAAGACAGATTCTGGAGAGGAAGCAAAAACCTGTTTAGTCCTATGAGAAATGCAGGCTGCACAGTAAGTCAGGTTTAAGATAGGGCCTTAGCACAGAGCAGATCACCTCAGTAGAGAGCTGGGCCTTTAGTTTTGAATGAGCTCATAGTTTTGTAAATAAAAATACGTCATATAATATGCAGTTGAATCTGCACTTTGTTACACAAGACTCAGATGTTGAATTTTTGTACTCGTTGCTTAGGTTTCAAACATTTCCACTATATCTTACATTAAAAAAAAAACTGTCAGATCGATCATAGATGTGATATTTTTAGTTCACACTTGTACTGAAAAAAAGAACCAGATTGTAGTTGTTTTGGTACCTTTTCAGCAACATGTATTTATCCACATTTACACAATGGGGAGAATTAACGTTCAAAGTGACAGCAGAAGGCATTGCCCTTTCTGTATTGAAACTTATTTCTCTTCAAAAGAAGTTTCTAGCATTCCTCTCACAGGTCATCCTGACACAGTGTTACTAGAACCTCTACCCCCTCTTCCAGCGCTGACTTCCTAAGGTGATTAAAGCCCAGGCCTGTAGCTGATATGTGGGAATTGCTCCAAGAAGACCCCTCTGTCCTCAGCTTCATAGAACCGTTCATTTATTTAACTTTCTATATCCAATTCCAAAAGTGTCTCAAATGGAAACAACTCATCTGTTCGTTAATAATCTGGTGGTTTTGCTGACCAGAGCCTCCTGAAAAGTCAATCTGTGTTTTTCAATGGGAGCTTCTGAGAGTCCATTTTTGGGATAATGAGAGAGAAGAAAATAGAGAAAAGAGAAGGAAAGAAGACAGAAGGGAAGGGAAGGGGAGGGGAGAGGAGGGGAGGGAAGGGAAAGGAAAGGAGTAATTCTCAAAAACGGGCCCCCTGGTTTACAGTATGAAAGGTCAGATTTGGAGGTTGTAGCCAGGTGAAACTTTCCCTCCATGGAAAGTGGGGTGTGTAGTGGTTACCAACACTGGATCTTGGAGTCAGCAAGTATGGGCTCAAATCTGGCTGTCTTCTTTACTATGTGACCTCAAAGCAAAATATTTTATCTCTTTGAGTTTTAGGTTCTCATATTTTTAGTTTTCTCATCTGTAAAATGGGGACAGTGGTACCATGTATTGTTGTTTCCAGAATTAGATGTGATGTTGTATGTTAAATATCTGGCACACAGTAGGCATGGAGGCAATGATTTTAAGATCATAATGATAATTACAACAGTAATATTACACTAACAGAATTTTAGTGCTGAAAAGGACACTGCCAAAATGATGCCCAACATAATAACCTAGAGAACAGAGTAGAACTGTCCCACAGGGTTTCCAAGGAGCAGCTGGTAGATTTGAACTGCCAACCTTTTTTATGGTTAGCAGCCGTATCACATAACTACTGTGCCACCAGAGCTCCTGATAATCTTTAAACATCGTTAATCCATCACCAGGAACCCTTTTTAAGAAAAGGGCATGTTTCTTCATCTTATTGTTCATCACCATAGTCAGCAGTGTTTGTTTTCGAATCCAATATTCAGAGCATAAGGTCAGAGTTTTAGACCCATCGCTTAAATCCTATTCTAAAAAAAAAATCCATTGCTGTGCAGCCGATTCCGACTCATAGCGAACTTATAGGACAGAGTAGAACTGCCCCCAAAGGGTTTCCAAGAAGCAGCTGGTGGATTTGAACTGCCAACCTTTTGGTTAGCAGCCAAGCTCTTAACCACAGTGCCACCAGGGTTCAAATCCTATTCTAGGTTAGTTGACATAGAAGACCCTAGAAATTCTCAGTGTGTACCTGTGTGGCACACCCGAGAGAAGGCTTCACATCAGCTTCACAACCCCTGGGTCATTAATCAGCAGGAAAGTTGTCAGGCGCATTGGAGTCTGTTTTTTTTCTCCCCATAAAGACTGAGGATAGGAGCCAAGGATATTAGGATTAGAAGCTCCTTATCTCTACCATGTGAAATTTTTAAATATCGTTAAGCCCCAGGCATATATTATAATCTTTTCCACAAAATAGGGTTGTTATGAAGGTTAAATAAGATAATGTATGTAAAAGCATTTAGCACTTAAGAAATTGCTCAATAAATGTTAACTTACTGAAATCATCCTTAATAATTATCATGATAACAATGGGAATAATTAGTGCTAAGATCGCTAAAGAAAAATTAATTCATAATTGGTGCTCTTTGGCTGCACTCTGGCTTTAGGACAAGGATGTAATTGTAAAAGGCTCAAGGGCAATTGTACTTTTTGGAATTTATCTTAAGGAAACAACAAAGAAATATGCAAAAATTTAGCCACCTGTATATTCATGGCAGTATAGCTTATAACGGTGAAAAACGGAAAAGGGCCTAAACCTCCAAGTAGAAGGGATTGGTTAAACTAATATATGTTCAGACAACATCAAAAGTAGTATTGTGGATTAAATTAATAGAAATGCTTATTATATTTTAAGTTAAAAAAGTCAGAGTCTAAAAATATCTGAAGCAAAAAATGTTAACATTTGTTAAATCTAGCTAGTGAACATAGAGATGGCTACATAATTCTCTGCTGTTTTCTATGTATTTTGCAAAACTTTTCAAAATAAAAACAAACAAAAGCATAGGTTCCAAAATAGTATATATAGTATAATTCTTTAGCACCCTGTGCATCTCACAATCTAAGACCCATTAAAACAAAACAAAAAAGCCCATTGCCATTCAGTTGATTCCAAGTCATAGCGACCCTATGGGACAGGGCAGAACTGCCCTATAGGGTTTCCAAGTTGCGGCTGCTGGATTTGAACTTCGGACCTTTTGGTTAGCTAGCTGTAGCTCTTAACCACTGCATCACCAGGGCTCCATAACACCTATTATACCTGTTTATAATCCCTGTTTCTTTCTGTCTTCCCTGGTAGATTGCAGGTTATTTTAGGGCAGGTACCTTGTTTATCTTATTCTTCCCAGCACTTAGAACAATGCTTGGCACATGAAAAGCTCTTAATAAAATTTGTAAAAATACACACACACATAGAAATAAGATTGGAAAGATATACAACAATTGCGGCAGTATTTCTCTCTAAATTGCCTCTGGGAGGTAGAATTATGGGTAATTTTTTATTTTTTTTCTTATGATCTCAAAAACCGCAGGGGGCTTCACCAGCACAAATTAGTTGTTTGCTGTTAGAGACCCATAGAGTTTTTTTTTATTTTTTACCTATATCATCCAGGTTAATTGGCAGCTGTTCCGATTCCTCCATGCCCAGAACGTTTGCAGCTTGAACCCAAACCACATAGTTCTTGCCACCTTGTAATGAGTCAGTGGAGATGTTAACAGAGCTTAAGGTGAGATATTGTTGCTCTTCTTTGGTCTCTAAACTTAAAAAAAAAAAAAAAAAGAACACAAATTTTGTCCGGTTTGAATGAACTACATGACTTTTTTGATGCTACCTTTTTTTAGCCTGCTTTCAGACATGTAAAATTTTTCCAAAAAGGAATTGAAATTAATACCATTTTGAGCATTTTTTAAAGCAAATTCAAGACTAGCCAGGGCCACCGCCTGACTTTCATAGCCCTTAAACACTTTTGATTTCATAAGCCTCCACTTTACCAAACGTGATGTCCCTTTCTAGTGATTGGTGTTTACTGATGACGTGTCCGAAGTAAGAAAGACAAAGCTTCACCATCCTTGCTTCTAAGGAGGAAACCCTGGTGGCATAATGGTTAAGTGCTATGGCTGCTAACCAAGAGGTTGGCAGTTTGAATCCACCAAGTGCTCCTTGGAAACTCTATGGTGCAGTTCTACCCTGTCCTATAGGGTTGCTATGAGTCGGAGTCAACTCGACGGCAGTGGGTTTGATGTGGTTTTGCTTCTAAGGAACATTTTGGTTGTATTTATTCTAAGACTGATTTCTTCCTTCTTCTGGCAGTCCACAGTATATTCAGTATTCTTCGCTAAGACCATAATGGTCTAGACCCTATATTATCTGTTTAGTATATTATTTACATACTCCTAAGTTAATTGTATTGCACCGTGAAACCTATGTTGATAAAGATATACTAATTAAGAAAGAAAATAACCTTGAAATTTGAACAATGGTGGAAAGCCAGACACCTTCCATTATTTTTAACAAATGGAAATGATTCAGAGATTTGCATGTCATCCTTGATCAGGGGCCATGTCCATCTTCTTTGTACTGTTCCAATTATACTATGCTGCTGAGGCAAGCACTGACCTATTTCTTTATCTAATACCATCAACATCACTCTGTCCCAAAGGACTGCCTTGATAGGAAGGAGTTTAAAAATCACCAGCATTCCCATCAGTAGGGCTCCACTCCAGGTCCTGATACTAGTATGTGTCCGTTCAGCAACTCCTGAATTTCTTCCCGTTGACATTGAGTCGATTCTGACTATATCGACCCTAGAGGACAGAGCAAAACTGCCCCAACTAGGATTATAAATTACCAGCCACTTAGATCTTCCACACATCCAGAGACATTCCTGCTAAGACACAGAACTCGAGAAAGGAAAAGAGGAATCAACCTTACAGCTATCAAACAATAAATGTATTTATGAATCAAAATACTGTAGAATGATGCCCTTCTGTGTCATTTCTTTTTTTAATTTATTGCCACTACCAGCACAGGACAACCTCAGCCACTGATCAAGGAATCTCTCTAAGGCTAACAAGGCAGTGGTAAGGGGAATTACATACCATGCAGGTAGCAGCAGCTACTTTAGTTCACCTCAGGTTTTAAGTTCCAGTGGTGGTACAAGTGGTTAATGTGCTTACTTGGCTAACAAATAGGTTGGAAATTTGAGTCCAGAGGTGTCACGAAAGAAAGGCCTGGCAATCTACTTCCAAAAAATCAGCCATTGAAAATTCAGTGGAGCACAGTTCTACTCTGACATACATGGGGTCACCGTGAGTTGGAATCGACTCAACAGTATCTGGTTTATTTGTACATTTCCCAGTGCACTCTTTCATTCTAGTATACATAAGGTTGCCAAGAGTTGGAGCCGACAAGACAGCAACTACCAACAACAGATCTCTGTCCTCACACCAGCAGTGAGATCCCTGTGAACACCATGAGAAGGCAAGTCGGAGAGGCAGCACATCATGGTGACTAAAAGCATGTTGTTCTTAGTTGCTGTCGAGGCTAAAAGTGGCCTTTCGGAAGGAGATCACCAGGCTGTCTTCTGGGTGCCTCTGGGTGGGTTTGAACTGACAACCTTTTGGCTAGTAGTAGAGTGCTTTTAAATATTTGCACTACCCGGGAACCCCAGGATTGGGTTTCAGAGACAGAGTTATGTTCAAGTCTTGACTGCCACTTGTTGGATTTGGAGCAAAATGCATAACCTCTATATGCTTCAGTTTACTACTCTGTGAAACAGGGAAAATAACAACATTGTTGTTATCATAAGTAAAGGAAATAAGAAAGCATGTGGCAGTTGACTTTACAGATAATAAAGGATTCATTAACCTAAGCAATCGTTATTAGGAATTAAAAGTATGACATCTGTCTTTAATACACTCTAAAGAATATAGATGAAACCTTTAAAATTGTTATATTTCAACAAATGGAATTTCCTCTATATTGCTCATCTCTAAAGTCAAATCAGGCCATTACATTCAGGCATTTACCTGGTTGTCTTACATATTTTCTGAAATAAGGTGGAGCATAAATAAATTGAGAACTTATTATAAGGTATACTAACCTCCTGCTGAATAAGAATTCAAATGTGAAAATAAGAAAATGGTGACTATGTGTGAGTAGTAAGTAGGGCATCTCTGAATATTTTCCAGTTAGAGAAAACCACATAAGTACATGTTCTTAATTGGTTTGTGGCTAATTCTTACACCATACATGTTGAGACCACAAGTCAAAATGGAAATGTATTCTCAAGCCTACATTAACCATAGTTACCAGGTGATTTAATTCTGCTTTTTTTGAAGTCTGCCTTCATATTAGCACCTAGACCACAAAGCACTATTTTAGATGAAGAAATTAATAATAACGACTGACTATAGGACAATTTTTACGTACAACTGTATATTATACCAAGCCTTGGTGGCGCAATGTCTAAAAGCTCAGGCTGCTAACCGAAAGGTCGACAGTTCGAATCCACCAGCCACTCCTTGGAAACCCTATGGGGCAGTTCTACTCTGTCCTATAGGGTCACTATAAGTCAGAACCAACTCGATGGCAATGGGTTTGGTTTGAATATGTTACACAGATTTGACTTTTTTGTGTATGAGTGTGTTCTAATATATAACAGAGTATTTGTTGAAGGGAATCCACATGGCTTATATTTCTCTAAAGTTTCCCCTGCACCTAGCAGCATTTCCAGGGAGTGGCTGGTGGATTCAAACTGCTGACCTATTGGTTAGCAGCCGAGCTCTTAACCACTGCGCAGGCTCCAGATAAAGATAATAACAGGTCCTAATATAGAGCTCAGGGTCACTATTAGTTTGCTAGAGAAGAAGCAGATCAGCAAAGAAAGCTAAGAAAAACCACCCAAGAAGGTAGGAGGAGAACCAGGAGAAAGTGGTGCCGTGGAGGCTGAAAAAGGAAGGGAAGATCTGGGTTAAATGCTCCTAACAAGTAAGATCAGGATGGAGAATAAACTAATGGATTTGGCAATAGGGAAATCACCAAAAACTAGTCTCCATCATGTCAGTTCCAACTCCATTGTGTCAGAGTAGAACTGTCTTCCACGGGGTTTTCAATGGCTAATTTTTCAGAAGTAGATGGCCAGGTCTTTCCTTTGAAGTGCCTCTGGGTGAACTTGGGATTTCAACCTTTTGGTTAGCAGCTGAGCATGTTAACTGTTTGTACCACCAAGGAAGAAGTCACTAGTGACCTTGAAAAGAGGTGTTTCAGTGGAGTAGTGAGGGCAAAAGTTTGACTAGCCTAAAATGAAGACAGAATGAAAAGAGAAGATGTAAAAACAGAAAAGTACAGACGAATTTTTTGAGTTTTTACTACAAAGGAGAGCAGAGAAATAGGGTGACGTAGGGTAGGCATCAAGGGAGGGCTGTATTTTCAAGAGGGCAGATGCTACAGCATGTTTCACTGCTAATGGGAAAGATTCAATAAAGATAGAAAAGGTTATGATACAAAAGAAAGAAAATTTTTTCTAGCAATGTTGAGTAGGCAGGAGGGATAAGATCTACTACACAAGTGTAAGTTGATCTGAGGCCAATGGTAGTTCATCTACAGACAAGAAGGGAAAACCAAGGATATGGGTGCAGAGGTCAATGTGTTACTAGATGAGGGAGGCTGTGGTATTTGTGGACGTTCTCTTCTCATTGCTACTGTGTTCTCAGCGAAATAGGAAGCAGGTCATCAACAGAGGGTGAGGAGGAGGAGGAGAAGATGTTGGAGATTAGAGGAGAGAGAATGAAATAATCATTTGCTATAGTGGGAGAGTGACCTGGATAATGAAATATAGTAAGACTGCTGGGCAGCTCTAATGAGGTTGCCCATTCAGTTGATTCTGACTCATAACAACCCTATAAGGCAGAGTAGAACTGTCCCATAGAGTTTCCAAGGAGCCAAACTGCCGACCTTTTGGTTAGCAGCCATAGCTCTTAACCAGTGAGGTTAAACCCACTAAAAACCCACTGCTGTCGAGTCGATTCCGACTCATAGTGAGGTTAAAAAACCAAACCAAACCCGTTGCTCTCGACTAGATTTCAACTCATCGCAACCCTATAAGATAGAGTAGAACTGCCCTATAGGGCTTCCAAGGCCGAAATCTTTACAGAAGCAGACTGCTACATCTTTAACCCATGGAGGAGCTGGTGGGTTCAAACTGTTGACCTTTCGGTTAGCAGCTGAGCCCTTTAACCCCTGTGCCACCAGGGCTCATCATGTCATGAGGTTAGTGGTCATGAATGTAAACTGGGGTCAGTCAGCAAAGGTTGTGTTGGTTCCCATCACAATTAATCTCTAAGTGCAGAATCAGTGGAGAAAGGGATTTTCAAATATGTACTGAAATTATATTGAGTCCTAAAAGAATTACTGAAACATAGCATCACAGTGTTAAAAATATTTGGAATCATAGTATCTAAGAATTGTTCCTGGTTATTAGGAATATGCATGTGGAGTAGATAATGGGGTAAAAAAAAAGCCAGACTTATAAATTGGCAGAATAGGCAACTGATTTTAGGGAAACTAAAACTCTACTGGTTTTCCACAGTGCCTAAAAATTCTACCGTTGGTATTACTCTAAAAATTAATGAGTTCATCATAGACAGGGATGGTATCTATTTTTTTCATCCCTAGAGTTTAACATGGTGCCTAGAAGGTAAACCAGTTGCCATCACGTTGATTCTTACTTATGGCAACCGCATGAGTGTCAGAGTAGAATTGCTCTCCACAGGGTTTTCAATGGGTGATTTTTTGGAAGTCAATTGCCAGGTCTTTTTTCCAAGGCACTTCTGAGTGGACTTGAAACTCCAGCTTTTTGGTTTGCAACTAATGTGTTAACCATTTGCATCACCCAGGAACTCCACCTAGAAGATACTAAACGTTAAATAAATCATTTTTAAATTGACTTAAATGGAACAGAGTGAAGGGTCATCATTCATTTTCAATCAACAGTATTTACTGAATAGAACGTACTGTGCTATCAATATTTCCAAGATAAAGAACCAGCGTATGTACATGAAGCTGTTGGGGGAGGTGGACCCCTGTTGGTAGATGCTTATTAGCATAGGTTCATTTTATTTTCTGTCACAAGCCAGGTACACAGCAAAATACAGAGGAATGAAGAAGGGTATGTGAATGGCTTTGTGGCTCTGTCTGGTGGGTCACCACAAAGTGCTGGATAGAAAAAGGAGGAGCTCTTGAATTAATAAAAACACAACTCCTCTACTTTACCACTTCAACTCTGAACCAAAATGTCCCTGATGGCTCCTTTGCTGATGTGAGGGAATGGCACTTTACTGCCACCGGTTAGCAAGTGAGCGGAACTGAAGTAAATCTCCTCTCTGTGTATGTGATTTTACTGGAAAACAGAACCACGAGAGCCAGAAATGAAACTTTGCAAATGCTGATTTCTACCTATTAGCCAACGTGGAAAATACCCTAATAACTCAGGATCTAGAAGAGTTGCTTTAAGCCTGATACTTGATACCTCAACCACGAAATTCATTATTGTAAGTCATCCGTTTCATGGGGGGAAAGACCTTTTTGGTACAGTACTTGGCTTTCTCATCTCTAATTTTTTTCGATTCGTGAGTGTACTGTTCATTGTAGGATGAGTCAGTGTTCGTTTCCCTTTCCAATTTGCCTGTGCTTATAGGAGCTCATGCTTTGAATTTGCCACAGGAGAATATCCATTTTTATGCTACCTTGACATCTTTTATGTCTCCTTTAAAATACAGTAAAATTCCATTAACTTGGACTCCATCAATTCAGAATTTGGGTTAAATTGGTCTGAGTTTGCCTATAATTTATTGTTAAATTTCAGGAAAGACAGTGGAGAAAAACAAATTTTAAATTATATACAATCTTGTAAGCCCCTGGGTTGTGCAAATATTTAACATGCTCAGTTGCTAACCGGAAGGTTACCTGGAGGTCCCCCACAAGAAAGGTCTGGTGATCTTCCAAAATATCAGTCATTAAAACCTGCGGAGCACAAATCTACTGACACACATGGGTGTTGCCATGAGGCGGAATCGACTTGACAGCAGCTGGTACTAGTATTAATTGTGAAGAGACAATGCAGAAAGTGTCTATTTCTAGTAATCAGTTAGAATAATTATTCAGCAAATATTTACAGAAGACTTACTATGCACCAGTCCCCATTCTAGGCTCAAAAGATACAGCAACGGACAGTACAAACAAAAATCCTTGCCTTCATTGAGCTTACATTCTAGTGCTGAATGAATGAGTGAATTAACTACTGGCATATATAGAATAGCAGACAAATGAAACTTATTTAATAAAGCACATTCAACGTCTCTTTCTAGGTAGTCATTAGCCCAAAATTATTCTCTTACTTGAAAATAATGCCAATAAACTTATTTTTTACATTGCCCAATAAATGATCATTTTCATGGTTTTATATTAATCTCCTTTCTCTCCCAAATCCATCAAATTTTGATGCAAGAACAAATCTAACTAGTCTAACCAGTTTATGTACTAAACGAGTTTATATATCTCACATTGTTGTACTGGGGAATTAAATGAAGTTAAGACATGGAAAACTCTTGGCCCAATGCTTGGCAAACAGTAAGAGCCCAATTAATGAATTTTTAAAGTAGTTTGTGAAAAAATTTGGGAATTACCAACAGGAAATAAGTGTGTCTCAAATAGACTGCGAAGGCTTTTTTTTTTTTTAATGAGCTTTACTTTAAATTTAATTTAATGAAACAAGAAACATGGATATAAATAGGGTTTGCCTATTTTGCCCAAGACTTTTCTGGTTTTAAAACTAAAAGTCCTGCATCCCAGGACAATTGTTTGGCCTACATAGACACCAAATTTAAGACTTGGGGTTATTCATTATTAACAATTAATAAAAAAAAAAAAAAATAGCTTCCATTAATTTAGTGCTACGAAACTGGTGCTGTGATATACACTTTAAAAGACAAATTCCATGTAAATAATTAGAACAAACCTGTGTGTTAGTCTATTTGTAGGCCCTCTTTAAATATAAAGGAATGTAAGTTGCCTAAACACTAGAAGGAGGATAGAGCCGGACTGAGGCTAAAGTCCTTTTAAGACTGTGCTGTGCTGCATAGCCCTTCAGGCCCCTGCCTACCAGTTAACCTATCAGTGGTGAATCCAACAAGCAGGTCAGTCACCCTCTAGTCTATTCTGACTCATGGCAACCCCATGTGTGTCAGAGAAGAACCGCATTACATAGGGTTTTCGAGACTGACGTTTCAGAAGCATATTGCCAGGTCTTTCTTCTGAGATGACCCTGGGGGGGTCTGAACCCCCAGCCTTTCGGTTAGGACTATATTTTTACACAAATAACATGTTCCTTCTATGTTTGTTTGCCAACCGTGCACTCCCCTGCAAAGTATTGTCTTAAGTGTGCTATGCTAATTTTCTATTACAGAGACATGTAAAAAAAAATTGGCATAGCAGCACTTACCGAAATACCTCACAGAGGGAGACCATAGTTAACAAACAAATGCAGAAGGTGAACATTATTTGTGTAAAAAATGTGGTACCCTAGCGCTTAACTGTGCCTCTAGGGGACTCAACCAATGATAAGGACAGAAATAATATAGAAGGCATTGTCCCACAGAGTGAAGACATTTACGGTTCAAAAGGGCATTGTAGCTTTACTGATTATAACGAAGAGGGTGGGGGATAATCAGGGTATATGTTTCATGGTTTGAAGCTGATTTCTTGGATCTATACTGGATATGGAACACTGGCCGAACTAAGGTGCAATTGCTTATGTTAAACTGCTGAAAGCAACCTACCTCTTCACATGCACCGTGTATTTTGTGTCTACGTAGGTGAGCTTCCCGATATCCCAGGTGCAAGTCATGTTGCCTGAATATTCATAAATGACACAAGTTACATTGGCAGGGACATCTGGTGGATCTGCAACAAAATGTATCACTTATGTGTCACAAACAAAACCTTAAAATTCTTCACAAAGTATTTAGTTGATAAACTGTCAGTATATCTGGGAGCCACTACCCGTCTGTCGGTTTGTTGGACTGCAGTGGCTTGTGTGTTGCTATGATGCTGGAAGCTATGTTACCAGTATTTCAAATACCAGCAGGGACACCCATGTTGGACAAGTTTCAGCAGAGCTTCCAGGCTAAGAAAGAGGGGTAAGAAAGGCCTGATAATCTACTTCTGGAAATTAGCCAATGAAAACCCAATGAATCACCATATAATATTGTCTGATAAAATGCTGGAAGATGAGTCCCCTAATTTGGAAGGCACTCAATATATACAAAACTACCATGGACTGAAATATAAAAAAAAAAAAAAAAAAGCAATGATCAAAAAGATGGTTTAGAGCCAGGCAACATTATACATTATACACAAGGTATATGTTATACGACATTATTCATAAGGCTGCTATGAATCCAAGCCAAATTGATGGCAACTAACTTTGGGTAACAATGATATATTTGGGAAACCAGCCTAACTGGTACCTCACAGCTCTGTATTCCATCTCTACTACCACACCTTGCAAAACATTTTGCTATGAAATATTGCTCCTGTCCTTCATACACTTTGCTATGTTTTCACTCCTTTGGGAATATTAATATAATCAAGTTCCTCACAACCAAAAGAAAAAAAAAAACCCACCTTCTCAAATCTCAAATTCTGTCTCCCGTCAGATTACCTCCTTTCCTTAGCAGTCAAATTTTTTAAGAGTCCATTACCCTCATCTATTTCTTCATGTCCCATTTACTCTTGAACCCCAAACAGTCAGTATTCTGCCCCTACAATCCCACAAAACCACTGTTACTTAGATCATGAATGGCCTTCTCTTCAACATACCCACAATCTCTTTTCAGTCTTCACTGAGCTTGACCTCTGCAGTATTTGATATTTTAGTCACTTCCTCCTTAAAACCTCTCTGCCTTTTGGCTCCTGTGAATTGGCTCCTCAAAGTTTCTACACTACTCTGGTAGTCTCCTTCTCCAGCACTAACTTTGTAAAAGATCAAATAGACTACTCTATGTACACATGCATATAAACATGGTATTTCTTCATGTGAAGTTATGTAAGGACAGAACTGTGAGTATGGTTATGAGAGTAATCATAAGACTTCATTGCTAGGCTATTGAATGTCCAAGAATAAAAACCTGCATCCCTGGGTGGTGCAAACAGTTTGTGCTTGACTACTAACCTAAAGGGTGGTGGTTGAAACCCACCCAGCAGTGCTGCAAAAGAAAGGCCAGGAGATTTTCCATAAAAAGTATAGCCAAGAAAACCTTATGTGACAGGAGGGGTCACCATGAGTTGGAATTGACTTGACAACAATGGGTTTGAGTTTTTGGTTTATACAGTCAGATATTAAAGAATACACTGAAAAGAAAAAGGATGAGGCTTAATTTTCTGCTCTTTCCTACCAATTTCATCCCTTCCCTTTTATTGGAGCACCCAGTAATCACAGACCAGGTTTCTCATTAACTCAGAATCCAGCCAAGGATCGTTTTCTACCACAAACTTCTTGAAGGCAGTCTCTGGCTTCCTCTTCTTTGCATTTCTAGATAGTTACTGGTGACTGGAAAGCAAAAGTTGGAAACAAAGAAGAAGAACGGGTAGCTGGAAAATATGGCCTTGGTGAAGAGAAACAACGCCAGAGATCGCATGATAGAATTTTGGAAGTCCGATAACTTATTCATTGTAAATACCTTTTTTCAACAACATAAACGGCAACTATACGACTAGACCTCGCTGGGTGGAACACACAGGAATCAAATCAACTACATCTGTGGGAATACCCACCACCACCCACCCAGTGCCATCGAGTCGATTCTGACTCATAGCGACCCTATAGGACAGAGTAGAACTGCCCCCATAGAGTTTCCAAGGAGCACCTGGTAGATTCAAACTGCCAACCCTTTGGTTAGCAGCCATAGTACTTAGCCACTACGCCACCAGTGTTGCCTGTGGTCTCTGTGGGAATAAATGATGGAAAAGCTCAATATCATCAGTCAGAACAGTATCATCTGCCAGGGGCAGACTGTGGAATAGACCATCAATTATTCATATGCAAGTTCAAGTTGAAGCTGAAGAAAATTAAAACAAGTTCACCAGAGCCAAAATATGACCTTGAGTATATCCCGTCTAAATTTAGAGACCATCTCAAGAACAGATTTGACCCACTGAACACTAATGACCGAACATCAAAGGAGTTGTGGAATGGCGTCAAGGTTATCATATGTGAAGAAAGCAAAAGGTCATTAAAAAGGAAAGAAAGAAAATTCCAAAATGGATGTCAGAGGAGACTAAAACTTGCCCCTGAATGTAGAGTAGCTAAAACAAAAGAAACGATGAATTAAAAGAGCCAAACAGAAGATTTCAAAGGGCAGCTCGAGAAGACAAAGTATTGTCTTAGTCATCTACTGCTGTTATGACAGAAATACCACAAATGAATGGCTTTAACAAAGAGAAATTTATTCTCTCACAGTCTAAGAGGCTAGAATTCCCAATTCAGGGTGCCAGCTCTAGGGGAAGGCTTTCTCTGTCAGCTCTGGGAGAAAGATCCTTCTCATCAACCTTCTCCAGTAGAGGAGCTTCTCAACTTCTCAGTTCAGGGACCCCCGCCCCCGCCCCCACTTTTGGTTCTTGATGGTATGAGGTCCCCCTGTCTCTCTGCTTGCATCTCTTATGTTTCAAAAGAGATTGCCTTAAGACAAAACCTAATCTCGTAGACTGAGTCCTGCCTTGTTAACATAACCACCTCTAATCCTGCCTCATTAATACCATGTTGTTTTTGTTTTGTGCCATGGAGTTGATTACGACTCTTAGTGATCCTATAGGACAGAGTAGAACTGCCCCATAGGGTTTCCAAGAAGTGGTTGGTGGATTCAAACTGCCAACCTTTTGGTTAACAGCCGAGCTGTTAACCACTGCACCACCAGGGCTAAAGGTAGGTTTTATAACACATAGAAAAATCACATCAGATCACAAAATGGTGGACAACCACACAATACTGGGAATCATGGCCTAACCAAGTTGACAAGCATTTTGGGGGGACAAAATTCAATCCATGACAAGTATTATAATGAAGTGTGCAAAGCCCTAGAGTTAGAAAACCAAAAGGGAAGAACACACTTGGCATTACTCAAGCTGAAAGAACTGAAGCAAAAAAATTCAAGCCTCAAGTTGTAATTTTGAACGTTCTATTTTTTATAGGCAAATAGGAAACCCTGGTGGTGTAGTGGTTAAGTGCTATGGCTGCTAACCAAAAGGTTAGCAATTCGAATCGGCCAGGCGCTCATTAAAAACTCTACGGGACAGTTCTACTCCGTCCTATAGGGTCGCTACGAGTCAGAATCGACTCGATGGCAGTGGGTTGTTATGGTTGTATGGGCAAATAGGAAACCCTGGTGGCATAGTGGTTAAGTGCTACAATTGCTAACCTAAGGGTCAGCAGTTCGAATCTGCCAGGCGCTTCTTGGAAACTCTATGAGGGCAGTTCTACTCTGTCCTATAAGGTCGCTAGGAGTTGGAATCCACTCGATGGCACTGGGTTTGGCTTAGATGGGCAAATAATGGATGTTTGCAGTTGTTTCTTCCCATTTTGAGTCACGCCATATCAGCAAATGAAGGTCCCAAAAGCTTTACTCCATCCACGTTATTAAGGTCGACTCTACTTTGAGGAGGCAGCTCTTCCCCAGTCATTTTTTGAGTGCCTTCCACCCTGAGGGGTTCATCTTCCAGCACTATATCAGACGATGTTCTGCTGCTATTCATAAAGTTTTCACTGGCTAATGCTTTTCAGAAGTAGACTGCTGGGTCCTTCTTCCTAGTCTGTCTTAATCAGGAAGCTCAGCTGAAACCTGTCCTCCATGGGTGACCCTGCTTGCATCTGAATACCAGTGGCATAGCTTCCAGCATCACAGCAACACGCAAGCCCCTACAGTACAACAAACTGACAGACACATGGGGGAAAGAAAGAAAAGACCAAGATGGATGTCAGAGGAAACTCTGAAACTTGCTCTTGCGTGTCGAGCAGCTAAAGCAAAAGGAAGAATTGATGAAGTAAAAGAACTGAACAGAATATTTCAAAGGGCGTCTCGAGAAGACAAAGTAAAGTATTATAATGACATGTGCAAAGAGCTGGAGATGGAAAACCAAAAGGAAAGAACACGCTCCGGGTTTCTCAAGTGAAAGAACTGAAGAAAAAATTCAAGCCTCGAGTTGCAATAGTGAAGGATTCTATGGGGAAAATATTAAACGACGCAAGAAGCATCAAAAGAAGATGGAAGGAATAGGCAGATTCATTACACCAAAAAGAATTAGTTGATATTCAACCATTTCAAGAGGTGGCATATGATCAGGAACCGATGGTACTGAAGGAAGAAGTCCAAGCTGCTCTGAAGGCATTGGCGAAAAACAAGGCTCCAGGAATTGATGGAATATCAACTGAGATGTTTCAACAAACAGAGGCAGTGCTGGAGATGCCCACTCATCTATGCCAAGAAATATGGAAGACAGCTTCCTGGCCAAATGACTGAAAGAGATCCATATTTATGTCTATTCCCGAGAAAGGTGATCCAACCGAATGTGGAAATTATAAAACAATATCATTAATATCACACGTAATCAAAATTTTACTGATGATCACAGTATTTTTAGTCACCTCATATGCATGTGAAAGCTGTACAGTGAATAAGAAAGACAGAAGAATTGATGCCTTTGAATTACGGTGTTGGTGAAGTATATTGAATATATGAACTGCCAGAAGAATGAAGAAACTTGCCTTGGAAGAAGTACAGCAAGAATGCTCTTTAGAAGCAAGGATGGTGAGAGTTCATCTCATGTACGTTGGACATGTTATCAGGAGGGTACGGTCTATGGAGAGAGACATCATGCTTGGTAAAGTAGAGCATGAGTGAAAAAGAGGAAGACCCTCAATGAGATAGATTGACACAGTGGCTGCAACAATGGACTCAAGCATAATGATTGTGAGAACGATCCGGGGCTGGGCAGTGTTTTGTTCTGTTGTATCTCGGGTCACTATGAGTCAGAACCCACTTGACCTCGCCTAACAACAAGAGCAGTTGCACTTTATTGGTACTTAGGAATCACTCAGTGAGGTTTATTCAATTAATTTATTGGCTTAATTAACAAGATGATAATGAGAAGGATCACTCTGGGATTCCTTGCTCAAGGAGAGCATAAGCCAGCCTAGCTGTGCCAGTAATGATAATTAATAGCAATACTAAAGATAACAAGTCTAGTTTCATCACAGTAAATAGAGGTCAAAGATGGTTCAAATTTAGTTCAAAGATAATTAAGTTTTTAAATAAATTATTAAGTGGAAACTTAACTTTGTGTATAGTTTATTTTACATTTGATATTTTTACATGAGTAAAGATATCTTGTACTGTTTTATCCTGTGATTGTTTGGGCCTTAAGAGAACAAGCTTCCCATAGTATGTGTGTAATCATAGGTAAGAATCTAATAAGTATTTAAGATGATGGCTAGAAACGGAAATTTTAAAAAAGAGTTTTCGTTTCACAGATTACACATTCGAGGATGACACCTTTTAAATACTTTTGGATATCTTTTCAGGGAAAGCAATGACTCATTTATCTCCTCTCTGTCTTTTATGACTTGTCTCCAGTATAAAAATACACCACATTTTGTTCAAAACAGTGATGATAAATTGACATAGTGAAGTTCACTGGACAAATATCCTGTGATCAAAGAGATCCAGTGTAACCATTGTGATTTCTAGGGTGCCACAAAAACCCTCAAAAACCATTTCTTGACCTACTTAAATAGGAAGTTTCGTTTGCTAAGAACGCAGAACCCGAGGACATACTGAGCTTGAATCCAGGGGTGTGAGTAAATTCTCACCTAGCAGTTATGTTTTCACATTCATAGCCAGAGGTCTACGCAATGAGTTAAATCTCACATAGTAAACAAATGGAAAGAGTGATGTTCTTTTTAAGTAGCCATCAGCACAGAATATTTCTATTATGTTGTCCTAGAAGGGAGGAAAGTCCATTTCCTGACCTTAAACTTTGTGTGGCATTAGCTTTGGGGGCAAGGCCCCTATGCCAACGCTGGGAGCGTTGTTGGGTGTAGTCAGTTATACAACTGCAACCAGGGAAGGAGGCTGTGCTTCTTTAGCCTCCCTTCTTCCTTTGGATTAAGTTAAAAAATTAACCTTTCCCCGTAACTATGGAAGTTGCTTATTTACCCTCCAAAGAACTGATATATTACCCCCCACCAAAGGAAAATAGCATTTAAGTATTAAGGGTTCATTATGTTTCCTGAGGATGTGGACAAGCTAAAGAGCTTTTATATACCAGATAAGACGTCTGCTTGTGGTTTCGACTCCCACAATCTAGGACAAGTTTACAATGTTATTATTAGTTTAAGGCACACGTTGACCAACTTTCTTCTTTGACTTCAAAACTTACTACTTTCCTTCCTCAACTTGCCTCTATCCCCTCCTATAGTCCTCTCTTTTCAAAAGTTTGCAAGATCAGTCCACCAGAGACAAGTAGGACAAGCCATCTCACTCTAGAAGAAGAAAGCCTCTTGATGTCTAGGCACACCACCCTAGGGCACAGGCGGTGGTGGTGACACGTGGTCTGGCTCTTGTGGTCTGGAGGAGAGGATGAAGTAAGGTGATTTAAAAACTCAGGTTTAATTCTCAAATGTATGGAGGAAGGGAGCATGGCCAAGACCCAGAGTCCTCCATCTTCCTCCAAATGTGCCCATTTTCATAGAGAATGAATCTCTGGGTTAAAATGGAGCTGAAATTATTTACCTGGCCTTTAAGAATCTAGAACTAAGTATAATTATACAAGTCAGCCCATGTTATTGCAGTTACATAACATAAATACCTTTGAATACTATGAAGGCAAATCGATTTTAGCATATGTTTTTAAGATTACTAAATTTTTTCTTAGTTAGTAATCACAGTAAGAGACACAGTGATTCACAATGGGGGCAGTGGGATTAGGAGCCAGGAGACCGTGTCAGAATCTCCTCATGTTTTATAAAAAGGTTGCATCTTTTGCTTTCAAAAAATTATTGAAATTTGACACTTTCTGCACCAGTATTATTAGCTTTCTTTTACAGACGGGGAATTGAGACTCAGATTGTTTAAAATAACGCCCGAAGTCACACAGCTGGTGAGGAGCATAGCAGGGACACAAAGCTAGGTCTACAACTGCTTTACTTAATAAATCTTAACGTCGAAATTTCTCAATGGGATCTACTTCAAGGTTGATAATATTAATTCAGAAAACAAAACAAACAAAAAAACATAAGTGAAACAACAGATGGAAACAGAAACGTTTTAAATCTGAGGGTACTGAGGTGGGGCTCAGATATGCCCTAGTTGGCCAGACTGGTGTTTAAAAATGCGCTCAGCTGCTAATAGAAAGGTCTGTGATTTGATCCATCTAGCAGACCTAAAGATCTGCTCCTGTAAAGATTCCCGTATTGAAAAAGTATGGTGAAATGATACAACCCTGATGCACACCTTTCCTGATTTTAAACCACAGAGTATCCCCTTGTGCTCAAACAACTGCCTCTTGGTCTATGTACAGGTTCCACATGAGCACACATAATTTGGACATGCCGTCAGAACGCATCAGTCCCTGGAGAAGGACATCATGCTTGGTAAAGTAGAGGGGCAGCGATCCATCCCTCAACAAGATGGATTGACACAGTGGCTGCAACAATGGATCAAACACAGCAACGATAACAAAGATGGCACAGGATTGGGCAGTGTTTCATTGTGCCGTACGTCGGGTCGCTATGAGTCGGAACTGACTCAATGGCACCTAACAACAAAGAAGTTTCCAAACCCTGGCTCCAAATTCTGCCTCATAGTGACCCTATAGGAAAGAGTAGAATTGCTCCATAAGGTTTCCAAGGCTGTAATCTTCACTGACACAGACTGCCACATCTTTCTTCTGTGGAGCTACTGGTGGGTTTGAACCACTGACCTTTTGGTTAGCAGCCAAGTGCTTTAACCACTGCACCACCAGGTCTCCTCCTGTAAAGATTACAGTCTAGAAAATCCCATGGGACAATTCTACTGTTATCTAGGGTTGCTATGAGTTGGAATCAATTTTGACGGCACACAAAAACAGTGTTTAAAAATGATCTTTTGAATGCATTGACGATATTTTATAGCTTAGAGATTTTATATGAGAAACTCCAATTTTTTACTTCTTTTGAAGAATCAAAAGATGTAGGAGTACTGGGCCATCATAAATGCTAGAGCTGGGTAGTAGACAAAATACACACTTTCCTTTCTGCACAATTCCCACCCATATCCTTAACTCACCAATCTGATCCCTGAAGACATTTGAGTTAGCAGCCCTTATATTAAACTGAGAGAAACCCTGGTGGTGCAGTGGTTAAGCACTTGGCTGATAACCTAAAGCCCATCAGCCACTCCACGGGTGAAAGATGTAGCAGTCTGCGTCGAGTCAGAATGGACAGCAGTGTTTTTTGTTTTTGTTTTTTTTAATACTAACCCAATGTAAGAAGTGAACAATATCTCGGTGACTCTATTGTAGACAAGACTGGTAAATACCAGTCAATCATTAGACTCACTTCCATTTGGATTTTGAATGCACCCGAACACTTACATCCAGAAGAAATGTCTTTCCCACATATCAGTGTCTCTCGACGATATCCAGGACAGTCAGCCGTGCAGTACATAGAGGCGCGCGGCTCCAGGAAGTTGTTATACCAAAGCTGAGCTGTTGTTTTATTTATCCTTGTCACTTGAAATCTTTCTTTGATGCTATTCTTATAAAAATTAATTTTCCTTGGTTGGCAGTTCTTAATTGCTGCTTGGCAATATACAGAAATATTCATACCCATCTTAAAAATTGTGGCTGGTTCTACCCAGATGTGGCCAGAGCAGTTTATATTTGTAATTCCTGGAAATAAAAGGATAAAATAACAAATTCTGTGTAAAACATTAAAACAGAATATTCAAAAAGAACATGCTGCTGCATTTTAAATATATTCTTTTCTATTAATTAAATGATTTCCATTGAAAGAAACAGTTGTAGAATGAAGTGTATTTTTTTCAACTGATGAGTTAATCACAGTGTATTTTTATCATGATTCTGTTGACTTTCAGCAGTGTAACTCAAGACTAGATTCAGCCTTTAAGCTTCCCTAATTGCCTAAAGAGCAAATATGATTAGCTCTTCTAATTTGAAGCAGAGAAATGGGGTGTTATTGGGCTAAACCATTTTTCAAAGGTAAGATTAGAAATAACTGTGAGCACTGCAGAATCCAAACCCCATTCTACATTAAATGCTTTAAAACCTTAACAAAACAGTGATAATTAAAGGTCAGCATTTGATTTAGAAAAAATAAAAAAAAGGTCCTTGTCTTTAGAATACAAAGTTTAAAGAATTAACTTGTTGTGTATAATATAAATGTAATTGAATATTTCCATTTATGTAATAAACATTTATGTACGAATTATAAACATTTAAATGTTGAAGTAAGGAGCGCTGGCGGCACAATGGTTAAGCACTGCTAATGAAAGGACATCATGCCTGGCAGAGTACAGGGTCAGCGGAAAAGAGGAAGACCTTCAGCATGGTGGATTGACACAGTGGCTGAAACAATCAAGTCAAGCATAACAACGATTGCAAGGATGGCACAGGGCCGGGCGGTGCTTCGTTCTGTGGTGCATAGGGTCACTGTGAGTTGGAACTGACTCGGCGGCACCTAACCACAACAACAACAGTGAAAGGTCAGTGGTGTGAACCCACCAGAAATTCTGTGGGAGAGAAGACCTGGTGATCTGTCTCCATAAAGATTACAGCTTAGGAAACCATATGGAATAGTTCATACAGGGTCCCTAAGAGTTGTAATGGACTTGACAGCACACAACAACAAAAAATGCTGAAATAGCAATCAAAATAATTCTGTCATCATCGATAGGGAATTGCAGCCATAGACAGAAATAGAAATTTTAAGAAAGCACCTGGCTACTTCAAATAAGTCCCATAATTCAAGTTTAGATAAACTGCAGCTCCAATGCCTTAAAGAAATACGTGGACTCTGTCGTGGAACCACTGCGAGTAGTCTTTGAGAATACATGGAAAATGGTAAAGATGTCAAAAGACTAGATTTGGGCAAATATTGTCCTGGTTTTCAAGAACGAAAGAAAGAGGAACCTCAGAAACCCTAGATCATTAAGCTTCACAACATTCAGGAATGGATTAATAAGTTAATGATTTTTCAGTATAAAAAAAGAATAATCATAGCTCAATAGGAGTCAACACAGATTACATAAACCATACCAAAAATACAAATTTGCCTTTTTAGTGGGGTTATTAATTGTTCACAGGAATGCTAAACATAGCATTTTCTTTAAAAAGGGGTGATATATTCTAATAGAAAATTTGGAAAAAATGTAGTCTGGATGACATTAAAAATATTCATAGCAGATTGAATAACAATATCTAAAACAATTCCTAATGGACACCTGTAAGGTCTTTAATGTCATGTCACAGGGGCTTGTCTTGTTTCTCTACGGCTCTCTATCAATCGTTTGAACGTATAAACAGAATTCCTGTTTATAATTTGTAGATTTCAAGAATCTGGGAAAGGCAGCTGGTACCTTATTTCCCTTAAACCTTCTTGGACAGTTGTTAGTCTGACTTGGGAAGTATTCCAGACCACCCTGCTGGAAGAGTCCCAGTTCTGGTGATGGGGCTACATCTCCACCTCCAGAATACTTGTGTCCCAACCTAGAGAAGAGGGTTTTGCTTTTGTCACTATTCTGAGTAACTTGAGTGATCTGCAAAACTCTCTTGAAGGTCTGCAACCCTATCTCTGTGTGGCTTGTCTCCCAGTGATTGAGTCCCTTCTTCCTATGCAGGACATTATTTTTTTAAAAAATCAGCTGATGTCTAGTCGACTCCAGCTCATGGTGACACCATGTGCACCAGCATAGAAGTGTGTTCCACAGGGTTTTCAATGACTGAGTTTTCAGAAGAAGTTTGCCAGGCCTTTCTTCCAAGGCACCTCTGGGTGGACTTGAACCTCCAAACTTTCAGTTAGCAGCCGAGCATGTTAACCATTTGCACCACCCAGGAACTCCTATTAGTCCCAAAAGAAACTCTCAAATGCCAGCTGCTGCCCTGCCATAACTTCTGATGATCCCCTTCCTGGATTCCTCAAAACTGCTTACCCCTGTCTCTCAGGACTGTGTGCTACTTCATGGTGCCAGATGTTTGTAAGCATTATAAAATAGGAATATTCACAGCACATAGCAGTACTGCACCAGGCCGTTGTGAGAAATAAAAGGCTGAGAAGAGTGACAGTATGTAGTAATCATTAATAAAAGGCTTGTTGAATTAAATTCAAATTTTTGATGGATTATCTTATAACAGTTAAAATAGTTCAAAGAGAGAAGATGAGAACTTGAAGTAATAATTTCCTTCATGGAAACGCTCACATAAGGGTTAGAGGGCCGTCCATCAGGGCTGTTTTATAAAGAAACCATGCATATTGAACAAGGTTGGACCACTTTTATCACGTTTCTTATAAGTTTTATGTGCATACAATTTTTCCCAATCTAATACTTTTTGTATTCATCAGAGATCCTAGCATAATGACTTGACAATAATAAACACTTAATATTTTACTTGTTGAAAAAAAGGTAAAGATAGTTACACAAAATACTATACCTCCATGACACCAGTTGAAGAGAATGTAAAGAGCTATTGCCACATCCCATTGAATTGTGACCTGATTCATGCCTGAAAGCAGAAAAAAACATTTATTTCTCTCTGAAAAAAAAAAGAAAAATGTTGAAATTGTATTCATTTAATAGAATAATGATAAAATAATGAAAATATTTACATTTTTTCCCCATAAGTTATTATTCTCTTTAATGAGAACATTTGTTTAGCAAGGAGGAAAGGGAGTAAGGAAGGAAAGGAGGCAAAGTAATGTCACTAGTGTATGAGCAGGTATGATAAGAAGTGGATAAGTAAAGCAAGAAAATGGAATTTCATACGTTCAAAAATCACTATGAACTCTCTTGGTAAGACATACTGACCCTTGCTAAAATACTTCTAAAAACTAGTCTTTCTCATCAGATGTCCTTTCCTTCTTCTTTAACTTCTGATGATAAATTTTTCTCCTGACCAGAATTATACACCTATAATTACACACCTCTAGAAATATCAGTCTTTGATGAGAAAAAACAAAAATTTGAGAACTTCCAGAATGAAAGGATTTAAAAAGAGGAAAGATGAAGTGAGAGCAAGTATACATGTGCTATCACCATTTAACCTTACAGAAAACACTTTTACCTGCAGAGATCTCAAAAGAAACACATTATAGAAATTCAAAATGATTTTGCCCTTAGTTTACAACTGAAGTTACATTATTCAGTTAGTTATTCTATTGAATAATTTGCTTATTTAATAACCCATTGCCATTGAGTCAATTCTGACTCATAGCAATCCAATACTTAATAATCAACACTAGTTATATTTATCTATTTAATAAAACCTGAACCTGAATCGTTCATATAAAACAATAACAAGAACACAAAACTCATGGCTTATCAAATAGCATAAAACATCTGATAAAATATTAAAAACTGGGAACCCCATAGCTTATGCACATAGGGTTCACTTTCATAATTTGTTAACAACAGTAGTCTTGTCTTTAAAATTCATAGGCAAAGCAAGCTCTAAAATCTTCCCAGTTAGAAGTTAACTACTTAATAGGACATATGCAATAATTGTTAAAGTGATATCAAACAATATTAGAGATCCAACTTTCATCAGTATAAAAGAAAGCAACTTGGCCCACATACTTCCAAAAGGAATCATAAAACCAAAAAAACCCAAACCCGTTGCCGTCAAGTCAATTCCAACTCATAGTGACCCTATAATGCAGGCTAGAACTGCCCTATACGGTTTCCAAGGAGTGCCTGGGGGGTTCGAACTGCCAACCTTTTGGTTAGCAGCTGTAGCTCTTAACCACTACACCACCAGCATTTGCAAAAGGAAGCATAACTATCTTTAACGACTTGAGTGGCCATTGTCTCTTTACCTTTCCACCCGTTTGAAGCACATAATTCCTCTTCAGAGCCAGGCTGCTGCTCTTGTTGGCTGTGTCGTGGTCTTTCCCTGCTGTCTGCCTGTCAGTGATCACTTGAGATTTTCAGCTATGAGCAAATGGAAATGTCAGCAGAGCCCTGACCTACATTTCAGATTCTTGAAGAGAAACTCAAACTGTCCAATTTGAAATGACTGGCTCTCATATCACTCTTTGGGAAAACCCAGATTACTTAAAATGAACTGCTTTGTCAGTACTTTTTTCTCAGCTTAATTTAAAATTATTTCACTCCTGCAAGAAATAGAACACACAGGTGTGCTTTATTTGTCAAAATTTTTAAGACTTCATTAAAAACCTGATATTTAGTTTTAACTTGGAACCAACATTGATATTGATTATAAATCTGTTTTTAAGAACAGAAAGTTTAAATGCTACTATTCATTCATTCGTTTAATCAAACAGCATGTTTTTGAGCATCTATTATGTGCGTGCCAGGCAGTGTTTTGGGCATGAAAAAATGGTGATTAATTGCAGGTCAGCTTCATTGTTCTGTTGTTTACAGTGATTAAATACAGATCAACTCTTTTGAACTGTTGTTCATGTTTAGCAAGATTCCACAAGCAAGTAAAAAAACTACCAATATTTATTTATAGTTGAAACTGACTCAACAACAACAGGCGTCACTGGGACCTTTCCTAGTGTACTCTTCTTCCCCTTTCCCCCCGCTTTTACTTGTTCAATATGTGAGCCTTTTCATTCCATGTGCTCGCTTCTGCTGTAAATGAAAGATCACTTGTCTCCTCTACAGTCAGCTTCCTGAAGCCAGGAATTTTGATTTGTCTTTTCAATTTTTATATATGCGTACCTAGCGCATTAGAATAATTTGGAGGACCATTTCAAACATTTCTATACCTGGACTTATTCTAGACAATTAAATCAGAATCTCTGTGGGAGCTGGGCATCGATATTTTTTAAAGCTCCTAATTATTTTAATTATAGGGAGCATCCAGGGTTGAGAAACACTGGATTATCTGAATAAGAGTGTCTTTAAAGACCTCACAGAAGAAATGGCTGTCAGTTGGATTTTAATCATTACTAAGATGGCACAGGACCAGGAAACGTCTCCTGTTAATACATTAAAGTTGCCAAGAATCAGAGCCAACTCTATGGCAGCTAACAACCAAAAAAAAAAAAAAAATTGCCATAATTTTCTAAGCTGTGAAGAAGAGGGTGTGGGAAAACATCTCAAATACAGAGAACAGAATATGAAAGTTAGGTGGGTATTTTGGAAATGGAAAGTGGTTTCCCAAGATTGAAGGAAGTAAGACAGGGAACAGAGGGGCCCCCAAATCTGCAAACAAAGTACAGGAAATGGGCCAGGGCGCAGAAACAAAGCCATTCCCCAGAACAATGGGGCAGGGTATCAGAAAATAACCCGCAAACTTCTTTAAAGTTGTCTTACAGAAGCAGCTGGATAAAACCAGCTCCAGGGACTTGTGCAGAACATCCACCTGTGACCGCTGTGTGACCTTCCACCAGGGGCAGTGAGGGGCTTCAGCAGCACCCAGGGAATCGAACTCGGGGGAGTGAGAGACTGCGCAGGTGTGACATAATAAGTCCTGCTATGAATCTCAGAGGCCTCCAGGACAGGAGCCACCTTAAAAAGCTGCTGCAAGTGCACCGTAGTTAACATATCCCCACCTATGCCTATGAATAATCATGAATCTTTTCCCTCTCAAGAACTTTAAAAAACCCAGGCAAATCCTTTTTCTATGAGACTGGGGTAAGCATTGCTTTAGGCCTCCCTGGTCTCTACTTGCAAGCCTCTTCAATAAAGCTTTGTTCGTGTGGAAAACTCTACAAGACTTACCTGCCCATTCTTGACCAGTGAGAGGCAAGAACCTTATTTGATTCTGGTAACAGAAGCAGGGTTTGAGCAGGAAAATTAGGTCAGTGCCAGAATGAAATGGGCTGAGTAGTTCAATCTTTATCTTGAAGGTAATGAAGAGATATTAAAGATTGTTCAGCAGAAAAATAACATAATCAAACTAGGTTTTAGAAAGATAATTCTAATTATCATGTGGAGAATTGACTGAACCTGCAGAGCTCACTTGAAGCTATTGAAAATCAAGAGCTGATGAGGGCCTGAGGCAAAGTAAGGCAGTAAGAACTGAGAGGCGAAAACAGAATTTAGAGCTATTGTGGTGGCAGACCTGACAGTTTATTGTGACCAATAAAGCAATAGTGTCAACAGGATTGTGTAGTGAACAACCTGTGTGGGAGGTTAAGGATTTAAGAACACAAAAAACGACTCCCGTGACTCTTTTTGCTGACTGGGTAAATAATGGCATCAGCTGAGCACACAAAAATAGGAGGAATGTGAGGATAGGGGAGGTAATAAATTATGGTTTGGGTATATTGTGTTGGAGCGGCTCACAGTATGTCCAGAGAGAATAGTCTTGTAGGATAATTGTTGTTGTTGTTGTTAGCTGTCCTCAGGTCAGCCCCTGGCTCGGCTCGGAGCAACCTCATCCTGACTCTGTGTGGACCGCATATGCAACAGAATCAGACTGCTGTGATCCATAGGGTTTTCGCTGGCTTATTTTCTAATGTAGGTTGCCCAGGCCTTTCTTCCTAGTCTGTCTTAATCTGGAAGCTCTGCTGAAACCTGCTCAACATCATAGAATACACAAGCCTCCACTGACAGACAAGTGGTGCCTGGGCTTGAGGTGCACTGGGGAAATCAAACCCAGGTCTTCCACATGGAAGGCAAGAACTCTACCACTTGCCCACATAGGCCGTTGTGGACACCGGTAAATAACTTGAAAGAGAAGTTTGGGCTGAAGATCTAAATTGGGACGTTTCAGGATGTCGATAGTATTAAAACTAAGATTGGGGTAAGAGAACTTGGAGCATCCAGAGAGACAAGGGAACCAGAAAAAGTTGACATAAAGGCCACGAAGGAGAGATTGAAGAAGGAGTGTGTGGCCAGTGTCAAATTAGGTTAGAGATTAAATATGGTAAGAAATAAAAAGAAGATTTTGGTTTTGGCACTAGTTGGTCTTCCCTGAGAACAATCACCATAAAGAAGTGGAGGTAGACAGGAAATTTAAGTCAGTTAGATGAGAAAACAAGGAGAGGACATTGGTTAATATTTTAGGAATTCAGGCAGTGGAGATGAAATGGATGGAAAGCTCAGTGCCAATGAGGAAATATTTTTAGTGGAGGTTGGTGGTGGTAGTTTCTAAGCATCTTTTCATGTGTTTACTTGCCATGCATACCGCTGCTTTGGTGACGTGTCCAGATCTTTTGCCCATTTTTATTGGGTTATTTATTTTCTTATTGTTGAGTTCTGAGAGTTCTGTACATATTCTGAAAACCAGTCCTTTATCAGATACTGTTTCGTAAATATTTTCTCTCAGATGGTGGCTTGTCTTCATTTTCTTGTGTCTTTTTTTTTTTTAAATTGTGGTAAAACATGCATAACATAAAGATTACTGCTTTAACCATTTTAAAGCATACTATTCGATAGCATTAAGTAGAGTCACATTACAGTCATGTACCACACTATGTCCATTAGGGTAATGTCGCCCTGCATACATGTCCATGGTCCTTTATAGCTCTGGTGTGTATATACGGTTTATGCGGCTAAGTAAATACGTCTAAGTATGTACATTTGTCTGGATCCAGGAAAAAAGGAGCAGAGGGGGGATGAAGGGAAGAGGGAGGGGAGGGCAGGGAGTCCCCTGGAAATGCAGGGACAAATCACTGGGGGTTAGTGAACCTTGACAACTCAGGCCAAGTGGTTGAGCAGCTACAGGGCCTGCTCCTACTGCGCAGTGAGTGAGCGCCTGCTGTTCCCAGTTGGGTTAGTGTAGCCTGGCTCCCCTGAGACACAGGGCTTGGGAAGATGGTGTGCAGGAGAAAGTTCCAAGAGGCAGGGGATGCGGGAGGGTTTAGGAAAGGGCATGGAGTGTGGGATTTTGGACCAGAGAAGAGGGATCGAAGAGGTGCCCTGAAGAAACCATTGAATCAGGAATGGAAGCATATATACTTTGCTAAGAAACAGGGTGTTTGCACAAGGTTCAAATCAGATAACGTCCTGTTTCACAGAACTTACTGTGGATATTCAGCAATTCATGACTGTATTGCGCAGCCATCATCCTTTAATTTCAGAACTTTTCCATCACCCCTAAAGGAAATTCTGTACCCATTTATCAGTCACTCCCACTTCCACAGCTGCTGCAGAAGTCAATGGGAAAAAACACAATTTAAATCTTGCTTATAGCAAACATTTCAGAAACACGTTAGTTCTCTATAGTGAATTCAGTAAAGTCTGAACCTTAAACGGGGTAGTCAACTAGTCACATTATTATCTTCCCCATTTTAAAATTTGAGGTATTCATATAAAATCTGAATTCATAGTGTGACCTGAGGAGAGTCATGAAGTGATGTCTTCAAAATTCCTACGTAAGGTCTACCTTTTCTGATTCAAATTTCTCTGCTAATATTTGGTAAATGCACCTTATTCGTCCTGTCACAACATCTTAAGTATATTTTTAAAGCTGTGTACATTTAGTATGGAGCCCTGGCAGTGCAGTGGTTAAGAGCTCAGCTGCTAACCAAAAGGTCAGCAGTTCAAATCCACGAGCTGCTTCTTGGAAATCCTATGGGGCAGTTCTACTCGGTCCCATAGGGTTGCTATGAGTCGGAATCCACTTGATGACAATGGGCTTGATTTTTTTTTTTTTTTACATTTGGTATATTGGGATGTCACAACTGAAAGGGGGTGATACTGGTAGTGTATTTGACAGGTAGTGTTAGATATGCTGCAAAAGACCTCTTTAAAGTGTTAATAAGCAAAGATGTCACTTTGAGGACTAAGGTGTACCTGACCAAGCCATGGTATTTCCAATCGCCTCATATGCATATGAAAGCTGGACAATGAATAATGAAGACTAAACAAGAATTGATGCCTTTGAATTATGGTGTCCACAAAGAATATTGAATACTCCATGGACTGCCAGAAGAACAAACAAAGCTGTCTTGAAAGAAGTACGGCCAGAATACTCCTCAGAAGCAAGGATGGTGATACTTCAACTCCCATACTTTGGACATGTTATCAGGAAGGACCAGTGCCTGGAGAAGGCCATCATGCTTAGTAAAATAGAGCGTCAGTGAAAAAGAGGAAGACCTTCAATGAGACGGACTGACACAGTGGCTGCAACAATGGGCTCAAGCATAACAATGATTGTGAGGATAGTGCAGGACTGGGCATTAGTTTCATTCTTTAGTACATAGGGTTGCTATGAGTCGAAACTGAGTTGATGGCATTGAACAACAATACTTTGTGCTATTGTGATTATACATTTTATTTTTACATGTGTTATATCTCCAAAATACATTGTTACTATTTTTGTTTTATATAGTCAATTATATTTTACAGTGATTAAGAATAAGAACAAATACCTTTTGTATTTACTTTCAATTTTTACCATGCCTAAGACTCTTTATATCTTCAGGTAGCTCTTAGTTTCTGTCTGGTATCATACACCTTCCACAGGCACGTTTATTAAAGCACCAGTAATTTTTTTAAGTTACCAGTGATTTCCCTCAGTTTTTTGTTTGTCAGTTTCACCTTTATTTTTAAAAGATATTTCACTGAGTGTAGAATTCTGTGTTAATGATTTTATTTTTTCAAAACTTTAAAGATGCTTCTTCACTGTCCGCTTGCTTGCTATATAGTTGCTGATGAAAAGTCTGCTGTAATTGTTGTCTCTGTTATTCTCTTTTTAATCTCTTTTATCTCTGGTTGCATTAAAATTTTTCTTTATATATAATTTTTTTTCCAGTTTGTTTATGACAAGTTTATTTCTTTTTTGTTCTGGTTGGGGTTTCTGAGATTCTTGCATCTATGAATGTTTGCCTTTCATCATTTTTGCATAATTCTTGGCCTTTATCTCATCAAATATTATTTGTCCTATATTCTGTTTCTTCTCTTCTTCTAGGAGTCCAGTTATATGTATGTTGCACCATTTGATACTGTTCCACAGTTCCACCATTGACTTATTGGTTATGATTCTTTTGAAATTATACAAAAAAATGAAAGGTTTGCAAATCTCTTCTTCTGTTAGGACATTAAAGGTGGGGAGGGGAGTTGAATCAATTTAGTCAGAAATTTATCTGGGTTTGCATTTTGTTGTTGCTACAGTTGCCTCCAATGGGCAAAATGGTTTCAGATTTTTTCTAGGAGAGGGTTACCTTTGCCTTGTGCTATGCATGGGTGATGGAGAGCTTTACTCAGTGTTAGTGCTCCACTCCTATCTTTCTGCAATCTCTGCACATCTTAACTATAGACTGGGAATCTCTTCATGCTCTTGCCTCTCCCTGAGTGGTAGACTGCTATTGCTTGTTACCCTGTGCTAGGCTTGTGCTGGGGGAGGGTGGGATCTCTGTCCTGGTCTAGCATCACTCTTAGGGAGGCCTTGTGTGCCTGTGCTTCAGAAGTGAGATATTCTTAGCATTCCTGACTCCCCTCCCAATGTCAGCCTAACTTGTCATTTGGTCTTGGTCACTCCTAGCAGTAGGAGACTTCTGCTTGTATAATTGTAGGATCCTAGGCCCAAGACAATTTCTGCTTCTCCCCTAGGTGTACACAAGAATATAAAATGCTAATGGAAGGGTATGAAAATGGTTAAGGGAACAGGGAGAAAGAAGAACAGCTTCAGAGCCACACTCATTCCTTTTTTTCAAGCTTCAGCCCCAAATGCCAACTCCTACGGGGCAAAGCCCATCTGATCTGGATCAATGACTCAGGCTCAGTTTCCTATCTGTTTCCTCCAATCAGGACTAGATTGTAGCTCTGAATTAGACTTCATGGTACCTGGAACTGAAAGGGGCAGCGTGGGAAAGAGGGCATATAGGCCTAACATCCTGGGCATTATGGTATTGTTTTTACCTAGCTTGCATAGTTAACTTTTGCACACCCCAGTGATTTTGTGATTTTGTGGTTTCCTTCTCCTCCCGTCCCCCACCCCTTGTCTTTTCCAAGATCCTATAAAGTTGAAAATTAACCTGTGTTCCTCTTTGGGAGGTAGAACAACAAGCGATAAATCTGGAAGAGAGAGAGACTAAACAAAAGGCCAGTCTTATGACTGGAACCAGGATGGCGTCAGAGGATCTTTGAGAATACTCGCAGAAGGTCAACATGCCCGGAACACAGTCATCATGCCCACCTCAAGGGGGAACTAACAAATTCTTCAGACCCCAAACCCATCCCTATAAAACCCTCCGGTCAGCATCTAGCAGGGGGCAGATTTTGGAGGAGCCCATTCCCTTCTGTCTCTTGTAAATGGGTATACAATAAAGACCCTCTTGCTGCTGAACTCACCCATCTCAGTATTGCCTTCTGCAGCAGGTGGCTTCAATCCATGCTTTGCAGTTACAGAACCCTCTTCCAAAGCAAAGATGTCACCTTGAGGACTAAGGTACACCTAACCCAATCCAGGATATTTTCAATCACCTCATATGCATGCGAAAGCTGGACAATGAGTAAGGAAGACCAAAGAATTGACAACTTTTAATTCTGGCATTAGAGAAGAATATTGAATATACCACAGACTGCCAAAAGGACAAATAAATCTGTCTCGGAAAAAGTACAACCAGAATGTTCCTTAGAAGCAAGGATGGTGAGACTACGTCTCATATACTTTGGACATGTTGTCAGGAAGGATCGGACCCTGGAGGAGGACATCATGCTTGATAAAATAGAAGGTCAGCAAAAAAGAGGAAGACCCTCAAGTAGTTGGACTGACACAGTGGCTGCAACAATGGGCTCAAGCATAGCAACAATTGTGAGGATGACACAGGACTGGGCAGTGTTTAGTTCTGTTGTGCATAGGGTTGCTATGAGTCGGAACCGACTGGGTGGCACATATCCACTTTGCTTTACCCAGCTCACTGACCAGACCTGCCCTACCTTTCACCACTTACAACTCTGAGTAATTAAGAAAAGTATAATTTAAGCTCCATAGCTTCTACTTAAGAGGTTATTGATAATACAGAAAATATTATTCATTTCAGAAAACTTTTTATCAAAAACATTGAATTATTTTTCTAACTTCATGACCTTGAAGTTAAGCTCTCATTATCTTGATACGTTTACCTGGAAGCATTCATTCTTCAAATATGCCATGTAAATGACGTATCATTTTATTTTATTAATTTTCTCAGCCTCAGAATTAATAGCCCCATTAATCGTAAAGAGCTATGTAGACTCTTTGAAGGGAAACAAATACCACACATCTTTTGGTTCATCTCGAGGATGGTACCCTCAAGCAGCACCTTGATTCTTCCCAGTGTTGAGCACCTTTGGCTCTTTCAGCTCTGTTGGAGGAAAAGGTGCTGCAGGCTTAATCATCGCCACTTCCTGTTGCTCCAAGTGAAGTGTATATTAAAGGTCAACTTTGCGGTGCGTGTGTTGCCTTACCTCCTAAGAGCTTGTTAGAGACTAAAGAACACGAAGACGTGGAGGTGAATTCATAGCCTTCAATGTACAACACTAGATCTTGGAGACTTGCATGCACGCTTTTAAGAGAGACAATTTCCAGGTTCTCAACTTCCTAAAGTTGATTCCTACTTCCTAAAATTGATTTCTCTGAGAACGAGCCTGGGTTCACAGCAGTCATTCTCTCGCTTCATAAAGAATGGCACCCCTCTTCGCCACTCATCCCAAATCTTAATATTGGGTATTACCCTGAGTGTAATAGCTCCAAGGCACCAAGCAAAGGAATAAATAGAAATCTTGGTTTCAGGAAGGCCTCCTTAAATAATTAATCCAGGCACTTTAAACCCGTAAGGTTTTTAGTTTTTCTTAACCTTATATATTTTTTTAGAAAACTGGAGCTTTCTAAAATACTTCTGATTTAGCATATATTGGGATATTCTGAATTTCTGTCAATGTGGGGGTATTTGGGTCCAGCCTTGAATAGCCCGTATTCAGGGCATCAGAAGCAATTTGAGGGACTTAATGCTATCCTATTGAATGTAAATGGAATTTTTGAAGGACTATCATATTTATGTCTAGAAACATTTGACAAAACTCATAAAATTTTACTTGATTTCTTTTGAATTTGATCTACTTAATTCAATAAGGAAGTTAAAGTCTATTTTATCAAATATCATGGCACGTGTGTTTCTATTATAGTGTATCCTCACTTATTTCATCTTATAAAATGTTCAATACTATCACCTGTTTAAGAGGAAATAAATGTATCAGACTTATGTTGAATATGTTAGATGTTAATTTTAAAACCTGCAAAGGGACATGTAGTTTTTAATGCTTCTTTTAAAAACTTCTTTCCTCATACGAGGAGAACATTCAGAAGACCACGGCAGTAAATCACAACCACACAACAAACAAAACCACACATTGAAAAAATACACCAGAATAATAATAGCGCTTTTCCTTGCATTATAGGATTATGATTATTCTTCTTTGTTTTGCTTTTCTGTAACTTCCTATTTTTTAGGATGAGTGTGTTATATGTGATTGTTTAAAAACATGTCAAAAATACTAAGCACATTAAATAACAGGGAAAACTTTAAGGAAAAGGGCATAAATGGGAGTCTTCTTCCAAGTAGTTTCCAGAATTTGAGACAGCTGGAGGAAATCTTGATGAATCTACTCATGAACACATTTTACTTACGCAAATTCAACTGTAAATTGAGGGGGAGAGAATTTTTATCCCATTAGACTCCTCTTCCCTCTTCTATTCTTTTCAAAACACACCTTGAGCCTTCACTGACTCAAGGAAAAGAAGGCTATATCAGAAATGTGATTAATAATAATTATTAATAGCTATTTTTTTATAACTATTTTATAACTATGGTTATACTTAATTATTATTATTATTTAAGGAGTCCGTGGATGGTGCTATGGGTAAACTCTCAACTATTAGCCAAAAGGTTGACAGTTAGAACCCACCCAGAGGCACCTCAGAAGACAGGCCTGGTGATCTTTTGAAAGTTCACACCCTTGAAAACCCAGTGGAGCGCAGTTCTACTCTGCACACAGAGGGTCACCATGAGTCAAAATCAACTCCACAGCAATTGGTTTTTTGACTGATTTTAACAACTGCCAGCTCCTCAAGCTTACATTTCAATTTAGTGCTGAACTGAATGTAGGGTTAAGCTTGAAAATTCAGAATGTAAGGAAACGTGCTAGTGAACCACATCATCCACGTTATACGTTCTCATGAACAGTTACGAGAGAAGATTCAGTTTCCTGAAGGTTTACGACACTCACGAGCAAGACTGAGTACTGCTCCCGGGATTTCTGTGGTCTGCAGACTGCCACAGCTCTACCTGATTCACGCCCATCCAGAGAAGTCACACCTGGAAAATCACAGTTGTGATATGCTAGTTATGTCTTTTCTAATACACATTAAAATAAGCACCAAAACAACAACAACAAAACAGCTGCCATTGAGTCCATTCCAACTCATGGCGACCCCATGTGTTTCAGGGCAGAACTGTGCTCCACAATTTTCCAACAGTTGTAACCTTTTGGAAGCAGATTGCCAGGCCTTTTTTCCAAGGCATCTCTGGGTGGATTCAAATTGCCAACCTTTTAGTTAGTACCCAAGAGCTTAACCATTTGCACCACCCCGGGGACTCTATAAGATAAAAAAAAAATTTTTTTTTTTTTTTGGCATGTGGTTATTAAAATGAAAATGTTTATCTGTGCACTATCCAAAAATATACCATGCCCTGACCAGAGGCACACAAAATACACTGCAGGAAACTGGCTTAGAATAGCCTCTGTAGCAAACTAAATTTTTGTAGGATAAAATGAACTTTTTTTGCTTTACTTTGGCATATTTTCTCGCCATCCTCCCCATTTTTTTGAATAGGAAAATGAGAGGATTTTTTATTAACAATGTAAAATATACCAATCAATATTTGCCTTTCTATAAACATGCATTGAGTGGTATAACTCAGGCGAAAGGAGAATTATTCTTTGTCAATTTTTTCTGTCCATGTTTGTTCTGACCTTATGTACTCTTACCAACTTTTAGAACATTCATTTATTCAAGAAATGTTTATTTATTGAGTACTGACTATGTTCCAGTAATTATTCTAGTGCTGGGGATAAGGAGGTAAACAGAGGAAAATCCTGCCCTCATGGAGCTTGCATTCTAGCATGAGGAGACACAATAAATAAATAAGTAAAATATAGCATTAGGTGGTGATAAGCGTTTGGGGAAAAATAAAATGCGAATGGCAGAGAGAGTTCAGTGTGCTCAGAGAAGGCCCCACTGGAATAGGACATTTGAATAGTGATCGGGTAGAAGTGAGGGAATAAGCCATGGAGTTAATTTGGGGAACAGCATTTCAGGCAGACAAAACAATGAGGGCGGAGGAAAGGGAAAGGGGCCCTGGGGTGCAATTGAGGACCAGTGTGGGAGAAGCAAGTTAAGCAAGGGGAGAACAGCAATAGTGTAATAAAATTAAAAAAGTTGCTGTCAAGTCACTTCTGACTCATAGCAACCCTAAAGGACAGAGTAGAATTGCCCCATAGGGTTTCCAAGGAGCAGCTGGTGGAACTGGTGGATTTAAACTGGTTAGCAGCCACACACTTAACCACTGTGCCGTTAGGGCTCTCATAGTGTGATAGTGTAAGGTTTTTTGGGTCTCCTGATGATTGAGATGGGGAGCTATTGGAGGATTTTAAGCAGAAGAATAAAGATTTGACTCTAAGGACTCTGGCTTACACAACCAGAAATATTAGATAAGCGACCATCAATTGAGATGGGGAAAACTTTAAAAAGAATGTATTTTGCAGAAAAATGGGGAAGGGAATGTGATTTTGAGCATGTTAAGTGTGAGATGCCTATTACATATATAGATAGGATGTTAAGTAGGAGGTTAAATATATGAGGCTGCAATTCAGGGGAAAGATACAGGCTGAGTATATAAGCTGGAGTATCACTATAAATGGCATTTAAAGCCATAAGCCTGGATGAAATTACCAAGAGAATAGATACAGACAACAGAAAGAAAAAGGAAGAAGTCCTAGGGCTGACTACAGAACATTCCTGTGTAAAGACATCCGGAAAAATAAACCAAGGCATATTTTCTACAAACTCTCCATAAGAAACTTACCAGGAAATTCACTTACTTCTGATTGGAAAAATAGTTAACTGTACATATCACAAAACCATAGAATTTTGAGCCTAAAAGAGACTTTAACTTAAAGGGTGATCAAATTCAAGTACTTGGCTCTTTGGCCACAAAACTTTGACCTTTCAAAAACTAGCTGGCTGAGTCATTCATCTAATTTCAAATTAGAGATTTAACGTCAGTCAAATGCTGCAGCAATGACTGAAAAATGAACCTCCAGTATAAAGTAGGCATTTACAGTAAATGCAGACTTGTTCAGGCAACAGAGGGGAATCTAGTTCAAGAGATCAGCTCAACGGTTTGGGTAGGGGACTATCTCAGTTCCACAAATATTTATGGAGTGCCTATTTTATGTAAGACACTTGATGGGGTACTTTGGAAAAGAAAAAAGGTAAGACACTGCCCTTTTCTTCAGAACGGTGACAGCAAAAAAAGGGGCGGGGGGAATAAAATAAGTAAAACATGAGGCAAAATGTGATACAAGCCATAAAGAGAGAAAAACACGTTATGGAGATTCAAATTCAAGAAAGCGATTTTTTTTTTTTTGCTGGAAACATCTGAGAAGGCTCCAGAGAGGATGAGGCATTTAAGATAGCCCCTAAAATAGGGATGGGAAGGGATTTTGACAAGTTGAGGATATAGTATGTATGGGCAAAAGTCCTGGGGTTGGCAAGTTCAGGTGTGTGTTTCACTGGCGACTGTTCATGCCCAAAGACCATCGATATTGTCACCCATACTCATTCCATTGTTTTCTCTCAAATTGGAGAAGGAGAGAATACACAAATAATTACTGATTTGAATAGATCAAGAAAGTATGTGTGCCAATACTAATTCATTTGTAAGGGACCAAACCCAACCAAACTTGCTTAGGCAAAAAAGAAGAATTGAATTGGCTCACAGAACCTAAGAAAGGGTAAAGATGCAGCTGGACCCTAAGAATAAGAAAGTGTCCTTGACGATTCCAAGTTAATCTCTCTTTCTTTTTATAGCTGCTTGCTTAAGAGTAGGCCCTGCCTTAAATTTCTAATCTAGTTTCTTTATGTTTGTGAAACAAGGGCAGCAGTAAATGGGAAAGAGAAAAATTCTGGAGCTAGGGAGACCTGAGTTTAAATCCTAGCTTGGCTATTTACTAGTTGAAAAACCTTGGACAAGTTGCCAACCTATTTTAGCATCAATTTTCTTTTCTGTAAAATGTAGATAATAATATACTCACTCTATGGTAGGTCGCGGCGGTGGGTGTTTAAATGAGAGTGTGTCTATAAAATGCACATCACAGTGTCTGGCACATGAGTATATAAATGTTATATACTTTATATAAATGTTAGTGTCTTGGTTATGAGGCTAACAAATGAAATAAGGCAAAATCCCTATACTGACTTCAGTGCTTTGCTGTTTCTGCACTAAAAATCTAATACCATTATACCCAGCCCCAGTGCCGTCCAGTCGATTCTGACTCATAGTGACCCTATAGGACAGAGTAGAACTGCCCCATACAGTTTCCAAGTAGCACCTGGCGGATTTGAACTGCCAACCCTTTGGTTAGCAGCCATAGCACTTAACCACTATGCCACTAGGGTTTCCAATACCATTATAGAATGGAAAAAAAAATATCAAATGAAATGGAGCACAAGTTTACATTAAAAAAAAGGAAAACATCTAAGTCATCGACATTATATTTGAGATGAAAATTTTACTAAAAAACAAGTTAAAAAAAAAAAGCACTTGGTTCTACTAATGAAACCTTCAGGGAATCTGTGAGAATTTTCATTTCATGCTTCAGTCAGTAGCGAAGCTCATGTAGTTTATTGTTAAATTCTGTACAATAAATTAAATCTGAAGAACTTAACACATCTTTCACCATTCACAATTTGCAGGCATGATTCAGTTGTTTTAACTAAGAAGAGATTTTAACTTTATAGTCAATAATCATAGTCAGTAGCCAGTACCTTTCTTTTTCAGAATGTTTCTTTTATATACCTCATTTTCTTCACAGTATTGGTAAAGCATTCACAAACAAGTTGTAAAAAGACAAATTATAGTATAAATCAGGTTGTCAAATTTCCACTTTCTCATTTAACAGAGCAAATCTCAGGTGATGAATTTAATTGTCTTCTTTGACACCCCTATGGTGCCGTGATTAAGAGCTTTGCTGCTAACCAGAAGGTTAGCAGTTTGAATCCATCAACCACTCTTTAGAAACCCTACAGGGCAATTCTATTTTGTCCTATAGGGTCACTATGAGTCGAAATCGACTGTATGGCAATGGGTTTTTCGGTTTTATAGTTTGCATGGAGTCTCTGGGTGGCCCAAATGGTTAAGCGCTCAACGATTAACTGAAAGGTTTTGGAAGTATGAACCCATGTAGAGATACCTCAGAAGAAAGGTCTGGAGACCTTCTGAAAGGCCACAACCTTAAGAACCCTATGGAGCCTAGTTCTACTCTGCAATGCATGGGGTTGCCATGAGTCAAAATCGACTCTACAGCAAAGGGTGGTAGTAGTTTACAATTTTCCTACATGATCCATGATCCTTGATGTGGCCTTATTTATAAGAACCCTCATATTTTGCTAAAGTTTCTTCTTACTAGTCAGTTTTTAAATAGAAGATCGGTTCAATATGTTAAATTTTTATCCATGCTTCCTATTACTATTCAATAGTAAAGAAACCCCAAAGAGTTTTATAACTTTAGATTGTATTGTGTATGTTTTTATTGGTAAATGAAAAAATTACAGAAGCTTCTTTTAAAAAGCCCCAGATTTCAAACTAGAGTTGGAAGCAAAACCAGTAAGTCTGAGTCAACTTTTAAAAATTATCTTTACCCCAACAACACCTGTATTTTTAATAAATTTCCCCCATTATAAAAAAACTTTGAAAGTCTAATTTCCTCTTCTCGAGCAAGTCATTAACCTCATTTGGTCATAGTAACCACAAGGTATAAATAGCACATTGATTTCTTATTAGATAGCTCTTAATACACTGTACCTTCAACTATTTTTATTTTAAGCCATTTCCCATGATGAATATAAGCAACTTAGAGATAACTTAAAAATAGAAAAAAAGGTTATTTTGATGTGCTTGTATTTGCAATAGTCAGTGTGATGGTTAATGTTGTGTGTCAACTTGGCTAGACCATGATTCCCAATATTTTGTAACTCTCCTCCATTTTGTGCTTTTGTGTAATTATCCTCCCTTTTGTGTGTTGTAAATCCTAAACTTCTATATGTTAATGAGCCAGGATTACTGTGAGGTGTCTCTTGAATCACACCCTTACCCACGTCACCACCTTACTCAAGTATCTCATGTAAGGGGAGTTTCCTTGAGGGTGTGACCTACATCCAACTATATATGGGCACTCTGGAAAACCTCACCTTTGCTCTGGATCCTGCATTTGGCTCATCACCATCTGACCTCCAGTTCTTGAGACTTGAACCTTTCATGTGACCTGCCAATTCTGGGATTTGCCAGCTTCTGCAGCTCTGCGAGCTAGCTGCCTGCCGTCTGACTTGCCGATTTGGGGATTCTCCAGCTTCCACAGACCCATGAGCCAAAAGCCTACTGTATGACCTGTTGATGGTGGGTTCATCAGCTCCTGCTACCATGTGAGTCAGGAGAAGCCACTAGCCTGATGCCTGACCTACAGATGTAGGACTTGCCAGCCTCCATAAACATGTGAGCCATTGCCTTGAGATAAATTGCTCTGTATTTATTTATAACCGTTGCCATTGAGTCAATTCCGACTCATAGCAACACTATAGGACAGAGTATAACTGCCTTTTAGGGCTTCCAAGGAGTGGCTGCAGGATTTGAACTGGTGACTTTTAGGTTAGCTGCCAAACTCTTAGGCACTTCACCATAGAGGAGCCTAGCCTAGCCCAGCCTAGCCTAGCCCTAGCCCTAGCCCTAGCCCTAGCTCTGGTCCTGGCCCTGGCCCTGGCCCTGGCCCTGGCCCTGGCCCTACCCTAGCCCTAGCCTAACCTAGCCTGTAACCACTATGCCACCAGGGTGTTCGTTTATCTTTTAGCAGCCTGTAAAATCTGTCCTGAGTCACAGACAAGATATTCACCCTGTCTAGGTTTTCCCTGTGAAACACATGCATAGCCTTTGATTTTGTTACACTGAAGGAGGGTGGAAGGAGCCGAGGCTTTGAAATGAAATATACTTAGCCTCTCACTATCTGTCATGGATTGAATTGTGCCCCCCCAAAATTTGGTTAGGCTGTAATTCCCAGTAGTATGTGGTTGTCCTCCATTTTGTGATCATAATTTTCCTATGTGTTGTAAATCCTGCTGGCGTAGTGGTTAAGGGCTACAGCTGCTAACCAAAAGTTTGGCAGTTCAAATCCCTCAGCTGCTCCTTGGAAACCTTATGGGGCAGATCTATCCTGTCCTATAGGGTCACTATGAGTCGGAATTGACTCGATGGTAGCAAGCTTTTTTTTTTTTTAATCCTAATCTCTGCCTAGATTATGTTAAAGAGTATTAGAGTGGGATTGCAATACTCTTACTGATCTAATATGAAGCGAGTTTCCCTGGAGCGTGGCCTATACTACCTTTTATCTTACAAGAGATAAAAGGAAAGGGAAGCAAGCACAGAGTAGAGGATCTCATACCATCAAGAAAGCAGCACTGGAAGCCCAGAGCATCCTTTGGACCCAGAGGCTCACTGCACTGAGAAGCTCCTCGATCAGGGGGAGATTGATGACAAGTACCTTCCTCCAGAGCTGACAGAGAGAAAAAGCCTTCCCCTGGAGCTGATGCCCTGAATTTAGATTTGTATCCCACTAGACTGTGAGAAAATTAATTTCTCTTTGTTAAAGCCATCCACTTGTGGTATTTCTGTTATAGCAGTCCTAGACGACTAAGACACTATCTAAGTAATTTTGTCAAGTTATTTAACCTCTTTGAGCTTCAGAGGGATAATTGCACCTACCTCATAAGTTTGTGAGGAGGGTTAAATGAGGTTAGGGCTACCATACAGGATCCAATTAAACACGGTTTATTCTTAAATTAAGTAACATAGATAAAGCACCTAGCGTAACACATCACTCATGAATTCTCCAACCCACTTTCTCCTAAAATTTTTGCTGGCTTTCTCTGAATAGCACTGTTACGAATTGAAGTATGTCTCCCAATAGATGTATTGAAGTCCTAACCTCTGTACTTTTGAATGTGAACTTGTTTGGATATATGGTCTTTTTTTGAAGATGTGATCAGTTAACACGGTAATACGAGAGTAGAGTGGGTCCTAGTCCCTTCTAAGTGGTGTCCTACAAAAGGAAAAAACAAACTTGGTGTGATGGTAAAGATTGTGTGTCATCTTGGCTGGACCAAGTGTTTTGGCAGTCGTGTAACATCGTGATCATTTTCCTGTTGAGATTTGATACGTGATCACCCCCATGCCCCCATGATGTATCTGCTGTGAGTTGGTACTGGTGGGGGCGGGGCCTGTGGTGGCTCATCGCCCCCTTCAGCCTTCATCTCTCTGCCCTCTCTCTCCTCATTTCTTCCCTCTCTCCTTGCCAGAGCTTTTTCTTGTTCTGGATCCTGCAGTTGGCTCTTGTTAGTCCGACCTCCATTTCTTGGGACTTGAGCTAGTGGCTTACCTGTGGTCTTGCCTGCTGATCTTGGAATTCATTGATCTTCACAGCCTGTGAGCAACAGCCCTGCTCGCTGGCCTGCTGATCTTGGGTTCACCAGCCCCTGTGGCTATGTGAATCAGGAGAAGCCTCTTTCATGACCCACGGACTTGGGACGTTACAGCCTTGTCATGGGTTGAATAGTGCCCCTGCAAAATATCTGTCATCTTGACTAGGTCATGATCCCCAGTATTGTATGATTGTCTACCATTTTGTCATCTGTTATGATTGCCTTAGGTGTTGTAAATCCTATCCCTATGATGTAATAAGATGGATTAGTGGCAGATATATTGATGAGATCTACAAAATTAGATAGTGTCTTAAGCCAATCTCTTTTGAGATATAAAAGACAGAAGCCAGCAGAGAGACAGGAGGACCTCATACCACCAAGAATGAAAAGCAGGACCGCACGTCCTTTAGATCTGGAGTTCCTGCACGAGAAGCTCCTCAACCAGGGGAAGATTGATGACAAGGACCTTCCTTCAGAGCCTGGAAGAGAAAGCCTTTCACTGGAGCCAAAGTCCTGAATTTGGACTTGTAGCCTACTAGAATGTGAGAGAATAAATTTCTCTTTGTTGAAGCCATACACTTGTGGTATTTCTGTTATAGCAGCTGGAGATGACCAAGAGGACCCTCTACAACCGCATGAGCTATTTCCTTGATATAAATCTCTATGTATATATACGGACACCCTGGTGGTGCTACAGCTGCTAATTGAAAGGTCAACAGTTCGAACCCACCAGGCACTCCTTGGAAACTATGGGGCAGTTCTACTCTGTCCTATAGTGTTGCTATGAGTTGGAAGTGACTCAATGGCAATGGGTATATATATATTTATACACTTTACTGGTTTTGCTTCTCTAAAAACTCAGCCTAAGACATTCAGAGACAGAGTCATATAGGAGGTTGAAAGATGCCATGTGAAAATGCATCTAAAAGTCAAAGAAAGCCAAGAAACACCCAGGATTACCAGAAGCTGGATGAGACAAGGAAGGATCTTCTAGAGCTGACAGAGAGAACATGGTGCTGCCAATGCCCTGAATTCAGACTCTTAGATGCCAGGACTAAGAAACAATAAATTTCTGTTCTTTAAAGCCACCCACTTTGTAGTATTTTATTAAAACAACACTAGGAAACTAAGAAAAGGACCAAAAAGAAGCAAATAACAAGTGTACTATCTAGGGCATATCTTTTTTTTTTTACATAATATTTTATTTTCTTTTTGGTGCAAGTTCACACAGCAAATTAGGTTCCCATTTAATAATTTCTATGAATATTGTTCAGTGAGATTGGTTATATTTTTCACAATGTGTCGACATTCTCATTTTCCTTTTGGTTGTTCCATTAATTTAGCATCCCTGTCCCAACCTCCCCCCCTGCCCCCCCTCTCCCGCCCCACATTCTTGTCTTTGCACTAGAGTAAATGTTGACCACTTGGTCTTATATACATGTAGTTGATTTTTTTTTTTTTTGACAGCACAGTATTCATGGGTGATGTTGTTCATTTTATGAGCTAATCTGCTATTTAACTGAAAAGTGACCTCCAGGAGTGGTTTCTGTTCCAGGTTTAAAGGGTGTCTCAGGGCAGTCTTGGAGGTTCCTCTGATCTCTACTGGCTCAGTAAGTCTGCCCTTTTTTAAGAATTTGAGTTTTGTTCAACATTTTTCTCCCATTTTATCCAGGTTCATCTATTGTGTCCCTGGTGAGAACTGTCAATAGTGGTAGCTGGGCACCATCTAGTTCCTCTGTTCTCATGATAGATGAGGCCGTGATTCATGTGGGCTATTAGTCCTATAGAGTAGTTTCTCCTTTGAGTCATCAGTTTCCTTCTTTCTCTTTTGCTCCGGACGAGTAGAGACCAATAGTTATATCTTAGATGGCCATTTGCAAGCTTTTAAGACCCTAGACACTACTCACCAGACTAGAATGTAGAACATAAACTTTATGAACTATGTTATGCCAATTGACTGAGTTATCCCGGATTCATCTATGTTATAATATGTTTTGGGAACTCATATTATTCTTTATAGCTGTGTATCATTCCATTGTATTTATCCATCATCTGTTAAAGGGCATTTAGGTTGTTTCCATCTTTTTGCTATTGTGAATAAAGCTGCAATGAACATAAGTGTGCATATGTTTATACATGTCACTTCTATTAGATCTCTAGGGTATATACCTGGAAGTGTAATCATTGGATCATAAGATATTTCTATTTCTAACTTTTTCAGGAAGTGCTATACAGTTTTGCATGGTGGTTGTACCATTTTACAATCCCACCAGCAGTGGATCAGGATTCCAGTCTCCCCACAACCACGCCAGGATTTGTTGTTTTCTGTTTTTGTTTGTTTGTTTTTTATCAGTGCCATTTTTGCAAGAGTGAGATGTATCTCATTGTGGTTTTGATTTGCATCTCTCTAATGGCTAATGGTAGAGAGTATCTTTTCATGTGCTTGTTGGTTGCTTGAATGCCTTCTTTGGTGAAGTGTCTGTTCATGTTCTTTGCCCATTTTTTAATTAAATTGTTTGCTTTTTGTTGTTGAGTTGTTTAAATTTTCTATATATTTTAGAGATTAACCCCTCATCAGATACTTTGTTCCCAAAGATCTTTCGCAGCCTATAGGATCTCTTTTCACTCTTCTGATAAAGTTTTTTGATGAGCATAAGTATTTAATTTTTATGAGGGCCCAGTTACCTAATTTGTCTTCTATTGTTCATGGGTTTGTAATTGTGATTGACAATCTATGTCTAAAGTAATTAGGTCCCATAGTTTTGTCCCTGTATTATCTTCCAGGAACTTTATAGTTTTAGCTTTAACATATAGGTCTTTGATCTATTTTGAGTGAGTTTTTGTATATGGTGTGAGGGATGGGTTCTGTTTCATTCCTCTGCAAAAGGATATCCAATTTTGCCAGCACCATTCATTAAAGAGACTGTTTCTTCCCCATTGACTTTGACCCTTTGTAGAAAATCAGCTGCCCATAGATGGATTGCTTTACTTCTGGGTTCTCAGCTCTATTCCATTGAGTTACTTGTCTTTCATTAAACCAGTACCAGGCTCTTTTGGTTACTGTGGCTATATAATATGTTTTGAAATCAGGAAATGCAAGGCCTCCTGCTTTGTTCTTTTTCTTCAATATTACTTTGGGTATTTGGGGCCTCTTTCCTTTCCATATAAAGTTGATGGTTAGCTTTTCCATTTCAATAAAGAATGATGGTAGAATTTGGAACAGGATTGCATTATATCGATAGATTGCTTTAGGTAGTATTGACATTTTCACATTGTTAAGTCTTCCAACCCAAGCATGGAAAATTCTTCTATTTATGTAGGTCTCTTTTAGTTTCTTGCAGTAGTGATTTATAGCTTTCACTGTATAAGTCTTTACATCCCTGGCTAGGTTTATTCCTAGGTATTTTATCCTTTTGGGGGATAGGCATATTCTTATTTGTACCATTTGTACCTCTCCCTCAGAGGCTTTTCATCATTTCTGATGACTAAATATTTTGAGTACTTTCTAAACCAAATACAGTAGGTGTGTAGTGAAGAATGTGTCCTTGCCTAAAAAGAAGTTCTGGCCTTTGCCCTAGGCTTCTGGAAGGTAATCTCTGAGCCTTTACATGATGTTATGCCTGATAAGAGTGTCTTCGTTTGCCTGGGATCCAATCTAACAATGGTGATTTAGGGCAGTGGCTGGTCACACCTACATAGTCTTAGAGTAGGGGCTGTTCATTCAGAAACACCAACAATGTGATTTAGCCTGGGTCATACGGTATCAATGGACCTAGAAACTGAGATTAACTATGTGGACCATCAATCAATCATGCCTACGTGATCACACTCCAATAAAAGCTCGGGACACTGAAGCTCAGGTGCATGTCCCTGGTTAGTAATACTCGTGTGTATTGTCACACATTGATGCCAAAACAGCAATGGGTCCTGACTCCATGCAGAGTGTACAACAGAAGCTCTGTGTTTGGTACTTTCCCTGGACTCTGCCACATGGGCTTCTTTCCTTGGCTGATTTTAATCTATATCTTTTGGCTATAATAAGTTTAAATGTGAATATAACAGCTTTCAGTGAGTTCTGTCTGTCTTTCTAGTAAATTATCGAATTTGAGATTAGTTTTGGAAATCCCCCTCTGATGGTTAATTTTATGGGTCAACTTGGCCGGGTTATGGTAACCAGCTGTTTGGTCAAACACTAGTTTAGATGCTGTTATGGCGACACTTCATCTTACACACTTTGGACATGTCATCAGAAAGGACCAGTCCATGGAGAAGGACATCATGCTTGGTAAAGTAGAGGGTCAATGAAAAAGAGGAAGATCCTCAGTGAGATAGATTGACACAGTGGCTGCAACAATGGGCTCAAATGTAACAACTATTGTGAGGATGGCGCAGGACAGGGCAGTGTTTTGTTCTGCTGTATTTGGAGTTGTTATGAGTTGGAACCAACTCCACAACACCTAACAACACCTAACAATGTGCAGTAATTACATGTCATTAAATCAGTTGGTCTAAAGTAGATAATCCTCCATTTTGTGGGTGGCTCTTATTCAATCAGTTGAAGGCCTTAAAAGCAAAAAGGGAGTTTTCCCTAGGTTGTATTCTGCCTCCAGACTATAAATAGACTTCTTGCCAGAACTCCTCTGCTCTCCACTCTTTCTGTCACATGACCTACAGACTTGGGAACACAAAACTACAGGAATCTCCAGCCTGTTGCCTGACTTACAGATTCTAGATTTGTCCAGCCACAACAATCATGTGAGCCAAGTCTTTAAAATAAATCTGTCTTTCTTTGTATACATAGATAGGTAATAGGTAGACAAATAGATAGACAGACAGACATACACAGTTCTGTTTCTCTAGAAAACCCTAAGGTGTCCCTGAACTTGTATTTGGTCTCAGAAGTCAGGGTGGTCTTGGGAAATGTGACCTCTAACTTTGTAGTTAGCTTAAATTCTTCTTAGTAGAGAAAAGTCTGCAGATACTACACTCTTTGCTTTCCTACAAAATAGAGTTGACATTTCAAAAAATTTTTATTTTTAAAAATAAAACATTCATTAGGTCCTTAACCCAGTGTTTATTTATAACAGATTCATGAACTTATTCAGTAAGTATCAGTTGCATTTAACTAAGAACAATTAAAGTAGTTAGAAGATAATTCACGTAATTTGTTTCTGGTGCACATCTTACCAAAATTTTATTAAAGAAAAAATACTTTGTGATATTGGTAAAATTACATACTTTCTTTGAATTTGAGTCTAAAATTGAATTTTAACATCTCTAAAATTGAAGATAATACCTTTCTCATAAATACTAATTAAGAATTAATGAAGGATGAAATGAGATGTTATTTAAAATAGCTAGACTAGTATCTGGCATGTAGTACGTGTTCTACAAATATTAACTGGGACAATAATCATAATATTCTAAGAATTTTATTTAAGATGTATGCTTTGGTTTCAGGGGACATCTAAGTCATTTGGCATAATAAAATCTATTAGGAAAACATTCTGCATCCCACTTTGGAGAATGGCACCTAGGGTCTTAAATGCTAGCAAGTGGCCATCCAAGATGCTTCAACAGGTCTCAACCCACCTGGAGCAAGGAAGAATGAAGAACACCAAAGATACAAAGTAATTATGAGCCTAAGAGACAGAAAGAACTACATAAACCAGAGACTACATCAGCCTGAGACCAGAAGAACTAGATGGTGCCCGGCCACAACCGATGACTACCCTGACAGCAAACACAACAGAGAACCCCTGAGGGATCAGGAGAGCAGTGGGATGCAGACCCCAAATTCTCGTAAAAAGACCAGACTTAATGGTCAGACTGGGACTAGAAGGACCCTGGAGTCCATGGTCCCCAGACCTTCTGTTAGCCCAAGATGGGAACCATTCCCAAAGTCAACTCCTCAGACAGAGATTGGACTGGAATATGGGATGGAAAATGATACTGGTAAAGAATGAGCTTCTTGGATCAAGAGACACATGAGACTATGCTGACATCTCCTGCCTGGAGGGGAGATAAGAGGACAGAGAGGGCCAGAAGCTACCCAAATGGACACGAGGAGACAGAGTAGAGGGAAGAACTGTGCTATCTCATTAGAGGGAGAGCAATTAGGAGTGTATAGCAAGGTGTATGTAAATTTTTGTATGAGAGACTGACCTGATTTGTAAACTTTCACCTAAAAAAAAAAAAAAAGCACAATAAAAATTAATTAAAAAAAAAAGATTTATGCTTTTATGAATTTTATTGACTAAAGATTGATAAACTCAATTTTTACTTAAGAAGCTAATTTCGCCTTTGTGCAACCTCAGGAGCCAAAGGAATTATAATAATCTTAAGCAAGTCGCCACTATCAGCTAGATTCTGGTTATCAATTCCATAGAAATTACTTGTATCTGAATGTATATGGCTTAAGAATATGATAGACTCAAACTACCTTATGCTTTCTATTACTATATTTCTTATATTTTAAACCGGTTCAGATGTGTTCATGCATTGACTATGAATAGCAATTTCTTGCTAAATTTTTGATTACTACATAGCTACACATTTTTTTTGCAAAGTTGCTATCATTGCCACTAACATACTTGTGTTGCCTATGATTAATACTGTTTTTAAAAGCTTTTTTCTATTTTGATTTGCATTAGATAAAGTACATTTTTGAAATGCTTACCAACATAATTTTTGGCCAGAATTTAATCAATGCTTAGAAATTCCCTACCATTCTTGATCAAATACAAGTCTGTTTGCAAGTCAGTTATCTTTGGATTATGGTGAGTGTAAGTGGGTTGTACGTGGTGCATCTGTGTGTCCAAACCTGCTATACAATTTGTATAATACAAGGGTGATCTCACTAGCCATATGGTGGTTTCTTTGCCTTGGGAATGGAAATAGGTATTTTTTAAGTTATGAAAACAATCTTCCATCAAATACTCAACTTCCATTCTGATCTGTTAGCCGCATGGAGGAAAGAATTACAATAAAGGGAAGCAAGAGTCACTGCTCCCTGGTTCTTTTTACTTGATCATCTCCTTTCCCTAACCTTTCTCCCCTACCACTCCTTCAGCATAACTGGTTTTACAGCTGTAACTATGTGATGAGTCACTTTGGCTTTTTGTGACAAAAGTATGTGGGCGAAGCCCCTCTGAAGAGAGAGAACACCTGCCTGGAACAAACCCCAACTATCACTGTTCTCAAGACCTTTTCAAGGCAGGAAGAGCTGGGGAAACTGTTTCTATGGATTCAGGGTGTGTAGTTAGGAGGCTAAAGGAGGAAGGAAAAAAAAAAAAAAAACTACCAGAGCCAGAAGAGAAAGGAAAGATCTAGAAGCGGTTTGTTTTGGGAGGCAGAGGCATTAGAAAAGCTGGAAATTAAAAGATTTGCATGAGGGATGGAAATAGAAAAAACATAGTTTTATTAAAACAGCTTTTTGTCTTCCCCAACCAGTTGGTGGAAATTGATCCAAGGTGATCTGGGGTGGGGAGAGAGTATGGGTGAGGATTCAAGAGGTATAATGTTAAGCTGGGCTGCTTGGTTGGTTTGCCATTTCCTCAGGTGATTGTGAGAAGCAGGTGGAAGGTGGGGTTTTTCCAGGTTCCTGAAAAAAAGAGAAGGAGGGAAAAGGGTTCTTTGGAGCCCTGGGGGGCACCCTTCAAGCACTCAGCTGCTAAGCGGAAGGCTGGTGGTTGGAATCCACACAGCGGCTCCACGGGAGAAACACCTGGCCAGACGCTATGGAGAAGTTCTACTCTGTCACATGGGGTCCCTATAAATGAAAATCCACTCTGTGATAACTAACAACAACGTAAAAAAAAACCAACAACAACATACTTGATATTAATTAGTGTGACCCTAATACTCCCCAGTATGTTTTCACTTTTTCAAAATGGGCGACTGAGAGCTTCACATAACTAACGCCATGATGAACCTGTAAGTTTTTCTCCTTCTTCTGCCTGCCTCCTCCTTCACATACCTTTGTTAATGCCTTTGTTTTGACCAAATGTTTAATGACTTTGTTCTTTGTTTTAATCTGATGCAGATAACTTTATTTCGTTCTGTCCAACCACCTGTGACTTACAACCCCCCCCACAGGAAAATCAGAGCCCAGGTGTGTCTGATATGTATATTTCTAGTCTGATGAAGAGCCTTTTGTCACTATCTTGCAATGAATAACTCCTCTGGCCAGGCCATCTTCCGACTACAAAGGCCCTTCTAACCCTTGTAAGATTCTACGTAAGCTCTAATGTGAAATTGCTCTCCGGAACTCCATAGAGACAGCCTGTGTTGCTGCTGGGTCCCTGGTGATATATACATCTCCTTAACAAACTTTCTTACTCTTTCCGACTTGGAGTATGTTTCATTGGCTCGACTGCTCCAGGGCATGGACCCCCTAATCAGGTAGCAATTAGTTTCCTTAATTGTGCTCCCAATTCTGGTTTCATATTATAGGAATGGGAGGCATCGAGTGTGTTGGGCTCCCTATTTTTCAAGGTTCCCCACTGCGGCACATACCCACTCCCTTGGGTGGGGCCGCCACGGAACAGGTAAAGTGGGGATGGGCAGGAGTCGCGAGATGAGTTCAAGGGTGCATAATTCGTACATTTTAAACTTCTGGCAACAGAAGGAAACTCTGGTATCATAGTAGTTAAGTGCTACGGCTGCTAACCAAAAGGTTGCCAGTTCGAATCAGGCAGACACTCCTTGGAAACTCTATGGGGCAGTTCTACTCTGTCCTGTAGGGTCACTGTGAGTCAGAATTGACTTGACAACAATGGGTTTGGTTTTTTTTTGGAGACAGAAAGATCCTGGAATGGGCGGGGGTGGGGAGGGCTTGCTCACTTCTGCTCTGACTTTGGGGTGATTCTGAATTTCCCAATAGATTCCTTGAGTTCTTTAACATCCTTGATATTTTTCCTTAGAAGCTTCTCATCCAACCACAAGTGATGACAGAAAAATTGTAGTGGAGTTTCAAAATGAAGAGTACCTTCATCTTTTTTTCCCTCTCTCATAGAAAAAAAAAGGGACCAGTAAATACATGGTATGGGGGCATGTTTAATAGTTTTATCTTTTAATAATGGGTTTTTAAATCATTTCTCACGGATTTGAAGGCCATTTATTAACATTTTAGAATTAAAAAAAAAAAAACAAGCATTCCTTTGTGTCTATACATGGAATGTGAGATGGAGAAAATCATCCAGTTATCTCATGTTCAGATAAAAATTAATTATGTAACAGATAAAATGAGTGCTTGCTATGTGTTCAATACAGCGCTTACTAGACTGAGTAGATACAAGAGTAACACATAGGCCTTGACTTTAAGGAGTTTATAATGTAAACATTGGAAATGATAACGAACATCTGAACAAATAATAGAAATAAATTTAAATTTACCCCTCCATTTTTTAGATAATTGATCAGTATTGCTCTTCAGTTTGTGAGTTTTGAAGTGTTTTCCTTTTCCTGAGCTCTTCCTTTAACAGACACTTAGAACTTGCTGAAGAAGCCTTCTCAGCAGACCCTATTATGTTGGCAGCATTTTTTTTTTTTTAGTCCCAAAGGTGCTGTTAAAATGAAATAGTGCTCTTAAAAGTAACTTTTTAGTTAGATATTGTTATTTTAGTAATGACTCAGCCTCAGATGTGTTTATAATGTTGGCTCTACAACCCCGATATTGTTCTTGGATGTGACCAAGGCTTTGCAATGAGGCCTGTGGATGATTTATGGTGAGAGTGACGGCGAATTTTAGTCTGCTTAATTGCCAAGTTCTTGATTTCATTGTGCTCTTTTTCAAAAAACTGTCACTTCAGAACTTATGAGCTGGTAATTAAGAACATAAATCCATGTGCCTTTTGAAAATAATTTTGCTGAGTTTAGATTTGGCAAGAGTCACATTTTATAATAATTCACTCCACTTTATATTTCATCCCTTGAGTAAATCATCAGTAACTAACATCATCCATTAGAGATAAATTGGGATTACTCTCCCTAAAATGCTACGTTCAGAGATATCCCCCACTTAAATAGTAATTTTCCAATTCCTGTTAGGTGTAAAACGCTTTGCCTGGTGCTGAGATTCAGAGGTGGGTTAAATCGATTCTTGCTTTAAATGAGCTTTCAACATGTGAAGAAAAGCGAATCTCCGTAGCACAATGTAGTACGTGCTAGGTGCTATAATGAAGGACAAAGTGCACACAAGAAAAAGAGACTGTCACTGGGACAAGCGATGGTAGAATGCAGAGGAAATTTTCATAAAAGAGGTACCCTTAAACCAGGATTTGATAAAGGGTAGGCTTTTGGCTGTTAGACATGTTGTTTTAGTTGCCATTGAGTTGATTCTGACTCATGGCAGCCCCATGTGTGCAGAGTAGAGCCGCCCCATAGGGTCTTCTTGGCTGCAATCTTAACAGAAGCAGATCACCAGTCCTTTTCTTCCATAGTTCCACTGGGTGGGTTTGAACCGGCAACCTTTAGGTTAGCAGTTGAGTGCAACTGTTTGCACCACCTAGGGGCCTTGGGTTAGACAGGAGAGGACATTTCAAATGGAAGGAAAAACATGAGTGAGAGACATGCTTGGGAAAGGGGCAGGATGTGCCCAGGGGACAGAAGTGGTAGAGTGTGGCAGGGAGTGGGGTATGGTGGGAGATGAACTGGAAAGATGGAACGAGCCAGATCCTGGGTGGTCTTTTCTTGAATGGTCTTGTATGTGAACCTACATTCCTGGAGACCTCGAGTGTTATTCTGTACCCCAGGTTTGTGGGTAGGAGCTGCACCTGATCAGAGTGCTGGTTAAGTAAGATAGTTCTGATGGCATTTTGAAGGGTCAATATATGAAGGATAAAGAAGGTTAGAGGCAGGCAAATTAGAAGGGAGTGTAATGTGGTGAAGGTGCAGGTGTGGCACAAAGAGTTTGCGCTCGACTACTAATGTAAAGATTGATGGTTTGAACTCACACGGTGGTGCCATGGAAGAAAAGCCTGGCCATCTGCTTCTGTAAGATTATAGCCAAGAAAACCCCATAGAGCAATTCTACTCTTTAACACTTGGATAGCCATGAATCGTAATCAACTCAAAGCAATGAGTTTGTTTTTTTGTTTGTTTATTTAATAATGCAGTAAAAGGAGGCACCGATGGTTCAGTGGTAGAATTCTTGCATTCCATGCAGGAGACCAAGTCAGTGCACCTCATGAGCAGCTACCACCTGTCTGTCAGTGGCGGCTTGTGTGTTGCTATGATGCTGAACAGGTTTCAGTGGAGCTTTCGGACTAAGATGAACTAGGAAGAAAGGCCTGGCAATCTACTTCTGAAAATCAGCCAGTGAAAACCCTATGGATCACAGCAGTGTAATCAGCAACTGATCACGGGCATGGCACAGCATTTCATTCTTTTGTGAAGGGGTCACCATAAGTCAGGGGCTGACTCAACAACAGCTAACAACAACAATAAAAATGTAGTAACCCGCCCCCCACCAGAAAGAAAAACCAAAAGCAGTTCCCATGGAGTCAATTCCTGCTCATATCAACCCCATGTGTTTCAGAGTAGAACTGCACTCCATGGGATTTTCAATGACTGTGATCTTTCAGAAGTAGATCACCACGCCTTTCTTCCAAGGGCCTTCTGGATGGATTCTAACTGCCAACCTTTTGGTTAGTAGCCAAGGGCTTAATCATTGGTGTACTCAGGGACTGTGTAGTAACCCACGAGAGAGGAATGAAAACCTGAAGTTCTGAAGTAGGGCAATGACAGTAAAAGCAAGGATCAGAAAGATCTTGTCCTGTTTGGGTCACCATAGCCCCCATTCTTTGTGGAATTATATGAGAGACTGTTAATCCATTATAGCCTTAAGATTCTATGAGTCAGAGGTTCTTTGACAACATAAGGAACCTACATTCCAGATGAGAGCATTTCCACCCAACTGTAAGTACATATAACAATGATCTAGATGTATTTACACATATTTAAGAGCTAAGATTATCTCTCCCAACCCCAGCCAACACATTAATTGAAAGGGGATGATCATACATATTTATTTGGGTACAACACCAATTTTTTTATGAGACTCTGGTATAAAGAGATAGTAATGTCTATCAGAGTAGCCTCTGTAATATTTACAATGTCTATAAGACCTATATTAGTGCTTTATAAGACAGTGAGTTTCAGTTTCTATTCACTGAACTCACAATACAAATTTAATAGAAAATTCAGAAGTCAAAATATGAGTAAATGAGAAAAGGAAACAAGATAATCCGATGACATGGTGCGGAAGATACTGAATTGCTGGATACATTTTCATTGTTTTCCAGTTTCCAAAGTGGTTGCATCTAGGCATAACTGAAGATACATATTGTGAGGGAAGCAATAGGCAGTTAGACACATGAAGACCATTGGTGGCTGCATGGAGGCAGGTATGGCAGAAAGGAACGAAATGGTACGGATATGGGGAACACGTATTTTGCAGCATTTATAGGTAACTCACACATCTTATCCCTAAATGAAAAGTGTATCATTACTTAGATTCGTTTATCTACCAAACACTTAGAGGTCATTTACATTCACTCAGTTAAGTCTCATGACAACTGCATGAAGTGGGTACTTTTATCATCCCCATCTTATAGATGGGGCAACAAGAGATGTTAAGCAACTTGCCCACAGTCACACAGCTGGTAAATGGTAGAGCCAAGGATTTAAACCCAGGCAGACTGGTTCCAGAGTCCATGTTCTTAACCAGTACATTATGCTGCCTTTCTAAGTTTGAAGGTGGGAGAGAAAGCAATGTTTGCTACATTGAATTTATTATGACATTCTGTTGCTTTAGCTTCTACTTCCTTTCAGCCAATTTTCTCCTCCTCCTCCTTTTTTTTTTTTTTTAATGCTATGGGTCAGTCTAGAAAAATCTCAACAGGACTCTGCGGAAAATTTGTGCATACTCATGAATGTAAAAGAACTCATTTCCAATTGTCCATTTCTTCTGTGGTTGATAATTCATTCATTCAGATTGTTAAGTACTGATGTGTAAAGATGAATTAGACATGGTTCCTGCCTTAAACGGTCATATAGTATAGAGGGAGAATAAGACAAGTATATCTAATGCTTTAATATAGCACTGGAAGTGCTAGAATAGCAATACACATAGAATGTTGTGTGAACACAGTCACTGGGCCCCCATGCCCTGAATCTCCCCTTCCCAACTTGCGACCTAAGGTTACATGGTTTTTAACAAGACACATTATCTGCTTGCAGCCCCAGGGCCCAGAATTTCCTCTGCATCAAGCCCTTTGTCACTTTGGACTGCATCATGGGATGGAGGTGGAGTAACTGGATGTTGCAGCATGGCAGAGGGCATGCTGGGATGGGTGGGCACTGTTACAGCACCAGGAACTCACACTCAGGGCACTATGTGGTGAAGGCAAGAGAGCTGAAGCAACCGAGTACGAAATAATGTGAGCTTTTGAATTTTTTTTTTTAGGGTCCTGAATCCTTGCCTTTTCGTGCATTATTGTCTCTGTGTGATACTGATGCGGCAGAAATATAGAATTTTTTGAAGACCTCAGTGATTACATTGATATTCATTAAAAATATTGATGAACTAAATGCTTTCCATGAACCATGTGACATTCATACTTAAATGCCACTGGAGCCCAATCAATTTATTCAGCAAAAATATATTGACTGCATAGTCATCTCCTCCAATTTAAATAAATAAAAGAGAAGCTTTGGATTAGTATTGCTAGATTTTTGTCCCCCCTCTTTCCCTAGCTATATTGTATTACAGTACTAAGGTACTTTGTGGCCTTCAGTTTTCTCACCTGACAGCAAAAATAAATTGGACCAACAGGTCCTGATGTCCAACATACAGCTCCCAGAACCTATTAGAAACTGCCTGTCCCCAGATGAGCTCTCCAGCGACATTAATTAACTAGAAAATACGAACTATGTATTACGGCAGTAGGACTTAACCACCTTGGCTACTGCTCCTTCTATGTGACTGACTGCCTGCTAAGTGCTGTATTAACAGTCTTGGATCGCTGAGCAATTTATTTTTAATATAATTAATTATATAAATGTGAGCTCTTCAAGTTAACGTTCATTAAAATTTTATCAAGATCAAAAGAAAACAGATACAAGTCAAGCTACACACCCTACCCTCAAGCTTGACTCATACCGGGTTCTCATGTGGTAATCCTAAACTTTCTCCAAGTCACTTTAATCATAAATTTAAAAATTCTTGGGTTCCACACACATGTGGGAATTCTGATCATGTGACCTTTTTTGAAATTCTGTGCAATTCTTTCCTGTTGTAAAATTCTATTATTTGGCTAAAACAGTAACATAAGAGTAGGTCTCTTCTGAACTTACACTGAAATAATCAGGTATATGTTTACATTTGAATTGTTTTGGAGATTTCTTCTGTTTCTTCTTTTTTAAACAGGAATTTACTGACTGACAATGGCAGAAAAAATCTTAGAGAAGTTAGATATCCTGGATAATCATGCAAAGATAATCTTGACCCAGAGAGAAAAGGTTTGTATAGTAAAAGCTAAAATTCAATTTAATCATAAAAATTAACATTTCAAATATGAAAGTTATTTTTACTTTTTAGTTAATGATGCATTCATATGAAAGTATAAACTAATTTATAAAAAAATAATTACATTAGTGGAGGCATCTACCTAAGTGGATGCTATGAAGAATTTATATGCATGATCACTCCTACATAGCCACCGTGTAAGGTTATGATATGTACCTAAACTGCTTAAGAAGGAAAAAATCCTAAACAGCTAAATATTAAATGTGACTGCTCCTGTAGTTCTTACTACTATATTAAACATATAAAAAGTTATCCAGTTGATTTATTAAAAAGAAAAAAAAATTGGTGTAGTTACCAAATTAGGAATAATTAAAATTCGTAGAAATTAATCAAAGAAAAATTTAAAAAGCAATACCTCATAAAAGTTAATACAACAGTATTAATAAAGAACACAGTCCTCAAAACCATGTTTTTGGCATATATAAGCAATTTAATTTGAGGTGTATGTGTTAGTCACCTAGTGCTGCTGTAACAAAAATACCACAAGTGGATGGCTTTAACAAAGAGAAGTTTATTTTCTCATAGTCCAGTAGCTAAAAGTCCAAATTCAGGGCGCCGGCTCCAGGAGAAGTCTTTCTCTCTCTGTGGGCTCTGGAGGAAGGTTCTTATGATGCATCAGTCTTCCTTGGCCAAAGGATGCACTCTGCTCCCAGCACTGCTTTCTTGATGGTATGAGCTCCCCAATCTGTGCTTGCTTCCCTTTCCTTTTATCTCTTGTAAGATAAAAAATTGGTGTAGGCCACATCCTAGGGAAACTCCCTTTATATTGGATTAGGGATGTGACCTAGTAAGGGTGTTACAATCCCAGCCTAATCTTCTTTAACATAAAATTACAATCACAAAATGGAGACAATCACAGAATACTGGAAATCATGGCCTAACCAAGTTGATAAACACATTTTTGGGGGAACATAATTCAATCCATGACAGTGTACAAAGACTTGCAAAATAACCATGTGAATAAATGAGGTATATATAAGGAACAATGGAGTCTGGGAAATCAAGAAAAGTATCACACAGAAGAACTGTTAGGCGAATGAACTTTTTTTGAACCTGAAAATTAAAATGTTGATGCTTGAATAATAATTTGATTTTCTTTTCTTTCATAATTGTCTCCTTTCATTCAGAAAATAAACCAAAGGAATATTGGTAAATGGAATAAATTCATTCTATTATAGCTAGAAATTTTGAAAATTTTGAAGTAGCAAACCAGGGGCAATGTATAAAAGAAACCATATTAAACTCAGATAGCCCAAAGTTCATCTATTTTCTTTCAATTTTTTTTGTTTAAAATGAAATGTAATGTACTTTAGGAAACATAAAGAGACAAATATATTTAATTCATCATGAAATTCATTTCTATATACATTTTTAAGTTAGGATTATTCATAATAAAGCTTACCTTTTATGGAAAACCTGGTGGCGTAGTTGGTTAAGTACTATGGCTGCTAACCAAGAGGTCGGCAGTTTGAATCCGCCAGGCGCTCTTTGGAAACTCTGTGGAGCAGTTCTACTCTGTCCTATAGGGTCGCTATGAGTCGGAATCAACTTGACAGTAGTGGGTTTGGTTTTGGTTTGATTTTTACTGCATGTTTCCTTTGTGCAAAGCATTTTTCATGCAGTTTTTCATTTTGTGTTACAATTCAGAGTTTACATGTTACTGACAGAACAGTCTCTGGAAATTCTTCTAAAAGTTTACATAATCATCTTTCAAACCTTTCCTTATTTTAAATCATAAAATTAAAACATATATTCAGAAACAAGTCAAACAATATAGAGAGTTGCATAAAGACAAATTAATTAATAGTCTTTGGCCTCTTCCCTCCAATCCTTTCCCCTGAGGCAAACAAATGTTAGCAGCTGGAGGTTATCCATTCACATATTCTTTTGTACTTTTATAAAGATATACATATATGAAGGTAGATTTTTTTTGATTTCCATTTCTTAATGACAAAAAAAGGAGATAACAGATAACATGTAAGACACTTGGCTAATTACTTCTTTATCTTTTTTAAACTTTCTGTTTTGAAATAGTTAAAGACTCACAGGAACTTGCAAAAATGGTACAGAATCCCCTGTACCCTTCACCGAGCTTCTCCCAATGTGACAACTTACATAGTTGTAGTAAATATCAAAACACTGGTACGTTAACGTAAAGTAGACTATAGACCTTATTCAGTCTTCATCATTTTTCTTTAACTTGCATTCATTTGTGTGTTTGTGTGTAGTTCTATGCAATTTTATCCCATGAATAGATTCATGTAGCCACCACTGCAATCAGGATACAGCACTGTTTTATCACCACAAAAGAACTCACTCATGTTATCTCTTTGTATTCCCCCCACACCTCCATCCCATTCCCCTGTCACTGTCCCCTGGCAACCACTGAACTGTTTTCCATTTCTACAGTTTTACAATTTTGAGAAAGGTATGTAAGTGGAATCATTCAATATGTTAACTTTTGAGTTTGACTTTTTCCACTAAGCATAATGCGTTTTGGGTCCGTCCAGGCTTTTGCATGAATCAATACTTTATTCCTTTTACTTCTGAGTGGTATTCCATTATATGGATGTACAGGGTTTCAATCACTCACCCATTGAAAGACATTTGGGTTGTTTTCAGCATTTTGCTATTAAAAATGAAATTGCAATGAACACTCATTTATAGGTTTTTGTGTGAACATAACTTTTCATTTCTGTGGGATAAATGTCTAAGAGTGTGATTGCAAACGCTAGTTACTTTTTATGCTGATAAACATACTGAAGCATATTTTTCATCTCTACAGATTTTTTTTTTTTTAAGTTTTCCATTTCTCTCTTCATTACATTTTCCTTTATCCATGGGCTTATTTATAATATTTGTTTAACAGCTGCCTTAATGTCCTTGTATCAACTAGTTCTATTATTTAGGTCATTTCTGTTTCTGTTTCTATTTTTTCTCCATATTATAAGTTGTATTTTCCTGATTTTTTGCATGGCTGGTAATTTTTGGTTGACTGATGGGATTTTACATTGTTTGGTGTGAGATTTTGTTGTGTTCCTTAAGGAGCTTTGGACTTTGTACTGGAATGCATTTAAGCTACTTTGAAGCAATTGGATCCTTCTGAGGCTTTCTGTTAAGCTTTATTAGGGTGGGTCCAAAGAAGCCTCTAGCCTGACTACTTAAGGTGATTTCCTTCAGAGTACTCTCCCCAATGCCTTATGATTTATGAGGTCTCTCCATTCTGGTTGGAGCAGGGCTTTGAACCAATTCATTATGGTTCAAACCTCTGAGGAGAATTTGCATTTCCACTCCAGATATACTGAATCAGAATCTATATTTTAACAAGACCTGAATCACCTGCAGATCTTGTTGGACTGAACCAGTTTGAATCCCTGAGTTGGAGTAAAAGGGAACTGTTTATCTCCAGCCCTGTGTGAGTCCCAGGAATTTTTCAGCCTACTGCTTTCCATGGTTTCTTTCCCAGGCTCTTAAGAGTTTCACTCCAAGCTGTGTAGATCATTACCCATTCAAATACTCAAGGGGGTCCCACTTCCAATCTCTGGAGTTCTTTCTGTGAGGCTGCCTCCTTTGAAGTACTTTGCCCTATAAGTTCTAGCTGCCTTATCCTCCCTGAACTCTGGTTTCTGTCTCTTGAACACAGTAAGACCAAGACCCAAATCCATTTGGGTCCCCCCCACTTCTGAATTTTAGCTTTAAGAGGGAACCATAGATAGAAAAAAAGGGGCTGCAGTCACACAACTATGGCCTAAAAAGCTGATGCTCAGGGCCTCCAATTTCAAGTCTGTAGTAATCTTCCATTATAGCCATCCTCATAAATTCTCTGTGTGCATATAATAAAGTGAGATTAATTTTTGTCCTTTCCAGTCAGGATTTTACCTAGATGTAAAATACTCTATTTTTTTTTTTTCACCATGTTATACTTCTGCTTTGTTGCAGATAAACTGGCTTCAGAGTGGAAGAAGGAAAAAACCTTTGATCAGTCCCCTGACATTTGATTTTCAGTCGGAATTTGAACAGCCTATTGCTAAATCTACACTTAAGACAGTATCAAGAATCACAGAAAACAAATCATATAACATTAAAAAACAAGAAAGGTAACCATCATAACTGCCTCAAACTTTTAATTTGGAGTTTTTAAGCATTACTGGATATTTGTTTTAGATGCAATCTATATTAAATGTAACCTTTGTCAAATAAAGGTACATTTCATAATGGTTTTGAGTTAAAATGATTGGATTAGAATTCTGAGTACATGTAGTTTGTAACATATTTATTATAATACTTCACCAATACAGATGGTAATTACAATTCTGAATTTTTTAAAAAGGCTTTTCATGAGGTCTACTCTATTGCCCCAAATTAATATCAAGCTTTATTACAAACTTTAACTGATATAGTTTAAGAAAACTGTCTGCCTGGAAAATTAAGTAATGTATTTTCTCTGTATACTTATAAGGGATAGCCTGAATACATCACATTTGGTCTTTTACTGTCATTGTGCATGTGTATGTGTATGCTATATAATTTTCCCAGGCGTCAGAAATATAGAGAACTCAACCAAAAGAAGCACTAAGATGTAGAGTCAATGCAATTTCAGATCAATCGGACTTTGGTGGTAGTAGCTATTCTTATTTATTCTGTAGCTAATAATATCATTTTCCTTGTAAGCATTCAGATTGTGGCACAAAACACAGCTTACTCAGGCTTTTCTTATTTATGATTTACCAGGATATCAGAATTTGTTTCCATTGTGGGGTCAGATGTTAAGAAAAAGTGGTTTGTCTCTAGCACAAATAAGTATTAATGGTTTGCATAATTTAGTTTTATCACAAGCTTTACTACTTTGTTTTTTATTTAGATAGATACAGCAATAACTCTACTTCAAAATCATTTAGAGAGCTATTCATATTAAAGTGGAAGTTTAAAATAATACCCAGGAAAAATTGCATTAAATGAAAGTTGGGAATGTTGTCGTTGTTGTTAGGTGCCGTCGAGTCGGTTCCAATTCATAGCGACCCTACGCGCAGCAGAACAGAACACTGCCTGGTCCTGCACCATCTTCACAATTGTTGCTATGCTTGAGCCCATTGTTACACTGGGAAGGGGAAAATATATATATACCCTTATGGAACAGTATAATATAGGTTTAGTAACCCATTAGATGCATTTAAAGGCAATATATTATATGTTTTATTGGTAGTATTTTTCAGGATGGTGCTGTTATTACCCCTTAAGACTACTTCCTAAATAGTTAATAAAGGCACCATTGAACCTGTGTTAGTCACAGTATAACCCATCAACAGCTGAGTAACGTTCTTTACATACAATGTAAGTCTGGTTGACGGTAAAGTTTGAGGCCAGAGGCAAAGTCAGAGTCTAAACTGTAAAACCAAAGAGTTGTGTGTCTCCAAAGAAAAAGTAAATTTGAATTGTCTAGCATTCAGAGGGCCAACATCAGCAAAAAAAAAAAAAAGAAAAGAAAAGAAAAAATACTTGGAAAGTTCAAGAATTTAAACAAGAATCAGGGTATAACCTAGGCCAAAGGAAATAAAATTTGGTTGAAGAAATCTGGAAAAAGGTCTGGGACGTGTAGATAAGTCCAAGCAGTAGCATATCTAGCCTATGATTTTTGCATCTAGGATGACTCCTGTCTACCATCTACCTGTCTTTGGGTAGCTGTTTTGTACTATTCTTCAAAGTAAAACGAAGTTCTTTAGGTACTGGTGATTTCAACTAAAAGGGTTCCTGGTAATACTCATAGTTTTAACATATATTGTTTAATTTTTCTATGAAACAGAACTATGTATAATCACAAAATATGTATTAATTCCCTGCCATAGTTAAAAAGAAGAAGCCCCCGGTGCAGTGGTGTCACTAAGATTAGTGTCACTCAGTGCCATAACTCACGGTGTCAGCCCTCCCACGGCCTCCCTTCCATCCCAGACCATACAGAATCCTTAGTGCACCCACTCCTCACTTACTGACATTGTTAGGTTCCAAAGACCAGGTCATTATATGAAAATTGACATTATGCAAAAATGGAGGATGACCACATCAGATTACAAAATGGAGGATGACTACATCATTACATAACTGCCAAACCACTGAGAATCATGGTCTACCCAAGTTGACACATAACCTTAACTATCAAAGCCAGCATTACTCTTGCCTTCCACCTTGGCATTCATTACTGCCAGGCATACATCATTAATGCACAAAACAGTCAAGTAGTAGATTTTTTACTATTGTCATAAACGCAAAATATCATAACAAGATAATTGATAAGTGAGGAGCAGGTATAATTTTTTTGTACTAATGTTACTCTTAAATTGTTAATTCCCATATATCACTCCTTCTTTTCCTTTAATTACTACTTCATTTTCAAAAAAGTTATTAATACAGGTTCACAAATACTAATTACCACAATATTGTAGCTAAAACGCCAGAAAACTTGACAAAATCAGAGACTATAAAAACACCAGCAACAAAAACAACAGTGCGTGCTTGTAGAGCATGCAGATGAAACCATGTGATTTGAAGTGTCACTATGACTGGGTAATAATGACAGCGCTGACCAGAGAGCATTAGAAGGTTCAAAAAGTGAATTAACATAGAGTTTTAGCCCTGTAGGTATACGGATACATGTAAGCTGGGCTTATGAAAAATGCTTTTGTTCTTATAACTAACTACAGGGATATTTTCATAAAAAGTAATAAATTTCTGCTGAAACACTGCATGAAAATTTATAAACAGTAATTTTGGTGTCATCCCCTCTGACAGTGTCAGCTGGTGCCCCCCCCCCACCCCATACCTCTCTAGTGACACCACTGCCCTGGTGGCACAATAGTGAAGCACTTGGCTGCTACCTGAAATGTTGGCAGTTCAAACCCATCAGCAGCTTCATGGGAGAAAACACTTGGTGATCTGCTTCTGTAAAAATTGCAGCCTAGAAAGCCCTTTGGGGCAGTTCAGCTCTGTCACACAAAGTCACTATGAGTTGGCACACAACAACAACATATTTAAAAAGACAGTATCCCAATTAATTTATGAAAAAATGAAGAATAAAACGTGTTGTAATTACTGTTTAATTCTCTGAACCTATTAAACATAGCTATTCTACTGATCCCCTATATGTCTGTTTCTATTGTCTATTGTTGTCCTTGGTTTGGGGGCACATAATCATATCTCCTCACATGGCTGATATTGAGGACTGAGCATTGCATTTGAAAAAAATCTAGATATAATTTGAAGCTGTAGATGATATTTTCTTCTCCAGAGAGAATTTATGCCAGTTTTGGCAAGTAGCTAGGCTAGGGGAAGCAGCAATTGTAGATCGGGTTGAGATGATTCAAAACTGGACTTCTGTTCCTTTGAGGGCTTATCTATTTAGGTTCAGCTTTAACTTCTATGGTGTAACCACCTGGGGTTCCAAAACAAGGTCTGAAAGGTTTACTAAGACTTTTCCTCTTTGATGAGAACTGAATATCAATTTTGTTTCTACAGCCCCATAAATCTGTCAAAAGTGCAACACAGCTTTTTGGCCTCTCTGCAGTTGGTTTTGGAATCGACAAAAATGCAGCCCCGAATACCAGACTAAATTTCTTGAGTTTTCCTTTTCTCAAGTTCTTGGCCCTTCCATTCCTTAGATATCTTCAAACAAATGTTTTTAATATTTTGTCCAGCTTTTGTAGCTGTTCTTAGAAAGATAGTCTAAACCACCTAGCCTTCTGTTTCCAGAAGTGGAATCTAAATTACTGTTTAACATAATAATAGATTTTACTCATACTTAAAAAAATTTCATTCTGGAACAACTCTTCATTGTTTCTAGGGCCCTTAATTAAGTTTGAATCAAATATCCTTCCAGATAATTTCAGTTTATCTTTGTTAACAATAGCTCTGCTATCATAATATACTACTATAATTTTCATTTATTGATTTTATTCTACAAATAGTTATTGAGTGCCTGCTGTATTCTGGAGCTGTAACAAATTCAAAAAAAAAAAAAAACCCACTGCTGTCAAACCGATTCTAACTCATAGAGACCTCATGGGGTATGCAAGGCTGTAAATCTGTATAGAAGAAGCAGACTGCCACATCTTTCTCCCTGGGAGCTGCTGGTGGTTTTGAACCACTGATCTTTTGGTTAGCAGTTGATCACTTTAACCACTGCACAGCGGTGAAATATATCTCTGCCATTAAAGTTCAATGGATTATTCAGATAAGTGAATAGGCAAACACCAGTTGTTCCAGAGACCACCAGAGAGCAATTCCTAATGTGGGATCAGCAAAAGTCACCCGAGGAGCCAAAAGCACATCAGTGTTGCTAGACTTGGACAGAGTATGAAGTAGAGGCTGGAGAGTGAGTGGTAAGAAATGACGCTAAAGCAGTAAGTAGAGGCTAGGTAACAAAAGGCCTAATAAGCCAATTAAAGAGCTCTGAGCAATCTCCTACAGTAGTGATGAGCCATTAAAGAGGAGTACGCACTCAGATTTGCATTTTAGAAATATGAAGTAGTAAAACCAAACCCACTCCTGTCGAGTTGATTCCAACTCATAGTGACCCTATAGGACAGAATAGAACTGCCCCATAGAGTTTCCAAGGAGCGCCTTGCAGATTTGAACTGCCGACCTGTTGGTTAGCAGCCGTAGCACTTAACCACTACACTACTAGGGTTTCTGAAGTAGTAAAGGAGGTAGTTAAAAATTACGAGGGCTCCTCTGCAACCCTGGCCCTTTGCTACAGCTCATAGTATGTCCATAACCTGTCTCCTCCAGGAAGCACCCCATCTTGCAGTTGGACCTTTTGTATCCACACCAGAAAGATTGCTTTTAAAACAGAGCATAGGGCAGAAAGTTTCTGTCCTGGAATCAGAAATGATCTGTTGGTTACATTGTATACATTAAATTCCTCTAAATCTTGAGATGCAGCTCCTGGTCTTATAAATTATGTTACTTATAACTTAAGTCAGAATACCAACCTATGCTAGTGCTCAAAAAACTCACTCCTACACCGAGCCGAGACACCAGATCTCATTCACGTAGTTCTCAGCATAGCCTAAGCCTTGCATCATATCAGCCACCACCTGGACTATAGACTTTCAGGTAACTTCACGCTTCTCTCATTTTTGACCTCTAGCTTCTTCTATTCAAAGTGTAGTCTTCCATCCAGAGGCCTTCTTGCTATTCAAAGTGTAGTCTTCCATCCAGAGGCATTGGTATCACCTGGGAGCATGTTGGAAATGCAGGATCTCTAGTGCCATACCAGATATCTGACTCAGAAGCTGCATTTAACCAGATTCCCCAGGTGGTTCAATGGTAGAATTCTCGCCTTCTATGCAGGAGACCCAGGTTTGAGACCTGGCCAATGCACTTCATGTGCGGCCACCACCTATCTGCCTGGAGGCTCATGTGTTGCTGTGATGTTAAACAAGTTTCAGCGAGCTTTCAAACTAAGATGGACTAAGGAGAATAGGCCTGATGATCTACTTGTGAGAATCCAATGTAGTTGACAACAGTCTAATCCACAACAATCATGGGAATGGCTCAGGACTTGGCAGTGTTTCTTTCATTCATATGGCTCTAGCCCAGTGGCTCTCTAGCCTGAAGATGCAACAGAATTACCCAGACAATTTGTTAAAACAGATTACTGGGTTCCATTCCCAGAATTTCTGACCTAGTAGATCTGGGCTGGAGCCTGAGAATTTGCATTTCTAACAAGTTTCCAGGTTGCTGACGATGTTGCTGGTCCAGAGGCCACCCTTTGAGAACCACTGCTCTAGCTTAGCAGAAACTCTGTTGGCGTAGTGGTTAAGAGCTACGGCTGCTAAACAAAAGGTCAGCGGTTCGAATCCACCAGGTGCTCCTGTGGAGCAGTTCTACTGTATCCTGTAGGGTCGCTATGAGTCAGAATTGACTCGATGGGAGTGGCTTTTTTTCTCTAGCTTATGTCTCACTCTCATTATGCATCTCTTCCAATGTTTTCTTGGCCTGATGAATACCATGATAACTTCATCCTGGTGCTGTGATCACCTAATTGGTGGAACACATCCAGGTTTAGGAGCCCTGGTGGCACAGTTGTTAAGTGTTTGGTTGCTAACCAAAAAGTTGGTGGTTTGAACACACCAGCTGCTCCAAGGGAGAAAGATGTGGCAGTCTGCTTTTGTAAAGATTACAGCCTTAGAAACACTATGGGGCAGTTCTACTCTGTCCAGTAGTGTCTCTCTGAGTCAGAATCAACTCGTCGGCAATGGGTTTGTGCTTTTCGGACCCAGGTTTATTTGTAGCTGAGCTTTGCTTTCAATGAGAGTAGTAGCTTTTAACCCAGCTAGCATCACCTGGGGAGCTTTAAAGTAATTGGATTCTAATTTAATCAGTTTGAAGTGGGCCCCAAGCATCAGTAGTTTAATAAGACCCCCCAGATGATTCTTATGTAAAGTTAGTGTCTACACTAAGACCTGTTAAAAGAGTATTCCTTTTAGAAATATTTTTGTAAGACAAGGATAAATTTATATATGTATAATATAATTAAATATGAATGAAGAATATGGTCACACTCTCAGCATATAGTAAAACCAAAAAACCAAACCCAGTGCTGTCGAGTCGATTCTGACTCATAGCGACCTTAACAGGACAGAGTAGAACTGCCCCATAGCATTTCCAAGGAGCACCTGGCGGATTTGAACTGCCAACCCTTTGGTTAGCAGCCGTAGCACTTAACCACTACGCCACCAGGGTTTCCCAGCTGAATTCCTTCTTCCTCACTCTAGTTCAATATACATCATATAGTCTGTGTGGCATTAGTATAGCATGGATACTAAAGGGGTGGGATTTATACAGCAGTTGCCTAGCTTTGATTCCTACCAGCTCTGTGACCTTTTACAAATTATATAACCTCTCAGTGCCTCAGTTGCCTCATCTTTACAATGTGGATAATAATATCTATCCATAGAGTTGTTGTGAGAATTAACTGGCTAATACATGTGAACAGTTTACAATACTCCTAGCATGTAGTTGTTGTTGTTTAGCTGCTGTCGAGTCAACCTGCGACTCATGGTGACCCTGTGCGTTACAGAGCAGAGCTGCTCTACTGGATTTTCTAGGCTTTAATCTTTATGGACGCAGATCACCAGGACTTTTCTTCTGCAGAGATGTTAGATGGGTTCAAACCACCAACCTTTCAGTTAGCAGTCGATTACAAACTGCTTGCACCACCTAAGCTCTCTCAGCATGTATAGGCACTCAAACCAAACAACAACCAAAAAAACAAAAAAAACCCACAGAAGGAATATAAGCTTTATTTTTTCAATATACAGTCACATATTCTAATTATTAGAAATATGGTAATAATGAGATATACTTAAGCCAGGTTTTTATATAAGGCAAGCATTTCTAAAATCTGAGGTAAAGTGACTTATAATGAATGGGTAAGTGTGGTGGGGTGGGAGCAGGAAGGGCTGAGAAGACGAAGACATTTATATAAGTAGAAACAGATTCCTGCCTCTCTTGCTACAACTCACACAATTCCTCAGTGACATGTGGGCAGGCTTCTTTAAGTCCCCATCGTAATTCTGGATCAGTCACGGTCTTCTCTCCGGCAACAAGCTGCTGGGGAACTTCACTCTTGGGTTGAACACTCCTCTGCAGCTGGAGAGACTGTCACTTAACTGCTTACCAAAAAAACCAAACCAGTTGCCATTGAGTCAGTTCATGGTGACCCTACAGGACAGAGTAGAAGTGCCCCATAGGGTTTCCAAGGAGCAGCTGGTAGATTCAAACTGCTTACCTTTTGGTTAGCAGCCGAGCTCTTAACCACTGAGCCACTAGGGCTCCACTTACTGCTTTTACCCAGAGAAACATGAGACTCTGCAGCAGGTCTTCTCTACTGTGGCTGCTCATCAGAATCTTGACAGGTTTGAAAAAAAATATCCAGGGCCTCGCCCTAGAGATAGTGATTTAACTAGTGGGGAAGAGCCTGGACAGAGACTTTTTTTTTCAACAGGCCCCAGATGGCTAATCTATAGCGAGAGGTCTAAAAAATCATTGCCAGAGGCCTTTCCATCCCCCACTCTCTCTGTTAGGAGACCCTAGAGTGACAGCGTATTTGCTACTGGTCTACTGCCAAGGTCCTTAAGTGGGTGCTTAAGTTCCTTTCCCTAAACTCAACCAGCCAGAAAATTCACTCTGTTCTCATGTGGAGACATGTGAGGGTGGAGAGAGGTTGGAGAGAGGGAGAGAGCACCAGAGGGGCATTCACTGAAGTTCCTCCACTCAGAAACATGGCAATTGGGAGAAGAGTTTCTCTTTGGCAGTGAGAATTTAGAATAAATCTGACGGGAAACAGTTGGAGAGAAATGACAATCACATTTACCTTTTTCTTGTGTCGTCATGGCTACATTGAGAACAGCCTGTGCAGGACAAGAGTGATAGCAGGGAGAGCAGATGGAAGGAGGCTAGAGAAGGAGAGTAGTTCAGATGAGAGATGAAGGGGTCTTGGACTAGGGTGGAAGGAAGGAGGAAAGAAGTGGTTCAATTTGGGATTTCAAAGAAAGGCCCAGTGAGATTTGCTGAGGGATTGGAGTGGGGAATGAGAGATACAGGGACCCACAATGACCATAAAGTTTTTGGCCTAAGCCTATGACTGAGTGGGGATCAGGAAGCTTGGGTGAGGAACTGATTGGGAAAGGAATGGAGTGAAGAATTTGGTTTTGAATATGTTAAGTCTGAGATGTCTATAGTACATCTGGAAACCCTGGTGGTGCAGTGGTTATGAGATATAGCTGCTAACAAAAAGGCCGGCACTTCGAATCCACCAGGTGCTCCTTGGAAACTCTATGGGGCAGTTTTACTTGTCCTATAGGGTCACTATGAGTTGAAATTGGCTCGGCGGCAATGGGTTTGGTTGTTGTCGTTAGGTGCCATCAAGCTGGTTCCGACAGTCATAGTACAACAGAACAAAACACTGCCCAGTCCTGCACCATCCATTTCATTGAGGGTCTTCCTCTCTTTTGCTGACCCTCTACTTTACCATAGGTCATGTAGGCAGTTGGATATACAAATCTGGAGCTCAGAGAAGAAATTGAGACCTGAACTATAAATCTAGGCGACATTAGCCTTTAGGTAATATTTAAAGGTGTGGGACTGAATGGTATCAACTAAGGGTGAGTATCTGAGGTTTCAGGACTGAGTCATGGGTTGCTCGGTACGTTATTGTTAGTTGCCATCAAGTTGACTCCAATTCATGGAGACCTTCTGTATAACAGAACAAAGTATTGCCCAGTCCTGTGCCATCTTCATGATTATTGGTATGTTTGAGCCCGTTGTTGCAGTTATCGTATCAATCCATCTCATTGTGGGTTTCCCTCGTTTTCACTGAACCTCTGCTTTACCAACATTGTGTCCTCTCAGAGGGATGAAATATTATTAATTATATAATACTATTAACTTTCTTATATACCATCAATAGCCAATTAAAAAATTTTATGTAGAAAAATTTCCATTTGTAATAAATAAATGCTGTGATCCTATCTGACATACTATTCTGGTGTCTGCACTGTCCCTAACTCACTGGTTCACCACCATTTTGCCTCGGGTATGGCAATAAAAAAATCAAATTAAATTAAAATTAAAATAATTTTTATTTTCCCAATATCTCATTTAACTAATTTCCAGCATTTTTGGGTTTTTTTTTTTTTTTTCTGAAAGTGTTAATTAGCTTATGAATGATGGTTTCCTGGAGCGCTCTCAATTCTATCACAAAAATAGATGGTCTCCTGACCCCACATACTTTAAATAATCATGACTAATATTTTCAGCGCTTGCTCAGCCAGTCCTAATCTTTTACACTTTGTGCTATAATAATATTAATATAACAGCATCAAAATCTATATAACTGAGACTTCACCATAGTTCTCCAAACATAGTTTGGGGATTAGTTTTGTAAATTATCAAGTTATTTTAATTTAGACTAATTTTTATTTCTTCCAGGTATGTCTCCTTCAAAAGTAAGCCTGAACATAAAAAGAGTCATTTTGAAAAGTCCAATTTAAGACCACACTTTGTTTCAACACAAGCAAAAATACAAGAAAATAAATCAATAGGTAATTCTTTGTGTAATACAATATTTACTTCAGCTTTGAGAGTGATTTATTAATTGGGGTTTAATTATTAATGTGTGTCTTAAAAGTTATTGAGAATTTGATGGCCCTGTTAAAGGCATTTGCATGAAAGTATATGAGTTATAAGTCCCATGTAAAAGATTTCACAATGACCTACAAAGAAGAATTTACTAAGAGGAAGAGCTGTTAAGTACCAGAATGGGCAGTTATAGAGAATTCACAAAATGGGAATATATTTTTTATTTGCATAAAGTTGTTTTCTTCTAGAAAGAAAATCTTTGAGTTCCTTTTCAGCTCAATTCTAAGAATTTTCTTGTTATTGTTAAAAACAAATCCAGAAGAGACAACTTGCATAATTCTTAATAAAAATTTACTTATCTTACAGGCTTAGAAAATTTAGGAATCTGTGAGCTGGGAATTAGCATTGCAGATTGTCAAGGAATTTGACTGTTTTTAATTGTCTTTGTTTTTTCTCTTCCTCTGACATTATCAGATACACCATTCAATTATATCAGCCTCACCAGCCTTCTTGACTGAGGCTCCTTGACTCCACATTGCCCCATATTGCTTAATTTTTCTGTTAGTCTTCATAGGCAAAAGTCTTGGAGATTTGTTTACACATGCTATCTCTCCTTCCTCACTTTCATTGAAACTTCAACCGACTCTAATCTGGTTTCTGCCCCTACCATTTTACTGAAACTACACAGATCAAGATGACCAATATTGTCCATGTTGCTAAATCCAAAGGAATTTTTTGTTTTGTTTTCATTTTCTTTCACCTCTCAGCAATAGTAAGTTGATGGCTGCCTTCTTAAAATTCTCCTCTTTAGGCTTTTGGGGCCCATATCTCCTGCTTTCCTCCCTTTAATTTCTTTGTCTTGCCTAATCGTCCTGGCTAGAACCTCCAGTATAATGTTGACTAGAAGTGATAAGAGTGGACATTCTTGTCTTGTTCCTGATCTTAGGGGGAAAGCATACAATCTTTCACCATTAAGTATGACGTTAGCTGTGATTTTTTTTGTAGATGACCTTTATTGGGTTGAGGACGTTCCCTTCTATTCCTACTTTATTGACTGTTTTTATCATGAAAGGGTGTTGAATTTTACCAAATGCTCTTTCTGTGTTTGTTGAGATGATTGTGTGATTTTTGTTTTTTATGTTATTGCCATGATGTATTACATTCATTGATTTTTGGATGCTGAATCAACCTTGCATTCCTGAGATAAGTCCCACAGATCATAGTGTATAATTCTTATAAGTTGCTAGATTTTGTTTGCTAGTACTTTGTTGAGGGTTTTTGTGCCCATATTCATAAGAGATGTAGTAGTTTTCTTTTCTTATGAAGTCTTCATCTGGTTTGGGTTATCAAGGAAATACTGGCCTCATAAAATCAGCTGGTAAGTATACCCTCCTCTTTTATTTTTTGGAAGAGTTTGTGAAGAATGAGTATTAATTCTTTAAATGTTTGGTAGAATTCACCAGAGAAGCCATGTGGGCCTGGGCTTTTCTTGTGGATAGTTTTTGATTAATATTTAAATTTCTTCACTTGTTGCGGGTCTATTGAGATGGTCTAATTCTTCTTGAATAAGTTTCAATAGTTGGTGTCTTTCTAGGAATTGTTCACTTCATCTAAATTATCTAATTTGTTGGTATATGTCTTAGTTATCTAGTGCTACTATAACAGAAATACTACAAGTGGATGGCTTTAACAAAATGAAGTTTGTTCTCTCACAGTCTAGGAGACCAGAAGTCCATATTCAGGGCACCAGCTGCAGGGAAAGGCTTTCCTTCTGCGTTGGCTCTGTGGGAAAGCCCTTGTCATCAATCTTCCCCTGGTCTAGGAGCTTCGCAGCACAGGGACCCCAGGTCCAAAGGATGTGTTCTGTTCCCAGTGCTTCTTTCTTGGTGGTATGAGGTCCCTGTCCTCTCTGCTCAGTTCTCTCTTTTATATCTCAAAAGGTATTGACTCAAGACACAACCTAGTCCTGTAGATTGAGTCCTGCCTCGTTATCATCATAGACTTTAGGATTTACAACATACAGGATAATCATATCAGATCACAAAATGGTATACAACCACACAGTACTGGGAATCATGGCCTAGACAAGTTGATACACATTTTGGGGGGACACAATTCAATCAATAAAAGTGTACAATGTTCATAGTCTTCCTTTATAATCCTTATTTCGGTAGGGTCAGATTTCTGATTTGTACTTTCTGATTTTAGTAAATTGAGTTTTCTCTTTTTTTCTAGGTATGTCAATTTTGTGGATTTTTTTCAAAGAACCAACTTTCTTTTGGCTAACTTTTGCATACTATATCTATTTCCATCATTTTATTATCAACTCTCTATAACATTAAAATCTAGATTTATCTCTCATAAACATCATATGGTTGTTGTTCCTGTTAGGTGCCATCGAGTTGGTTCCTACTCAAAGCAACCCTTTGTACAACAGATTGAAACACTGCCTGGTCCTGCACCATCCTCACAATCCTTATTATGCTTGAGCCCATTTTTGCAGCCACTGTCTCAATCCATCTCGTTGAGGGTCTTCCTCTTTTTTGCTGACCCTCTACTCTACTAAGCATGATGTCCTTTTCTATGGAGTGATCCCTCCTGACAACATGTCCAAATTATGTGAGACATAGTCTCGCCATCCTTGCTTCTAAGGAGCATTCTGGTTGTACTTCTTCCAAGACAGATTTGTTCCATTCTTCTGGAAGTCCATGGTATATTCAGTATTCTTCACCAACACTGCAATTCAAAGAAGTCAGTTCTTCTTTGGTCTTCCTTATTCATTGTCCAGCTTTCCCATGCATATGAGGCTATTGAAAACACCATGTCTCGGGTCAGGCATTTTTTTTTTTTTTTTGCTTTTCAACACTTTAAAGAGGTCCTTTGCAGCAAATTTGCCCAATGCAATGCGTCTTTTGATTTCCTGACTGCTGCTTCCATGGGTGTTGATTGTGGATCCAAGTAAAATGAAATCCTTGACAACTTCAATCTTTTCTCTGTTTATCATGATGTTGCTTAGTGGTCCAGTTGTGAGGATTTTTGTTTACTTTTTTTTTTATGTTGAGGTCTAATCCATACTGAATGCTGTGGTCTTTGATCTTCATCAGTAAGAGCTTCAAGTCCTCTTCACATTCAGCAAGCAAGGTTGTGTCATCTGCATAAGGCAGGTCTTTAATGAGTCTTCCTGCAATCCTGCTGCCCCTTTCTTTTTCATATAGTCCAGCTTCTCCGACTATTTTCTCAGCATACAGATTGAATCAGTATGGTGAAAGGATACAACCCTGACACACACCTTTCCTGACTTTAAACCATGCAATATCCCCTTGTTCTGTCTGAACAACTGCCTTTTGAACTATGTACAGGTTCCTCATGAACACAATTAAGCTGTCAGGAATTCCCATTCTTCGCAATGTTATCCATAATTTGTTATGATCCACACAGTTGAATGCCTTTGCATAGTTAGTAAAACACAAGTATATGTTTAGATTTTTAAAGTCCAATCTGATGATATTTGTCTTTGAAATGGAGCATTTATGCCATTTACACTTTAATGCAATTAGTGATATCTTTGTACTGAAATCTTCCACCTTATTTTGTTGTCTATATTGGTAATGGGAACCCTGGTGATGTAGTGGTTAAGTGCTACGGCTGTTAACCAAAAGGTCAGCATTTCGAATCCACCAGGCCCTCCTTGGAAACTCTATGGGGCAGTTCTACTCTGTCATATAGGGTGGCTATGAGTCAGAATTGACTCAACAGCAATGGGTTTGGTTTTTTTGGTTTACATTGGGAATGCATGTTTGATGCTTCTGTTTCTCTTCTCTCCTGCCTTCTTTAGGATTAATTTTCTTATTTCACTTTTTTCCTTTATTAATCTGGAAATTATATACTCTGTTTCTATTATTTAAATTACTAACCTATGTGTTATACTATGTATCCTATCAAAATTTAATATTAACCTCATCCTGGACAATAAAGGATCTTTAGAACTTTAAAATTATTTTTTACTCCTTTTATGTTATTAGTGTTCTGCATTTTCCTATGTATATTATACTATACATTAGTATTTTAATACTGTATCATTCAAACAAACATTATTTTTTTTAATAATTTGTATTGTGCTTTAAGTTGAAAGTTTACAAATCAAGTCAGTCTCTCACACAAAAACCCATATATATACCTTGCTACACACTCCCAATTACTCTCCCCCTAATGAGACAGCCCGCTCTCTCCCTCCACTCTCTCTTTTCGTGTCCATTTCACCAGCTTCTAACCCCCTCCACCCTCTCATCTCCCCTCCAGGCAGGAGATGCCAACACAGTCTCAAGTGTCCGCCTCATCCAAGAAGCTCATTCCTCACCAGCATTCCTCTCCACCACACTGTCCAGTCCCATCCATGTCTGAAGAGTTGGCTTCGGGAATGGTTCCTGTCCTGGGCCAACAGAAGGTCTGAGGGCCATGACACCAGCGTCCTTCTAGTCTCAGACCATTAAGTCTGGTATTTTTATGAGAATTTGGGGTCTGGATCCCACTGCTCTCCTGCTCCCTCTGGGGTTCTCTGTTGTGTTCCCTGTCAGGGCAGTCATCGGTTGTAGCCAGGCAACATCTAGTTCTTCTGGTCTCAGGATGATGTAGTCTCTGGTTCATGTGGCTCTTTCTGTCTCTTGGGCTCGTAATCGCCTTGCATCCTTGGTATTCTTCATTCGTCTTTGATCCAGGTGGGTTGAGCCATCTTAGATGGCTTCTTGCTAGCGTTTAAGACCCCAGATGCCACTCTTCAAAGTGGGATGCAGAATGTTTTCTTAACAGATTTTATTATTCCAATTGACTTAGATGTCCCCTGAAACCATGGTCCCCAGACCCCTGCCCCTGCTACACTGGCCTTTGAAGCATTCAGTTTATTCAGGAAACTTCTTTGCTTTTGGTTTAGTCCAATTGTGCTGACCACCCCTGTATTGTGTCCTGTCTTTCCCTATGCCTAAAGTAGTTCTTATCTACTATCTAATTAGTGAATGCCCCTCTCCCACCCTCCCTCCCTCCCCCCTCTCGTAACCACAAAAGAATGTTTTCTTCTGCATTTAAACTATTTCTTGAGTTCTTATAACAGTGGTCTTATATAATATTTGTCCTTTTGCAACTGACTAATTTCACTCAGCATAATGCCTTCAGGTTCCTCCATGTTATGAAATGTTTCATAGATTCCTCACTGTTCTTTATCGATGCATAGTATTCCATTGTGTGAATATACCATAATTTATTTATCCACTGATCCGTTGATGGGCACTTTTGTTGCTTCCATCTTTTTGCTATTGTAAACAGTGCTGCAATAAACATGGGTGTGCATATATCTGTTCGTGTAAAGGCTCTCATTTCTCTAGGATATATTCCAAGGAGTGGGATTGCTGGATCTTATGGTAGTTCTATTTCTAGCTTTTTAAGGAAGTGCCAAATCAATTTCCAAAGTGGTTGTACCATTTGACATTCCCACCAGCAGTGTAGAAGTGTTCCAATCTCTCCACAGCCTCTCCAACATTTATTATTTTGTGTTTTTTGGATTAATGCCAGCCTTGTTGGAGTGAGATGAAATCTCATTGTAGTTTTGATCTGCATTTCTCTAATGTCTAATGATTGTGCACATTTCCTCATATATCTGTTAGCTACCTGAATGTCTTCTTTAGTGAACTGTCTATTCATATCTTTTGCCCATTTTTTAATTGGGTTGTCTTTTTGCAGTTGAGTTTTACCAGTATCATGTAGATTTTAGAGATCAGGCGCTGATCCGAAATGTCATAGCTAAAAACTTTTTCCCAGTCTATAGGTAGTCTTTTTACTCTTTTGGTGAAGTCTTTGGATGAGCATAGGTGTTTGATTTTTAGGAGCTCCCAGTTATCTAGTTTTCTTCTACATTCTTTGTAATGTTTTATGTACTGTTTGTGCCATGTATTAGGACTCCGAACGTTGTCCCTATTTTTTCTTCCATGATCTTTATCGTTTCAGATTTTATATTTAGGTCTTTGATCCATTTTGAGTTAGTTTTTGTGCATGGAGTAAGGTATGGGTCTTGTTTCATTTTTTTTGCAGATGGATATCCGGTTATGCCAGCACCATTTTTTAAAAAGACTGTCTTTTCCCTATTTAACTGTTTTGGGGCCTTTGTCAAATATCAACTGCTCATGTGTGGATGGATTTATGTCTGGATTCTCAATTCTGTTCCATTGGTCTATGTATCTGTTGTTGTACCGGTACCAGGCTGTTTTGACTACTGTGGTGGTAGAATAGGTTCTAAAATCAGGTAACGTAAGGCCTCCCACTTTATACATCTTTTTCAGTAATGCCTTATTTTTCTGGGGCCTCTTTCCCTTCCATATGAAATTGGTGATTTGTTTCTCCATCCCATTAAAGAATGTCCTTCTGATTTGGATTGGAATTGCATTAAATGTATAGATTGCTTTTGGTAGGATAGACATTTTTATAATGGTAAGTCTTCCTATCCACGAGCAAGGTATGTTCTTCCACTTATGTAAGTCTCTTTTGGTTTCTTACAGATGTGTACTGTAGTTTTCTTTGTGTAAGTCTTTTACATCTCTGGTGAGATTTATTCCTAAGTATTTTGTCTTCTTGGGGGCTACTGTAAATGGCATTGATTTGGTGATTACTTCTTTGATGTTCTTTTTGCTGGTGTAGAGGAATCCGACTGATTTTTTTATGTTTATCTTGTATCCCAATAGTCTGCTGAACTCTTCTATTAGTTTCAGCAGTTTTCTGGAGGATTCCTTAGGGTTTTCTGTATATAAAATCATGTCATCTGCACATAGAGATACTTTTACTTCTTCCTTGCCAATCTGGATGCCCTTTATTTCTTTATCTAGCCTCATTGCTCTGACTAGGACTCCCAGCACAATGTTGAAGAAGAGTGGTGATAAAGGGCATCCTTGTCTGGTTTCCGATCTCAGTGTGAATGCTTTCAGGCTCTCTCCATTTAGGGTGATGTTGGCTGTTGGCTTTGTATAAATGCCCTTCATTATGTTGAGGAATTTTCCTTCAATTCCTATTTTGCTGAGAGTTTTTATCATGAATGAGTGTTGAAATTTGTCAAATGCCTTTCTGCATCAGTTGATAAAATCATGTGATTGTTTTGTTTTATTTATGTGGTGGATTACATTAATTGTTTTTCTAATGTTGAACCATCCCTGCATACCTGGTATGAATCCCACTTGGTCATGTTGAATTACTTTTTGATATGTTGTTGAATTCTATTGGCTAGAATTTTGTTGAGAATTTTTGCATCTATGTTCATGAGGGATAAACCAAAAAAAAAAAAAAAAAACCAAACCCAATGCCGTCGAGTCAATTCCGACTCGTAGCGACCCTATAGGACAGAGGAGAACTGCCCCATAGAGTTTCCAAGGAGCGCCTGGCAGATTCGAACTGCCGACCCTTTGGTTAGCAGCCGTAGCACTTAACCACTATGCCACCAGGGTTTCCTCATGAGGGATATAGGTCTATAATTTTCTTTTCTTATGGTGTCTTTACCTGGTTTTGGTATCAGGGATATGGTGGCTTCATAGAATGAGTTTGGTAGTATTCTGTCCATGTCTATGCTCTGAAATACCGTTAGTAGTAGTGGTGTTAACTGTTCTCTGAAAGTTTGGTAGAACTCTGCAGTGAAGCCATCTGGACCAGGGCTTTTTTTTTGTTGGGAGTTTTTTGATTACCTTTTCAATCTCTTTTGTTATGGGTCTACTTAGTTGTTCTACCTCTGTTTGTGTTAGTTTAGGTAGGTAGTTTATTTCTAGGAATTCATCCATTTCTTCTAGGTTTTCAAATTTGTTTGAGTTTAGTTTTTCATAGTAATCTGATATGATTCTTTTAATTTCAGTTGGGTCTGTTGTAATATCACCCATCTCATTTCCTATTTGGGTTATTTGCTTCCTCTCCTGTTTTTCTTTTGTCATTTTGGCCAGTGGTTTATCAATTTTGTTGATTTTTTCAAAAAACGAGCTTTTGGTCTTGTTAATTCTTTCAATTATTTTTCTGTTGTCTATTTTATTTAGCTCAGCTCTAATTTTTATTATTTGTTTTCTTCTGGTGCCTGTGGATTTCTTTTGTTGCTCTCTTTTTATTTGTTCAAGTTGTAGGGATAATTATTTGATTGTGGCCCTTTCTTCTTTTTGGATGTGTGCATTTATTGATATAAATTGGCCTCTAAGCACTGCTTTTGCTGTGTCTCAAAGGTTCTGATAGGAAGTGTTTTCATTCTCATTGGATTCTCTGAATTTCTTTATTCCATCCTTAATGTCTTCTATAGCCCAGTCTTTTTTGAGCAGAGTAATGTTTGGTTTCCAAGTGTTTGATTTCTTTTCCCTGCTTTTCCTGTTATTGATTTCCACTTTTATGGCCTTATGGTCAGAGAAGATGCTTTGTAATATTTCAACGTTTTGGATTCTGCTAAGGGTTACTTTATGACCTAATATGTGGTCTATTCTAGAGAATGTTCCATGTGCTCTAGAAAACAAAGTATACTTAGTTGTTGTTGTGTGGAGTGTTCTGTATATGTCTACGAGATTCAGTTGGTTGATTGTGGCATTTAGATCTTCCGTGTCTTTATTGAGCTTCTTTCTGGATGTCCTGTCCTTCACCGAAAGTGGCGTGTTGAAGTCTCCTATTATTATTGTGGAGCTGTCTATCTCACTTTTCAATGCTGATAGAGTTTGTTTTATGTATCTTGCAGCCCTGTCATTGGGTGCGTAAATATTTAATATGTCATATCTTCTTAGTGTATTTTCCCTTTAATCATTACATAGTATCCTTCCTTATCCTTTCTGATGGATTTAACTTTAAAGTCTGTTTTGTCAGAAATTAATATTGCCACTCCTGCTCTTTTTTGATTGTTGTTTGCTTGATTTTTTTTCCATCCTTTGAGTTTTAGTTTGTTTGTGTCTCTAAGTCTAAGGTGTATCTCTTGTAGGCAGCATATAGATGAATCTTGTTTTTTAATCCATTTTGCCACTCTCTGTCTCTTTATTGGTACATTTAGTCCATTTACATTCAGGGTAATTATGGATAGGTATGTATTTAGTGCTGTCATTTTGATCTCTTTTTCTGGGTGTTGACAGTTTCTTTTTCCCACTTACAGGCTGAGTAGATTCTCTTTATATATTTTCCTTTCCTCATATTTGTTGTTGTTGATTTTGTTTCTATTGAGTCTCTATTTTTCCCTTGTATTTTATTTTGATGAGTAGAATAGTTTGCCTCCTTTCTGGTTACCTTATTATTTACCCCTATTTTTGTAAATTTGAAACTAACTTTTATTTCTTTGTATCGCAGTATCTTCCTCTCCATATGGAAGGTGTATAACTACATTTCTTAGTCCCTCTTTATTATTTTTTTTTTAAATAATTTTTATTGTGCTTTTAGTGAAAGTTTACAAATCAAGTCAGTCGGTCACACATAAACCTATATACACCTTACTACATACTCCCATTTACTCTCCCCCTAATGAGTCAGCCTGATCCCTCCCTCCAGTCTCTCCTTTCATGACCATATTGCCAGTTTCTAACCCTCTCTACCCTCCCATCTCCCCTCCAGACAGGAGATACCAACATAGTCTCAAGTGTCCACCTGATAAAAGTAGCTCACTTTTCATCAGCATCTCTCTCCAATCCATTGTCCAGTCCCTTCCATATCTGATGAGTTGTCTTCAGGAATGGTTCCTGTCCTGGGCCAACAGAAGGTTTGGGGACCATGACCGCTGGGATTCCTCTAGTCTCAGTCAGACCATTAAGTCTGGTTTTCTTATGAGAATTTGGGGTCTGCATCCCACTGTTCTCCTGCTCCCTCAGGGGTTCTCTGTTGTGCTCTCTGTCAGGGCAGTCATCGGTTGTGACTGGGCACCATCTAGTTCTTCTGGTCTCAGGGTGATGTAAGTCTCTAGTCATGTGGCCCTTTCTATCTCTTGGGCTCATAGTTATCGTGAGACCTTGGTGTTCTTCACTCTCCTTTGATCCAGGTGGGTTGGGACCAATTGATGCCTCTTAGATGGCCGCTTGTTAGCATTTAAGACCCCAGACACCACACTTCAAAGTGGGATGCAGAATGTTTTCATAATAGAATTTATTTTGCCAATTGACTTAGAAGTCCTCTTAAGCCATAGTCCCCAAATGCCTGCCCTTGCTCTGCTGACCTTCGAAGGATTCAGTTTATCCCAGAAACATCTTTGCTTTTGGTCCAGTCCAGTTAAGCTGACCTTCCCTGTATTGAGTATTGTCCTTCCCTTCACCTAAAGTAGTTCTTATCTACTAACTAATCAGTAAATAACCCTCTCCCACCCTCCCCCCACCTTGTAACCACAAAAGAATATGTTCTTCTCAGTTTATACTATTTCTCAAGATCTTATAATAGTGGTCTTATACAATATTTGTCCTTTTACATCTAACTAATTTCACTCAGCATAATGCCTTCCAGGTTCCTCCATGTTATGAAATGTTTCACAGATTCCTCACTGTTCTTTATCGATGCATAGTATTCCATTGTGTGAATATACCACAATTTATTTAACCGTTCATCTGTTGATGGACACCTTGGTTGCTTCCAGCTTTTTGCTATTGTAAACAGTGCTGAAATAAACATGGGTGTGCATATATCTGTTCGTGTAAAGGCTCTTATTTGTCTAGGGTATATTCCGAGGAGTGGGATTTCTGGGTTGTATGGTAGTTCTATTTCTAACTTTTTAAGAAAATGCCAGATAGATTTCCAAAGTGGTTGTACTATTTTACATTCCCACCAGCAGTGTATAAGAGTTCCAATCTCTCCACAACCTCTCCAACATTTATTATTTTGTGTTTTTTGGATTAATGCCAGCCTTGTTGGATGGAATCTCATCGTAGTTTTAATTTGCATTTCTCTAATGGCTAATGATCGAGAGCATTTTCTCATGTATCTGTTAGCTGCCTGAATATCTTCTTCAGTGAAGTGTGTGTTCATATCCTTTGCCCACTTTTTGATTGGGTTGTTTGTCTTTTTGTGGTTTAGTTTTAACAGAATCATATAGATTTTACAGATCAGGCGCTGGTCGGAGATGTCATAGCTGAAAATTCTTTCCCAGTCAGTAGGTGGTCTTTTTACTCTTTTGGTGAAGTCTTTAGATGAGCATAGGTGTTTGATTTTTAGGAGCTCCCAGTCATCTGGTTTCTCTTCGTCATTTTTGGTAATGTTTTGTATTCTGTTTATGCCTTGTATTAGGGTTCCTATTTTTTCCTTCCGTGATCTTTATTGTTTTAGTCTTTATGTTTAGGTCTTTGATCCACTTGGATCAAAGTTTTTGTGCATGGTGTGAGGTATGGGTCCTGTTTCATTTTTTTGCAAATGGATATCCAGTTATGCCAGCACCATTTGTTAAAAAGACTATTTTTTCCCCCAATTAACTGACACTGGGCCTTTGTCAAATATCAGCTGCTCATATGTGGATGGATTTATGTCTGGATTCTCAATTCTGTTCCATTGGTCTATGTGCCTGTTGTTGTACCAGTACCAGGCTGTTTTGACTACTGTGGCTGTATAATAGGTTCTGAAATCAGGTAGAGTGAGGCCTCCCACTTTCTTCTTCTTTTTCAGTAATGCTTTACTTATCCGGGGCTTCTTTCCCTTTCATATGAAATTGGTGATTTGTTTCTCCATTACATTAAAAAATGACATTGGAATTTGGATCGGAAGTGCCTTGTATGTATAGATGGCTTTTGGTAGAATAGACATTTTTACTATGCTAAGTCTTCCTAGCCATGAGCAAGGTATGTTTTTCCACTTGAGTAGGTCCTTTTTAGTTTCTTGCACTAGTATGTTGTAGTTTTCTTTGTATAGGTCTTTTACATGTTTGGTAAGATTTATTCCTAAGTATTTTATCTTCTTGGGGGCTACTGTGAATGGTATTGATTTGGTTATTACCTCTTCGATGTTCTTTTTGTTGATGTAGAGGAATCCAAGTGATTTTTGTATGTTTATCTTGTAACCTGAGTGCTGGGAGCCAGGCTGCAAGGGCGGCCCCTCTGCACCCACTGCCCCCAGCATAAACATCAAAGAATCCCTGAAAAGTCAGGAGGAGCCAGGCTGCAAGGGCAGCCTCTCTGCACCCACTGCCCCCAGCATAAACATCGAAGAATCCCTGAAAAGTCAGGAGGAGCCAGGCTGCAAGGGCAGCCTCTCTGCACCCACTGCCCCCAGCATAAACATTGAAGAATTCCTGAAAAGTCAGGAAGAGCCAGGCTGCAAGGGCGGCCCCTCTGCACCCACTGCCCCTAGCATAAACATCGAAGAATTCCTGAAAAGTCAGGAATATCTCTGTCATCTGTGTTATGTTTCTATTTCATTTTCAGCCTGTGTATAGCAGAATGTATAAGCATAAAATTTCATTATAGATTTAGGGACCTTTGGACGGGGGGCGTCCTACTCATAATCCCCTGGTGAAATCTCGGGTAGGGACAGCCCGTGTGTTACTTGGGGATCAACATGAAGTTGTCTTAGGGGAAAAACAAATAGCTCGACTATGGAAAATAAGAATAGGATGGTGAAATCCTGGTATTTACCAAGGCCCTTTTTGTGATTAAACCACCACCCACACATGACCCCATAAAAGTGGAAAAACAAAAGGCAGTGAGTTCTCTCAGCCAATTTCTCAGCCAATTACAGATCAACCTTCTCGTCTACCCCGCTCACTGCTGCGCTTGACTGGTCTTTGGGTATAGAGATTGGGCTAATTGTCCTTGGCATAATCATGGACAATATGACGTAACCCAAAGTGGCTGGACTACAAGAATTTGGCCACCCTGGACAAAATGGACAAAGCCTATGTGGCAATGGTTTTTGCAAAAAGATTAATTATTATAAAAACTGTGGAAGGAATTGCAAGATTAAGCATAAAGTGTAAAGCAGTATGAAGTCAATTGTTACTTTGTGTAAAAATATATCAACAAAATATTCTCTTCAATTAAACAAAAACTCATTGTACTTGTGTGTGTATGCGGAACTGTACTATGTGTCACTTGGAAAATTATGTCTCTGGGAAATGATGTTTATGATTATATCTTGTACTGCCCCTTTATTGATCATGCGATGTTATGCTTTTGTAAGCTTATGATATAAAAGACCATGTAAAAAATAAAGAAGGGCTTCCTTTTCTGCAAAATGAAAATATAAGACACACTACCTCTCATTCTTTTTTTGCCGAACTCTACCCCTCCTCTGGTAACCCTGTTCATTGCTGAGGCTGGCCCCCGGCACCTGAGACTCTGCTGAACCCTTCTTTTAGTTTCAGTAGTTTTCTGGAGGATTCCTTAGGGTTTCCTGTGTATAAGATCATGTCATCTGCAAATAGAGATAATTTTACTTCTTCCTTGCCAATTCAGATGCCCTTTATTTCTTTGTCTAGCCTAATTGCTCTGGCTAGGACCTCTAGCACAGTGTCGAATAAGAGCAGTGATAAAGGGCATTCTTGTCTGGTTCCCGTTTTCAAGGGAAATGCTTTCAGGCTCTCTCCATTTAGAGTGATGTTGGCTGTTGGCTTTGTGTAGATGCCCTTTATTACGTTGAGGAATTTTCCTTCAATTCCTATTTTGCTGAGAGTTTTTATCATGAATGGGTGTTGGACTTTGTCAAATGCCTTTTCTTCATCAATTGGTAAGATCATGTGGTTTTTTTGTCTTTTATTTATATGGTGGATTACATTAATGGTTTTTCTAATATTAAACCAACCTTGCATACCTGGTATAAGTCGCACTTGATCGTGGTGGATTATTTTTTTGATATGTTGTTGAATTCTATTGGCTAGAATTTTGTTGAGGATTTTTGCATCTATGTTCATGAGGGATATAGATCTGTAATTTTCTTTTTTTTTGTGGTGTCTTTACCTGGTTTTGGTATTAGGGATATGGTGGTTTCATAGAATGAGCTAGGTAGTATTCCATTATTTTCTATGCTTTGAAATACCTTTAGTAGTAGTGGTGTTAACTGTTCTCTGAAAGTTTGGTAGAACTCTGCAGTGAAGCCGTCCGGGCCAGGGCTTTTTTTTTGTTGGGAGTTTTTTGATTACCTTTTCAATCTCTTTTTTTGTTATGGGTCTATTTATTTGTTCTACTTCTGATTGTGTTAGTTTAGGTAGGTAGTGTTTTTCTAGAAATTCATCCATTTCTTCTAGGTTTGCAAATTTGTTAGAGTACAATTTTTCGTAATAATCTGATATGATTCTTTTAATTTCAGTTGGGTCTGTTGTGATATGGCCCATCTCGTTTCTTATTTGGGTTATTTGTTTCCTTTCCTGTATTTCTTTTGTCAGTCTGGCCAATGGTTTATCAATTTTGTTAATTTTTTCAAAGAACCAGCTTTTAGCTTTGTTAATTCTTTCAATTGTTTTTCTGTTCTCTAATTCATTTAGTTCAGCTCTAATTTTTATTATTTGTTTTCTTCTGGTGCCTGATGGATTCTTCTGTTGCTTGCTTTCTATTTGTCCAAGTTGTAGGGACAGTTCTCCGATTTTGGCTCTTTCTTCTTTATGTATGTGTGCATTTATCAATACAAATTGACCTCTGAGCACTGCTTTTGCTGTGTCCCAGAGGTTTTGATAGGAAGTGTTTTCATTCTCGTTGCATTCTATGAATTTCTTTATTCCCTCCTTAATGTCTTCTTTAACCCAGTCTTTTTTGAGCAGGGTATTGTTCAGTTTCCAAGTATTTGATTTCTTGTCCCTGATTTTTCTGTTATTGATTTCCACTTTTATGGCCTTGTGGTCTGAGAAGATGCTTTGTAATATTTCGATGTTTTGGATTCTGCAAAGGTTTGTTTTATGACCTAATATGTGATCTATTCTAGAGAATGTTCCATGTACACCAGAAAAAAAAGTATACTTTGTAGCTGTTGGGTGGAGTGTTCTGTATAAGTCTATGAGGTCAAGTTGGTTGAGTGTAGCAATTAGGTCTTCGATGTCTCTATTGAGCTTCTTACTGGAAGTCCTATCCTTCTCTGAAAGTGGTGTGTTGAAGTCTCCTACTATAATTGTGGAGGTGTCTATCTCACTTTTCAGTTCTGTTAAATTTTGTTTTATGTATGTTGCAGCCCTGTCATTGGGTGCATAAATATTTAATATGGTTATATCTTCCTGGTCAATTGTCCCTTTAATCATTATGTAGTGTCCTTCTTTATCCTTTGTGATGGATTTAAGTTTAAAGTCTATTTTGTCCAAAATTAATATTGCTACTCCTGCTCTTTTTTGCTTGTTGTTTGCTTGATATATTTTTTCCCATCCTTTGAGTTTTTGTTTGTTTGTGTCTCTTATAGGCAGCATATAGACGGATCGTGTTTCTTTATCCAATCTGAGACTCTCTGTCTCTTTATTGGTGCATTTAGTCCATTTACATTCAGCGTAATTATAGATAAGTATGTGTTTAGTGCTGTCATTTTGATGCCTTTTTGTGTGTATTGTTGACAGTTTCATTTTTCCACTTACTTTTTTTGTGCTGAGACGTTTTTCTTTTTAAATTATGTGCTTCTCATTTTCATAGTAGTTGAATTTATGTTTGCTGAGTCGTTACATTTTTCTTGGTTTTTATTTTGAGTTATGGAATTGTTAGACCTCTTTGTGGTTACCTTAATATTTACCCCTATTTTTCTAAGTAAAAACCTAACTTGTATCATCCTATATCGCCTTGTTTTCCTCTCCATATGGCAGTTCTATGCCTCCTGTATTTAGTCCCTCTTTTTGATTATCGTGATCTTTTACATAATGACTTCAATGATTCCCTGTTTTGAGCATTTTTTTCTTTTTAAAATTAATCTTAATTTGTTTTTGTGATTTCTCTATTTGAGTTGGTATCAAGATGTTCTGTTCTGTGACCTTGTGTTGTGTTGGTGTCTGATATTATTGATTTTCTGACCAAACAATTTCTTTTAGTATTTCTTGTAGCTTTGGTTTGGTTTTTGCAAATTCTCTAAGCTTGTGTTTATCTGTAAATGTTTTAATTTCACCTTCATATTTGAGAGAGAGTTTTGCTGGATAAATGATCCTTGGCTGGCAGTTTTTCTCCTTCAGTGCTCTATATATGTCATCCCATTGCCTTCTTGCCTGCATGGTTTCCGCTGAGTAGTCTGAACTTATTGATTCTCCTTTGTAGGAGACCTTCCTTTTATCCCTGGCTGCTTTTAAAATTTTCTCTTTATCTTTGGTTTTGGCTAGTTTGATGATAATATGTCTTGGTGATTTTCTTTTTGGATCAATCTTATATGGGGTTCGATGAGCATCTTGGATAGATACCCTTTCGTCTTTCATGATGTCAGGGAAGTTTTCTGCCAATAGATCTTCAACTATTCTCTCTGTATTTTCTGTTATCCTTCCCTGTTGTGGAACTCCAATCACATGCAAGTTATTCTTCTTGATAGAGTCCCACATGATTCTTAGGTTTTCTTCATTTTTTTAAATTCTTTTATCTGATTTTTCTTAAACTATTTTTTCTTTTTTTTATATTGGTGCCAATTGCCTTATCCTCCATCCCCTCGACTCTGCATTCCAATTCCTCGATTCTGCTCCTCTGACTTCCTATTGAGTTGTCTAATTCTGTAATTTTACTGTTAATCTTTTGGATTTCTGAATGCTGTCTCTCTATGGATTCTTGCAGCTTATAAATTTTTCCACTATGTTCTTGAATAATCTTTTTGATTTCTTCAACTGCTTTATCAGTGTGTTCCTTGGCTTTTTCTGTAGATTGCCTTATTTCATTTTTGAGGTCATCCCTGATGTCTTGAAGTATTCTGTATATTAGTTTTTTATATTCTGCATCTGGCAATTCCAGGATTGTATCTTCATTTGGGAAAGATTTTGATTCTTTAAATTGGAGAGTTGTAGAAGCAATCATGGTCTGCTTCTTTATGTGGTTTGATATTGACTGCTGTCTCCAAGCCATCTATAAGATATTGTAATGATTTATTTTATATTTGCTCACTGAGTCTTATCTCGTTTTGTTTTCTTTCAATATACGTAGATGGGCTACTAGATTGCGCTGTCTTGATTGTTGTAGCCCTTGAATCACTTATGTCGTATTACCAGCTGGTTTGGGCTGTTTCCAGATATATAAGCCTAAGAGTCTATTCACTATTTTTGAGTAGAATCTGATTTTCGGTCACCAAGTGTGTGGTGTAGACTGTCACCCAGTCACTTAGAGGAGTAGTGGTGATAGTTGTGTGCACCAGATTCTAGTAGCAGCAGGGGGTCACACTCCAGGGGGGGCAGGATGCTGACAGGCTTCCCCCAAGTGCCAGCAAGATAGGTGTGCCTCTATTCCTAAAGCACTTTGGTGGGTGGGCTCTACAGCTGTACCTTAGGCACCCAATGCATGTACCTCTACAGATTGGTAGATGCCACTATCCTCAGACCCCTATGGCAGGAGGTTAGGTGGTTTGGGTGGAGCTTCAGCCCTCAGTTCCCTGTTGTGGGTCAGTGAGGGCTCTGTTGAATAGGTAGAGATATCAGACCTGGGAAACTTGTTTTTCCAGTAATCCGCTAAAACAATTACAGTCAGGTCACTATCAGATTTGACTTTGCATTATAATAGCCAACTTGTTGCCTGTAGGGATGAAAGTCCAAGACTGTGGATCTCATATGCTTGGCTAGAGGTGGTTCTGTATTTTTAGTCCAATTTCGGGAAGTCAGGGAAGTATTTTTTGTCCCTGGGTTTTTTGTAGCTGCTTCTCTCAGGCCAGGAGAATGGGTTAGGAAAACACACACAAAAAAACTGCAGAGCACTTCACTCTCTGGCCCAGGAAATTCCAATGTTAATGAAGCCGCCTGGGAAGGGGAGGGGAGGGATCAGATAGATAGGAGAGAGAGTAGCACCCAGGAATATAGACAAAGTTACTTATCTTGCTTGGTGAGGACTGTTTTATCTGAGATTCCCAAGGGGCCTGTAGCCTGTATGCGTTGGCTGGGTCAAGATTGCCCCTGAGGGTCAGGCCCACGTCCTGTGCTTGTGCAGTCTCAGAAGCCATAGTCAGTTCCTCCCCTCCCAGTCCAATGCCCAGTGCCAAGGTTCCCCAGTTGGGACACTGCACTCCAGGGTCCATAACCAGTCGCTGCCTCCCAGTGACTTCTCTTCCTGTCAGCTGCGTCGCTGCGCTGCCTGCATGCACTGGCTAGGCTTCCCCCAAGGTCACTTCTAGGGGCTAGGGCTATGTCCCGTGTTCGCACCGTCTCAGGATGCTGTGCTTAGCGCCCCTGAGTCCAGTCCAAAACCCGGTGCCAAGGCTTTCTGACTGGGACGCTGGCTCCTGGCTCCGAAAACAGTCGCTGCTTCCCCGTGGTTGCTCATTCTCTCATTAGCCCCATCAGTGTGCAGCCCGCTTGCACTGGCTGAGTCTCTATGGAGGTTACCCCAGGGGGCTAGGGGTTAGGGCTGTGTCCCATGCCTGCCCCACCTCAGCAAACCGCAATCAGCCCCGCCACTTGGCATCCAGGAACTGCGAGGGCTCAAGGCTGTGGCGTGGGTCTCCAGTTCCAGAAGCGGTCGCTGCTTCAGGGTGCAGCTTTTTGCTCACCTGTCACTCAGGTCAACTCTTCAGATCTGTGTTTGATGGTCAGAGTTCGTAGATTGTCATGTATGTGATCAATTCACTTGTTTTTCCGAGTCTTTGTTGCAAGAGGGATCTGAGGTAGCTTCTACCTAGTCAGCCATCTTGGCCCCGCCTCCTCTTTATTATTTTAGTGTAGTCTTCTTTTATATAATAACATCGCCTTTACCCTGTGTTGGGCTTCTTTTTTTTTTTTCTTTTTTAATCTTGCTTTGTTTTTTTTTGATTTCCCTGTCTGGGTTGACTTCCGGTTTTCTGCCCAGTGTTCTAGTCTTGGGTCGATACCTGATATTATTGATTTTCTAACCAAAGAACTCCCTTTAGTATTTCTTGTAGTTTTGGTTTGGTTTTTACAAATTCTCTCAACTTGTGTTTATCTGGAAATGTCTTAATTCCACCTTCATATTTAAGAGACAGTTTTGATAGATATATGATTCTTGGCAGGCAATTTTTTTCCCTCAATTTTTAAATATGTCATCCCATTGCCTTCTTGCCTGCATGGTTTCTGCCGAGTAGTCCAAGCTTATTCTTATTGGCTCTCCTTTGTAGGTGACTTTTCTTTTATCCCTCGCTGCTCTTATAATTGTCTCCTTATCTTTGGTTTTGGCAGGCTTGATTATAATATGTCTTGGTGACTTTCTTTTAAGATCTACCTTATGTAGAGTTCGATGAGCATCTTGGATAGATATCTTCTCATCTTTCACAATATCAGGGAAGTTTTCTGCCACCAAATCCTCAACAACTTTCTCTGTATTTTCTGTTATCCCTCCCTGTTCTGGTATTCCAATCACTCGTAGGTTATTTCTCTTGATAAAGTCCCATATGATTCTTAAGGTTTCTTCATTTTTAAAAATTCTTTTATCTGATTTATCTTCAAATATATTAGTGCCACGTGATTTATCTTTGAATTCAGAAATTCTAGCTTGTACTTGCTCAATTCTGCTCCTCCGACTTTCTATTGAGTTATCTAACTCTGTAATTTTATTGTTAATCTTCTGAATTTCTGATTGCTGTCTATGGATTTTTCCAGCTTATTAAACTTTTCATTATGTTCCTGAATAATCTTTCTAATTTCTTCAGTTGCCTTATCTATGTGTTCCTTGGCTTGTTCTGCGTATTGCCTCATTTCCTTCCTGATGTCTTGAAGTGTTCTGTATATTAAACTTTTGTATTCTGCATCTGGTAATTCCAGGGATGCACTTGCATCCACAAGATCCCTGGATTCTTTGTTATGAGAGCCTGTTGAGGTGACCATGGTCTGTTTATGTGACTTGATATTGACTGTTGTCTCCGAGCCATCTGTAAGTTATTGTATTAGTTTATGCTTGCTTACTGTGTCGTAGCTGCTTGCTGTGTTTTGTTTTGGTATACCCCTATGGGTTGCTTGAGTAAGCTAGCTTGATTATTTTTGCCTTTGGAGCTCTGGTGTCCTGTTCCCAGCTGGCTAGAACTGGGATCAGGTACATCAGTCTAGGAGTCCATTCGGTTTTCTTGTATGAATTCAGCTCAGGTTTCCAGGTAGCTGATATCAAGTGTGTGGTACAGGCTCTGTCCTACAGTCTTAGAGGGGCAGTGGTGATTGGCGTATATACCAGTATCTGATTGCAGCAGGAGGGGGTCATGCTCTGAACAAGGCAGGGGGCTGAGAACTGACCCCCAAGTGTCTCTGAGGAAAACACTTCTCTGTTCCCTAGAGCATGCTGGTGGGCGGGTTCTGCAGAGGGACCAAGGGCACCCAAAGTTTTCGGTTGTAAGGACTGGGAGGTACCAGTTCTCTTTGGACCCCTGTCGCCGGTGGCTGGGTGACTTGAGTGGAGCTACGAGTCCTCAGGTCCCTGATGTGGGTAGGTGAGGACCTTGTTTAATAGGCAAAGCAATATCAAACGTCAAATACCCACCTCTCCACTGCACAGCTGAAATGTTTGGACTTTGCCAACAAGGGCCTATTCTCTCCAAATAGGCCCACACAGGTCCGTGCAGAGGGGAAAGGTGCTCAAGGTCCATGGATGGTTTATGCCTGGACAGGAGCCGCTTCTATCCTGAGTTCCCCTGGTTAATGGAGCTAGCAAATTATCTTTTCCCCCCAGTTGCAAATTTTTTCCTTCCCTAAGGCCAGGAGGATGGCTCTAGGTGCTCACCAGGGTCTATCTCAGGCCCAGGGATTCAGCCGCTGAAGCCAGCTTGGGGGTGGGGGGGGGCGCGGTAAAATATACGCAAGTACTTAGCTTTTGCCGAGAGAGCCGTTCTTCTCAGGTTCTGGAGGTGTGAGTGGGCTGTGTGGCTGGCTGCTTCTCCCTGAGGAAACTGTGGCCAAACACTAGTACCAGCCCGCTGCCGCCTCCTCCTCTCCGGGAATGGTGCCTGAGGGCTCCCTGCGATTCAGGTCCGGTAAGTCCTCTCCATTTCTGAATGGCCTCTTCCTCTCCCTGCCCCTCAGTTCGTTGTCTAAGCTTGCCTTTGATGCTCAGGGCTCCCAGCTTGGCACAAATATACTTGTTTCACTTGTTTTTGGTCTTCGTTGTAAAGAGGGCTCGACGGAAGCATCTGTCGATTCCACCATCTTGGATCCGCCCAGCAAATGCCCCAAGACATTATTTTCTTTATAAAACCTATGTTCATTTAAATTTTTACTTCTCTGTCTTTACATTCAGCATCATTTTTCTTCTGCCTTAAGAACCTTCTTTAGAATTTCCTTTAGTGCATATCTTATCTGGTCAGCTTTTTGTAGTGTTTGTCCAAAAATTATTCATTTCACCTTCACTCTGGAAGAATGTTTTATCGGATATAGAATCCTAGGAGGGTAGTTTTTTGTTTTTGTTTTCAGCACATTGTAAATATTCTTCCACTATCTTCTGGCTTCCATTGTTGCCATTGATGAAGTCGGTTTAATTATCACTTTTTTAAAAGCAATCTTTTTCTGGTTGCTTTTAAGATTTTCTTTTCTCTTTTATTTTTGCATTTTTATATATTTAGGGGTGAATTTATTTTTATTTCGTCCTGCCTAGTATTCACTAAACTCTTAAATCTGTGGATTAATAACTTGTATAAGTTCTGGAAAATTCTCAGCCATATCTCTTTAAAAAATGACTCTCTAATCTTTATCCTGTCTGGAACACTGATAAAACTTTACTGGGTCCTCTGTTTCTTTTGCCCTCTCTTCTGCATTTTTTCTCTTTTGGCTTTGTCTGATGCAATCATAAGTCTTTCTTCTGCTTATGCTCTAGATTTCGATTATTTTTTTCTTATCCTGTGTCAAATCTGGGAGTCTCTTGGTGGTATAAAGAGTTAACACTCGGAGCTCTAGCCAAAAGGTTGGAGCTTCAAGTCCACAGAAGATGCCTCAGAAGAAAGACCTGGTGATCTACGTCTAAAAAATCAGCCATTGAAAACCCTATTAAGCACAAGTCTTCTCTGGCACACTTGGGGTTATCATGAGTTGGTGTTGACTCACTGGCAACTGGTCAACTGATATCAAATCTGCTGTTTAAGGTGAAAGAAAAAAATAGAAAACTAGACTATAGGCCAGAAGAAAGAATTAAGAATGTATCTTTTTCAATCTACATTGTCATTTTTATTTATTTAAAAAAATTCTCTTCTGATATTTGCAAGCTTGTCTCTTATTTCATTAAACATAGCAGGCATACATATCTTTTATCCTGTGCCTGACAATTGTGATATCAAAAATCTTTGCAGGTCTGTATTGGCTGTTATTTCTGGTGGTTTTCTTTTATGATGTCATATTTCCTTATGTACCTTATGATCTTTGAATGTGTGCTGGAACCTATTTGAACAATTATTTGTAGCAGCAATTTGAAGACTAGGGTGATGGTACTTTACTCCAGACATTTTTTACTTGTTTCTGCTAGGCATGGGGGAGGGGGGCTTCTCAAAGTACACCTTAGCCCAAATTTAAGGCTTTCATTTCCCTGGAGCAGGAGGAGTGAACGCTGGCTTTAAGTCTACATGCAAGCTGATTTACTTCTTGTTTACTTTAACCCTAAGATTGTAAACCTTTGGAATCTCAAATTAAAGTGAGTGAGTGTGTAAGTGTGTGTGTGTCTGTGTATGTACATGGGGGCATGTTGAACATTCCACCTTCGGTCAGCTTTTTATTTTTGTGTCTCTCTCAATCCATGAGGCTGCTAAAATCTGGATGTCTTAGTTTCTTAGTGCTGCTGTAACAGAAATACCACAAGTGGGCAGCTTCAATGAACAGAAATTTATTTTCTCATATTTTAGGAGGCTAGAAGTCCAAATTCAGTGCCCCAGCTCTAGGGGAAGTCTCTATCTGCTCTGGGGAAAAATCCTTGTCTCTTTCAGTTTCTTTTCCTCAGCTCGTTAGTGATCTGGAAGTGGGGTCAGTGCTTCCTGACTCCTGTGCCTAATGTGCTCTTTTTATATCTCAGAAGTGATTGGCTTAAAACACACCCTAGAATGATATGGCCTCATTAACGGAACAAAGAAAACTCTATTTCTAAATGGGATTACATCCAAAAGTATGTTGTTGTTAGGCTCCATTGAGTCAAGTCCATTTTCTACTCACAGTGACCCCATGTGACATAATTGAAGTGCCCCATAGAGTTTTCTAGGCTGTAATCTTTACAGAAGTAGATCACCAAGTCTTTCTCCTGCAGAGTCTCTGGGTAAATTTGAACCTCCAGTCTTTTGGTTAGCAGCCGAGTGCTTAACCATTGTGCCACCAGTGCACCTATCCATAAGTATAGGGGTTAGGATTTACAACACACATTTTTTGGGGGACACAATTCAGTCCATAACATTGAGCTTGTTTTCACATCATGCATACCCTTAGGGAAAAGGTAACTTTGCATGCTAGGTTTACAATCTGAGTACTTGTCTTCTCCTAGACTGAGGACCAGAAGTCTTACCATCCTTTAGCCGTTTGGTGCTATTAAAGTTCTATAAAATTATATCATCCAGGCTTTTTAGTTGCCTTCAGCAAGAGGGCTGGTACTAATTACCTGGTCTTCCGTAATGGCAACAGAAATTTCGCATCCATTTTCTTTTCTAAAATTATAGTGATCTTTTTAAAGTAGATTGATAATCTCCCTATTAAAGCCTCTTGAATTACTTCCCACTGCACTTAGTATGAAACCTAAACTCCTTACCAACACCAAGTGGGATCTGACCTTGTTTACATATTAACCTCATTTGCTGCCTCTCTCCTTTCCACTTATACAGTACCTTCATGTCTTGGATTGAATTATGTCCTGCCAAAAATGTGTGTAACAATTTGGCTGGGCCATGACTCCTGGTATTGCGTGATTTTCCTATATGTTGTAAATCCTGCCTCTATGATGTTAATGAGGGAGGATGGGCAGCAGTTGTGTTAGTGAGACAGGACTCAATCTACAGCATTGGATTGTGTCTTGAGGCAATCTGTTGAGATATAAAAGATAGAAGCAAGCAGAGAGATAGGAGACCACATACCACCAAGAAAGCAGCACCAGAAGCAGAGCGTGTCCTTTGGACCCAGGGTCCCTGTGCCTGAGAAGCTCCTTGACCAGGGGAAGATTGAGGACAAGGACCTTGCTCCAGAGCTGACAAGAGAGAAAGCCTTCCCCTTGGAGATGACGCCCTGAATTTGGACTTTTAGCCTACTTTACTGTGAGAAAATAAACTTCTCCTTGTTAAAGCCATCCACTTGTGGTATTTCTGTTATAGCAGCACTGGATAACTAAGACACTTCACTAACTTTCTCTCAGTACAACCGTCTGATTTCCTTTCTGTGTAGAACTCCTTCATGCCTTGTTTTCCACTGCTTATTCCTCATTTCCACGTTTCAGTTAAATGTCGTCACCTCCTTCTGTTATTCTCATTCACCAAAATTTGTTTGTTTCTGTCACAGCATGTTTCACAAATTATAATTATTCACTCCTTTAAAAAAAAAAAAAATTTTTTTTTTCTTTTTCTTTACTTGTTTATTTTCTGTCTTACCCACTAAAATGTAAGCATCCTTCGGCAAGAATAACAATTCCGGAGTCTAGCACCAGTAGCTGCCATATAGTACATGATCAACAAATAAAGCTGACTGAATAAATACCAGATGCAGTGTTACATTTGTTATATTTGTTATCTCATTTAGTCCTTACAGCAACCCTATATGATAAATACTATTATTTCCACATAACAGATGAGGAAACTAAGAACTCTAACTTTTCTAAGGTTACATAACTCACAAATAATGAAAGTGGATTTCAGCCTGAGACCATCTAAATCCAAAGACTGTGTTTTTAACCCCTACACTACATCTACTTTAAGAACATCCATTGGATGATAACCCAGATTTATAAAACTCATAATTGGGGATGACTGAATGCAGGTGGAAAGGATTCTTTCTTTTTTCAAAGAAATTAACTAAAAGATTCCTTTGAATATCAAGTATAATTTTATTTTATTTAGAAATCCATTTTTTTCCAAGGAGCTTCAGCTTTATTGTATAATAGTAAACAATTGAAAGTTATATTCTGTTAATAGAAGTCCACTTTTAAAGCAAATTATTCTAGAATAGATTTAGCTTTTAAAAAGTAAAACCAATGCCTGTGTAAGCAAATAATACTAACTTCAAACTACATTTATAAAAAGTTTACTACTTGTAGAGAAAATGGTTTGTTGAGTTTAATTAGAAGTAGTTTAATAGTATAAAATATCATTTATTTTTGGATTTGTTTCTTTAGAGAGACTAGAACCTGTAAAAGAAAATCTAAAATCAAGATCTATTAGACCTTTTCTTTATCTTAAGGATACATCTGAGGTAGGTTAAATTTGTATGTTTATAATTCACTTAACAGAAATTAAGTTTAGCCTTAATGACTTTATTTATACTTCTACAAATCCTGAAATCAAATATATATTAGCATGCAAAAGCATAAGAATTTTGAGTGATTTCTTCTTTGATAGTGTTTATATAAAACTTTATGTATGGGGAGAATAGAGAAAATAATACATTGTTTGGCCATATTTCAGTACACCCACTCCTCATCAACATGGTTAGGTTCCAAAAACTGAGTTCTTATGCAAAAATTGGCGTTATGCGAGTCTTCCGTGAGGGTGTACCCCTCCCCCCGTCCCCCTCCCACCCCGTCAGGCACCCCTTGCAAATCTCAAGGATGCACTTGGTGCAGGGGGCCTCCCTTCCCCACCACACATTCCCCACTACGATGGAGCCCTCAGGGATTTGAGATGGTGGTAGTGGTAGTTGGGGCTTGCCCACTGCCTCTGGAGAAGCAGGGACCCACCACCACCTGGCTGCACTTCAGGCCTCTACGCGGACTCCCGTGCCTCACTTCTCTACCTTCCTGCTCTGCCAGTTTTACGGTGTTTTTGGTTTATAACTTTAGTAGTTATGTCCTATATGAGTCCAAAAGACAAATACATAAAATATAATCATAAATTTTTATATAGATAATATGAGATAAAATATGTTAAAAATTTAGGCCATAAAGAGCTCACATTCTAATTGGATAAATATGAATGATTAGCACACATAAAATAATAGCAATGTAGTACAGTAATCTCACTAAGAACCAAACCAGTCAATACAATCCATAAACGTGCTAAAAGTGCTACTGGACACAATGTGTAAAGATGTAATTATGATAACAACTACATAAAGGGGAGGGAGAACAGTATAGGTATAGAATTTTTGTTTATGAAGTTAAATTGGTCTCAATTTAAGCTAGGTTGTTACAAAGTTAAGATGCTAAATATAATCCTTATGGTAATGAAAAATATCTTAAAAATGTACACAGAAGGGAAGAAGGAGGAAATCAAAATGGCTCACCACAAAAAAATCAACTAAACACAAATGGTGCCATTATTGGAGGAAATGAGGGACAAAAAAGGTATAAGACCCAGAAAAAAACAAATAGCATAATGGTAGACGTAAATCCTTCCTTATGAGTAATTATCTTAAATGTTAATGGATTAAACTCTCCAATCAAAAGGCAGAGAGTGGCAAAATGGATTAAAAAATGTGGCCCATCTATTTGATATCTCTGAGACATATCTTAGACCCAAACACACAAATAGGTTGAAAGTGGAAGGATGGGAAAAAATATTCCATTCAAATAGTAACCAAAATAGAGATGGAGTGGCTGTACTAATAACACAAAATAGGCTTTAAGTCAAAATCTGTTATAAAAGACAAAGAAGGGCATTATATAATGACAAAAGGGCAAGTTTATCAAGAAGATATAACAATTATAAATATGTATGTACCTAGCACCAGAGCCCCAAAATATATGTAGCAAACACTGACAGAATTGAAGGGAGAAATAGCCAATTCAACAAAAATACTTGGAGACTTCAATACAACACTTTCAATAATGCTCAGAACATTGAGAAAGAAGATCAATAAAGAAATAAAGGATTTGAATAACACTGTAAACCAACTAGACCTAACAGACGTAACATAGATTACGCCATCCAACAACAGCACAATGCGCATTCTTCTCCAGTGCACATGGATCATTTTCCATGTACACTGGATGTACATCCCTGGATGCCTCCCATCCCTGCTCTAAATACTTAATTTTCCTAACCTGTGAACACTTTAGGCTTATGTTGTTGGCCTCTCCTGAAATGCTTTCATCTCCAAATCCTAACATTAAGATCTTCCTCCTGTATGAAATCTTATCTTTTCAACCTTCATTGATATCCCTCACTTCTAAACTCCTCCATGTTTATACTGTATTGATCGATTATGTTCTTAGTGATATGACTGTACTATATTTATTATTTCATGTATGCTAATCGTTAATATTTATCCAATTAGAACATGAGCTCTTTATGGCCTAAATTTTTGTCATATTCTTTATTTTTATCTCATATTATCTAGAATTAAATATATTCTGTATCCAGTGCAAGAAAATAATAGGTGCTAAACAAGTGGTTTAGCAAAATGGCTAAGAGCTCAGCTGCTAACCAAAAGGTCAGCAGTTCAAATCCACCAGCCAGACCTTGGAAATCCAGTGGGGCAGTTCTACTCTGTCCTATAGGGTCACTATGAGTTGGAATTGACTCGATGGCAATGGGTTTAACCAAATATTTGTTTGGTTTTTTTTTTTTGTTGGTGGGGAATCACAAATTCTGCAGTCAATATTTATATATACACATGTATTTTGGTATCTTGATATTTCTCTTTAAATAAATGTATATGGAACCAAACTGAGACTCTCACCTAGGAATAGCTGGATTATTTTTCTAGTTCCTCCCTGTTATTCAGAATTATTCAGCTATATTCTATGTTACAGAGACTAAAGTTTCTGTTTAACCTGAGAAGTCTTTTATTCTTTAGTAATTGAACTTTAAACTTTCCCTGAATTTGTAGAAATAAACTTTATATGACTACAAAGGCCAAGTTTTAGAGAAAGGAAATAAAAGTTAGTAAAAAGTGTGAGGCAAACCTCTTAACTTCTATGGGTTTGTTTTCTCTTCATAAAGTGGTAATAATAATACCTATCTCATAGGCTTTTTCTGAGGATTAAGTAAAGCATTAAATTTGAAAGTATTTTAAAAACCAGATAGTTGTTATCATAATTAAATATTGAAAATGTGAACAATCAAGCATAAACTAAATATTTATCAGTATACACATGGAAAGAAATAATTTGTAAGATAGTTTTCCATTTTTCTTGATGTTTAGGTGGAAAATCGTTCACAGGAACTATATTCACATAATGGGCCAGCATACAGAAGACCATTTGGTTCCTCAGCCTTTTCTCCTGTGCTCAGCATTCGATCTAATGCTTATAAAAAAGAAAGAGACTCTACTTTATCCAGAGGTATGTAAATTGCATGTTTATATTGAAATATAACTGAAAGTTAACTACATCTAAATTTAGGATACGTTGTTGCTTTTAGATGCCATCAAGTCAATTCTGAGTCATAGTAACCCTACATTATAGAGTAGAAATGCCCCTTAGAGTTTCTTGGCTATAATATTTACAGGAGCAGATCTTCTCCCTTCGAGCTGCTGGGTGGGTTCAAACCACTCACCTTTTAGTTAGCAGCTGAGCATTTAACCATTGCACTCACCAGGGCTCTTTAATTTAAGATATAAGCATTAAAAAAAATATTTAACCATGATCAGAATCTGATCATGTTAATTTATTATTTCACCACTCAGTAACACCTGAAGACTCTGTTACTAAGAAAGTAATCTTTCCAGCCTTCTGTTCTTTTTAACCTATCTATCCACCAAAAAAAAAAAAAATTTTTTTTTTTTTTTATCCACCCTGATTCTAGTCATATTGACCAGGCTGTTCCAACTACTGTGTGATTTGATCTATTCTGTTCTCTATGCTTGGAGCATACTTCTCCAACTGATAGATTCCTATTCACCTTTAATAGCTAGGAGGTTTTAGATGCTATTAACGGAAAATTCAACTACATGTGGCTTAAATAATAAGGATATTTATTATTACAAATAACAAGAAGTCTATCAGTAAGGCAGTTCCAGGGCTAGTTAATTCAGGGGCTTAATAATAGCAAATATCCAGTTCCTCCACCTTTCCTCAGTGGTCTTAGGAAATAGCTTGTCCTCCTAGCCTTGCTGTCTATGCTGACCACTATTCATGGTAACTTGTGTGGGCAACAACATCCACTCCTTTGCCCTTTTATAAGAATGAGAAAAATGCCCCCAAAAGCCCTTCCAGCTATCATCCCCTTATGGGTCCTTGGCTAGAATAGCTTCGTGTGCCCATATCTTAACCAATAAATCATTATTGGCTTAGTTCAGTTTTTCCAAATTTTAACAAGACCTACAGTAAGAAATACTTTTTATACCACAACCTAGTGTACAAATATACAGAGCATAAAATTCAGCCTCTTGGAGCCCTAATCACTTTTTTCTCTGTTAACTGAACTTGGTCATAGTATTTCTTCTGATTTGTGCAGTTATTACATTAAAAAAAATTTTTTTGTTGTTGTTATTACATAAAAAATTATTACCTAGGACCCATAAAATGCACTCTGATATTTCCTATTCTATTCTACTTTTAAAAATGCTATAAAAAAAAAAAATTTTTTTTTTTTTTTTTTTTTTATTGTCTTAGGGTTGTCTAGAGAAACAAAACCCGTGCTAAAGAGAGAGAGATTTACTTTAAGAAATTGGGGATTCTTAAATTCTCATGCGATTGTTGGGGGAAAGGGCTGACGAGTCCAAAAACCATAGATCGGGTGACAGGCTGGAGACTCCTGTGGGCTTGTGTCCCAAAATCCATCGGTCAGGTGACAAGAAAAATGAAGAGTAAGAGCATTCTAGCAAAATGTCTATTTGTAGTCTAGAGGCAGAGCACACCCTAGGGAAATTTCCTTTTTTCTCTTAAGGCCTTGAACTGATTGATTGAGGCTCACTCACATTATGGAATGTAATCTTGAGACCAACTAATTTAATCACATGCAACTACTTTATAACAATAACTAAACTAGTGTTTTACCAGACAATTGGACACCATAGCCTAGCCAAGCTGACACGTAAAATTAACCATCACAATTGGTCAGGAGACAATAAATTGATTTCATAAAACATTAATGAGTTCTAACTCGTAGTTTGAAAGACAAAGGCTTAAATCATCCACTATTTATTCCCTTAAGGAGTCCTGGTGGTGCAGTGGTTAAAGCAATCAACTGCTGGCTGAAATTCGGGCAGTTCAAAACTACTAGGTGCTCCACAGGAGAAAGATGTAGCTGTCTGCTTCTGTATAGATTTACTGCCTTGGAAACCCTATGGGATCTCTATGAGCTGGGATCAACTTGATGGCAGTGGGCTTGGTTTTTTGGCTTATTTACTCCCTGGAGCTAGGAAGGGGCCCAGGGTCCCCTGAAGGACAAGCTTGCTTGGAGAAACATGAATAAGATTGGGGTTCCTTAGCAAACACGGGGAGAGAATGGATGTTAAGTAGGCAATGCCCCGTTTACCACATTGTCCTTCAAGATTCTGCTCAGATGCTAATGTCACATCTTCTCTTAAATGTTCCCTGAGAGCTGTGGCAGGCCATTCTACTTTTTCAGGAAAGTAAATTCTCCCCTTTGTAAAGATTTCTTGAGTCTCTACAGAAAAGGCATTATAATTCTTTTATCAAAGTCCCCAAAGGAAGTCTTCTGGAAAAGTTGCCAGCATAAATTCAGATTTATCCTGGTCAAACGGAATAACAAATAGAAACAAAATAGAGAAGAAAATTTTATTAAGCTGAAACTAGTCAATTTCATTCCAAATACGAGAAAAATTTGCCACATATTACATTATGAACCAGTTTGAGAGAAGACCCAAGAAGTCAATGGAAAATTCTGTTTCCTGCGAGAGTGAAACAGTATTGAAACAGCTGGTGGAAGATACACTGAAAATACCCACGTTAACCATGCCCTCCAGCCTTACCCTGCCCCCTCAACACACAGTTTAAGGAAAAGAATTTGTTGTTAATAACAAGGTTCAGAAGGATGGGTATTCCTTTCCTTATTGCAACTCAATAGCATTTCAAGTCTGTGTCAGCCGTCTTTCGAGAGAAATGGAATAGCCACGCCTAATTTCTTTCCCTTGCTTCCTCGTATCGCTTTGGATGCTCTCACAGTTAGTGGGGAAGCCTCCTAACTTGGAGGAGCAAGTCTTACTCAGATTTCAGCTCAAATATTCTCTCCGGAGAGAGCTTTCTATAGCCATTCTAGTTAAAGTACCTTGTTTTATATTTGTTGGTTGGTTTGCTTGTTTATTGACTGTCCCCTCTCTCTAGAACAAAGCTTCCCAGTCAACTTATTGTGGAAACCTGGTGTGCATGGAAGGGGTTATAGATGTGCTGAAATTGGATTGTTTAGCCTTTGGGACTGCTGGGTGGCCCCACAGTAGCCTGGCCACAAGTAAAACTTAAGTGTTTATCCCATGTGCTGTACAAATAATGATTGGAATACTTGCCATGATGTGAAAAGTTTGGGAAGCACTGCATTAGAATATAAGCTACTTAAGGGCAAGGAAAAAGCTGAATTTGTTGCTAAAAGCATGTGTGTCTGGAACACTTTTGAACAAGAGAGTGGCCACCAGACATATCTGGAAGACTTCAGCCTTGTTATGCGTCCGAGGTGGCAAGATCTTTCACACCTGCTGACTTCCCTCTCCATACCAACAGTGTTTAACCATCTGAGGCATCATACTGGTTAATAGTGACTTCACGTATTAGAAAGGTTTGAAAATTCTAGAAAGCCTTTTTACACACACATATATCTCCCAACGGTTTTTTACTTGATCTGTCTAAGCTACCATCTGACTTTTCCAGTTCTATCTTATCCACTCAACAAGTGTTTCTTGAGTATCTACTGGGGGTCAAGCACTACATACTAGGTGCTTTTCATATGTCATTTTAAATTCTAAAATGCTTTATACAAGGTATTTTCTACTTTTTTTTTTTATATAATATATATCTCTGTTTTATGAAACCCTTTTATAATTTCAGCTCCAGCCAAAAAGAAACCTACAGTGGCATTTGATTCTGTTGGCCATTTAGAAGATTATAGAAATAGGAGGTAATTTTAAAATACTTTTTAGTATTTTATTCTGCTCAATAATGTTTCTAATAAGATTAGTTCCACTTTTTTTATTTTCTAGTAGACCAGGATGAATTTATCATGGCTAATTGTTACTGTTTTAGTCCCATACAACAATCCCATAATTGGCCCAAGGCCGCTTGGCTAGCTGGTATTCCATCCAGACCTTAGGCACGTGCTCTACCTACTACAGGTTCACAGTTTAATGGATAAAAGACACAGAAAAAAAAAATGGGAATACAATTATGTTTCTTCAGTAGGAGCTCAAATTTTGTTGCACTGTAACACGGATTTAAATTTTTTTATTTTTGCAACAGTGGGCTCAAGCATAACAATAATTGTGAGCATGGTGCAGGACTGGGCACTGTTTCATTCTGTGGTACATAGGGTTGCTATGAGTCAGAATCTACCCAGTGGCACCTAACAACAACAACAACAACATAACATGGATGTGAAAAAATAGCTTCTTGTGTTCTGTTCTTTCTCATGAGCCTCTCAGTCTCTGTGAATATATATATGCAATTAATTCAGAGTGTTTTACACCTTTTTTGGAACAAATAATGTACAGCCTCTTTAGGTTTAACACAGTCCCTCTATTTCTTTCCAAGATGGTACCTGAGAATATGAATAAGGAGCTCACTAGACCTTATAACATTGAAGGAAGAGGGGCTCAACCAAGGGTCAAAGGTCTTATACCACAGGTCATATCCCCAGATGTTCTTTGGCTGCTGACATCTGTGGTTCATTAACTCATGGTCTATTCTCTCTGAACTTAAATAGCATCCACACTCAACTCTAATCGGTGTGGTAGAACCCTTGGAGTTGCTGTCACGTCCTTCATTTTCCTTGAATTAGGCTGTGCATACCTCATCCACCCCAAGCCTTTGCTGTGGGTTACCTCACCCCTGCAGTGGTAATTTTCTTAGCAAGTCTAAACCCAGTGCCCTTGTCCGATGTAAATCAAGGGAGATCTGGAATGAAAACTATATCCTCTCTCTGCCTGACCATACCATTCCATCCTCTTGACTAAGTTAGGTCCATTCTATGTTGGCAAGGAGTTGCTCTAAAAACAGTTTTCTCCTAGCATCTCAGCAAAGGAGGTGGCAAATACTTCTCCACCTGCGGTGTTCCCCTCAACCTATATACCTCCTCCCCCACTAAAAAGCCAAAGGCACACTCGTCTATCTTGCTCCCACCCCTGATTTTGCTATTTTCCCCACAGACTAAGCAGGAAGGGATGGTCTGTGGAGGAGGTGTTGGCAATGACTGCTAGAGGTCAAAGGAAACAGGCAAGAACCTGTAAGCTAAAAATAACCCTAGAAGCATTTACTTGAAGAATGTAATCAGTCGCTGAATTGTACGTGTAGAAACTGTTAAATTCGTGTATGTTTTGCTGTATATATTTTCAAAAATAACAAAATAAATAAGATCTATTAAAAAAACAAACATTTATGCTGAATGTGTGTTTATTTTCAGAAAAACATCTCCCACACAGATGAAAGATTTTAATATACAAGAAAGTAAATCAAGCAGAAATTATCAATTAAGTGAGCATTGTTCAGTAAGAAAGAAAGCCTTGCTCCCCTTGTGCTTTGAGGATGAATTGAAAAAGTCAAATGCCAAGATAATCAACATTAATTCACTGAAGACAGCAATTTCTCAAATGGTAATAGAAATATCTATTGTTTAGTAAATATGTATATTAATATTACTTGTAAGGTGCCCCTGGGTGGCACAAACAGTTAAGTGCTTGACTACTAGTTGAAAGGTTGGTGGTTTGAACTCACCCAGAGGCACCTCAGAAGGTAGGCCTGGCTATCTGCTTCTGGAAGGTCACAGCTTTGAAAACCCTATGTGAAGTTCTATCAGCACACACAGGATTTATATGAGTCAGAATCGACTTGATAGCAACTAACAACATTACTTTTGGGAATCTCCCATATATTCTAGTGACCAGAATCTTTGATAAATCCTGCTTACCTCTTGTTTTCATATTTTAATGTGATGACATCACCTAAATTCTTAATGCTTATTTAGAACCACTACCCCAACATTGATGATTCCTTTGCATCGAGTGGAAATTTATGAAGAAGGCTTGATCAAACTTGCTTGACTGTAAAAGAAATCCACAATAAAATTGATATTTTAACAAAACTTGACTAGATCATATGTTTGTTTTGCTAACAGTTATTTTAGCCATTTCAACCAGAAAAAGCATTTACTAAAGGCTATTTCGTAGCTAACACTGACAAAATCTCTAGTAAGGCCAGAGAGAAGATGTGCTCGAAAGCTATCTAGTCAGGATTAGCCCCCATTACAGCCCCAGACTGCTCCACTAGGGTCCATGCTATTGTCACAGGCAAGAGTTTATAACTTTGATGATGACCAAAGGACAATATTTCTAAGACCTCTACCACTGCTGGCCTTCAACACTGTATATATCTTCCATCACCCTCTCTAGAATAGTTTTCTCAGTTCTTCCTTTTTCTGAACTGAAGCATCTCATAGGTATATCTGATTGGCAGATCTTGGGTCACATGTTGTTGTTAGGTACCGTCAAATTGGTTCCAACTCATAGCAACCCTATGTACAACAGAACGAAACACTGTCCAGTCCAGAGCCATCCTCACAATTGTTGCTATGTTTGAGCCCATCGTGCAGCCATTGTGTCAATCCATCTCGTTGAGGGTCTTCCTCTTTTTGGCTGACTCTGTACTTTACCAAGCATGATGTCCTTCTCCAGGCACTGGTCCCTCCTGATAACCTGTCCAAAGTGTGTGAGACACAGTCTTGCCATCCTTGCTTCCAAGGAGCATTCTGGTTGTACTTCGTCCAAAACAGATTTGTTCGTTCTTCTGGCAGTTCAGGGTATATTCAATATTCTTTGCCAACACCATAATTCAAAGGCATCAATTCTTCTTCACTCTTCCTTATTCATTGTCCAGCTTTCACATGTGTATGAGGCAATTAAAAATACCATGGCTTGGGTCAGGGGCACCTTAGTCCACAAGATGACGTTTTTGCTTTTCAACACTTGAAAGAGGTCTTTTGCAGCAGATTTGCTCAATGTAATATGTCTTTGATTTCTTAATTGTTGCTCCTATGGACGGTTATTTTGGAGCCAAGTGAAGTTAAATCCTTGACAACTTCATTATTTTCTCCATTTATCATGATGTTGCTTATTGGTCCATTAGTGACGATTTTTGTTTTCTTAATGTTGACGTGTAATCCACACTTAAGGCTATTTAGTCTTTGATCTTCTTCACTAAGTGCTTCAAGTCCTCTTTCAGCAAGCAAAGCTGTGTCATCTGCATATCTCAGGTTGTTTACGAGTCTTCCTCCAGTCCTGATGCTGCATTCTTCTTCATATAGTCCAGTTTCTCAGATTATTTGCTCAGCATACAGATTGAATAGTATGGTGAAAGGATACAACCTTGACACACACCTTTCCTGACTTTAAACTACTCAGTATACCCTTGTTCTATAGGTTTCTCATGAGCACAATTAAGCATTCTAGAGTTCCCATTCTTTGCAATGTTATCCATAATTGGTTATGACCCACACAGTCGAATGCCTTTGCATAGTCAATAAAACACAGGGGAACATCTTTCTGGTATTCTCTGCTTTCAGCCAAGATCCATCTGACATCAGCTATGATATCCCTTGTACCAAATCCTTTTCTGAATCTGGCTTGAATTTCTGGCAGTTCCCCGTCAATGTACTGCTGCAAACGCTTTTGAATGATCTTCGGCAATATTTTACTTGCATGTGATATTAATGATATTTTTCAATAATTTCTGCATTCGGTTGGATCACCTTTCTTTGGAATGGGCACAGATATGGATCTCTTCCAGTTGGTTGGCCAGGTAGCTGTCCTCCAAATTTGTTGGCATAGACAAGTGAGCATCTCCAGCCCTGCATCCGTCTATTGAAACATCTCAATTGGTATTCCATCAATTCCTGGAGCCTTGTTTTTCACCAGTGCCTTCAGTGCAGCTTGGAATTCTTCCTTCAATACCATTGGCTCTTGATCTATATGCTACCTCCTGAAAACGCTGAACATCGAGCAATTCTTTTTGGTACAGTAACTCTGTGTATTCTTTCCATCTTCTTTTGATGTTTTCTGTATTGTTCAATCTTTTGCCCACAGAATTCTTCAATATTCCAACTAGAGGCTTGAATTTTTTCTTCAGTTCTTTCAGCTTGAGAAATGCCAAGAGTGTTCTTACCTTTTGGTTTTGTATCTCCAGGTTTTTGCACATTTCAGGATAATACTTTGTTTTCTCGAGCCACCTTTTGAAATCTTCTGTCCAGCTCTTTTACTTTATCATTTCTTCCATTCGCTTCAGCTGCTCTACATTCAAGAGCAAGTTTCAGAGTCTCTTTAGACATCCATTTTGGTCTTCCTTTCTTTCCTGTCTTTTAATGACCTTTTGCTTTCTTCATGTATTATGTCCTTGATGTCATTCAACAACTTCTCTGGTTTTCGGTCATGAGTATTTGGTGTCTCAAATCTATTCTTGAGATGGTCTCTATATTCAGGTGGTATAGATTCAAGGTCATATTTTGGCTCTCCTGGACTTGTTTTAATTTTCTTCAGCTTCAACTAGAACTTGCATATGAGCAATTTATGGTCTGTTCCATAGTTGGCTTCCTTGTTCTGACTGATGATATTTTTTCCATCATTTCTTTCCATAGATTTAGTTGATTTGATGCCTGTGTATTCCATTTTGTGAGGTCCACATGTATAGCAGCCATTTATGTTGTCTAAAAAAGGTATTTGCAATGAATAAGTCATTGATCTTGCAAAATTCTATCATGAGATCGCTGGCATCATTTCTATCACCAAGCCAACTTTTCCAACTATAGATCCTTCATCTTTGTTTCCAACTTTTGCATTCCAATCACCAGTAATTATCAATGCATCCTGATTGTGCATTTGATAAATTTCAGACTATACAAGTTGCTAAAAATCTTCAATTTCTTCATCTTTTCATTAGTGGTTGATGCATAAAATTTGAATAATAGTCGTATTAACCGGTTCCTTTGTAGGCATATGGATATTATCCTATTACTGACAGAGTTGTAGTTCAGGATAAATCTCGAAATGTCCTTTCTGACAATGAATGTGGTGCCATTCCTCTTCAATTTGTTATTCCTGTCATTGTAGACCATAAGACCATATGATTGTCCAATTCAAGATAGCCAATACCAGTCCATTTCAGCCCACTAAAGCCTAGGATATCGATCTTTATGTGGCCCGTTTCATTTTTGATGACTTCCAGTTTTCCTAGGGTCATACTTCATACATTCCATGTTCTGATTATTAATGGATACTTACAGCTGTTTCTTCTCATTTTGAGCATTGTCACATCAAGAAATGAAGATCCCAAAAGCTTTATTCCAACCATCACTAAGGTCAACTTTATTTTGAGGAGGCAGCTCTTCCCCAGTCATATTTTGAGTGTCTTCCACCCTGAGGAGCTCCTCTTCTGGCACTATGTCAGACAATGTTCCACTGCTATTCATAAGGTCTTCACTGCCCAATTTTTCAGAAGTAGACCACTAGCTCCTTTTTCCTAATCTGCCTTAGGCTGGAAGCTCTGCTGAAACCTGTCCACTATGGGTGACCCTACTCATATTTGAAATATCAGAGTCATAGCTTCCAGCATCACAACAACACTCAAGCCACTGCATGCCTACACCCTAACCTCAAAGGAGGCTGAGAAAGCTAGTTTCTGCCTATACCTAAAGGTGCATAGACTTGTAAGGTAGAAAATTCCCTAAGGTGCTATACAGATCAAAATATGAAGCATTGGACTACTAGTCAGAGGGTTGGCAGTTTGAACCCACCCAGAGGTGCCTTCAAAGAGTGGCAACTAACAACAACACTGTGGCTAAAACGGGCAATTCTGGCATCACCAACAGATTGCAAAACTAGATCTTTGGTTATTAGCATTTCATTAATCATAGGCATTAGTTTACCTTTTACAATATGTGCACTAATATACAATTTAAAAATTCTTATTTCATTATATTTTTTAAAGGAAAAGTAGTAATCATTGACTTAAAATTTGTAAACTCTACACTGGTAACATGCATATGTGATCAGTTTCTTTGGGGTTCATCTTTTTGGCCTAATGGAAATGTGGGGAAGGGTTTAGTGAGTAGTTTATACATGTGGATCTTGCTATTATTCTGATAAAGATGGTCTGTTTTTAAATAAATCCATTACTTTAGTTCTTTATTCTGGAAATCTATATCGAGCTCTTCTTATGTATCAAGTATTGTGCTAAGTGTTGGAGCATAATAATAAATATAAGAGTTGTAGAGATGCTTTTAAATTTTTTTATTATTCAGTAGGACATCCAGACTTGGTAATTTTGGATTGTGATCATCTTATGATCTTCGGCTCAATCCATTTGTTGATATGCTTTTATTTCTGGAGCATGGGAACCTAGTAAATGCCAGAACAATACATCATCCTACCAATTATCCTATTTCCCAAAGACAACACCTCAAACATTTAGAAATATATTTATTTCATCATAGCCAGTTTATTTTCAAAAAGGCTTTAAGGAAGCCAAAAGTTCAGATTGTATGCCAAACATCTCTGTAGATTGTTGAGAAGGGACTGTGTTACATTCCAGAATGTTTTTGTGTGTATGTTTGAATACTGGAAACTCTGGTGGTGCAGTGGTTAAGTGCTATGGCTGCTAACCAAAAGGTCGGTAGTTTGAATCTACCAGGTGCTCCTTGGAAACCCTATGGGGTAGTTCTACTCTGTCCTGTAGGGTTGCTCTGAATCGGAATTGACTCAATGGCAGTGGATTTCGTTTGGCTGGTTTTGAGTACCATCATTGTTCATAGTAAATAATTCTATGCAGTCATTTTTTGAAAATTTTGCAATCATTTTATTTTTATGTTTAAAAACATATGTAGCTTTCTTGCCTCAGTAGACTAAAAAAAAAATTAAATACTCTTTTCTTTTATTCACAGGAACAAAATTATACAAATCCCATAATTTTCCATGAGACAGGATATGTACAAATGTTACTTTTGACAAAAAATAAGTTTCCTCTTCATCCTATGGGAAATGAAAACATTTACCCGTATAAAAGAACACACTTTGTTTTAACTAGTGGTCAGTCTATTAATCCTTCCAGTCTCAAAAGAACTGTACCTACAGCGTGGAGGAAAAATATGCAAACAACACCTTTTGAAGTGAAATGCAGAGTTGTAGAGGATAAACCAAAGAGGAAAAATAATAAGCCTATATTAGAAAATATAAATTGGAATAAACTCTATCATTTCTCACAGACTTTTTCCAGCCTAACAAAAAAATTTGTGGGTTTCCTTGATAAAACTGTTATTCAAGAAAGGAATGCTAAAACTGGCAAATTTGAAAGAATGTTTTCTACCACAAAACCAATGAACTCACACAAATTCAATGCCTCAACTGTCAGTAGTTGTTCAAAGCCTTTAAAAAATTTACTCAAAGTACACAAATTAAATAATATAACACCATTGGATGGTTTGTTAAACTTGTCAAGTAAAACTTAAATGCCTGATACAATATCTTCTGTGCAGCAATATTTGGGAAACAAGCAGCAAACAATCAAATTCGAAGATAACAGAAGAAATTCTTGTCCAAACAAAAATGTTCTAATGGATGGTATAAGAAAGCAAGGCATAGAAATTGAAGTTACAAATAAACCATGATCTGTTGAAGAACAATGCACATTTTTAGTGAAGAATACGACAAAATTAGGAAGTGACTACCAACAAAAGAAACTAGTTCATGAATTTTTACGATCTCAATTAGATTCCTCAATTTATCCACATTCCTACAGTACAGTCTTCTTCAGGACCAAGGAGGGCATAGACTGACTCTGGAGATTTGCTATTAGAAGCCAAATACCAACACCAATAACCTGCTCTGTAACTAAATGTCACATAAGTCAAATGCACCGTTAATTTATTGCATGTAGGGTTGATTGTATTTGGCATTTGGTTAATGGTTGGAATAAAGTATTACATTAGCAATTCATGCAATTGAAAAGGCTTTGCAAAATTTTAAAAAGGTTTTTGTTAGTTCATGTTGGAACTTCATTTCCAAGTATAATTTTAATTTTTCTTGGAATTGTTAAATAATTAAAAAAAAAAACCTTAATAAGCTAAATAATTTTGGTGGCAAATCCTATAAAGTACTGACATTTTTAAATTATATTATTACATTGCTGTTTAACTGTTTCTCATTAAATTCTTGTTAACCCAAACAGTATAAAGGCAGAACTCGACTTCAAAACAAGTTGCGTTTGAAAAGTTCATTTCGTAATCTATTTGTTTGGAATTCAAAATATATTTCACATGGAAATAATTTTAGAAGTGATGAGTTCCAGTTAACCCACAAAAGCCTATTTTAACTCTGTTTATCCCACAGAGTTTATGTAAAAGATGGTGTATATATATGTGTATATATACACACATATATATTTAACACTCATATAGATATAAAACACACATATGTATGTGTATATATACATACACATACACATATATATGCAATTCCAATAATTAAAAGAGAAACTGAATAAGAAAAGCATTTTTAAATCTTGACTGTGCTTGAGGAGAAGCATGTTTAATTAGAAGCATTAAGTTAGGGGAAAGGAGCCTTGGTGGCACAGTGGTTAAGTGCTTGGCTGCGAACCAAAAGTTCAGTGGTTCAAATCCACCAACCACTCCACAAGAGAAAGATGTGGCAGTCTGCTTCCATAAAGATCACAGCTTTGGAAACCCTATGGGGCAGTTCTACTCTGTCCTGCAGGGTCGCTATGAGTTGGAATTGACTCTATAGCAATGGATTAAGTTAGAGGAAGGATGGGGGGGGTCTTCTGGAAACATTGAAGGGTGAAGGGGTAAACTAGCTTGTGTTCCTCTGCTTCCACTTCAAACATAAGGTTTGCCTTATTGTGTGTCAGCATTGCTACTCATGGGCAACTATTTGAGAGATTTTGGCTCTCAAATAGAATTGAAACAGGCTGCTCAGCCATATTGAAAACCCCAATCAACACTCCTTCCCCCAACTCCTTGTCTTGCTAACCACAAGCTTGTTCTGAGCAGGAAGACGCAGCAGGTAGTGGCTCCGTCCACTGACTAGCCCTAGTTACACCTTGAAGCATGCACAGATTGAAATCACATCCTTCAACTGACCCCCCCCCCCCCAAATATAGGCATGGGAGGGCTAAAGACAGAAAATTCCAGGTACCAAACCCAACCCCCTGATGCCATTGGAAACAAAAAGCTCCCCAGCCCCCTTAGTCAGCGAGCACGTGGCCTTAAGGTCACTAGACCCCATGCGCTCCTTGTATGCGCAGACAATAAACTTGCCACTTTCTGTTTCCGTTGCTATCAGTGTCTGTCTTATTTCAATCCGCTAAGACAGGACAAGAACCCGAGTGGCGTTAGGTTACAGAATGACAAGGAGAGAACAAGGGGGAAAAGAGTGAGAAAAGCCTTTCCTTTGATTTAACTGAGACTGTGTGAATGAGGGACAAAAATAGAAAAGGGCTTCAAGAGAAGGTGGTGGGCTCAAGTATGTACTGAAAAGGGGAGGAGCACGCAAGGTTTCCTGGCTGTTAACTTTCTTCTAGCTACTGGCTGGGAGGAGTAGAAGCAGCAGCTACTCAGTCATGAAGTCATGGACTGACCGTCCTATTCTTTTCCAGTTCCTGTCGCCCATTCTTCCCATTTTCCCTGTCACTGTAAATTAGGACAGTCTCCCTAACTACCCTGCTGGCTCAGAAGATAAAATACAAACTCTTTTTAGACACTAACGATAAAGAGAGTAAGAAGTAGAAAATATAGTTAATAATATTACAAGTAATGATGGTGGTTTTTCCTGATACTCAGTATTAGAGGAACAAGCAAGAGTCTTGGAATCTGCAGATATGAGGGAACTTAGGCAAATAACGTATACTATCTGAAACCCTGGTGGCGTAGTGGTTAAGTGCTATAGCTGCTAACCAAAGGGTCGGCAGTTTAAATCCGCCAGGCGCTCCTTGGAAACTATGGGGCAGTTCCACTCGGACCTATAGGGTTGCTATGAGTCAGAATCAACTCGACAGCACTGGATTTGGTTTTTGGTTTGGTATCTGAGCATCAGTCAGATGGGACAAAAATAGCTTTTTACAGGATTATTCTTTTAAGGGTTAATTAAAATAATGCCTAGTACCTTGAGCACTGTAGGCATCCAATACAATTTTTCTTCCTACTCTCACCCTTTTCCCTTAGGCCTGCTCTTAAGGTAAATATACCTGCTAGAAAGATGTTCCCAGAAGTCTGTCATTCCTGCCCTCTCTAAATTAAATGCTAAATCTAACTATAGTATTCAGACTTAAACCCAAAGTAGACTTAATTAGAACCGAGGATTTTTGTTTTAGCCATTTTTGGAAGTTTCTGTGAGAGCTTACGAGCTTTATCCTTTAGGAAGACACTAAAACATCTTAAAAATTCCATTTGACTGAGGGTTCTTCATTAAAGCAGCTGGATAGCTAGGAGCAGTTGATTCTGGGAAGATGGCAACTGAAACTCAGCACCCTTCCCTTCTCTCAGGTTTAATCTCTCATCTCAGGCAAACAGCTGCTGGAATCTCCAAGTAGCAGGGTGCAAAGTTAGACTTGGGTTCTATTCTGATGGTAAGATCTGAGCATGACCCTGGAGACCAGTCTCAGAGTCACAAAACAATGACAGGAATTGTGCTGTATCCTTGGACTATGTCAGCCAGTTGGGATCTGTATCCCTTCCCTCCCCTCACCCCTTACCTTTGCCCCTGTATAAGTATTCCCGGTCTCATTGGTCCCCAGGAGGCCAAGAAAAAACCACTTGATTTGTGAGAAAACCGAAAAATCAGAAATCTGTAAATTTTTCCCCAGATGCTTCATCAAGGGACTGAGGTCGGCTTGCTTCTACACACCAGCCCACGGTGGATGTCTTAGTTTCCTAGAGCTGCCACAACAACATATCACAAACTGGGTGGCTTTCAAGAACAGAAATTTATCATTTCACAGTTCTGAAGGCTAGGAGTCTGAGATTAAGGTGTTGACCATGTTGATTCCTTCTGAGGCTTTGAAAGAGAATCTATTCCATGCCTCTCTGCTGTTAGCTCCAGGCATTCCTTGCCTTGCAGCTGGGTGTCACATGGTGTTCTTCCTTCTGTGTATCTTCTCTTTTATAAGGACTGTAGTCGTACAAGATTAGGACCTACTCTATTTTTTTTTTTTATTCTAATATAGCTTCATATTAACTGATTATATCTTCAAAGACTCTATTTCTTAACAGGGTCACATTCACATGTACAGAGGCTAAGACTTCAATATTGGAGGACACAATTCAATCCATTATAATGGGCAAGACCTATTTCATTATTTACAAGACTGTAGTCATTAACCTGTTGACCAGTTGCCATCAATTCTGACTCATGGCCACCCTAAGTGTGTCAGAGTAGAACTGTGTTCGATAGTGTTTTCAATAGCTGATTTTTCAGAAGTAAATCATCAGGTCTTTCTTTCGAGGGACCTCTGGGTGGACTGTAATGTCCAAGGGAGTGCTTTAACAGTTTGCACCACCCAGGGACTCCTAAGGTACTGAAATAAACAGATCTGAGCTTCACTGAGCCAACTAAGAAACATAACAGACTGAAGGAGCTCAGTGGTCAGAGAGTGACCTGTCAGGTAAGATGTAATAGGAAGAAGTAGTCACTTCATTCATTATCTGATAATGATCAGTTAAATTATGCAAATTGTCAGAGATTTTTGTCTAGAGATGGGGAGGAGCAAGCAAACTTAGTAATTTTGTAAGATCAACAGTGAGAAAACATTTTGAAAAGGATAAAGTTGTACCAAGTCCAGCTCACTTAGTAACCACCTACAAAATATACAGAACCCACAGAGTTACTAGAGACAAAAGACAATTTGATAAGAAAAACAATAACATTTAAAGAGGTTCAAGTGCAGCAAATATACACACATATACACACCCATGCACATAAAGACATTCTACATGTTAAATTCTTGATTTCCCATCTCGATGGTTTGATATATGAATTCAAAGAGAGGATGGTCACTGCTGAGATTAAAATTAGTGGCCTAGAAGACCAAGTGGAGGATACAACTGAAGTGATGAGAGAAAACAAGAGATTCGTAGAATAGATACAGGAACTTACACAAATAGAAGAAACAAGCAATGCTTAAATAACAGGTAGAATTATCTCTAGGATTAAAGGAAAAAAAAAAAAAAATCCTGATTGAAAAGGCTCACAGAGTCCAGGGAAAGCTGATGAGAAAATTCTAACCAAACCACAAATGAGACAAAACAGTAATGATCAATGTATATTGATAAATAGCTATGTGTACTTACAGCAATAAAACTATATAGAGATATATATACATACTTTTTGGGAATATTTACCAAGGTATCAGTCAGGTGGAGGGAAACTACAAGGGATAGTGTAGTGCCCCAGAGCTAGTAGCCACCCCTGGTCCACAGGGCTGAAGGGAAAGAGTAATTAGAAGAATCCAGATACAGAGAAAAGTATGTGGTACCACCCCATAGCAATACCACAGAGAGGAAGCTGGAGTAATAAATAGCATAACCTCATTCTTCTCTTGCCTTTTTATACCTATAGTGCCTTCCATTGACTGAACTCAGCAAAAAAGTCAGGGGTTAAGACTGGGCTGGGACTAGACTGGGGCTCGAGAGGTGCCAAGAACACCAAATTTAAGGAGACACTCTAAGTTTTGTGCAAGTACAGGTTCGGCACTGAGAGTCAGTGCCTCTGTGATCTTTAAGGTTGTGTGTCAACTTGGTTGGGCCATGATTCTCAGTGGTTTGGCAGTTATGATGTAGTGTGGCAGTCCCATGATGATGAGATCACTTCCATGATGAAATCTGATATAATGTGATCACCTCCAGGATGGGATCTGCTGAGTAGCCAATCAGTTGTAACAGTTTCCTTGGGGGTGTGGCCTGCATCAAATATTAAGTAGGCATTCTAGCAAGGCTGTCAAACTTTTGCTCACTTTAGATACTGCAGCTGGCCCCTGTTCATCTGACCTCTGGTTCTTGGGACTTGAGCTAGCAGCCTACCTGTGGTCTTGCCAGCTGATCCTGCGATCTAAGGACTTGTTGCTCTTTGCAGCCTGTAAGCAAGAGCCCTGCCAATCTTGGGTTCGCCAGCCCCTGCAGCTACGTGAGTCAGGAGACACCTCCAGCCTGACCTATGGGTTTGGGACATTTCAGCCTCTACAATCAATATTTAAGTATTACTTGTTTCTTAGTATTTGTGTAAATCTCTTTAAAAAAAAAAAAATCTCTTTACGTAGATATTTATACGCATTACTGGTTTTGCTTCTTTGAGAACCCAGCCTAAGACAGCCTACTTAAAATTTGTGCCCTAGGTACCTTTCTTGCCTTACAGGTTCCAACCCTGGGATAAGAGATATGATCTATAGAAGTCAACCTTCCAGAGCACAGAGCATGGTAATGAGTAAATCTGAGCGTCAAGTGGAAGGTATTTAGCAAAAATTGTTAGGAAGTTCTTACAGTAAGTTGAAAATCTGTGGCTTCCATTTCACCCACTTCATCCACTGCATTTGATACAGGAACAATACCTGGCCAGGTTAGATTCCTTCTAAGTATAACTTTAAAAAGTTAAAAAAGCATGAGTCTCATAAAAATATAAAATGAACACGTGTCAAATATTTTATTCAACTTGTTAATTAATAAGGAAAGAGTAAGATGTTAAAACTAGTTCAAAGGAAAAGGAGGATGATGTATACAGTCAAGGCAGTAAAAAGAATGCTAAAATTAATGTGATAATAAATACTTGGGCCACAGGACAAAAAATTGTAAAATTTGGGTTATCTTTCTATCAGATGGAAATCAGTCAAATGTCTACAGATAAAATTCACTTGCATTGCTATGGACAAGGATCATTTGCATTACTGTTGGTTTCCTACAAGTTAACCTCTACCCCTGACTTGAAAGTCAATCAAAGGTGCACAACCTTATAGAATTAATTAATTCATTGAACATCCATGAGACAATTCCTAGCACTCCACTGAAAGGACACCTTTTTTACCTCCAAGTACTGGATGTATGTATATATTTAGTGGAGCCCTGGTGGTGCAGTGGTAAAGCACTTAGCTGTTAACTAAATGGTTAGTGATTCAAACCCACCAGCTGCTCCACCCTCTGGAGAAAGATGTAGCAATCTGCTTCCATAAAGATTTACAGCCTTGGAAATCCTATAGGGTCCCTATGAGTTGGAATTGACTCAGCGGCAGTGGGTTTTCATATATATTTAACATTTCTTCATCCTGAAATCCATTCAGTTATTTAAAGACACCAGAAGTATCTCATTTTTTCCAGGAGTCAGGTACCCAGAATTGGACACAGGTTTGGTCTTAGCTGGACGGTGTTTTATTCCAGTACTCAGAGGGAAAATCAAAAGCAGCTATTATTAAAGCTGAGAGGATAGTATTACATGTAAATCCTATTTGCCGCTCATTTGACTCTAAAGAAAATCTTCTTTATGTATTTTCTCTGCCCAGAAAAGAAGTGGGACTGTGCATGTATAGGACTATAGCAGTGGGATAACAAGAAGAAAGAGACAAAGGGCTGGTCAGGCAAGTAGTGCACAATGGCAAAGATTCCAAGGTGGCATTTAGTTTGTCAACACGCCTAGAGAGCCAATAACTAATTTGATTCAAACACTACACTTTTGTGTGAACAATAAGTCCAGAATCAAAATATGGGCTGTTTCAGATATTAACTACGTACGTTTAGTGCCAACAATCGGTAACTAGATGCCTCTAAAGACAGTTCTATTTTGCTCCTTTTCTTTATTTTTCTCTCTCAGCATCCTTACTATCTTGCCCCTTTCCTCTTTTCTTTCACAGATCTGCTTAGACTTTAGAGGTTAAAAGGACCTTGAAGATTTTCTAGACCAGAACTGTCCAATAGAACGTTCTGCAATGATGGAAATGTTCTATGCCATTCAATATGGTAGCTGCCAGCCTCATCGTGGTTATTGAGCACTTAAAATATTTCTAGGGCAGAGTTTCTCAACTTCAACACCACTAACATTTTGGGCTGAATAATTCTTTGTTATGCGAGGCTTCACTGTAGCGTTACAGGGTGTCTAGTAGTATCCCTGGCCTCCATCCCCAATTTAACAACCAGAAATGTTTCCTGACATTGCCATGTGTCTTCTGGGAGACAGAATCACTCCTGGTTGAGAACCTGGTGTAAGGTGACTGGGGAACTGAATTTTAATTAAAATTAAAATTTAAATAGTCATATATGGTTAGTGGCTACTGTATTGAAGAGTACAGTACAACCTAGACTATATCTATTCTTCTTCCTCCTTACCAGCTAATGCTCCAATTCCCCTAACATACCTTTGAAGTTTCTGGTTTCCTTGCTTATCTGCTGGTTACAAAAAGAAGCCTTTTAAAAAGAATTTCCTGCACCTGCATCATTGTAGTTTTCCCTTTCACTTCTCCCCCTTTCCCAGTCCTTTGAAGTTATTCGTCATTCTCTAGCTTACGGGGGGGGGGGGGGCGGGGAACGAGGGGAACACCTTATTGCCACGGAGCCCATCCCAACTACGTGTGGCAACCCCCTGTGTCCCATTCCCCAGTCTGGGTGTCCCTAATTCCAAGTCTATCATCTTTCTAATTTCATTTGCTTTTCTTTTTTTTCATTTTATTGTGGTAAAATGTACATAACAAAACATTTGTCATTTTAACCATTTCTAAGTGTACAATTCAGTGACATTAATTACATTGACCCCAAACAGAAACTCGGTACTCCTTAAACTATAATCTCATTTGCTTTTAATCAAACCAGACCCCATTGTTAGTCATTAGAATGCTGTCTGCAGTGGCCCCTGAAGTCACTTCCTCATGGGCCTTACGGCCTGTTTCCTAGGGTCTTACCACTCAAAGCGTGGTCCTGGGCCAGCAGTATGGGCTTCACCTGGGAACTTGTTAGTCATGCTGGATATTAGGCTCTATCCCAGAGTTACTAAAGCAGCCTTTAATAAAATCAGCGTTTTCACAAAATCTCCCAGTGATCTGTTTGCATGGTAAGTTTTGAGAAGCACTGCTCTAAGCCACGCTCCAACGCTGTTTCTCCCCTACCATCAATGTTCCTCATTACCACACCTAGATTTCGGACATATCATGTAGTGTATCAAACACTGGGCCAGGTGCTGGAGTAACAGTGAATAAGACTGCCAAGGGGCCTACCTTAAGAATCTTAGTCTAGGGTAACAGTTCTCAAACTGTAAAAAAAAATGTTAGCACATCACAATTACTTGGAGGGCTTGCTAAAACAGATTGCTGGACCCTACCTCAGGGGCAACACTTTGAGGATTACTGGTCTAGAACAATGTTTCCCAAACTCAAGGGTACATAATGGAAGCTTGCTTTAAATGTAGATTTCTTGAGCCCATCTCAGAGATTTTGATTTACTAGGCCTGGGATGTGTGGGCCCAGGAATGGACACTTTTTGTAAGCTCCACAGGAGATTCTAAGGCAAGTGTTCTGTGGAACACACTTTCAGAAATGTTGGTCTAGTGGGTTGCCAGTATTGCTGAGATAATACATTCACCATGCTGAGTAGGTCCCATTTAACCCTGTTCTCCCAGCCCCTGGCAATCTTCTCATTTAACTTCTGTTGACTTCCCCGTGTGCGCTCCACAGGAGCTGTTTCAAACTCTCCCGCTCTGCTTAAACTGCTGACCTCACCCTGCCCACCAGTTCCAGGAAGAAGAGGAAAGAAAAATCAGTTGCAGCTGGAAATAGGAGGAAAACAAAAACAGTTGCAGCTGTTACCTGAGAGTACTTCCTCTCATAAGTGTTTCTTAAAATTTCCAGTTCCCGTGTGGGTGGCCAGGGCACATTGGTCACCTCTGAATCCATGCTGTGAGAAATTCAAAGTGGGGTTACTTTTCAGTGCCGTGAAAAGAACATTGGCTGGAGATAAAAAAAGGCCACAACAGGGCGGATGACCCAGTAGCAAGGTAAGCATGGGATTACTTGTGCGTACTTATTAATCTATAGTGAACAATTTCACATGGGTTTTACTATATCTTTGCTGTGAAACTCATGTGAATCCATGTGATCTTTGTAGTGAAACCCACGTGAAATTGTTCACTACAGATTAGTAAGTAAACACAAGTAAGCCTGTGCTTACCTTGCTTACTGGGTCATCGACCCCCTGTCAGGGATTGTAAATTTGCAAAGAGGTTTTGATTTGTAGGAAGGTGCTGTAGGATTGGGAGAGAGACAGATATCAGCCATTTCTAGAAGGAGAATATTTGATGTGGTGAAAAAATGTGAAATTGTTCACTACAGATGATCTGGTAAGCAAGGTAAGCACCATGCTTACCTTGCCTATTGGCTAATCCACCCCTAGGCCAAGATGGAAACCCTGGTGGCGTAGTGGTTAAGTCCTGTGGCTGCTAACCACCAAAGGGCCGGCAGTTTGAATCCGCCAGGCGCTTGGAAACTCTATGGGCAGTTCTACTCTGTCCTATAGGGTCGCTATGAGTCGGAATTGACTTGATGGCACTGGGTTTGTTTTTTTGTTTTTTTTTAGGCCAGTATGCTACAGCCAGTTCTGTTAACTCAGGATGGTTCAAGCAAGACTGACCCTCAACTCTCTGAAGTAGAGAAAATAGTTTTTCTCCAGTGTTTTAACATTAGAGAGAATATATTTTCTTGTTTGTTTTAGTATAGCTACATAAGCTATGATTAATCTTTAGTCTTCAGAAAATGATGCAGGTTCTGTTCAAGATATGGCTGAGCAGCCTGTTCTACTCGTAACAAACACTCTAATACCTTACAACATGTTTTCTCCTATTCATGATGGGTGATTGAGAACTCGACATAACTGACGCCATAACGATGCTCTAAGTAATCTCTAAAAGCATTTTTTTATTGCACCAGCTGCACCGGTCTCTTCCAAAGGGGTGTGGTGCTCTCTCAGCTCCTGGGGCCTTGGTCTCTCTTCTCTTCTTTGTCCTCTTGAGAAATGGCCTTCAGCCTACAAGATGGCAGCTAGAAAAGCTGCCTGACTTTCTTAACCTACAACTTCCTTTCTTGCTCCCTATCTCAGCCAGAGTGGACGTGGCAAAACAGTTCCACTAGCCGAGAGATTCTTATGTGAGTTTTTTCAGCCTCTTACAAACATACTGATTAGAGTCCAGATGTCTGACATGCACGTCTTTAGTTTAATAAAGAGTTTCTTGTAGTTGTTTTGTGATGTATAAGACCATCTGTGGACTGCGTGATCAAAACATTAGGTAGCCCTGACCCTTCCCCTGTAAAACTCTCCCACTAGCTCTTTAGAATTAGACAGAATTTGGGAGAAATTTACCCCCCCCCGCCCCCGGTCTCTTGAATACTGGTATTCAATAAAGCCTTCTTACTGCTTACCTCCTCCTGTCTCAGTATTGGCTTTGAGGCAGGCGGCTGGAACCCGGGGATTTGCAGTAACATCTCTAGGTCTCAGATTTTCCATCTACAGAAAGGGGAAAATTTTAAATGATTTTTTTTCCTAAGATTTCAGATGACTCTACCAGATCTAGCACTTTAAAGTCCTAAATTTCTTCTTCCTTACTGTTTCAATTTTTTAATCAAAAATGTTTATTGTTTTCTATGTTCTATAACTGTGCTCCCATTGCTGCTGAGTTGATTCTGACTCATAGTGACCCTATAGGACAGAGTAGAACTGCCCCATAGGATTTCCAAGGAGTGGCCGGCCGGTGGATTCAAACTGCTGACCTTTTGGTTAGCAGTCAGGGAACTGCTGTGTCATCAGGGCTTCGTAATTGTGCTAGGTACTAGGAATTTAACAGTGACAAGAAAAGACTTGGTTTCTGCTGACTACCTGTCCAATCCTCCACTCTGGGCAGGTTCAACACTAGGAAGGGCTGGAAGAGCATTCAATCTAAGCAAAAGGTGATCTGTATTACTCTATTCCTAGGCTAGTCCACAGGGTCCAGGAGAGTGAGACCAGGCCTTCTCCCCGTTCCTGGTTTCTTCCCTGCAGCAATGGTGACTGCTTAGTAAAACCAGGGGTTACCTGCCGAAGATTGAACCACAAGCACAGCGCAGGCACTGACCAGTGAGAACAAACTCTATGGCTGCAATGAAATAGCACTCCTAGACTTACTCCCTTGGTTGCTAGGTTGTGGGGAAGTGTGGGGGATTCCAGAGGGGGAGGCTCGTGTAACCATGGCAAAAAGTCAAGTCTTGGGGGACCTGGGGAAGATACGTTTACCAATTTCTAGAGAAATATTTCAATATTCTAACTACAGGGTGGCCATACTGGTGTGTTGCTACTGAATATCAACCCTAAGTAGAATAAATGAGGCAATGTGGACGTATATACAGCTCTGTGATTTTCAACTACACTGGCCTTTCCAGAGTCATCAAGAGGAGCCTGCTTCGATGCGAGCTATTAAAGGAGCAAGGTGGGAAAACTCACCTTTATCACTTCCTCCTTGCCAGCCTTTTCCGTGGCACTTCCTTTCTGACCCTAACCATCCAGAGTTAGGTCAGACCTTATCCATGGCCACTTGGGTCCAAGTCATTGGGTACCAGCCACAGGCTCAGGAGTCTGCACAACTCCCTGCACTTCAGACTAGCCAGCATCTCCCCTGCCCCTGCCCCTAGCCCCCTGGGGTCAGGTCATAAGCTAAAAGGACTCTGTCCTTCATGAACTTCTTGTGCAGCCTTCCCTGATCACTAGCCACTAGAGCTGGTGTCTTCACAAGTTAAGACTCGGTCCTGCCAGCCCCTGATGGCTCATTTTCCCCTGTGGGTTAGTCAATTCTCTACAACATCTTACAAAATTCATGGAGCTCTGGTAGTGCAGTGGTTAAATACTCAGCTGTTAACTCAAAGGTGAGCAGTTCGAACCCACCAGCAGCTCTGTGGGAGAAAGATGTGGCAGTTGGCTTCCATAATGGTTACACCCTTGGAAACTATAGACAGTTCTACTCTGTCCTACAGGGTCTCTCTGATTCAGGATTGATTTGATCGCTATGGGTTGTTTTTTTTTTTTTTCTTAGTTAGCATGCTTAAGAAGCCCTATAGAGTTGCTATGAGTCAGAACTGACTCCATGGCAACCGGTTTGGTTTTTGGTTTTTAAAGGAGCCCTAGTGGTACAAAGGTTTAAGTGCTCAGCTGATAACTCACCATCTGACCTCTACCTCAGAGGGATCAGCTTTGGGCTGATCCTGATTCTCACTCAACCCTCCTAATGAATTTAGGTGGCTTCTGATGCTACGAGATTACAATACTTCATTTTGTATTCTCAATTTTGGGTTCTTTTTCTTAAAGAGGGCTCACAAAAGCTTTAGGACCAATAAAACCTGGATTTGCCTCTGCTCATGGGGCTAATATTTTATTGGGAGATGAAAGACAATAAACAAATATAAAATAGTCAAGAGATGGCAAAGCTAAGAAGAAATATGAGGCAGGGTTAGAGGACAGACAGCACAGGAAGTGTGATATTTTAGATAGAATGGTCAAAGAAGACCTTTTTTTAAAAAAATCATTTTTTACATTTTTACTAGAGACTTCATTTGGATTTTACCAGTTTTTCCACTAATGCCCTATTTCTGTTTCGGGTTCCAGTTTGGGATACCACATTCCATTTAGTCATCATGTCTCCTGTGTGTCTTCTGATCTGTGACAGCTTTCCAGACTTTGTTTTTTTATGACCTTGAGAATTTTGAAGAGTACTTAGTCAAGTATGTTGTACAGTGTCCCTCAACCTGGGTTTCTTTAATGTTCCCTTATGATTAGACTGGGGTTATGGATTTGAAGGAAGAACACTGCAAAAGTGAAATGCCTTTTTAATCACATCATATCACATAGTAAAAGTTTAACAACATAACTTAGTACAGGTGATATTAACCTTGGTCACTTGGTTAAGGTGGCATCTGCCAGGTTTCTCTACTGTAAAGTTACTGTGTGTGTGTGTTTTCTTTTTCCATACTCTGTTCATTAGAAGCAAATCACTAGGTCCAGCTACACTGAAGGGGAAGAAAATTAAGCCCCCTCTCCTCGAGAGAAGAGTATCAAGAATTTGTGGACATATACTCTAACAGACGTGTAGTGGTATCTCATTGTGGTTTTAATATACATTTCCCTAAAGACAAATGATTTTAGCATATTTTCATGTGCTTATTTACCAACTGCATTCCTTTTTGGTGAAGTGCCTATTTAGATCATTTGTTCATTTTTAATTAGGTTGTTCATTTCTTAACTGTTGAGTTGTAAGAATTCTTTACATATTCTGGATACAAGTTCTTTATCAGATATGTGATTTGTAAATATTTTCCACTGGTCTGTGGCTTTTTAAATCTCTTAACATTGACTTTACTGAACAAAGTTTTTAACTTTGAGAAAATCCAGTTTACCAGTGTTTTATTTTATGGAATGTGCTTTTGATGTTGTATCTAAAAATCCATTACCATACCCAAGCTCACACATACTTTTTTTTTTTTGAAGCTGTATAGTTTTAGGTTTTCAATTTAAATCTATGATCCATGTTGAGTTAAATTTTGTATAATGTGTAAGGTATGTGTTGAGGCTCTTTTTTATTTTTATTTTTTGCAAATGGACATCCAGTTGTTCATTTTTAGTATAGCTTTAATTAGGTAGCATAGATTCTCCAATTTTGTTCTTCTTATAATTGTTTTGGACATTTTAGCTACTTTGCCTTTCCATATAAATTTTAGAATCAGTTTGTTGATATCTCTGAAAAAAAAAAAGCCTTCTGAAATTTTCATAGAAATTATGTTAAACCTATAGATAAATTTGGAGAGAACTGACATCTTAACAATATTGACTTTTCCAGTCAATGAACACAGTACAGCTCTCCATTTATTCTTTATTTCATCAGTGTTGAGAAGACTGCTTTGATAAAGTGACATCTGAATTAAGACCTGAATTAAATGAGAGGGTGAACCATGGGGGTATTTAAAGGAACAGAAATCTAGAAAGAGAGCATAGTAAGTGCAAGGACCCTGAGGTACAATGTGCTTGGAGTGTTCTAAGAACAGCGAGGAGGCCACTATGGCTGGAGTGGAGTGACGTGGGGTGGAAAGGGGTAGAGGATGAAATCACAGAAGTAGCAAGAAACTAGATTATGTACGGTTTTGCAGGCCACTGTAAGGCTTCGGATTTTAGAGTGAGATGGAAAGTCATTTGAGGGTTCTGATCAGAGAAGTGACACCTGAATTATTTCATAAAAGGTTACTCTTCGTGCTTTCAGAATAAAGGATTGATAGGGAAAAGTGAAGCAGGGACAGAAGCAGATAGGTCATGGTGACAATTACAGTATTTCAGCAAGAGATCGTGGCTTAGACTAGGATGCTAGTTGAGGTAGTAATAAAATGTTGGAATATAGATATATTTTAAAGAGAGAGCTCATGGAGTTTGCTGAAGGTTAGAAGTGGACTGTGAGAGAGAGAAGTCAAAGGTGATTCCAGGTTTTTGGTCTAAGCAACTGGAACAGTTTTCTTTAGCTGATTTGGGAAAGACTGGGAGGAGAAAGTCTGGAAGGTATTTATCTAATTTAGACAGAGCAGGTGGGGACATCTGTGATTCAGTGGTATAAGCCTCACCATCTAAGTGGGAGAAAAGGGTTCAATTCCTGGCCAATGCATCTCATCTGTAGCCAACACCTGTCAGTGGACACTTGCATGTTGCTATGATACCAAAGAGGTCTCAGTAGAGCTTCCAGACTAAGACAAACTAGGAATTAAGTCCTGGCAATCTAGTTCTGAAAATCAGCCAATAAAAACTCTATGGATCACAATGGTCCAATCCACAACTGACTATGGGGATGGCGCAAGACCAGGCAGCATTTTGTTCAGTTGTGTATGGGGTCGCAGTGAGTCAAGGGCCAACTCGACAGCAGCTAAAAACATCAACAAGGCAGCATCGAAAAAGATTCTTTATAAAACTTTTATGCACCATTGGATTTTGAGCACAGAATTTAAGATTTTGAAGCCTGTGTTCTGAGTATAGAGCCCTGGTGGCACAGTGGTTAAGAGCTTGGATGCTAACCAAAAGGTCAGCAGTTCAAAACCACCAGCTACTCCTTGAAAACATTATGGGGCAGTTGTATTCTGTCCTATAGGATTGCTATAAGTCAGAATCAACTCAGTGGCAACGGGCTTGGTTTGGTTTTGGTTACATTCCAATAGCAACTATCTGAGGTAAACAACAGCCTGTGCATTGTTCCCTGAATGTGGTTGGCCAGGGGAATGGTACAGACAGAAGACATGCTTCAGGAGTATGTAGGAATGGGTGTTATCTCAGTCTGGGGGTAGGGAAGGCCTCGCTGAAGATTATCTATTTTGTTTGAGACTTAAAGGAGTTATCCAGAGGAGGGAGGTAGGATTTGTAGGGATGGCAGATTAATCTGCAAGTTAGAATGATGAGTACGTACAAGGATCCAGAAATGAGAGGATGTATTTGAGGAACTAGAGAAATCACATATGAGAAGAGCCGGGAGAGCCAAAAGGAATGTTGTGAAATCAGCAATAGATTTTATCCTGATGATCAGATCCTCAGGTTTACAAATCAGTGGTTGCTGGTTAGAAAATGGATTGGAGGGGTCAGTAATCTAGGCCCTATGACTAGTCAGGATGCCATTGCAGTAGTCTTGGGGAGGGACGAGGTGCAACAGTCTGTTCAAACTTGAGAGATATTTAGGACCTAAAAAAAAAAAAAAATTTTTTTTTTTTGTATATGGCAGGTGAGAAGAGAGGGGCATTGAGGATGGCTGCTAGGTTTCTGAGGTACTAATATAGGTGTACCAGTCATTAAGTATCGTCTCTTAGCTCCAACCTACCTTTCTGTATTCAACTGTGTGAAGTTGGTGTTTATAGTCTGCAAACCACATTTCTGCTTTGCCATAGGTGGCACCAGAGGGAGACTACAAGGCTGGAGGAGAAAGAAGGAAATGCCCCTTCTTGACTGCCTGCTGTTGTCATCAACGCGGCAATGCTTCTTCACCCCAGCCAACATCAGCAGGTCCTTCCCATAGCAGCAGTTAAATGCAGTTTTCAATTTTTCCCACATTTGCATAATCAGCCTCATCACACCTCCTCAGAGCCAACAGCACCCGCCAGCTGGTACTCCTTCTTCAAAGATCTAGATCTCACATCTATGAAATGCTTTCTTTGTACTCAAAAATTCCAGTATCACACAGCTGATTAATGCAATCACTGTACGCTAGTAAGAATTGGCAAAAGTCTTGTGATACATACATATATATATATATTTCCATCAACTGGAAAAAAATGAATAGCTGGTGAGGCTGCTTATGTACAACCAAACACCCCATGGGATTTGGCTCCTTGGTTCGGTGGTTTAGGGTTATGGTTTCATGGGACATGCCAGTTAATTGGCTTAATAACATGTTTAGTGCTTTTGTTCTACCTCCTAGTTTGTTGTATAATGCCTGGGGTTTTTAAAGCTTGCAAGTAGCTGTTCAAGGTAAAACAATTGGTTTCTATTCACCTGGAGCAACAGAGGAAGAAGGAGAATCAAGCATAGGAGAAAATGGAATGTGTGTCTAATTGTCTCCATGAACAAGTGTGCCCTTTGTCATGAGACCAGAACTTGATGGTGTTTGGCTACCATTACTGAACGTTGTAATCAAAGATACTATAGAAGAATTCTGATCAAAATTGGGAAAATGCAGAACAGAATTTCAAATTCTCATGGAATCCATTCTTTCTGGAGCCATGAAGGCTGGATGAACCCCTGAAACTACTGCCCTGAGACAATCTTTAAACTTTAAAACAAAAATATCCCCTGAAGTCTTCTTAAAACCAAACAGTTTAGCTTAACTAGTAAAGAATGTCTACCTTGAGTGTTGTGCTCTTTTAAGATCTATCTGTATGGAATCAAACTGACAACAGCAACTGGATAGACAGGAACCTTAGGGGGCAGTGAATTTATGTTAACAAGGGAGGAACAACTCAGAAAGGGAGGGTGAGAATGGCTGCACAACTGTAAGAATGTAATGAATGTCACTGAATTGTACATGTAGAAATTGTTGAATTGGTGTAAGTTTTGTTGTGTATAGTCTCAAGAATAAAAATTCTAAAACAACAACAACAAAAACACCTTAGTTATCAGCTGAGAAGCATTTCCTCCTCAGAGGACTCAGTTTTAGCTCCTGGGGCCCTTCCTCTAAGTTTTGGTAATTCTAGCGTCTTCTCTTTGTTCTGCCTGTCCTTCCTGCAATTGCTACCTCCATGATACCTTAGAGTGCTATTGTTTTAATCCTTTACTCAGAATTCTTTGTTCAAATAATCAGTATAATTTACCTCCCCTGACTCTATCCTGATTGATACAGAAACTGCTACTAGGAGTGATTCCAGGAAACAGACCCTATACAATGGGATTTGGGGATTGGTTTGGCTGTGTCCTTGGGCTTGAATGCAGTGCTGAGCTCCTTGCTAATGGAAAATGAATGCTGGTACCCATGTCATGCAGAAGCATCATGATTAGTCAGGTTATCACCTGAAGTTGGTTGTGATAAAGTGCTTACTGAACCAAGTGCCCACATGCCTACTGCACTTGACTGTTACAGCAGTAATGATGAGTATAAGCACTGTGTGGGGTACATTCTCCCGAGTCCATGAAAGCACTTACAGGAAGAATATAACAAGCTCAGGTCCTTACCCTCTCTGCTAAAGTCTCATCAGAGAACCAGAGAACTTCTACGGCAGTCCTAAAAGCATTTATTTCTTCTTGTCACGGGGACAATATTGCTAAAAATCCCAAAATTTAATTGTTCTGGTTGTGAAACAACTACATCAGTTGAATTTATTCACTTTCCTGCCAAGTCTCTTACGTTAAAGTTAGGAAAATGATTGGGAAGGAGAGGGGCCCTAAAACTTAAGGGTGGGGACACATCTGGTTAGATTTAGATGGAGCTGAGAATTTTGAACTTCCACCACTTTGAACATCCTTTGACAGTGGAAGTAAACTGTTCTCCTTTGTCTGAGGAAATTAGCCTTCTCTTGCTTGCAAACTCTATCCACTAAGCCCATAACTAGGGTCAGATATCAGCATATTTCAGGGGAACAAGTACAAAGTCTAACCTAGAAGGAAGCAGCTTTAAGATTTTCCTAATTTATGCCTGCATAAACCTGGGGAATATGCATTGAAATGGATTTTAAGGAAGATGGAATATAACACTGAATTGGGCAAAATGCACTGACATGGGTGCACTTACCAGAGGTTCTGGATATAATGTATTAATTAGCTCATGCTGGTAGAAATGTTCTAACAATTTAGTGTCAGTTGATTGAAATTTGGACTCAAATATGGCCTCTGTTTAATGAGGATGAGATGCCAGAACCTCCCTAGGATAATGTGGAGGAAGGAACCCAAAGATTTAGGGAGATAGGAATGCTGAAATATACTTATCATGAGTAACTTACACACCCACCCCTCAACTACATCCTTGAGAGGATCCTGAGGACACTTCCATCACCAACATGTGGTGAAATACATTTGTGAGCATAAGCCAGGTATGACAGTGGGAAATCTCACTATTGAGTTGGGCTCCCCAATTTAATAGTAATGATGAAAGTTTTGGAGCATCAGAGGTCAAGTGGCAGTTCTTAACCACCAAAGATGAGGTGGGGCACATCTACTGCAAAAGGAAAGCAGCAACATTGTGGTAATGTTTTGACCTGAGAGATCTTTGGCAGGGGCTAACTGATTACGACCTCTCTAAAAATGCAATAAATAAGCTGCCTACTGAAATGATGCTTAATCTATGCAACAGGAAAACTAGGTCTAATGGCCAAAAACCTGACTTGAATGTTTGAAATGGACAGTCATGTCTTCCATTCCATTTCCAGACCATAAGCCGATTTACAGAAACAGAACCTCTTAGATTGAAGGGAAGTCAGGTCTCCTTAAGGCCCCTTTATCACTGCTACTAGTATGTATCTTCCTCCAAGTCTTCCTCAAAGGTTCCGGTGACCATTTACTAGAATAACTGTGTACCAAGGAAAAAGGAATACCCAGACCTTTTGGGATTATCAAAAACTGGCTAACTGACACTAATTCCTGGGCACCTATATCACTGCTGTCTACCAGTGACAGTGGTGGTCTATGTGGATCTGGTGATAATTGGAGTCTTACCCACATTTGAATCGACTCAATGACAACTAACAACAACAAGCCCAAGTTTGAAACACAGTGGGCTCAGTAAGTCTGCATACTCACTCTAGTTATTTCCCCAGTTCTTGAATGTATAATTGGGATAGACATGTTTAGACACAATGTTGTTAGTTGTGAGCTCAGACTCATGGAGACCTTATGTGTAACAGAATGAAATATTTCCATCTTCACGATTTTTGGCTATTGTGTCAATCCATCTCATTGAGGGCTTCCCTAATTTTTAATGGCCCTCAACTGAATGATGTCCTTTTCTAGTGATTGGTCTTTCCTGAAGATGTGCCGAAAGTAAGTGAGTCAAAGTCTCACCATGCTTGCTTCTAAGGAACATTCTGGTTGTATTTCTTCTAAGACTGACTGGTTCATTCTTCTGTCAGTCCATGACACTCAATATTCTTCACCAACACCACAGTTTGAATGCATCAATTCTTCTATCTCCCCCTTTTTTATTATCTAGCTTTCACATGCATATGAAGTGACTGAAAAGACTATGGCTTGGGTTAACGACACCTTAGTCATCAAAGTGACATCTTTGCTTTTTAAAACATTAAAGAGGTCTTTTGCAGACTAGACTTCCTGGCCCGACAGAGACTAGAGAAACCCCAAGAGTATGGTCCCTGGACACCCTTTTGGCTCAGTAATGAAGTCACTTCTGAGGTTCACCCTTCAGCCAGGGATTGGATAGGCCCATAAAACAAAACAAGACTAAAGGGGTACATAAGCCCAGGGGCAAGGACTAAAAGGCAGGAGGGGACAGGAAAGCTGGTAATAGGGAACCTGAGGTCAAGAAGGGAGAAAGTTGACACGTTGTCAGGTTGTTGACCAATGTCATAAAACAATATACTTTTAAACGAGAAGCTAGTTTGTTCTGTAAACCTTCATTTAAAGTACAATAAAAAATACATAAAAAAATAAAGAGGTTTTTTGCGGCATATTTGCCCAATGCAATATATTGTTTGATTTCTTGACTGCTGCTTCCATGGACATTGATTGTCGATCCAAGTAGAATGAAATCTTTAGACTACTACAATTTCTTCTCCATTTATCATGATTTATCAGTGGAGTTGTGAGGACTTTTGTTTTCTTTACACTCAGGTGTAACCTATACTTAAGTCTGGTAGGCCTTGACTGACAGAACACGGAACAATGGAGGACAAGCAGGTTGCTGGGGTTGAGGAGATAAAGATGAGTTTAGTTTTAGATATGTTGAGGTATCTGAGACAGTCATTTATGTGGAAATGTTCAGGAGAGTTGGATATACTAATTTGGACTTTAAGAGAACAACAGTGATGTGTATTTGGGAAATGCTGACAAAATAAATACATAATTAAAGCCATGGACTCGATGGCAGTGGGTTTTTGAATGGGGTGAAATTTGAAAGGAGGAGCAGCCAGAAAACCAGGAGGAGTTCTAGAGAATGCAGTGCCACCAAAGTCAAGGGAGGAGAACAGAGCTAAAGGAAGGAAGAGAATCAACAGTGTTAAATGCTGTACGGTGGTCAAGCAAGAGAAGGAATGAGAATGTCTGCTGGGTTTAGTTCCATGGAGGTCATTGGCGACTTAGGGGTGAGCAGTTTCAGTGGGAGTGAAGGGGTAAAAGTAGAAACTGCTGTGGGTTGAAAAATGACTGGGAGTGGTAAAAGAGATAGCAGAGGTACGGTGGATAAATAGTAAAGTCAATTCACTGAGATCGTTCCAAATAGATTAGATTTGCACTTCAATGAGATTATTTAAATACAGTCTTTTCAGTCTTATATAACTTTTTTAGATATGTTTCAATCTTTACTCACTTTTATCAAATAATGTGTAAATCCCCCATATATAACTATGTGATTAATATTACTGAGGTTAGGAATTAGGCCTGCAAGTCTAAATACCTAAAATATGGGAAACAAAAAAAAATGCTTCTAAGATACTATGTTTATCTTCATGGGCATCAGTGAGAATGCTTGGCTCCATTAGACTTTACAGCATTTTACTGAAGGTCAATGTTGTTGGTAGGTGCCATCAAGTTAGTTCTGACTCATAGTGACCCTATGTACGACAGAATGAAACACTGCCCAGTCCTGTGCCACCGTCACAACAGTTGTTATGCTTGAGTCAATTGTTACAGCTACTGTGTTAATCCATCATCTTGTTGAGGGTCTTCCTCTTTTTCACTAACCCTGTACTTTCCTAAGCATGATGTCCTTCTCCAGGGACCAATCCCTCCCTCCTGATAACATGTCCAAAGTATGTGAGACATAGTCGCTCCATCCTTGCTTCTAAGGAGCGCTCTGGTTGCACTTCTTTGAAAACAGATTTGTTCTTTCTTTTGGCAGTCCATGGTATATTCAATATTCTTCACCATCATCACAATTCAAAGGTGTCAGTTCTTCGGTCTTCCTTATTCAATGTCCAACTTTTGCATGCATAGGAGGCGACTGAAAACACAATGGCTTGGGTCAGGCACACCTTAGTCTTCAAGGTGACATCTTTGCTTTTTAATACTTTAAAGAGATCTTTTGCAGCAGGCCAACAGAAAACCATTATTGGTGTTGAAAGTATCCAACTCACTTCTTGGCCTGTAAAACCAGAAACATCTTGGCCTGTAGTAGGTCTTAATACATACTTGTTAATCAATAATGCATTCATGCTGAGAAAAACAGCAGTTACCTCGATCAGTACATTTAAGAGATTATTTTCATCTCATCTCGGACAAGTGCTATCAGCTTATTGCAGAAACGTATACCTGGCATTTCACACCTCCAGAGGGTAGTGAGCACTTGAACCATTATCTGGCCTCCTGTGATACCCACTGTTAACATCTGATATTATAAAACCCAACCTCACTGCTGTCTAGTTGATCCCAACTCATAGCGACCCTATAGGACAGAAGAGAACTGCCCCATGGGATTTCCAAGGCTGTAAATCTTTAAAGAAGCAGATTGCCACACTGAGCAGTTGGTGGGTTTGAACCACCAACCTTTTGGTTAGCAGCCAAGTGCTTTAACCACTGTGCCACAAAGGTTGACTTAATAAAAGAGGATTTTTGTGTAGTGGAAATATAAAATTAGTGTAACTTTTTTTTGACAGCAATTTGTTAATTCTATTAAAAAATTTAAAAAGTCTTTTTAAACAACTGCACTTCTAGAGCTTAGAGATACACCTGTACAAGTACACAAAGGTGAATGGACAAGGGTATTTAAAGCAGCATTGTTTACAAACATGGGAAAACTGGCAACAACTTAAGTGACCATAGGGAAGGTTACATGAATTATGATGCATCTAACTGATGGAATACTATGCAGCCATTAAAAAGAATGAAGTAGTGTTCTACCTGCTGCCATAGAAAAACCTCCAAAGAATAGTAAGCAAAAAGAGAAGGGTTGCATACTAGTAACTCATAAAGTTTTTATTGTTACAAGCATTTTACATTTATTAACTTTATGCATACTACAACCCTATGACGTGAGGACTATTGTTATCCCCATCTCACAAATGCAGAAACTGAAAGACAGTAATGTCAAGTTACTTGTCCGAAGTTACAAAATGAGTCAGAGGCAGTGTCTGGCTTTAGGATCAGTGTTCTTACCCAGTTCTATTCCAGGTGTGTTAAAAAAAAAAAAAAAAAGTATAAAACATATGGGTGGAGATAAATTAGTATGTACTCAAAAATGGCTCTAAGCATAGCCTCCAAACTGTTACCAGCTGCTTTCTCTTGAATGGTTTAAAGGAGGAGGAACATCTGAAAATACTTTTTATGTGATATAAGAAATTTTTTTTTTGCTTGTTTGCTTTCATTATGGCAGTATTATTGCTTTTATAACAATAAACTTTTATGTACAAAGGAAATGTCTCAACACATAACATCCAGTTATTTTTCTTCTGCTACTAGCAGCCAAGGAAGAAATTTAGCCATTTTCATCCTTGTTATATCATTCATTCTTTCATTCAACAAAAACATCTGAAGCATGCTAGGTTTTACTGCCCATCCCTGTCCTTAAAAAGGTCACCATCTAGTGAAAGAGACTGACATATAAACATGTAATTCCAAAGCCTTTATAACGGGGATATACAAAGGTGGGTTAGGGGGGTCACAAAGGAGAGAAGTCAATCTGTGGAAGGCAGGGAGGACACTGTGAAGGAAGGAAGGCAGCCTAGAGAGGAGGTAATGTTTCCCCTAAACACTGAAGAAAGAGTAAGAGTTCTTCAGGAAGACGGAGGAAGGGAGAGAAAAAGCATTCTAGATGGAGTGCATAATGGGAGTAAAGACAGAGAAGCATGAACCCACACGGTTCTTGTGGGGGCTTGGTGAGTGGGCATAGTTTGTCTTAACTGCAGCTTAGATATGGTAGATAGGTGCCTTAGAATTGACTGACTCATAACGCCCTTTACATAAGGGGAACAAAAACATTGCTGGGTCTTATATCATCCTCACAATCGCCAGCCATTGTTGTAGCTACTGTGCCAACCTGTCTCACTGAGGGTCTCCTTTGCCCTCGCTGACCTTCCACTTTACCAAGCATGATGTCCTCTTCCAGCAATTGATCCCTCCTGATGATGTTTCCAAAGCTGGTGAGTTGGACAATGTTCTGTTGTGATCCATAAGGTTTTCCTTGGCTAACATTTGGAAGTAGGGCACCAGGCCTTTCTTCCTACTCTGTCTTAGTCTGGAAGCTCTGCTGAAACCTGTCCACCATGGCTGAGCCTGCTAGTATTTGAAATACTGGTGGCATAGCTTCCAGCATCGCACCAACATGCAAGCCACTACAGTAGCACAAACTGACAGTGCTGCAGGTTAGGGAGGGAAATGTGAAGAGTGCCTCTGGAGATATAGGCAGAAGCCACCTCACCCAGGACCTTGTAGGCCATGTTAAAAACTTCACCCTGTGTGTTAGTTTTTCCTAGGGCATATTAGAACACAGGTATTCCTGGTATAACCCAAAAGATATAGATTAAGCATTTAGAGAAATAACTCAAAGTTCTCTTTCTTGGCACTAAAATTCTATATGATGCCATTTCTTTGCTTAAAATGACGATAACAATTTATTTCTGTTATATAAAGTTATTGTTGTTAGGTGTTACGGAGTTGGTTCTGACTCATAGGGACCCTACGTACAACAGAACAAAACACTGCCTGGTCCAACGCCATCCTCACAATCATTATGCTTGAGCCCACTGTTGCAGCCACAGTGTCAATCCATCTCACAGGGGGGTCTTCCTCTTTTTTGCTGACCCTGTATTTTACCAAGCACAATGTCCTTTTCCGGGGATTGGTCCCTCCTGATAACATGTCCAACGTATGTGAGACAAAGTCTCTCCATCCTTGCTTCTAATGAGCATTCTGGCTGTACCTTTTCTAAGACATTGATTTGTTCTTCCAGAAGTCCATGGTAATATATAATACCATCACTAAGTCCATGGTATTATATAATAATGGTTACTATTTAAGGAAAACTAGTTTTGCACTACCTTAACATTCACAGACATGAGGAGATCCATGCTCAGAGAGGTTAAATAACTGGCCCAAGAGCACACAAGTAATCAGGGGCATTTCTAGAAATCCCAGAATTGAAACTCAAGTTTTTTTTTTTTTAAAGGCTCTACAACACCTTCCCCCACGTGTCTGTCAGTTTGTCGTACTGTGGGGGCTTGTGTGTTGCTGTGATGCCGGAAGCTATGCCACCGGTATTCAGATACCAGCAGGGTCACCCATGGAGGAGAGGTTTCAGCTGAGCTTCCAGACTAAGACAGACTAGGAAGAAGGACCCAGCAGTCTACTTCTGAAAAGCATTAGCCAGTGAAAACCTTATAAATAGCAGCAGAACATTGTCTGATATAGTGCTGGAAGATGAGCCCCCCAGGTTGGAAGGCACTCAGAAGATGACTGGGGAAGGCCTGCGTCCTCAAAGTAGAGTCGACCTTAATGACGTGGATGGAGTAAACCTTTCAGGACCTTCATCTGCTGATGTGGCACGACTCAAAATGAGAAGAAACAGCTGTAAAAATCCATTAAGAATCAGAACTTGGAACGTACGAAGTATGAATCTAGGAAAATTGGAAATCGTCAAAAATGAAATGGAACGCATAAACATTGATATCCTAGGCATTAGTGAGCTGAAATGGACTGGTATTGGAAATGGACTGGTATTGGCCATTTTGAATCAGACAATCATATAGCCTACTATGCTGGGAATGACAACTCGAAGAGGAATGGTGTTGCATTCATCGTCGAAAAGAACGTTTCAAGATCTATCCTGAAATACAACGCTGTCACTGATAGGATAATATCCATACGCCTACAAGGAAGACCAGTTAATACAACTATTATTCAAATTTACGCACCAACCACTACGGCCAAAGATGAAGAAATAGAAGACTTTTACCAGCTGCTACAGTCTGAAATTGATCAAACATGCAATCAAGACGCACTGATAATTACTGGCGATTGGAATGCGAAAGTTGGAAACAAAGAAGAAGGATCAGTAGTTGGAAAATATGGCCTTGGTGATAGAAACAATGCTGGAGGTCAAATGATAGAATTTTGCAAGACCAACAACTTCTTCATTGCAAATACCTTCTTTCACCAACATAAATGGCGACTATACACAAGGACCTCGCTAGATGGAACACAGAAATCAAATTGACTATATCTGTGGAAAGATGACAGAAAAGCTCAATATCATCACTTAGAACAAGGCCAGGGCCTGACTATGGAACAGACCATCAAGTGCTCATATGCAAGTTCAAGCTGAAACTGAAGAAAATCAGAGCAAGTCCACGAGAGCCAAAACATGACCTTGAGTATATCCCACCTGAATTTAGAGACTATCTCAAGAATAGATTTGATGCACTGAACACTAGGGACTGAAGACCACACGAGTTGTGGAATGACATCAGGGACATCATCCATGAAGAAAGCAAAAGGTCACTTAAAAGACAGGAAAGAAAGAAAAGACCAAGATGGATGTCAGAGGAGACTCAAACTTGCTCTTGAGCGTCGAGCAGCTAAAGCAAAAGGAAGAATTGATAAAGTAAAAGATCTGAACAGAAGATTTCAAAGGGCCTCTCGAGAAGACAAAGGAAAGTATTATAATGACATGTGCAAAGAGCTGGAGATGGAAAACCAAAAGGGAAGAATAAGCTCCGCATTTCTCAAGCTGAAAGAACTGAAGAAAAATTCAAGCCTCGAGTTGCAATAGTGATGGATTCCATGGGGAAAATATTAAATGACGCAGGAAGCATCAAAGGAAAATGGAAGGAATACAGAGTCATTATACCAAAAAGAGTTAGTTGATATTCAACCATTTCAAGAGGTGGCATATGATCAGGAACCGATGGTACTGAAGGAAGAAGTCCAAGCTGCTCTAAAGGCACTGGCGAAACACAAGGCTCCGGGAATTGATGGAATACCAATTTAGATGTTTCAACAAACAGATGCAGCGCTGGAGGTGCTCACTCGTCTATGCCAAGAAATATGGAAGACAGCTTCCTGGCCAACTGACTGGAAGAGATCCATATTTATGTCTATTCCCAAGAAAGGTGATCCAACCGAATGTGGAAATTATAGAACAGTATCATTAATATCAGATGCAAGCAAAATTTTGCTGAAGATCATTCAAAAACGGCTGCAGCAGTATATCGACAGGGTACTGCCAGAGATTCAGGCTGGTTTCAGAAGAGAATGTGGAACCAGGGATATCGTTGCTGATGTCAGATGGATCCTGGCTGAAAGCAGAGCACACCAGAAGGATGTTTACCTATGTTTTTTTCACTATGCAAAGGCATTCAACTGTGTGGATCATAACAAACTATGGATAACACTGCGAAGAATGGGAATTCCAGAACACTTAATTGTGCTCATGAGGAACCTTTACATAGGTCAAGAGGCAGTTGTTCGGACAGAACAAGGGGATACCGATTGGTTTAAAGTCAGGAAAGGTGTGGGCCAGGGTTGTATTCTTTCACCATACCTATTTAATCTGTATGCTGAACAAATAATCCAAGAAGCTGGACTATATGAAGACGAGTGGGGCATCAGGATTGGAGGAAGACTCATTAACAACCTGTGTTATGCAGATGACACAACCTTGCTCGCTGAAAGTGAAGAGGACTTGAAGCACTTACTAATGAAGATCAAAGACCACAGCCTTCAGTATGGATTACACCTCAACATAAAGAAAAGAAAAACCCTCACAACTGGACCAATGAGCAACATCATGATAAACGGAGAAAAGATTGAAGTTGTCAAGGATTTCATTTTACTTGGATCCACAATCAACAGCCATGGAAGCAGCAGTCAAGCAATCAAAAGACCCATTGCATTGGGCAAATCTGCTGCAAAGGACCTCTTCAAAGTGTTGAAGAGCAAAGATGTCACCCTGAAGACTAAGGTGCACCTGACCCAAGCCATGGTATTTTCAATCACATCATATGCATGTGAAAGCTGGACAATGAATAAGGAAGACCGAAGAAGAGTTGATGCCTTTGAATTGTGGTGTTGGCAAAGAATATTGAATATACTGGGGACTGCCAAAAGAACGAACAAATCTGTCTTGGAAGAAGTGCAGCCAGAATGCTCCTTAGAAGCAAGGATGGCGAGACTGGGTCTTACATACCTTGGACATGTCAGGAGGGATCAGTCCCTGGAGAAGGACATCATGCTTGGCAGAGCAGATGGTTGGCGTAAAAGAGGAAGAACCTCAACGAAGTGTACTGACACAGTGGCTGCAACAATGAAGTCAAGCATAACAATGACTGTAAGGATGGCTCAGGACCGGGCAGTGTTTCGTTCTGTTGTGCATATGGTCGCTACGAGTTGGAATCGACTGGATGGAACTTAATAACACCACCACCACCACCTTGCTCTTTCACCCATCCCAAGCAGCTTGTCTTGGTATTGTTGATCCACATCTGAAACTTCTGAAGGGCTTCGACCGCCTACGAGAGAGACCGATAGTGCGTTCAAAATGAGTCCAGAGGCAACATACCGTGTTAACTACTCAGCCAGTCACCTGTATTTTGTTGCGGCAGTTATCTGGAGAATACGGGCTCCCTGCTTCGGTGCAGCGCCCCCTCTGCGGTACAAGCCCCGCAGAAAAACCCAACACGTGCACGCGCACAGGCGTGAGGCCGCAGCGTCTTGCGGTGGCGGTCCTTCGCCGCCCAAGCGCTCAGGTGCCCCGAGCGGTTCCTCCCAGGGTCTTCTACCCCTCCGCCACGGACCCAGGGTCGCCAGCCACCCTTCTCCAGGCCCTGTCCAACCCCTGCCCAGACCAAGCGCGGCGCGGCCCCTACCCTCTGACCTCACGTTGCACAATGCCCGAGCCGAGCCGAGCCTCCGGGGGTGTGCGCCCCAGCGTCCCTGCCCCTGGGCGGGGACGGGCGGCGGCCGTGCGGGGAACGGAGGCAGCAAGCGCGTAGCCGGCTCAGTCCACTGGTCCCGGCGGCGCGAATCCCACGGGAACCGCTGCTGCAGGCCCCGCGCCGCTCAGCCCCTCCGCCGGGCCCGCCCGCCGCTCCTCACAGGCCGCCGCCGCAGCCATGGCGGAAGTTCATAGACGTCAGCATGCTCGGGTTAAAGGAGAAGCCCCCGCGAAATCCTCCACACACAGAGATGAGGAGGAGCTGGGGATGGCGTCGGCCGAAACGCTGACGGTGTTCCTGAAGCTGCTGGCCGCCGGCTTTTACGGCGTGAGCTCCTTCCTCATCGTGGTGGTGAACAAGAGCGTGCTCACCAACTACAGGTAGGGCCGAGGCGGCCGAGGCCGCGGAGGAGGAGCGGGAGGCGGTGGCGGCGGCGGGGCGCTGGCTCCGTGGACTTTGGTTACCAAAGTTAAAGATGAACAAAGTTGGGCGGGAGCTGGGGAGGGCGGGCAGTTGACGCGCGCGGCCCGGAGCGGTGGCCGGGACAGCCTGGGTGGCGGAGCCGGGTTGGGGCGCGGGGCTGGGGCGAGGGTCCCTCTCCCCGGGCGGAGCTCGGTCGGACCCCGGTCGGACCCCGGGCGGAGCTCGTTCGGACCCCGCGCGCGTTTGCGGACACGTTCGGGCAGCGCCTGTCGTGCCCTTCTTGCAGCGCCACGGAAACCCTGCCTTAAGGAATGATGGAGCAAAGTTGCTTGGTGACTTTTTGGCCCCTGTGCATGCAAGACAGGGAGGAGAACGAGAGATGCCCTCCGTCCTCCCAGATCAGGGTCTGGGACTTTAGTGGTTCCCCGCGTTCGCTGACAGCCTGGAGGATGTGCGCATCCTCACGCCCATTTACGGTTATTAGGTTTGCTGTCACTGGGACTCTGAGACAGAAGTATTTTTTAAAAGGTGTGAAACTGTTGAAGACATGTGTGCCTTCTTGAAAAATCTGTTGCCTACAGTCGACTGAAATAATTGTAAAATCAGACAAGATGAGACAAGTGGCTGCCCAAGGCTACAAAATCAGCGGGGTTGCCTGCCAATCAGCTGGAATTTTTCTCACAAGCTTTTGTTTTGGATAAACTGCAGACGTTGGTGTGGACGGTATCAAAATACATTTAAGGTTGTCGATTCGGAAAGTGAATTCACATTTGGGTTTGCTGACTTTGTGCTCTTTTTTTCTTTCTCGTTTCTGTAGATTTCCCTCCTCACTATGTGTTGGACTTGGCCAGGTTAGTTGGACTCTTAAGCATTACGTGGTTTATGTTGTTGGAACTACTGTGTGTGTCTTTATATGTGGAACAGTGAATCTGTGTTCTCTATTTACAGATGGTGGCCACAGTGGCAGTTCTGTCGGTGGGAAAGGCGCTCAAAGTAGTCAAGTTTCCTGACCTTGACAGAAATGTACCTCGAAAGGTAAAGAATAATAATAATAAAATAAAAGTGATACTTTATTTTATGAAAATAAATCAGTATATGTATTTTTGGAAACCCTGGTGGCATAGTGGTTAAGAACTGTGCTGCTAACCAAAAGGTCGGCAGTTCGAATCCACCAGGTGCTCCTGGAAGCTCTATGGGGCAGTTCTACCCTGTTCCTCCATAAGGTCACATGAGTTGGAATCTACTTGACGGCAATGGGTTTTTATATGACTTTTTATTAGTTCTTTGCATACTTAAAAATTGCAGCTTTCAAATCGCCTGTTCGAGAGGGTATAATGGGGGTAAAAAATAAATGTAGTAATATATTTTAAAGAAGTCCAACACTCTTTAAAATTAAGAAGAAAATAAACTAGGAAGCTCGTGCTTTGTTTTCAGTTAATGTACACTTGTTAGGGGTACGGCAGTTTTACAGGTTCTACTTTCATTTAATCCAGCCAGTGTATCCTGCATTCGTTCTTCTTTGGGTTTATTTTCATATTCTTCGGCCTGCCTCTGCTTGATTCCACTTGAAGATGAAATAGCTTTTCTTTTTCTGCTGATCTTAGAACCATGGGCTAATGCATTATCATATTTTAAAGCAGGGCTTCCTCCTGGTTTGTTCTGTTTCTAGCCCCTGCTGGGAATTTGTGTGTGTAACAAACTCGGAGGTGATGCTAATAATGCTGGTTAGGGACCAATTCTGAGAACCACTAGTAGAGCAGTGGTTCTCAAAATTTGTTATGTATGAGAATCACCTAGGGATCTTGTTAAAATGTAGGTTTTGATTCAGTTTACCTGGGAGTGGATATGCAGATTCTCAGCAGGGGTTCAAACCTGAATGAACTGGTCGGAAGCCCTGTTTTAAAGCAAATGATGTTTCTGTCCAACATGATTTGATCATCTTTGTATTTCTGTTTCTTTTCCCCCTTTCCTTCCTACCTCTCTCACTTTCCGTTGTAGTAAAGCTGTTTATCCAAGAAGAGTTAATATTGTTTGGGTGCTTCATGGGGGGCAAAATTTCGTATGAGAATGAATCATTGGATTAAGTGGAAGGAATTTAATCATATAAACAAAACTGTTTGTTTGAAAGGACCTTGTTTTAGCTGTCTTTATTATTGAGTTTTGTTATCCCTTTTTAAATTTTCTAGACGTTTCCACTACCTCTACTATATTTTGGGAACCAAATCACGGGACTGTTCAGCACAAAGAAACTGAAGTATGGATAACTTTATTTTACCAGTGAGGTGTTAACGTATTCTTAAAACTGTGTTTGAATGTCAAGTATTTAACATATTGTTATGGATTCTGAATAAAATGAAAGGACTTGGGAAGCTTTTATTATTAAAGAGTGAAGAGCACACCAAAGGTTTTAGTTTAAACTCTTCATGTATGAAAAGAATGATGAGTTTCGTTTGTCTTGGGTTTTTTCTCCCACTTCGTAGATAAAAGAAAATCCCGCCTAGTGTGGTCTTAAAATGCTGAAAAATAATGTAATAGGAGATTTTTATTGTTTTTCCAGACCTTCTGTAATGAAGGATATATGCTATGCTTCCAGGATTTCAATTATTTAATACAGTTCTTAAATATGTTAGATAAATTCCACACAACAGAATCAGAGGGCGGGCACGAGAACTTTTGTAGTTTTTCGTTTAATGTGAAGTAGTTAAAATAAAGTCAGCTGGAACCCTGATATGAATATGATTAATATCTTTATACATGGCAGTACAGCTATGTTGTTGTTTGGTACCTTTGAGTCAATTACGGCTCATGGCTACCCCATGTGTCCAGAGTAGGATTGTTCCATAGGGTTTTCAAGACTGTGACCTTTCAGAAGCAGATGGCCAGACCTGTCTTCTGAGCTGCTTCTGGGTGGGTTAGAACTGCCAACCTTTCAGCTTGTAGTTGAGCGCATAACAGTTTGTGCCACCCAGGGACTCCAGGGTAACTGTGTTGTTGTTAGGTGGTGTGGAGTCAATTCTGACTTATCATGACCCCACGTGACAGAGAATAACTGCCCCATAAGGTTTTCTTGGCTGTAATCTTTATGGAAGCAGATTGCTAAGTCAGGGAGGGCCCGAATCACCATCTTTTCAGTTAGCAGCCAAGTGCTTGACCTTTGCGCCACGGCAACACTGTCTTATTACCCTAAAACCCTACAACCTCCCAATTCCTCTTCTCCACTTAAGAAATGTAGTGTGTTTTGGGTGGGTGTGCTATTCAAACTTCGCATATAAGTAAACCATTTGAAAGAAAACCTTGGCTCCCTCACTTCCAAAGAGCTAGTGCCCTGGCATACTGAATGATTGTAAAACAAAATATGGAGATCTCCGAGGATCTGGGGATCATTTCCTCTTCCTTCAGACCCAGTAAACCTGACAGAATGACCAAGATAATATCTCTGGGGTGGGAGGAGGGTTTTAAGAAATCCACATTTATCAGGGGTGGGGCATTGTTTTCCATCTCATTATCCTTTTGGAAAGAATTACAAGCGGCTGCAAAGTGCAGCCTGTGTAGAGTTTGTCTTTTTTCAGGCATTGTCATCCATCCATGGGTTCACTCATTCAAACCCTGGCTTTGATTGCCAGCTATGTATGAGGCACTTTGAACTGTACAGGAGTCTTATTATTTCCTGGGGGAGATAAGGTATATTCAGAAATTACTGTATTGCAGGCATCTGTATGTTTGTTTAGTGTAAGGAAAACACTGTAGGAATTTAGAGGAAGACAAAATTACTTCTACAAAAGGAAAATCAAGGCATGTTTCAAGGGGTAATATTTTCATAGATACTGTTCACGGGTTTGGGAAGGGAGGTCAGTCCAGTGGAGAAAGGAGGAAGAGAAGTTTTCCTCTTGAAGACTAACATGCTCCCAGTTCCAGGGTATTTGCGTAATTAGGCAGATAACATTAAAAAAATGGGTATTTTCAGTCTGTGATGATAGATGTGTAATCGCTACCATTTTATAATTAGTTTGATTTGTCTCACTTCTGGTTTTATAAAAGCACTTTTTAGGCTTTCAAATAGGAATTACTTCTAGACAAATGTAAGAGTTTATTCACAGTTTAATCACCATGGAATTTCCGTTATAGAAGGAAGGAATTAGCATTATTTTAAAATGCAAATTTGGAGAAGGTTAGTTTAAAAAAATAGTTGAACTTTATTTTACCTAATTATCTTTTCTTTGCAGCTTGCCAATGTTTACAGTTTTGAGAAGGTTCTCCATCCTGTTTACAATGTTTGCTGAAGGAGTTTTACTCAAGTGAGTTACATTTGTAATATATCTAGTTTTTAAATGACTTTAATCACTTTGAAAATGTGCCCAGCATACATTGGTTACTGAAATTATTTGTCTTATTTCTACTTCAGTTTTTGAGAAATTTAAGTAACTTTGTCCTTTGCTGTGCGAATTGATACGTGGGAGCACTAGTTGGGAAGATCATGAATCAGAGCTTGGAAATCTATCTGAACGTTGGTTTGTCTTCTAGAATTCTTATACCTACTGCTGCCATGGGGTGAAAAAGCCAGGTCAAAATCATAGGTGTAGGTTTTAAATTGTGTTTATGTCTTGGCTACATTTACTACAAATGTGTGTGATCTTTTCCAACTTAAAGAAATTCTGATTTTTAAAAATTCAAACTAATAATAATTGTAAGAATAAGAAACAATGTGGATATAGTTATTTATATAAATAAAATGAGCTTTTGCTTCATTAAAGGGGTTCTTTTAAATACCTAATTCCTCGGAAACATTTAAAATATGATTGTTTATACCTTTTTTAAGAATGCCTCACTTATATATATATATTTTTAGAATTTTGGGATGATTTTTAAAAATTTATTTTGTTCATCACTAATATTTTATTGTCTGTGTTGAAAATGAGCAGCTGGGTAACTGAATCTGTATATATATATATGTGTCTGTATATGGATGTGTATTTAATTGTTTTATTTTATAGGAAGACCTTTTCTTGGGGCATCAAGATGACTGTATTTGCGATGATTATTGGTGCCTTTGTAGCTGCCAGGTAAGATGTTGGCCCATATAAAACCTATGCTAGTACATTAGAAATGATCAATAATTATTGATAATAAAGTATCAACTATCAGTAAAGAGAAAGATCTATAGTCTAAGTAAAACCATATCTTTGAAAAGCATCCGAAGGCTCTTGAAAAGGTTATATATTTTTGACTCTATTAAGATCAGGCTGGCACAATTCAGATTTCTGGGATTCTTAAAAGCTGAATTTAGAATTTCTTACTGTCTTCTTGTTGAGAACTTACATTTGCCACATTATATTCGGCATTTTACACGTGTTCTTTGTGTGTATTCTTCACAGCATCTCTTGAGTATAGTTTTCCTATTTTATGATTGAGGAAACTAAAGCTTAAGTTCAATGACTTGTTCCAGGTCACATAGCTAATAAACAGGAGAGCCAGAATTTGAATCTGCACTTTATTCTAGAGTCTAGATGCTTTTATAAACCCTGCAGTGTTTTTTAACCTTGCCTACTGCTAAAGAAAATAGTATCTGCTTTTCTTCAAGGTGAGGCAAATGGTAATGAATCATTTGCCATGGGGATTATTAAACAGTAGCATTGCTTTATTTGGCCTCACTTAAAAAAAGATATATCACAAATGCCCTAACCATGTTATATTAGAATAATAAATATTAAATTACTAAAGCTTTTTCCATTTTTCCTAAGGTTTAGTTTCAAAATGCATGGGAAAATGTATACCCAAAGACTCAAAAAATTAAAATGATTGCTAAAAGCCTTCTATCTACAACATCTTACTCAGTCCAGGGCATGCATGCATGAATTATGCTTGACATATATTTTCCATCTGGGAGTTGAGTGTGCTTCTTGGATTGAATTATTTACCTTCGTCATGTCCTCGTGGCATTAAAAAAACCTATTGCCGTCGAGTTGATTCTGACTCATAGTGACCCTGTAGGACAGAGTAGAACTGCCCCATAGGGTTTCCAAGGCGCATCTGGTAGATTGGAACTGCTGACCTTTTAATTAGCGGCAGAGCTCTTAATCACTGTGCCACCAGGGCTCCGCCTGTTGTATAGGCAACAGGAAATATAAGTCAAATTCTTTTCAACTGTAAATCTCCAAGTGAAATTTCATCGTAAACAAGAGAGAATGGCATAATTGGGTATTAGAATTTACTTATATAATTATAAATCATATGGATATTATTGGCTCTTTGGGAAGAAATTTTATACTAACCACATACCTTTCTTTTTAGAGGTGTCCTGTGAGTCTTTGAAACATATCCTTAAAGTTGATGAGATCCAAAATTGAACCAAACAGGCCTCAGGGCTTACTCTGGCTTTCAAAAAGTTTCTGAGGAGAATTGTTATCTGCACCAGTTTTGTCTAATTAGAACCTTTTACTTGGGATACAGATTGGGAGAAATCTGAAGTTAGGGTTGTCAGGTAATGGTTGCTTAGGGAGGGAGGTGTATATTAGACTCCCTTTACTGTTGCCTTCAAGTTCCATTCTGACTCATAGTGACCCCATAGAATAGAGTAGAACTGCCCCATAAGGTTTCCAAGGCTCTAATCTTTATGGAAGTAGACTGCCACATCTTTCTGCCAAAGAGCAGCTGGCGGGTTTAACAGCTGACCTTTTACTTAGCAGCCAAGCGCTTAACCACTGGGCCACCAGGGTTCCTTGTGAATTAAGCTGATCCTGCCAAAAGTTGCAGTAGCATAGGTTCCTTGGAAGTCTAGGCTCCTTGTAGTTTAATTACAAGTTTGTAGTATCCCTTGAAAATTGCAGACTTTGGGGCCACTGTTTCAGCTAGAGTGCTAACATATGGCAATAGCATACTTTTTTTTAGGATTTCATTTATTCGAATAAACTTACTGAGCTGTACTCTTGTGCCTGGTGCTCTACTAGCTACCAGAAATTTTGTGTTTTTCCCAAATCCACTAGTTATGCCTCGTAAATTTATTGAGCAATTATTTAAGTATTTATGCTCCTACATGTACTTAGACATTGTTCTAGGTTGATGTCACAACTAACCATGATCCACCCTTTGGAAATTCTACCCAGCGGCCTAACTACCTCTGCACAATAGTGGAACCTTTTTTGTGACTCTTTGGAAAATGACATGTTAACAGCTTCATCCTTTTGGTTTCCTTGTCTGTGAAATTGAGAGCTGATGCCTTCTGCCTGCTTCACAGATGTGCTGTACTCATAAATTTGGTTGCTTGTTGTTTTGTGTTTGAATTCAGAGCAGTATGCTATTAACTGAAATGATTGATTATTGCTAATGATGTGTTTATGTTTGAGTGCTACTTATTTCTGAAGAATCCTTTATTGAATATGAAATTGCAAACTGTGACCGGGAATTGAGAAATACTAGTAGCTGATAAAATGCCTAATGTTCACTTTCCTAGATAAGAATGTATTCTTGCAAATATTTTAATTTGGACATATTTAAAATTAAATGCATGTTCTTTAAATGTAAGTTGTTATTAAAGTGTTGCTCATGTTTTGCAGCTCCGACTTGGCATTTGATCTGGAAGGATATGTTTTTATCCTGATAAATGATGTCTTGACAGCGGCAAATGGTGCATACGTAAAACAAAAATTAGATTCAAAAGTAGGTAGTAGTCTAACGCTTCTCTAACATATTTACTAATGCTGGGAATAGTAATGTCAGTTCATCAGGGAAAAAGCTGAGAATAAAGAAAAATGCTTAGGGAGGAATAGGAAAGACATAGAGGTCTCTCTGAGGGTAAAAATACCTGTAGTCTGGTGCTCACGTAAAGAACTTTGTTTTTTAATTAATTAATTACTAATTAGACTTTATTGCTGCCTTTTCGGGAAGGGTTTGGGTCACTGTTGGTCAGAATGGGCCAGCAAATAGAAGCGGTGCTCATAGGAGAAAAGTGCCATAAACGTTCATGGCTATGTTCCTGAGGATTTGGGAGCAATATCTGGGAGCCTTTGGGCAGGCTTGAGGGGAAGTGAATGTTGGATGGGGCTGTAGAACGAGGATGGCCTTTGTGTGCTACAGATAGTGGGAAACATTAAGGAGCACCAGGATCTCTGTTAGAAGCAGCACTGGGTTCCCTGGCCTAGATCTCATACACACGAACTTTGTATACTCAGCACTTTGCCCTCAACTGGCAGCAGGTACACAAAGGCTTTACAAGGTATTTTTTGTTTGTTTACTGTATACTTTGAATATGTTGTTGTTGTGTGCTGTTGAGTCGAAATTTTACTTTTAGATCAAGCCAGACCATCAGAAAGCTGAATATTTGAGCCACATTGCTTTTACTACGTTTTATTATGAGTTATGTTATTGTAAGAAACAACTACATGAAACTCATTTGTATCTCCATTGAGTTGTTGTTGAAGACTTCATCTTTTACATTATAATGTACCCTATATGAGGACCCACATGAGACATTAATCTTAGATGTCATCGTAGCTTTCCCTGAGCAACTGGTGTATTTTTATCTCGTAGTTAAATCTTGTAACGGACCATGGCTTTATCTTACTTTCCTATCCATATTTTCTTTTCGGTCAGAGGACCTAATCTGCTTGTTTTTCTTAGTCTGCTCTATTATATGTACAGTATTTCAGAAACTACTTCAGATACTTTTTTGGTGCTCAGACTCGTAAATAAATGCAAATTCCCTACCTACTTGATAGCAGTATTAGTTAATATCTAGTTGGTGTGGTATTTGTGCGGGACAGTCTTGGCTAGGGGCTTTGCCTTGTCGTCCAAAAAAGAATCATGGATTTCCTGGCCCTCCCAGTACCTTTTAATATCCTCAGAGAATGTCCTTTTGAATATCCTTCAAGAACTAAGGACAGTGTAGATATGTTTCCAACAGATTTTCTTTACGTACACCTTTTATGTCTTCCACTTATTTGCCCTGATGGCTTTGTATGATGATTGCATTTTAACGGAAGTACTTTACTCCCAGGAGAGCCCGTTAGTTCTTCATTCAGAAATGACTTATGACTTATTTGTACTAGTTAGAACATTTAAGCTTAGTGAGCTGCTTTTCTTAGTCCACAGTTTAGAAGCAGCAAACTAGAAGGTAGGATTCTGTTTAATGCAGAGAGGCTTACCAGCAGTGAAAAAAGAGAGGTAACAATAAGAGAAACAAACAGGAAAACTATAAAAGGCAGAAGTACTTCAAAAAATTATGCAGAGGCTAGTAAATAGCAGTAAGGGTGGCGCTGTGTTAGAACACGATACAATAATACATGTCGATGATGGTGCTCCTGAATCAAATTGTACCCTGAGTACTCTGTTTAAGAAGGCAGGGAGAAAGCTATTCAAAACAGTTAAAATTTAACGAGAAAAAACAAAAAACTTTGGCATTTAGACTTTTGATGTTTGTCAGGTATCTGGACATCTTGTGCAGATGTGTGTACGCATCCTCTGCTTCCTGGATGACTTGGCACTAACCCTTAACGCTTCTGGCAGATGAGCACCTGTGTTCGAGCTTGTGTCCTACCGTGGCTTTCCCTGATTCAAATGTATGCTGTCTTAGAAATGAGGTGCACTTTTTCATCGATACTTGTGGTGACCATAAGCAGCCACTTATTCGGTTTATCCTGGAAGCAGTATGACCACACTGAGATGCTTTTAATAAATTAAGAGTTTTACTACCTATAATTTTGGGAGTCCTTGTAATCTTTTTTTTTTTTTTTGTAATCTTGGTCCTTTGAGCATGAGTCATGTGGCATGAAGACTTAGTGACTATTTCAGACCTGATGCAGCTGTTGAATTTAAAATGTTTTTTAACTTTAATCTCGAAAAGCAATCATGTAAGTGATACAAATTTATGGTGGAAGTAGAAAACATAGATGAGAAAGAAGAAGGATACATAATTCTCCCTTCTCCCACCATCAAATGAGAAGCACTGCTTTGGTGGATATCCTTTTTTGTAGGTGTGAGTGCCTGTGTGTGTACACACACACAGTATCTAAAATTTTAAACAAAAGAGGAACGAAGTATCATATTTTCTAAGCTCTTACTTTTCACTCAGTACTGTTTCATGAACACCTTTCCATGTCTGTCAGCGTTATTAAACATTTTTTGTGGCTGTGTGATGTTTTCGTGTATGGCTGCTCATAGTTTAATCAGCTAGTTTTTCTTTTGTTGAGTATTTGTTTCCAGTTTTTCAAATCTCCTTTTGAGAATATAGTTTGACTTTTTTATTACTGTAAGTGATCTTTCAAATCACAGAAGTTAGATAGACATTATACCTCTGTTCTCACAGCTCCCCTCACAACTCTGGCCTACTTTTTCCATTGACTGTACTTTCCGCTAGATGTCCTAGAAGTGTGTGAATCAAGATAGGCCCAGAGTTCCCATAGGCTCCCTGTGTTTGAAGATGTTGATGTCCTTCATTGGTCCTCAGTCTCTGGGGGCACAACTAATCATACTGTGTTTTGGGAGTTTAGCCATAGTAATCTTGATCTCCATTGTGTCTCACATACACATTTTCAGCAGTTCTTCACTAGGAAGTTATGCCTGTCTGTGTTGATCTAGGTTTGAGTCTGTGTGTCTGGATCTGTCTATCCACCTTTCTTAAATGGCACTCTATTATGGTCCAGAAAAGCCCAAGGCTAACTTGATAACTCTTGATTCAATTCTGTGAAGAGAAGAGCTTCAGGAATGTGTACCTATAAATATGTGCATTTGTATTTAAAATAATCTCTTCCCTACTTGTTGTTTTGAGGCAGCCAGTTGATGTCATTTTTATTTCTCTGATCTTAAGTGCTTGAATTTAGCTCAAATAAGTTTAAAATCTTTTAAGGTTGCTTTCTGTTTCTTTTTGTCTTCTGAAAACTTAGATTATTTCTTCGTGTTTTCAAAACTTTTGACTTGGTGATTTTCTGTGTACATTCTGAGGGGTGTGTATGTGTGTGTGTGTAATCGGGGCGATATAGGGTTGTGTATTGAATATACCATGGATTACCAGAAGAACAAACAAATTTGTCTTAGAAGAAGCACAACTGGCATGCTTCTTGGAGGCGAGGATATGAGACTTAGCCTCACGTACTTTGGACATGTTACTAGGAGGGACTAGTCCCTGGAGAAGGACGTCATGCTTGGTCAAGTAGAGGGTCAGCAAAAGAGAGGAAGACCCTCAACAAAATGGGTTGACGCAGTGGCTGCAACAGTGGGCTCAAACATAGCAACAATTGTGAGGATGGCACAGGATTGGGCAGTGTTTTGTTCTGTTGTACGTAGGGTTGCTATGAGTCAGAAGCGACTCAACGGCACGTAACAATAACAACATAGAGTTGTGTCTATCAGTCTCAAAGAGCCAAGTAAAACACCTAATTATTTCCTGTCCTAGGAGCTGGGAAAATATGGCCTGCTCTATTACAATGCACTGTTCATGATTCTGCCCACATTGGCCATTGCATATGTCACAGGAGATGCACAAAAGGTAAGACTTTCTAATTATAGTTTAATGGTTTATGCTGATGATTCATGAGCAAAAGATTGAAAAAACAAACAAACAAAAACAAACCCCAAACCCATTGCTGTCGAGTTGATTCTGACTCATAGCAACCCTCTAGGACAGAGGAGAACTGCTCCAGTGTTTCCAAGGATAGACTTTATTAAATGACCAAAAACTGAAAGTTTGCTTTTCAGCTTGCTAATGCCGTGCTAACCTTTTTCCTTGGCATAAGTACTGGATAGTACTAAAATGGCTTAGAATAGCTCTGACTGTCGATATAAAAATAGTGCATGTCAACGAGTGTCCTTTTCTTATGTGCCAGAAGGATAGAGAAAGGGAATTTTTACATTTCTCCTAAGCTATAAAATAGATATAATAGAAAACTCTCCTTGAGAAACAAAAAATCCTGAATAATGAAGTTCTTTCTACCTGAAACAAACTGCTAGGCTTCATGAGAAGCTTTGTGTTTTCATGTACAGTTGCCATCCTGGCTTAAATCCCAAGCTATCTCTCCCCACCCCCGACCCCCCGGAGATATTTTGCACTTTATGTGATCACTTAACCATATAAATAGCAGTTAATATAATAGTTTATCCATTTTCTACAATATATAGCTATATAAATCCAGAATAGAGGAATAGTGAAATAAATTCAGAGAAGAATTTTCCTCTAAAACAAGCCCACATTCATAGGAAAAAAGTGACACCATATTGCCAAAATTCACATAATTTTGTGAACTAAATAGAAATCCAGACTTCTGCCAAGGATTTCTGTGTCAAGATTGCTTCCAATGATTCCCTTGGCTAGTAACTTTTCAGAATGAATGTGTTGGTTATTCATTCTAATGACAGTGATAATCCCCACAGATCAGTGGGAGCTGAAATAAAAGGTTTTTGAAAGCAATTATACTGTTAAAAAATTGTTCTTGGAACCAGAGGCAGAAGGAGAAGACTGCTTATAAAGCTGTTATTTTTTTTTCATCAAGAGCTATTTCTTTTAAAGAATTGGCACAGATCATCTTAAATATAGGTGTAAATGTTTTCGTAAACTGTAGCCAGGCCACCAGCAGGCCTAAAAACGGCCCCAGACTAGAAGACGGAGGGAGCTATTGCTCTGACTAGTAAAGAGTGTTGATTAAGTATTTTGTGGCTGTGGAAGAGTAGGAAGAGAAACTAACATTTATTGAGTCTTTAGGTGGTGGAAATGGTTAAACACCTGACTACTAACTGAAAGGTTGAGGGTACGAATCCACCCAGTGGTGCCTCAGAAGAAAGGCCTAGTGGTCTGCTTCCAAGATCACAGCTATTGAAAATTGCAACACATGGGGTCACCCTGAGTTGGAATTGACTTGACAGCAAAAGGTTGTGGTTTTCTTTTTGTTGTTGTTACTCACTACATGTATATAAAATAAAAAAAATACAATGTAGTCTTCATAATAGCTCTAGTTTACCAGTGTGGGAAGTTTGAATTATCTCTGTTTTATCAGTGTGGAAATAGAGGTTCAGAGAGAATAATTAACACGCCCAAGGCCATATAGTTGGTGGGTGGTAGAGTCAGATTTGGGTCATATATGTGACAAAATTATCAGCCTCCTCATGCTTCCAAATCTTGAGCCCAGTCTATACAGGAGAAAGTTAGGAGATCAATGTGGATAGATACTAAGGATTTAACAAAGATTGAATTTTCATTAAGTTGAAACTTTGACTCGAAGCTTGTAGCTAATTGAAAGAAGAAAATACTTCTTCATTTCAAAGTGATGATAATTTTCCTATAAGTTATCTGTAAAGTTGAGTGTAATCTGTGAGGTTGTAGCATAATTCATGCGTATTTCAAAATTCATAGATCATATTCTATTTGAAATGTTCCAGTATAATTAAGAATGTTTTTTACTCAGTGTGAAAAGTGAACACTTAATATTAGGATGAGATATAGATTTTCTTCTTCTTTCCTTCCTTATTTAAGCAGAGAGTAGAATTTGAGTAATCTTATTTGTTTTCCCAGTGGAAGTGCCAGGTAAAGGTCAGGAAAGGTTTATTTTGGAAGAATTATGTTTATAAAGAGTGCCAGAGTTCATCTGAATACTTTCAAGCTGAGATGATAAACTACTTACGGAAGCTGAACTCATTTCTTTATAGTCAAACCCTATCAGTCTTTTGAGTTTTACGTAAATGTTTGTTCATCCTCACTCTTAATACTAATTAACATGGTTCTTATAAAACATTTATTGGGGTACAGATGGAAACACCAGCTATGTATTTCAGTTTCATGCCCTTTTCTCTCCTTCCTCAGGTTCTCAAGTAGATACTAAGTTTTATTGTGTTTCTCACTGTGTTAGATTCAGGTAGTAAGGAAAATAAAAGATTAGGTGGTGTTCTTGACTTTGAGGACCTTACCATTTACGTAGGGAATAGACCTGTCAACATAAGAGCAGTGAACAGTTAGAGGTTCTGTAAGAGACGTATATTTGGGGTATTGTCGGAATCAACTCCACGGCACTGGGTCTGGGTGGGTGGGCTATAAAGAGGAAGTGGATCAGTTCCATCCCCTTGTTGTTGGAGGTTTGCCGACAGACAAAATATAGGTGGTGTGAATAATCTGTGTTGTTCTGAGGCTATGAATAAAGTTTGAAACTTAGAAAGTGAGAGTTCTAAGTTTGATTCTGTTCCTAAATTCCTTGTGTGCTTATGAGAAGAGTTGTATAATTTCATTTTAATTAGTATTTTGATTATGAAACAAGTCACCACGATTTCATTTTATATCCAGTTAAATTTAGTATTTTTGAACATCTTCCCTTTGCTAAGAAAGCCTTATACTAAGTTCTCTTGGGGATATATGAGAAATATGACACAGTCTTGACAGACAAGGAAGGCATTTAGCATGATACAGAGATGGTGTAACAACAAAGGGCTTGCTCATCACTGAGTACATCACTGAAAATACAAGTGTTCAGGTTAGGAAGAAATTGGTGTGAGTTAAATATCAAGATTGGCTTTTTGGAGGAGGTAGGGCTTGATTTTCCCGGGCACCAAATGCAACAAGTAATGCTGACCTGGGGCATTGTGGTTAGTGACAACCAGCCTGGAAACAGTGGATGGAAGCCATAAATAACCAAAGGTTTTCAGAGGCTCATAGTATTCTTTAAGGGGTTTGCAGTTTGTATCTTCCACCGGAAGATTCTAATATCATAGTAGTCAGGAGTCTGTTTGCCTGAAGCCCTGGCAAAAAAGAGTTCACATTACAGAGTGAAATATGTGGCAGGTTTCCAGGTAAGAGTTTTCCAGTAAGTGAGGTTCATTTTCATTGTATAACCTTTAGAACTGTGCTTTTCCTCTAAAAAATATATGTATATATAAATAAGCATGCATGTGTGTTTATATAGATTTTAAGAATGGACACTTTTTTTGGTGGCAACTTATCTTTATATAGAGCTGTTTTCAAATAAACAATTTGAGCCTGATTTTGGCCTTTAGTGAGACTTCTCCTCCAAGGTGTGATACATCATACTTAACAGACTGCTTCCACATACATCATTTCCCCGATCCTCATATACCTGTGAGGCGGGTTGCTGTTGTGGATTATATTGTGTCCTCCCAGAAATACGTGTTGGAATCCTACCTTGTATCTGTGGCTGTAATCCCATTTGGGAAAGGAGTTTTCTTTGTTATGTCATTGAGGCCTTATCAGTGTAGGGTGTGCTTTAAACCTTATCATTTTTGACATAGAAGCAGATTAGGCACAGAAGCAGGCAAGCACAAATGGGGGAAAGATAGATTGCCAAGAAACCCAGGAATGAAGGGGCTAGAGAAGCTGAGACAAGGATTTCCTCCCAGAGCTGAGAGAGAGTGTCTTCCTCTAGAGCTAGTGCCCTGAATTTGGACTTCTAACCTCCTAAACTGTGAAAAAATAAATTTTTGTTTGTTAAAGCCATCCACTTGTGGTATTTTTGATATAGCACTAAGAAACTAAGACAGTTGCCGTGTCTAATAGAGGTTGAGGGTATCCTCAAGGTTGCACAGTGATTAGAACTAGAACCTCTCTGATACCAGATCCCTTGCTGTTCACCCAACTACATGTATTTCCCAAAGCCATTTGTTGCCTCTCTCACTTTTTTCCCCACATTTGGGATTACGAAGTAGGGCTTTCTCATAGGACAAACTATTGAATGTGAAAAATACCTCAGTACTGGTATTAGAAGTAGAGCATGTACAGCTTGTCCTTGTTGGTAGTTGATTGTTTATAAATATATTTCTTTCATTCAAGTATTTTCTGAGTGCTTATTATGTGTCAGGCACTCTTAAAAAAAAAAAGGACAGAAGTCCCTGTTTTAGCGGAGCCTGCATTCCGATGGGTTGAGATAGACTAAACATAAATTATAGAATGAGTGCTATGAAGAAAAATAAAACAGGGATGAAGAGTTCTGAGGAAGTTTTATTTTAAATAAAATCGTTAGGAAAGGCTTCTTTATAAGGTGCATTTGAGCAGACACTAAACTGAATGAACTGAGCAATTTGTGTGGCTCTGGAGGGAGAGTAAGGAGCCCTGGGGGCTCAGTAGTTAAGCGCTCAGCTGCTAACCAAAAGGTTGGCAGTTGGAACCCATGAGCCACTCCATGGAAAAAAGATGTGACAGTCTACTTCTGCAAAGATTTACAGCCTTGGAAACCCTATGGGGCAGCTCTGCGCTGCCCTTGTGGGGTTGCTTTGAGTCTGGTTGGTTTGTTTGGAGGGAGAATAATCTAGTTGGATGTAAAGGCCCTGAAATACGGGAGTGCTTACCATGTTTACAAGAGCATCTTCTGAATAGGTATATACCGGGAAAAGTTGAGCTGGGCCTGGAAAGATGAGGACAGAGAGAAACAAAAAGCACATCCAAGGGGAACTCACCCGGTGAGCACAGGCACAGCTGCAAAGATCAGACTCTTCGGTATGAGTAGAGGGTAGAAGTCAAAGACTTTGGAGACCTTAGAAGAGACCTTAGAGAGCATCTGGTTCAAGCCTCTTATTTTAGAGATGAACCTGGGGCCCAGAGAGGCCTCAGGATTCGAACCCAGATTTAGACTGGTACTCTTGATCTTCCCACCTTACTACACCCTGCTTCCGTCTGAGTAGCAACCAGTGCTAAAGACAGGAATTTGAAATTTACTCAGCAGGTAGTGACAGATCCATACAGGTTTGTGACATAGTTGGTACAGCGGAGAGAATGTGGGGCCAGAATGCAGAAGACCAGCAACCTCCAATTCTGTCCTTGACCACCATCTAACTTTGGACAAGTCTCTTTCACTCTCTTGCTTGCCCCCTTTTGTCATGTGTAGAGTGGGTTGAATTAGTTTTCCTCTAGGTGGGGTGCTTTCCAGGGCTGAGACACAGTTGCTGAGGAGTAAGAGGCATGCCAGTGTGGAGGCTGCTCAGCTGCAGTCAGCTCAGCTGCTCCCTGACTCCTGTAACCAGTGCTGATAAATGCTCTCATCTGTTGGTCTTGCTTTCCTGACAGAGATGGGGTGTTAAAAACCATTTTGTGTGACAGCTGTGTAATGAGTGAAAAAGCCTCCAGCATAAATTGTTCAATGAAAAAGGAAGGTGCAAAACTCTTTCCTTTTGTGGGAACCAGCAAAAAATAAGAATATATATTCTTAGTTATCTAGTGCTGCTATAACAGAAATACCGCAAGTGGTGGCTTTAACAAACAAATGTATTTTCTCACAGTTTAGGAGGCTCGACGTCCAAATTTAGGGTGCCAGCTCTAGAGGAAGGCTTTCTCTCTCTGTCGGCTCTGGAGGAAGGTCCTTGTCTCTTCTGAGCTTCTGCTCCTGGGCGGTCTTCATGTGGCTTGGCATCTCTCTTCCCCCATCTCTGCTTGCCTAATCTGCTCCCTTTATCGCTTGTACGAGACTGACTCCTGACACACTGTACACGAATTCTGCCTCAGTAGCAACAAAAAACTAATTTCCTGGGATTGTAACCACAGCCATAGAGGTTAGGATTTACAACACATATTTTGGGGGGACACATCAGTCCAAAACACATACGTGCACCTTTTATTCACTTAATATTTATATAAACACTGGGAGAATATACATGAAACTAATAAAGTGACTAAACGAATAGCTTCTTTTATAAAGATCAGCACAAAGCTGGCTCTAATGAGGTGGAGGTTAAAGATGTCCCAAATGTCTTTAGTTTTCCAAGCTGCTGTACCACTCCATCATCTCTTAACATCAACTACTCCCTCTCACCTCACTACTCTCCCTCCTGTCTTTGGGTTCTCTAATTCCCTGCAAGGTCTCACAGAACTCACAAAGCATGTAAAAGAAATGGCTCATGCGGTTGTGGAGGCTGGCAAGTCCCAGCTTGATGGGTCAGGTGTAGACTTCTCCCTGACAGTCAGTCTGCCCAAAGGCACTCAGTTTTCTCGCTCCGTGGGCCAGGAAGCTCACTGCGCTGTCTCTTGCAGGCCTCCCCTTCTTTGGTGGTGTTGGGCTCTCCTCTTTGCTCTGGAATTGGCTCACTTTTAAGGCCAAACTGACCAATCCCTTTAAACCAAACCATTGCCGTTGAGTTGATTCTGACTCATAGTGCTCCTACAGGACAGAGTAGAACTGCCCCATAGGGCTTCCAAGGAGCACCTGGTGGATTTGAACTGCCGACCTTTTGCAGCCACACTCTTAATCACTGCACCACCAGGGTTTCCACCACTCCCCTTGGTAGGCCACAATTACCCTATCACACAATCACCTGGGTGGGAGTTAAAAGACCATGGCTAGAAAGGCCACAGACACAAGTAATTAATTAATCCACCACAGGAACCATCAAGTTTGTGTGTGTGGGAACTGGGTGAGTATAGAACAGGGATGGGAGAGACACTTTTCACTATCTTTTTTTTTTTTTTTTTGATTGTAGAATCATGTGAATGTATTTAAAAACTATATCTTATAAAAGGAATAATATGAAAAAGATAAGTTTTTTGTATAAAAGGTGACTATCCTTTGATGAATCTTAAATTTACAAGAACAACTAGGTGGAGGAGCCCTGGTGGCACAATGGTTATGCACTTGGCTGCTAAGGTTGGCAGTTCGAACCCATCAGCCACTGTGCAGGAGAAAGATGTGGTAGTCTGCTTCTGTAAAGATTACAGCCTTGGAAACCTTATCGGGTAGTTCTACTCTGTCCTGTAGGGTCACTATCTGTCAGAATCAACTTCATAGCAGAGGGTTAGGGCAAGTGGGACAGACCAATTTGTTGTCATTATTCATTGTTATAGGCTCTCATCCAGGATGCAGTCTGAAGCAAATTCACATGCAAATTCTTTTTCTCAAAGTCCCACTCTTAACTGCAGTAAGCAGAGGAGGGGAAACTTCCCTCTGTTAGGATAGGAACACAGCAAGAGGGCTCTGAAAGGTCAGCTCTCCAAGGAGGCAGAAGCTGAACAGAGCAATTGATGAGGCTGACACAGTCTTTAAGTAAGAAGTGGAGCCCCAGGACAAAAAATAATTAATATAAAGATTGAAAGGCAAGTTCCAGTTGTACAACTCATCCCAGCGAGCACATAATACAAAGCCTTGGCAGAGCATTCTGAGAAACCAAACTAATATCTTTATATATAAAATGTATGTGTGTGTGTATGAATGTGTGTATACACTCATACACATGCATATATTTTTAAGTTTGTTCAAGGTTTTCAAAGTTCTGGGTTTACCAGGGGTCAGTATATTCAGTACTTAGTTTTTGTTTTTTTAATTTCATTGTGATAAATATATATAACAAAAAATTGACATTTTAACTCCTTTTTAAGAGTACAATTTGGTGACGTTAGTGACATTCACCATGTTTTGCAACCATCATCACAATCATTTCCTAAAGTTTTTCATCACCCCAAACAGAAACTCAGTACCCTTTAAGCAGTAACTCTCCATTCCCCCTTCCCCCTTGCCCCTGGTAACCACTAATAAACTTTTGTCTATGTTCTGTATAGTCTATGTAAATAGGATCACAAAATATTTGTCTTTTGTGTCTGACTTATTTCACTTGGCACAATATTTTCAAGGTTTTTTTTATTCATGCCATAGTGTGTATCAAAACTTCATTTCTCTTTATGGCTGAGTAATATTCCATTGTGTGTGTTTAGTACCTTTTGTTTAGCCATTCATCTGTTGAGAGACACTTGTAGGTTGTTTCCACCTTTTGGTTATTGTGAATAATAACTGCAGTGAACATAAAAAAAAAAAAATACGTACAAGTATTTGTCTCCCTGCTCACAAGTCTTTTGGGGATATACCTAGGAGTGGAATTGCTGGGTCATATTGTACTTCCCCTGGTGGCGTAGTGGTTAAGTGCTACAACTGCTAGCCAAAGGGTCAGCAGTTGGAATTGGCCAGGCACTCCTTGGAAACCTATGGGGCAGTTCTACTCTGTCCTGTAGGGTCTCTATGAGTCGGAATTGACTCGACGGCACTGGGATTTTGGTTTTTTATAGCACTTCCATGATTAACTCTTTGAGAAAACATCAGATGGTTTTCCGCATCAGCTGCACCGTTTTACATTCCCACCAGCGATGCGCCAGAGTTCCAGTTTCTGTACATCCTAGCCAAGCACTTAGTTTTTTAAAACGTATGTCTTCTAACTTTAAAACTTTTTTCTTTTTAACTATGTGTCATGCAAAAGCCAGCTTACTATTAGTAAAAGATACATAGTTAAACCAGATAAAAGTGGAACAGACATCAGTTGACTCATGACTTTCTAAAGTGCCAGTTGGAGCAAAATGTGTTTAAACTTACTCGCTGCTGCTTCTAAAAGGAATGTGTGCAGCACAAAGCCAGTGATTCACAGTCACAGGAATTGGAGCCTGGCTTTCTGGCAGCACACCCAGCTAGGTGTTCTCACGTAGGGACGGGAGAACAGACCCCTGCTGTAGATCTCACAAGGCCAGTACTGTACGCATTGGTATATTGTATAATGTCTTCATTATATCACTGGTTAAGCTACATGGGTCAGATGAGTTTTACAGGAAAAGCTACTGCACAAATCATCTACCTGGGTGTGCCTCTTACTAAGCATTTACTGACTAAAATGAAAAAAAAATTTAGGTCATTGGTTTGGCTACTCCAGAGTTATTAACCCTTCCTGGGTCACTGTAGATCATACAGACTGATTCTCAGATTCTGAATTATTCCTCCCACGTAGATACACGTCCCTTCTGCTTTCCGAGCCTTGGTATTCTTATATGTAAAACAAGTGGGTTGGGTCACTTATTCTTCAATTATGAACAAATGGATCTTTCTCTTTGCCAGTATATTCTTTTTGACTGATAAAGTAGCCGTTCTTAACCTTTGAGGCTATGCTTTTAAAAATAAAATCAAGTGATCCAGTTGGTAAGCCTGAGTGGGTAGTTTGGTCATGATACATGTGTTTTACATAGGTGGCAAGAGTCCAGTAAGCAGAGGTAGTTAGGATATTTGGGTTCTGATTCCTTGTCTGAGGGACAGAGCAGAAGTTGTGGCAAATGGTTACAGTAGTACAGGGGGTAGAGTGGGCCGCCTAGAACCACTGGCTCCAGGAACCTGGCCTGACTTTCCCCAGGTGGGGAAGGAACTATGCAGATCATTTGTACCACTGCCATTGTCTTCTGTGCTGAAAGTTTTCTAGCACTTTACTTTCTAGAATAAGGATTCAATTGTTTTTCTCAATAGTTTTTTGGAGGAAGAATTTCCAAAATATCATGGTATTATCATTCATCATCCCTTTATTACAAGGTCCAAAGACAAAGTAGTTGGTTTATTTTTAGACTTCATAGTAAGAAAGTAGGTATCAAAACACTAAGAAAATATGTCAGTCATGATTTGGATTTTATTTCAGATCCCTGTACGTTGATGGGAAGCCCTGGTGGCATAGTGGTTAAGAGCTACAGCTGCCAAGCAAAAGATGCAGTGCACATTGAAAGTCTATGCTTGTTACTAGGTTATTGTTAGTTGCCATTGATTCCAATTCCTGGTGACCCTATGTGTGCAGAGTAGAACTGTTCTACAGGATTGTCAAGGCTGTGACCTTTCAGAAATAGGTCACCAGGCATGTCTTCTGAGGTGTCTCTGGGTGGGTTTGAACCCCCAACCTTTCAGCTGGCAGTAAGGCACTTAACCATTTGCGCCACCCAGGGACTCCTGGCACTAGACTGTTGTTGTATGCCGTGGAGTTGATTCCAACTCAAAATGACCTTATATGACAGAGTAGAACTGCTCTCATAGGGTTTCCAAGGCTGTAATCTTTATGGGAGCGGATAGCCAAGTCTCTTGATGCTACTGGGTGGGTTTGAACCCCAGACCTTTCAGTTAGCAGTTGAGTACTTAACCGTTGCACCACCAGGGCTGCTTCTCACTAGATTGTCGTTGCTGTGTACTGTTGAGTAGATTGCAACTCACAGCAACCCTGTATGACAGAGTAGAACTGCCCATTGAATTTCCTAGGCTGCAGTCTTTACAGGAGCAGATAATCAAGACCTTTCTCCCACAGAGCCACTTGTGGGTTCAAACCACCAACCTTTTGGTTAGCAGCCGCATGCATAAGGTGCTAAGTTATTAACCTTTGTTCATTGTAGACATTGCCAGGTAGTACCAATGCTTTCCTGCTAAGCCTAGTCAAAGTCTCATATTGTTTCTTGAGACAGTGGTCCAGACAGCTAGAGTCAGTAGATCAGCACTGTTATATAAGATGAAATCTAATTGTATCTGAGGACTAGATTTTAGCCTTGTTATTGATTATGTGGTCTTAGTGCCTAATGTCATTGAGATATTCCTTTTCTCTCTTCATTTCCATTGCCTAACTAAAAATCAGACTTTTAAAAAACTTTTCTTTTCAATTATTTTTAATATTAACTAAAAGTCTTACTTAAACCAAATGACTAATTTTAGGAAGCAATAATAGGTCCACATAACCTTTGCCCACTGCTTATGCTCCAACCTTTTCACTGCTGTGGTGTGTTGGCCTGTGGTATTACATCACACTGCTAGCACCTATAGAACCAAAGCCTTTATTCAAACCAGAAGGAAAACCCAAGTACGCATCTTTGTATGTCCAGTCTATAATAACAGCCACCACTCAGCCAAAATTAAAGATTGCAGGCCCTTGGCAGAGAGCCCATCTAGTTCTGTGCCACACACAGACTGACCAGGCAGCTCACCCTCTCCATAATGGCTCTTTATCAGAAGTTTCCCTAGAGACAGAAGTTTTGTTTTGTTTTAAGGATTTGTTTTTTCCTGACTAGCAAAGTACCCATTCACTGTGCCTTCTGTGTTTCCTATTTTAGGGAGAATAAAAGATGTGCCTTCAAATTTACCACACAGATAACAGTGGTAGAACTTTAAATGAGTAATCTCTTCTGTATATATAAATTTTATATAGCACATTTAAAGTATCTGCATTTCATGTTTTAGGTGATCTCTTATATGGAATTGCAAAGGATATAGAATAGTCAAATCAATTTTGGAAAACAGCAGCTTTGGAGGATTTATCCTACCTGATTTCAAGACTTCTTATAAAGCTATAATAATCAAGAGAGTGTGGTTTTGGATTAAGGGTAGATGTTTAGATCAATGGAACAGAGCAGAGAATCTAGAAATAGACCAATTATTTTTTGTCAAAGATGCCAAGGTAAGCAAATCAATGGGGAAAGGATAATCTCTTCAACAAATGGTACAGGAACAATTTGACATCTGTGTGCAAAAAAATGAACCTTGACCCTTACCTGCTAAAATATACAAAGATTAGATTGATAAGGATAATAGACCTAAGCATAAGAGCTAAAATTTTAAAATCCTAGAAGAAAATAAGAGAAAATCTTTGTGACCTTGGGTTGGGCACAGGTTTCACAGAAAAGTCATAAAAAGCAAGGATTATAAAAGAAAATCGTTAAATTAAACTACACCAAAATTGAAAATTTTTGCTTTTCAAAAAACACTGTTAAAAACAAGAAGGCAAGCTACAAAAAAAAAAAAAAAGAACTACAGATTGGGAAAAATATTTGTATAATACACATATGATTAAGAACTCGTATCCAGAATATATAAAGAACTCTTACAACTCAGTAGTAAGAAGACAAACTTGAATAAAAATTTGGCAAAAGATTTGGACCACGTATTTCATTGAAGAAGAAATATACCTATTGCTGTCAAGTCGATTCTGACTCATAATAACCCTGTAGGACAAAAGAACTGCCCCATAGAGTTTCCAAGGAGCGACTGACAGATTCAAAATGCCAGGCTTTTGGTTAACAGCTGAGCCCTTTACCACTACACCATCAGGGCTCCAAAGAAGAAATACAGGTGGCCAGTAAGCATTATGCTAAGTGAAACAAGCCAGACACAAATGAGTACATTCTGTATAATTCCACATATATGAAAATTCTTGAACAGGAAAAATTAATTGTAACAGAAAGTAGATCAGATGTTGCCAAGGGCTGGAAGTGGAGGAGGAGTCGACTACAGAAGAGAGGGAGGGAACTTTATGGGGTAATGGAAATATTGTTTATCATGATTGTAATCCTGGTTATATAATTGTATACATTTATCAAAACTCATTAAATTGTGCCCTTAAAATTGGTTTATTTTATTTTTTGTAAATCATACCTCAACAAAGGGAAAACAAAGACAGAAACATAAGATGAAATGTCTGCTGTCTGTCAAATGTTAGGAATACCATCAGATAAATGCAATGTAGGTCCTACCCTCAGAGAGCTCACAGTCTATAGACGTGGTAACGAAATACTTGCAATTCAGAATGATAAGAGGCCTAGAGATAAGTACTTGTGAGGCACAAAGGAAGGAGTACTTGATCAGGAAATACCCCACAAAGTTGCAGCTTGAGTTTTGTTTTGAAGAGGGGAACAGGAATCAGACACGTGTTGAGGGGGAGGGCATTCCAGGCAGGGGCAGGCGAGCCTGAAACGGCATGTCATGTCTTATAAACCGCAAGGAGCCTGGTATTCCTGGAGTCCTTGGAGCCATGAGATTTATGTCAGAGTGGCATGAGTTAAAGCTGAACAGATTGGCAGAGAGATAAAAGGCGGAATGTTTCTCTAATTTGCTTATCAAGCTCATATTGCAAGAGAAACTATTCATTTGAGAGAAAGAATCTCTCCCTCTTGGGTGAGAGATAAGATGATCAATGCACCCTTTCATTTCTCTTCATTCCTTTTGGCTTAAAAAAAAATCATGCTTTCGAAATCAAGTGTTTTAAAACAATAATTCTCCCCATCTATGAACAGACTTCAGCTGAATTTGTGTAACTAAGGGTATCCTTGTACATGAATGTGTTAAAGGGAGAAAATATGTTTTAATGTTTGAGAAAGCCTTGAATACTAGCACCTTAACAGCCATCTGGGAGAATTGCTGAGGTTAGCCAGATGTGGCTGTGCCTTCAGGCAAATACCAGTTTCTTTGTTCTCACAGGGAGAAGTACAAAGTCTCCCCATATCACATTTAGGGAAGGAGAAAGCCTTCTGAAACTGCTTGTTGGTTCAACTCTATTTATATATGAAATTCTTGAACATCACTATCCTTGGAGTGACGTAGGGGAATGTATGAGTGTGCACCGTGGGGGCAGGTGCATAGAAAAAATTTTGATTATTGAATGGGATACCCAATTTTGAGGGCCTGCCCTAAAACTGGATGCTTTCTTGTGTATTACAGGCAATGGATTTTGAAGGCTGGGCCGACACTCTCTTTCTTCTGCAATTCACCCTCTCCTGTGTGATGGGGTAAGCCTTTGGTACCTTGTTAGCAGATAATTTTCTTAGAGAAATTTGTCAAATACCTGCCCATCCCCTCCATCAACTGTGAGGGGCATTTGTTGTAGGGTCCTTCTGCCTCATGTCTCCTTAGTATCCTGTTCGTGTCTCCTGAGTATATTAAAACCAAAAAAATCCAAACCCAGTGCCGTCGAGTCGATTCCGACTCATAGCGACCCTGTAGGATAGAGTAGAACTGCCCCATAGAGTTCCCAAGGAGCACCTGGCAGATTCGAACTGCCAGCCCTTTGGTTAGCAGCCGTAGCACTTAACCACTGCACCACCAGGGTTTCCCTATTAAAAAAAAAAATTTTTTTTTTTTTCCCTATTAGCCTAGGATAATTAACCCTCTAGATTTAGGTGGTTTTGCTTTCCTTAGGAATGCGCCCTCAGGGCTACTTAACTAATCCCAAAGTCATGCTGAGAAAAAGGAAAAAGAAACCAATCTTACCAATAACCTACTGTGTAATAAAGGAGACCTAGTGGTGCAGGGCTCAGCTCCTACCTGTAAAGGTGTCAGTTTGAACCCACTTAGCAGCTCCCCAGGAGAAAGACCTGGCGATGGGCTCCTGTAAAGATTACGGCCAAGAAAACTCTATGGGGCAGTTCTACTGTGTCATATGGGGTTGCTATGAGTTAGAATTGACTCACTGGCACCTAACAACAACAACTGTGTAATAAGGACCATTTTGTTTCAACATGCGTTATTTAATTTTATCTCTACATTTGCCCATTTGACAGATAGTCTTGTCCCCTTACCTATGAGGAAGCAGGCTCAGAACTTAATTGTCTAAATCTGCACAATTATTAGGCAGCATTTGAATTTGGGGCTGTTTGACGCCTCCCTCCCATGTTGTCTTCCTCTTGGGAGAGAATATGTAGTGGGCAAGAGGGTATCGATCCTCAAACGTGCCTCTTCTCACCTCCATGTGATTTCCCTAATGCATTTCCCCCCAGCCTGTCATTTCAGTTGAAATTTGTGAATGGATCTGGCACAGGCTAGGCACATTGTGAGTGGGTGCTTCCAAACAGAGTTGATACGGTGCCTTGGTATTGAGTCAGACTCGGAAGCCTCGGTGCAAACCTGGGAGTTCCCGCTGCTGCTGTTTTGTTGTCAGGTGAACCTGTATTCTCTCGTTGTTGTGGTTAGATGTTGTTGAGTCAATTCCGACTCATAGCGACTTTATGTACAACACAACAAAACACTGCCCAGTCCTGCGTCATCCTTACAATTGTAGTTATGCTTGAGCCCCATTGTTGCAGCCACTGTGTCAGTCCATCTCGCTGAGGGTCTTCCTCTTTTTCTTCAGGGAGAAGGACATCATTTTTTTTTTTCAGGGTCTCCCTTCTTTTTGATCTCTGGCTATAGCAAGGTCTGAGAGACCAAGGGCAGGCAGGAGTCACGTGCATCTCTGCCCCACTTGGGATGGGGTGGGAGGGACAAGTGTCAGGAATCATGGATATGGACTTCACACAAACAGGGCCCACTGAACAAATGCATGGTTCGTATTTACAAGAAAGGAGAAGGGCAGTCACCTGGGCTTTGTTGTTTCCTGGGGCAAGGCGGGGGTGGGGGGTAGGGGGTGGGGGATGGGGAGGGAGGAGGGGGTGGGGGTGGGGGGTTGGGGGGGCTGGATGGGTTGGCGAGGAGGAGCCTGAGGAGAGAAAGTGGCTGGGCTCCATTCAGAGGACCTGACAGCAACAGCCCTGAGCCCCTCCCCCATAGGCCTTCCACCAGCCACTCCCCTCTGGGCCAGATCAGGGGGCTGGGGGAAAGGAGGGGGGACCCTTTCTTTTAGCAGCCTCCTGGTAACATGTCCAGAGTACATGAGATGACTTTCCATCCTTGGTTCTAAGGAGCATTCTGGCTGTACTTCTTCCAAGACAGATTCTCTTAAATTAGTTCTAATTTGGCTTTCTTCTATCCTTAAGGATTTTTCTTCTCTTTACCTTGGCCCAAAGGTCAGGGAGGTATACCTCTGAACTGGGGTCTGTAAACTCCGAGCTTTCAATGGTTTAAGTAAATTAGTAGGAAGCATGATCTGAAAAAAGTATTCATGATTATGAATGATGTTTTCAGGATTTGGGTGCAGGTACAAACAAAAAAATCCATTGCTGTCGAGTAAACTCCAACTCATAGCGACCCTATAGGGCAGAGTAGAACAGCCCCATAGAGTTTCCAAGGAGTGCCTGGTGGATTTGAACTGCCAACCTTTTGGTTAGCAGCCATAGCTCTTAACCACTGTGCCACCAGGGTGAGGGTAGCAGGGAAGAATACCTGGCCAGAAATGGACATGTGTTTCTCTTTAATGAAATTTTAAAAAATCTCTGACAGCCTTAGAAGCTGCAGTACAAGCAGCAGGGAGGTGGGGAAAGCTCACAGTTGGTCAGTGACTGGAATGTGCCAGCACTGGCCAGTACTGGTTGTTTTTCTAAGCAAAAAGGTCAGCAGTTCGAACCCACCATCCACTCCTTAGAAACCCTATGGGGCAGTTCTCCTGTGTCCTATAGGGTCGCTATGAGTTGGAATCGACTTGACGGCAAGGGTTTGGTTTTTGGGTTTTTTTTGATTGGAGATTATTATAAAGTAAGCCAGTGGATCCTACATACAAAATACCGCTTTCTTCTTTCCAGGTTTATCTTGATGTACGCCACAGTACTCTGCACTCAGTATAATTCTGCTCTTACAACTACAATAGTTGGCTGTATTAAGGTGAGTTGAAAAAACAGTTTTTTTTTTGGTGTCTGGGTATCTGAAAATGATCTCTGTAAAGTAAGAATCTGGCTATGCTCGGACGCCCCATAATCCGCATCTCCTCACCGAATGTGTTGATAGTTTGACAAATGGTGGTGCTTGTTTCTGAGACAACATTTAAGAACTTGGGGGAGGTACAGTCTCTACTTTCAGGCAACTCAGCTCAGAGGGGTGTGGGAGGAGAATGTGTTATCTTAGAGCAGAGGAGGAAGGACCATCAGGCTTGTATCTCACAGGGCAATGAATAGCTTGGCAGTGATAGGCCTGTCCCTTTAACCCCCGGTGAGGCACGTTCTGTTCTCTGCCTCACTGAATTCTAGCTGTTTTGTAGGGAAAGGATGCCTGCCAGAAGCTAATCAAGGGAGTTTTCCTATGCCTGAGCCAGACTTTAAATTGCCCACTTTTAAAAGCTGTGTCTGCATTCCCAGTGATGTCATTTCCTCTTGATCCATTTCATTGGAGGGAGGCTCATTTGTCTCCAGCTGAGAGAGCCAAGGTAATATGCTGAAGTTAGTGCCTTGAAGCTGGGCCCTCTTTAATCTGACTTTGTGATTCTATTACTTTTAAGATCCAAGAGGCCATCTGTTGCTGTCAAGTCAGTTCCAGCTCATAGCAATCCTGTAGGACAGAGTAAAACTGCCCCATAGGGTTTCCAAGGAACAGCTGGTAGATTCAAAGTGCCTACCTTTTGGTTACCAGTTGAGCTCTTGACCACTGCACCATCAGGGCTTCCAAGAGGGCACAGCATGGTTGAATTCCAAATGACTTTGCAAAGGAGGTTTGCTTTTTAAAAAAGGCAAGACAGAGGTCCTTGATCATTTGGGGAAAAGGGTGCAGTTGCCCTTGTGATGTCCCTTCTAATACCCCATCAGTCAGTAGTGAGGGACGGGGTTGCAGAGGTAAAGTTTTTACTGCTCTGCTGTGTTTCCCACTGCAATGTTCCAAATGGAGTGGTGCCCACCTGACCTTATTTTGGAAACTAGATTTGGATTAAAGCTCTAGAAGTTCTGTGGCTTCAGATAACGGAATTAGAATGTTTGCTGTGAAGAGGATTCTAAAATAAGCTATATAACAAGTCAATTGTGTGAATTGCCCAGAAAGCTGGAGGCAGTTTTAGCCCCCAAATTAGCTCTCAGCTGTGTTTTGGTTTTGTAGAGTGATTGCTTCAAGAGCAAAGTGGGTTGTATGTATCTTCAGAATAAGAGCAGCAAAAACACAAGAGACAGGGCAGTTGGTACCACACTCTTCAAGGAAGAGGATGGTGCCAGAAATCCTGTGTTTAATTTTAACAATTAGACCTACTTGCATGGACTCTCTCTTAGTGTTCTTACTTTTGTCATTATCAGTATTGGGTACAAATACAGTCATTCTCTTATTAACGTAAAGTCCAGTACCTTTCTTTTGATATATCCTCTTCTTCACAGGAGTCCAGGAACCCCAGGGACTTATTTAATCTAAAGGGATCCAAACTCTGGAGGGAGGGAAAAACTGTATTTTCTAATTAGTTCATTGTTAGTGTTGCTTCCCATTAGTTCACGCGGTATCGCTGTTGAACGATGTCTTGCCCCTTTGGACAAATGGGAGTCTGCTGATGCCCTTGCTGTTTCAGATTCTCACAGGCCTCAGTGGAACTTTTTACACTGGCCTCTATCTTAGTCACCTAGTGCTCCTACAACAGAAGCACCACAACTCGGTGGCTTTAACAAACAGAAATTTATCTTCTCACAGTTTAGGAGGCTAGAAGTCTGAATTCAGGGCGCTGGCTCTAGGAGAAGGCTTTGTTTCTTTGTTGGCTCTGAAGGAAAGGTCCTTGTCTCTTTTGAACTTCTGCTCCTGGGCAGTCTTCATGTGACTTGGCATTTCTCTTCCCCCATCTTTGTTTGTTTGCTTTGTCCTTTGCTCAATGTGTTTTTATATCTCAAAGAGATTAAGACACACCCTACAGTAGTAATACTGCCTCATTGACATAACAAAGAAAACCCATTCGAGCTGCCAGTATAGATTCCTCTTTGCTTCCTTGGAAATTTCTGCTTTGGGGGGTTGGTGCCCTTTCCTGACAGCAAGCCTTGGTTAAGATCCTCTAATACACACCTTCAGGTTTTCTAACTTCTGATTTTGAGCAACAGGGTTTGGATTCTGTGACCTTTCTCACTCTGAACTTTCTGGGCAGCTTATGCAAATTGGGAGCCCTGGTGGCCCAGAGGTTAAGAGCTTGGCTGTTAACCAAAACGTTGGCAGTTCAAATCCACCAGCAACTCCTTGGAAACCCTATGGGGCAGTTCTACTCTGTCCTATAGGGTCACTGTGAGTGGAAATCAACTTGACAGGTTATGCAAATTGATCCAGCCTCTCTCTCTCTCTCTCTCTTTGTCTTTCTTTCTCTCTCTTTCTGCATTCAAAGGAGGGGCAGCTTTTTCTCATCATAGGGCAAAAAAAAAAAAGAGGTCCTGTTACAGAGTTTCCCCAGTTGCCAACTGACCTTATTCGCTGTTGCATATTTAATTTTATTTTTTCCCCCTCTAATAATAAGAAGGAAACCCTGGTGGCATAGTGGTTAAAGAGCTATGGCTGCTAACCAAAAGTTCGGCAGTTGAAATCCACCAGGTGTTTCCTTGGCAACTGTACTCTGGGGCAGTTCTCTGTTTGTCCTATAGGGTTGCTGTAATAAGAAAATCTGCTCTAAGGAGCTTGTAGACTCCATCCTTAGGCCTGGAAGAGGCTGATGTGATTTTGAATACTTTTTCTCAGGGTACATCATTATAAAATTTTTTTGGAATTTTTTTTTTTTAACCTTTTAGAAATACTTTAGCACTTTACTTTCTGCTTCATAGACATAATGTACTAGAGCCCAGGTACTAAAAAATGTTTGAGATTTAAAATTTGTGGCCGTTGTAATGGAGAGCAGGGCAGTAACATATGAGGAGAGGTTGGGGAGTATTTGAATAGTAGTTCAAACTTTGAAACTTTTGTTTCACTTTTACTGTCTGAGGATAGTCAAAAGGGAGCCTGATAAGCAGAAGATGTTTGCACCTGGGAATTTAAAGGAGTCAGAGAGGTGTAATGCTTACAGATGATTTCCCGTATGTTTTTAGACTACCAAGAAAGATTGTTTAAAAACAGTTTTCATGCTGGTAAAGCCCCCACCATCCCTTTTTTCCTGTTGAAAAAGAGGGAAAGATGCTTGCAGTCTTTCCTACTTCGGCCTCCCCTCACAAGTCAACAGTTGCTCAATGTGAGCAACTTTTGTCCAAGACTGTCAGATATGCCTTTGTGTTTCCTACTCCAGTTATAGCAGTGTTTCTCATTTAGGTTTATAATGTCAGCCCATACTAGTGGGCAGGAAAGTTTGGTAACTGTTGATATTCTTCAGTATTGGTGAAAGCATTTGCCTTCTGGAAGGATAGCTTGGGAAGAGGCTAACGTCATTGTTTCCTTCTTAGCGTTCTTTAAGGACAGGTATTTGGGTCACTTAGTGTGAGTGAGTTTATGTGTATATTTAAAAAGCTCAGTTAAACTTATGTAACAGTATATTGTTGCTTTTCTTTTCAGAATATATTAATAACTTATATTGGAATGGTCTTTGGTGGAGATTATATTTTCACTTGGACAAACTTCATTGGTTTAAATATCAGGTAAGTGAAAATAATTTAAATGTAACCACTTTGACAAGTGGGATTTGGGTACACAGATAGTGTCACAGTAAGTTTCGGCTATTAATTTAGTGGCAGATTTGTTAATTTATTAAACAAATTGCCTCTACATAATGCTTTTTAGGAAAAGGGGAGAAAGAATTATCCGCACAATATTGGGGAAATCTTTTCCGGAAGTTGAGTTCCCTTTATTTAACCTTCAGAGAACAGTCATTTATTATCCTAGATGGCAGTAAGGCGTTTTCAAGAAAATTCAGAGCTAAAGAAGAATACCAAAAAAAAAAAAAAAAACTCAAACCCATAGCTGTTGAATTGATTCCAAATACCAGCTCTGTTAAAACTGCTGTATGTGTGTCTGACCTTGAGCGTATTACTTAGTTTCTTTAGACCTTACTTGTCTTCAATGTAGGGGTGAATTATATTATATCCTAGATCTCTTTCAGTTCTAGAATTCTGAATGATATTTAAATGATCATAAAAGCCCAATTTATGCTTGTTTTTTAAGTCTTTTTTGAAGAGCAAAATTTTTAAATTTTGATGAATTCTGATTTATCACTTTTTTCTTTTATGAATTCTGCTCTTTTAGTGTCTTAGCTAAGAAATTTTTGCCTACCCCAAGGTCACAAAGATTTTCTTTTAGAAGTTTTATAGTTTTAGGTTTTACAATTACATATATGACTCATTTTGGATTAATTTTTACATATGCTGTGAAGTTTGTATCATGTTCTTTTTTTATTATTAGTAGAGATGTTCATTCGTCCCAGCACTTTTTGTTGAAAATTTGATCCTTTTACTACTACCCCAAAAAAAAAAACCACTGCCGTCGAGTCGATTCCGACCCATAGCGACCCTATAGGATAGAGTAGAACTGCCCCATAGAGTTTCCAAGGGGCGCCTGGCAGCTTTTAACTGCTGACCTTTTGGTTAGCAGCCGTAGCACTTAACCACTGCGCCACCAGGGTTTCCTCCTTTTGCTACTGAAATGTCTAATTCCTCATTGCTCTCTTTTGAGGTTCTTTTATTACCACCGTTTTATAAACAAGGAACTTAAGGCCTAGAGAAGTTAAGTGACTTGAATGCATTCTGAGGATGTCTTTTTGAGCTGTTTTTGTATGCCAGGCATTATGCTCTTAGACATGCACACGACCATAGATCTGCCATGGTCACATAGCTAACAAGTCACGTGCAAGGATTTTAACTCTGTTGAGTTAGACTCTAGAGCCTGAGTTCTCACCCCCTTAATACGTTGTTGTTGTTACCTGCCATTGAGTCAGCTCTGACTCGTGGCAACCTTATGTATAACAGAACAAAAGGTTGCATGGTCCTTCGTCATCTTCACGATCATTGGTACATTTGAGTGCATTGTTGTGGCTATTAAGTAGTGCTCATCTTCCAACCCTATGTTGGACAATATTCTGTTGTGATCTATATAGGGTTTTCATTGGCTAATTTTCGGAAGTAGATTTTTAGGCCTCTCTTCCTAGTCTGCCTTAGTCTGGAAGCTCCACTGAAACCTGTCCATGATGGGTGACCCTTCTGGTATTTGAAATTCTGGTAGCATAGCTTCCAGAATCAGCAACACACAAGCCACCACAGTATGATAAACTGATAGGCAGGTGGTGGCTTAATATGTTATCATTCAGTAAATAACTGAGTGAGTATAATGTAGCCTAGTAACTTATATGTGTATCCATCGCCACTTCTAGATTACCAGCTATTTGTAGGGCAGGAACCATTGGTCTTTTTTATCATTGTGTTATCATTGTGCCTGACCCATAATAGGCATTCAGTAGTAATAATAACAAAATAGTAACCAAACTTCTTTTTTTTTAATTGTACTTTAGATGAAGGTTTACAGAACGACTAGCTTCTCATTAAACAGTTAGTACACGTATTATGACATTGGTTAACAACCCGACAACATGTCAACACGTTGCCTTCTTGACCTTGGTTCCCTGTTACTAGCTTTCCTGTCCCCTCCCGCCTTTTAGTCCTTGCCCCTGGGCTGTTGTGCCCCTTTAGTCTCGTTTTGTTTTATGGGCCTGTGTAATCTTTGCCTGAAGGGTGAACCTCGGGAGTGACTTCATTACTGAGCTAAAAGGGTAGCCGGGAGCTACACTCTCGGGGTTTCTCCAGGCTCTGTCAGGCCAGTAAGCCTGGTCTTTTTTTGTGTGTGTGAGTTAGAGTTTTGTTCTACGTTTTTCTCCAGCTCTGTCCAGGACCCTCTATCGTGATTCCCTGTCAGAACAGTCAGTGGTGGTAGCTGGGCACCATCTCGTTATACTGGACTCAGTCTGGTGGATGCTGTGGTAGTTGTGGTCCGTTAGTCCTTCAGTCTAATTTTTGCTTTGTGTCTTCAGTTTTCTTCATTCTCCCTTGCTCCCGAAGGGGTGAAACCAGTGGAGTATCTTAGGTGGCCACACACAGGCTTTTAAGACCTCAGACGCTACTAACTGAAGTAGAATGTAGAACGTTTTCTTTATAAACTATGTTATGGCAGTTGAGCTGGATAATCCCTGAGACCATGGTCCCCACAGCCCTCAGCCCAGCAATTCCATCCTTCAGGGAGTTTGGGTGTGGCTATGGAGCTTCCATGACCTTGCCTTGTACAAGTTGTGTTGGCTTCCCCAGAATTGGGTGCCACTTACCTATTTTCTATTTAGTGTTTTTCCATCCCCACCCCTCACCTTCTCGTAACCATCAAAGATTGTTTTCTTTGTGTGTATAAACCTTTTCATGAGTTTTTACTGTAATGGTCTCATACAGTATTTGTCATTTTGTGATTGACTTATTTCACTCAGCATAGTGTCTTCCCAGATTCATCCATGCTATGAAATGCTTTGCTGATTCGTCATTGTTCTTTATCATTGTGTATATGTACCATAGTTTGTTTATCCATTCATCTGTTGATGGGCATCTAGGTGAACCATGCTGCAGCGAACATGGGTGTGCTTATGTCTATTCGTGTGACGACTCTTGTTTCTCTAGGATATATTCCTAGGAGTGGGATTGTTGTATCATATGGTATTTCTATTTCTAGCTTTCTGAGGAAGTGCCATATTTTCCAAAATGGTTGTATCATTTTGCATTCCCACCAGCAGTGCCTAAGCGTTCCAATCTCGCCATAGCCTCTCCAGCATTTGTTATTTTCTGTTTTTTTGATTTGTGCCGGTAATGCCAGAGTGAGATGGTATCTCATTGTGGTTTTGATTTTTTTTTTTAATTGCTAGTGATCTGCAGCATTTCCTTATGTGTCTGTTAGCTGCTTTAATATTTTCTTTGGTGAAGCATCTGTTTATTTCCTTTGTGTATTTTTTAACTGGATTATTTGTCTTCTTGTTGTAGAGGTGCTAGATTTTCCTGTAGATTTTAGAGATTAGACCTTTTACTTGTAGTAGCCAGAAATTTTTTCCCAGTCTGTGTGTTCTCTTTTTACTCTTTTGGTGGAGTCTTGATGAGCATAAGTGTTTAATTTTTAGAAGATCCCAGTTATCTAGTTTATCTTCTGGAGTTTGTGTGTTCTTGATTATGGTTTTTGTGTTAATGCTATGTGTTTGGAACTACAGTGTTAATCCTATTTTTACTTCTATGAACTTACAGTTTTTGGCTTTATATTTAGGTCTTTGATACATTTTGAATTAGTTTTTGTATATGGTATGAGGTATAGGTCCTGTTTCATTTTGTTTTTTTGCAAATGGACATCTAGTTTTGCTGGCACCATTTTGATATTTTTCCTTCTTTTTTGATGTGTGCATCTATTGCTATAAATTGACCTCTGAGGACTGCCTTTGCTGTGTCCCAAAGGCTTTGATATGATGTATTTTCATTCTTGTTTGATTCTAGGAATTTTTTTATTCCACTTCTAGTTTCTTCTATTACCCAGTGGTTTTTAAGCAGGGTGTTATTCAGTTTCCATGTAATTGATTTTTTTTCCTTGCTCTTTGTGTTGTTAATTTCTACTTTGACAGCATTGTGGTCAGAGAAGATACTTTGTATTATTTCAATGTTTTGGATTTTGTTGAGGGTTGCTCTGTGGTCTAAGATGTTGTCTGTTCTGGAGAACGTTCCATGTGCATTGGAAAAGAATGTGTACTTTGCCACCATTGGGTGTGGTGTTCTATGTATGTCTATGAGGTCAAGTTGGCTGGTTGTGTCTTTTAGCTTTTCTGTATCTTTGTTGAGTTTCTTTCTAGATGTTCTGTCCTTTACTGAGAGTGGTATGTTGAAGTATCTTGTTATTATCGTGGAACTGTCAATTTCTTTTTTCAGTGCTGTTAGAGTTTATGTATTTTGGAGCCCTGTCATTGGGTATGTAGTTGTTTATTATGGTTATGTCTCATGATGGATTGTCCCTTTAATTATTATATAGTGTCCTTCTTTGTCTTTTATGGTGGATTTTGTTTTAAAGTCTATTGTATCTGAGATTAGTATTGCCACTCCTCTTTTTTGGTTAGCCAACCTTTTTTACATTGTGTCAGAAATTGTCCTAAGTACTCTATACTTAATCTTTACAAAAATCCTGAGATAGTACTGTGGATATACCGTCTCACTGAGGAGGTTAAGAAATTTGCCCCATTTACCTAGCAGGTAAATGGTTGATCTGTTGTTTGTCTTCTTAGTCTTCATTCTTAACTGTAGTGCTGTCTAGTAAATGGTGAAGAGATGAATTAATTTTATTTTTATATGCCTCCATGATATATCATTACATGGGCTATATACTCTTAAGTCAGCCTCCTTGTGCATAACAAAAACCATTTTACTGTCACTTCTGTGGGCAGGCCAGGGTGCATACACAGTCCCTGGGATGGGACATTGTATACTCAGAGTCTAGCTCTAGAGCTGGTTCCTGAGTATTTTGGGCTAGCAGCCTGAATCCACGATTTTCTCGTTTAGAATTCCTTTGCCTATTTCCTTAGAAGCATGTGTTGCTTCTTAGTTTCAATCTGCTTCTCCTCCTGAATAATTCCATCATTTTGTGTAGGTCAAAGTCCTACCCACATTTTCTGTACTAGTAGACTGTCTTCTGGTTAGTCTTCCCCTGAAGTAAGGATCTCAGCTCTCCCTTTGATCCGTGGTTCTCTCAGAGAGAAAGAGAGAAGGAAATGTTTTATCAGTATTTGTTCCTGACGTAATATTTAGCAGGCTATTTATAGAGGATACAACTGGCAATCTCACTGGAATAACTTGTACTTTAAATTGGATATAGGGAGGTTAGCTAGCGCCTTGATTATATCGTACGTATGGCAGAAGAGCACTGGACTGGAATATAGCAAAAAATCTGTGTTCTGTTGCTGATAGTGCCACTAAACCAGGCAGAGTTGCCATCAAGTCTGTTCCAGTGGCAACCCCATGTGTGTCAGAGGAGAACTGTGCTCCGTGGGTTTTCAGTGGCTGATTTTTCAGAAGTAGATTATCAGGCCATTCTTCCAAGTTGCCTCTGGGTGGATTCAAACCTCCAGCCTTTTGTCTATAGCCAAGCACTGAACCATTTGCACCACCCAGAAACATCTCTAGCTATCTGTAATCCACTTTTCATGGCCTCAGTTTTCTTATCTGTAAAATACGGTTTTTGAGCTAGAGTTGTCTATCCTAATTCTCCCACTAAACTTCTCTTGATTTACCTCAGAAAGTCCTGTGGTAAGTGTACCATGTGGTCAGTAGGTCTGAGGTTATTTTGCAGGAAATCTATGACATTTGAAGGAACTTCCTTCAGGTGTGGGAAACACATAGAATGTGTTTTCTCCTTTTAGTTCTGACTAGACTCCTCCACCACAGTTTTCTGAAGTCACAGAAGATAAGAAGCTTAGAGGAAGAGGAGAAAATGATAGAAATGCTTGAGTAGTTTGGACTCAGCCCACAGTTGAAGAATAGTATGTTAATACTAATAGAGATGTTAAGAAAGAAGAAAAAGAGCTGCTCTGAAATGCGGACTGCTTAGTGCATAACAAAGCCATAGACCAGGGAAAATCCAGCTGGGAGGATTAATTGTAGGGTGGTGCCTGCCATGTGCCAGACATTGTTTTAGGGGTAGAGCTGCTGTCAAAACTGATTAAAATACTTGTCCTCATGGAGCTTTCCTTCTGATGGAGGAGACAGAAAATAAACGAATGAAACACCTGCTGTGTTAGCTGGTGAAAAATAGAAGAGGGAAAAAGAGGATAGGAAGTATTATGGGCTAGTGGGGCACTTACTGAAGATTACATTTTGTGTAAAAACCTAAAGGAGTTGAGCAAATGAGCCACATTGATTTCTGGAGGGAAGAGCAAGTGGAAGGGCCCTGAAGTGGGAGTGTGTCTGGCAAGTTCAAGGGAACACCAAGAAGGCCAGTGTGGCTGGAGCGGAGTGAGTGAAATGAGATGGGACCATGGAGATAACAGGGTAGGGTGCAGATTAGGTAGGACTTTGTGGCCATTAAAATGATTTTGAGAAATAGGCGACGTTGGAGGATTTTGAACGAGGAGTGACGTGATCAGGCTGAGTTTTAACAGGGCTGCTCTGGCCACTGTGTTGAGATTAAACTGAGGGAGGAGAGGAGGTGTGGAATGGTTGTTTTAATAGCAATGGCTTTCATTTATATAGAAACCATATAACATTTATAATAACATTAAGCATTTATATCACATTAGTAACAGTGGTGACTAAGCACTTTTTTATACATTCTTCCAAAAGAACTTTCAGTAGCTGTCATCACTCAAGTGTCACGAAGTAGCTGTCCAGACTGGCACAAAGGCTGTGGTAGCTCCAGCAACTGAAATTGCACAGAGATGCTTAGGGGACTTCATAGGCAGAGGACATTTGCTTAGGCTCAGGATTTGGAGAGATGGAAAAAAGAAAGGCGGGCATCCCAGCCAGTGAGTGTTGCATGAGCAAAAGTGTGGAGCTGGGAATGCAGATGTTGGATGAGGGTTGGGGGACACGGATAGGCAGTAAGCATTCCAGTATGGTTAGAATAGGAAGAATTTTACAAGGGTGATACTGGAAAAGTAGGTTGGTGCCCCAGTGTGAGGTACCTCAAATGTCTCGTATCAAGAAGAATGAGTACCTAACTAGGAAGACATTCTCAGAGTCACTAGTAAACTGCAGGTATTGCTTGCTCACTTGTAATGCAGTGAAGACCTGATTGGGATAAGCAAAGGCAGGAAGCCTCCCTAAACTTAGGACTCCTCCTTGATTCTCTGGGTGAATGGGATGTGTAGCCATGAGGATGGGGAGAACCAGCAACTGCCAAAACACCTTTCTTGCTTTTGGCAGTAATTGTCCCTGGTGTTATGGGGCAGTTCTGCTCTGTCCTATAGGGTTGCTATGAGTCGGAATCGATTCGACGGCAGTGAGTTTGGTTTTTGGTTTTGTCCCTGGTGTGCCTTAGCATTTTGACCTTTACCTCTATTGGATGACTAACCAAAAACCAAACCAAACTCATTGCTGTCAAGTCAGTTCTGACTCATAGTGACCCTACAGGACAGAGTAGAACTGCCATATAGGGTTTCCCAGGAGCAACTGATAGATTCAAACTGCTGACCTTTTGGTTAGCAGCCAAGCTCTTAACTACTGCTTCCAGGGTTCCATTGGATGACTCCTGTGTGCTGATTAACCTTTTGAAAATAATACAGATTCTAAATATGTAATTTATATTATATATCCAAATATATTTATAATTTATATATCATTATATAAGTATATATTTATAATTTATATGCTTAAATATTATTATATATAATATGTAATTATAATACATGTTATACATTTAAAAATATAATCATCAAATTAATTCTGTAAGGGTGGTATTATAATGCCCACTTCACAATGACGGAACTAAGGCTCAGAGAGGTTAAGTAACTTGCCCCACATCACAGAGTTTTGTACGTACGTAGCAGGGTCTGCGTTCCCTCCCAGCAGTTAAATGCTCTTTACTCAACCCTGTTTTTCTCTTTGTTCAGACTGGAAAGTTCTGAATGGTGATAGATAACAGAGGCAACATAGCTTTGCTTTATTTGGCTGCTGAGAAAGAAAATGAGAAAAAGCTCCCCAACAGCTGCTGTGTGGGAAGTTAAGATGGGTGTCCACGGTCACTATAGGAAGAAAGTACCCAGAGTGTAAGTTAGGAACAGGGCTTCATTCTGGTTGAACCTCTGCTGAGAATCTGCATTTCTAACAAGTTCTCTGCTGATATTTGCATTCCCACCCGGGATTTACTGAATCAGAATCTACATTTTAATAAATCACCAGGTGGTTCTTATGTATAACATCCTGGGAGCTTGTTAAAAACTCAAATTCTCAGCGGGGAACTTGTTAGAAATGCAGAGTCTCAGCAGGCCTTAGAACCTGAATGAACTGATTTGAAGCCCTGATTAAAAACCCAAAACCTAGTGCTGTGGAGTCAACTCCGACTCTAGCGACCCTATTAGGAAATAGTAAAAAAAATCCCATTGCCCATCGAGTTGATTCCAATTTATAGTGACCCTATAGGACAGAGTAGAACTGCCCCATAGAGTTTCCAAGGAGCGCCTGGTGGATTTGAACTGTCGACCTTTTGGTTAGCAGCTGTAGGTAGCACTTAAGCACTATGCCACCAGGGTTTCCTAGGAAGTAGTAATAGGAGTCAAACCTTTGGTTCCTGTGCTTTGATGTGGTTTGGTGTATTTTGCCTATAAAACGGCAGGGCCTAAGCTAAGAGGCAGGGCTGCCTGGCTATACACATGAACAAACATATCAGTTCTACCATTAGGACTCTTGTTCCCTGGCCTGTGGTTGCTGTATTGAAGGCATTTAGTATGTATTTATAGAATGGATATCTGATTAAGGCTTGTGAATGTGTCCATGATTGTAGGTCTAGGAGAGGTAGACTGTGTTTACATTGTTTCTGAAGATCAGAGTGGACCAGAGCAGATGGAGTGGCTCTGTTCAGCGCTCTGGTGTTTTAACTTCTGTAGACCCCTGTCTTCAGGGAGCTAACTGTAGCTTTGTCTTTTTCTTTCTTCTGTTTACCTCCTGGCCGTGCCTGTTGTAGCAGGTCTCTGTGAATTAATAGTTGGTAAAAAAAAAAATTTTTTTTAATGGTATTAAAAAAAAAAAAAACTTTTTGTTTTTTTTAATGGTATGGTCTGAATATTAGGCAGATGGAGAATTGCTTGAAATTTAAAAAGGACGTACACCTAGACATGTATAATTATTGTACATTATCTTTAATGTGAATGTTTAGTTTTTTTTTAAAGGAAAAGTTTATCAACCAGTTTTAATATGAGGTTCTTTAAAATGGATATTTAGGATGATTGAATGTGTAAACCCCAATTCCAGAGTACTAGAAGTCATTGACTTTGATGTGAATATGGAGCCAGGAGATTAATTAGAAGTTCTTTGTTTAAAATAGTGGAGGATACTGATTGAGAATGATTTGGTAGTGATATATGAAAATTCAAGTACAGCCCCCCATCTGGGTGTTTCCCTTTCCTTTCCCCATCTTTTCTTTTCTTCCTACCTCTCCCTCTCCCCAAAGCTGATAGGAAGCAGTTTATAGTCCCTTTCTAAAGCATTAACTCATCACTGCTTAACACATAGTCTGCTTGTTGATAATATTCAGTTCTCTTTAGGAAAAGAATTGCTATTTCTGGAAATTTAAATATTTGGCAATGATCAAGTCAGGAATAAATGTCCGATGAAAAATCTTTTATTGTTGCCTCAAGTTGTAGCTTGTGAAAAATCTCAACAGACTGTGTTGTTTAATCTCCAGGGTTTAGACCACTAGTGTCTCTGCTCTGGTTTTTCTCTGGCTGTTTGAACAGGTGCTTGGCAACAGTGTGCCCTCTTGCATCATGTTAGGTTTGCTTATTATTCTCACCTCTGCCTTTCGTTAGCAGTGTGTCTCCCGTCTGCTCTGAGAATATCAGAGCTGCCAGGGAAGTGGGGAGAAGGGAGTATTTCCTGATTGCTTACTGTGTACCTGGCATAGGGCTAGGTTCTGTATTGTGCATAGTGATGAGAATTTAATCCTCAGTGAACCTAAATAGATAATCTAGATAGATAATGTTATTCTTAGTTTATTAATACAAAAATAGAATCTCAGGGAGATTAAGTAATTGGTCAGGGTCACAGAGCAAGCAGTACCTTCAGAATTTGAACTGAGACCTAACTCCAGAGTCCATGCTTTTTTCATTACGTGAACTGTGCGAGGGGTATAGGGTCATTGTGAGGACTAAACCCAGAATAAATTAGTGTTTTTTGTCTTCTTCTATCCTGTACTTTGCTAGTATTTTTATCCAGGTGAAATTGGCTTTTTATGAACATCAGAGTTTGCCTTGGCAGGAGAAATAAAAGAGGATTGTTATATTTTAGGTTGTTGTTGGGGGGGAGGTATAAGAGAGTCATATGAACGAAGGGACAGCCCTTTTGGGGTGGGGCTGGAGGTAAAGGGAAATTGACTATGAGGCAGATGTACATAGGAACCTCAGTGAACATTTAGCTTCAGTCAGGAAGGCCACAGCAGTCATACTTTGATGATTCTGTGCTGTGAGGTTCTGATGAGGAAAAGGAAGGATCTGGCTGGGGAGGTTGGATTAGAGGCGACTCTATGTAACATAGTCTGGGCCTCAGAGCTGAGTAATACTGTGTAAGCGTGTGCAGTAAAGAGCCAGTGCCAGTGCTTGCTCTGGCTTTCGTACTGGTGTCAGGGAGCAGGAGGTAGGTGTTGCATGCCCTGCTGCAGCAGGTCTCAGCTGCAACACCGAAGTCCAGAGAAAAACAGAACTGTTTCAAATAAGCAGCAAGTTTATGAGTCAAGTGGTCAGGCAGAAGATGGGGGCCAAACCCAGGACAGGGAAATCTGAAAGCAGAGCCCAAGGGAGTTGGGGAAAGAGCAGGGCAGGGTAGGTTGGGAGTGTCAGTTCTGTGACCCCTTCAGCTTACTACTGTCAGCTTAGTGTTTGGGACAGAAACCTTTGTATTCCAGGTGGGTTTGACGTCCCCACAGAGAATAGACAGAATAATCACCATCCCAAAAAAGTGAACCCTCCTGGTGGTAGGTGTGATGGACAAGTTGAGGGGGCAAATGTCAGAGGCTGAGTGCTCAGCTTATAGGTTCTCTACTCTGAACTTGGTTCTAACCAAAGAGAAACCAGCTTGGCCAATCTCCCAGGGTCTGCATATTTACTTACTGATTGGAATGTTTTCCATTCTTATTAAAAATAACTTTTATTCATCTTGAATGCTTTTTGAAATGCTATTTAAATAATTCTTGAAGTGCTTTTTGAAAATGCAGAAAATACACATAAAAAGAAATAACCTGTAATCTCATCACCCAACTATAACCACTGTTAACGTTTTTGGTGTGTTCGTTCCAGACTTTTGTCCATTCCAGTGCATACCGATATACATGTTCATTTAAGTAAAATGGGATTATACAGTACGTCATGTTTTATGAGATTTTTTTTCATTTAAGATGTCATTGCCTATTTTCATTTTATATTTTTAATGGTTGCATAGTATTCCATTGTGTGAATTTATATAACTCCTCACTGTGGGACATTTACCCTTTACCTGACTTTTTTGCCATTATATTTTTTGGGGTAAACACCTTGTAGGTAAGTCTGTGAAGAACTGTATGATTCATCCACGAAGTAGATTGCTAGGTCAAAGGATAAGTAAAATTCTAAGGCTTTTGATTTCACCAAATTGTCTTCTAGGAAGGTGGTATACAGTTGGCGCTTCTGCTAGCAAGTATGTGTGAATGAACATTCATTTTTGCAAAGTATCAGCAGCACTGGATATACCTTGGCGGGGGGCAGGGGGATGACTTGGGGTGTCTCTGCTAGTTTGGTAGATGAAAATGCTATATTGATTTTATGTGCTGCTGGTTTATAAAGGTATTCCCAACCCTCGCAGCAGTCTCCCCGACATTTGCCGTTGCTTCCTTTGTCCCTGACGGTGGTTTTCTGTTTTGCAGCATTGCTGGGAGCCTGGTATATTCCTACATCACTTTTTCTGAAGAGCAGCTGAGCAAGCAGTCAGAGGCCAGTAACAAGCTGGACACTAAGGGAAAAGGAGCAGTATGACCAGAGGGTTGCTTAAACTTAAGGCAGTCCAAGTTTTTTGATCAACTTGGAACCCTGGCAATTCTTACGCAGATATTGAGGCATCTTGATTATGGAGAAAATAGTATTCTTTTGCACTTGTACAATCTGAGGATTGATTGCTGCCTTTTAAAATTTTATGATGAGAGAAACCTATAATTGACTCTTTTAAATATGCTGTTTGAATTAATTTATATCAGACTGGAAAATATACTGGGCCTTTTAATTTATTTTTTCTTCAGTGCTGACAGTCAGACATGAGTGTTTTGAATATATTTTATTCCATAGTTTGATATCCAGGTGTCTCTGAGAGCTGCATGTATAAAGTGTGCCAACAGGAGCCTCGGTGCTCAAATTGGTGCCGCGAGTTTCGGGAGGCAGTTTAACCTTCATTCTGCTGGAAATGCAGCTGAGCACCTGAAATTTCCTCTTTTGAATTTTATATCCTATGATTGCATTGTCTTCACGAGAGCATCATCACTTCATTTGTATGAGATGACAACTTCGACACTAAATATATATATATGGCTTTGAAGCATATTGGTTTCCAGGTGAGCTTCCCTGAGGACTCATGAGCTGAGCAGAGAGCATTCCTTGAAAATACATTGTTGTCTCTGTTGTGTAGGATGAGAATAGTGAAGGGATGGCGGAAGTAGGTCTTTTGTAGATTTTTTCATCCGCCTGACTCATTTATTCCTCTAAAATGTATTGACTATGTAATATTTGCCAGGCATCTGTGCTAAGTGCTGGTGAGTATGTAATATTTGCCAGGTGTCTGTGCTAAGTGCTGGGAATACAGAGTTGCCTTTGGAGGAGGTTGATACATCTCACTCCTGCTGTAGTGACTGAGGGTAAAGTGGAGAACTTCACTCAGTCAGTCAGTTGAGAAGACATTGTATGCGCAAGTTGCTTCAGCTCTCAGAAATAGAAATCTGTAACTGGGGTGAGAAGCTCCTGCCTGCCCTGCCTATTGCACAGCAATTTGAGTCCAAGTGCAACAATCTGAGATCAAATGCATGTGTAGAGCTGCATTTTGGAAACTAAATCAGCTCCGCATTGACCCCTTCTTCTCTAAATGAGAATGGCAGTCAGGCAGTGACCACCATTATTTCCTCATGCCTCTCTTCTCTGGGTTGCGACGTTTTTTTTTGTTTCTGTTTAGATCGATATGGCTAGTAGCTTCCACAGTTCTGAATTTATTGCTTTGAGGGAAAGCCTGGTTAGGAGTTTCTGGATTGGTGAGGCTTAGACTTTGTCTGGCAGTGTCAGTGTTGGAGCCATCGTCTTCCTCTCACCTCAAATGGCATGAGTATACCTCTCTTCTTTGGATAGTCCCATGTGCCCCACCCACTTACACCCCATACCCCACGGCTCACTTACTGAGCATGTCAGCTTCATCATATGACCAGTGCTGCCTCCTGGGAGAGCAGCAGTGAATGGACATTGCCTGAATTGCCTCTTAGGGGGATGTTAACTCCAACACAATTCTGGGACTTATCTCAGAGATATCCATTGACTTTGGAAATGAGTATGTTTGCTTAGGTGAGATGTGCAGTCAGTGCACAAGAGATGGGGTACTCTTGCACTAATGCACACACTAACCTCTATTTCCTTGGGTCTGGAATCCACTGGACTCTGTTGACCTACACATTTGGTGTCTTGAAGGTTTTGATTTTTTTTTTTCCTATTTCATGAAGAATTATATTGAGGTCATTTTCATAGTCATCTTTCTGTGATTTTGGTTTGTGTTTATTAAAGCCTGGCCAGTGGTGCTGTGTTCCCACAGTTCATCCCATGACCAGCTCCCAGTGGAACAAGCTCCATACAAGCGGTCCTAAGCTCACTTTTTGCAGCATCATCTAACCTGAGAAAATTCCAGTGGAAGAATAGGATATTATCTTGTGTCAGATGGGTATTCTTGTCCCTGTTTTACCGATGAGAAAAGATTCAAAGAAAGTAGATGACTTGCCAATAAGTAAAAATCCATGTTCTTTGCATTGAACCATGCTGCCATTTGATTAAGTGATCAGGGAGAGAAGGAATGGGAATGCTAGCTGAACTAAAGCTTGAGCTCTTTCAAAGAGGCAAGGGGTTGATTGAATTTGGAGTAAGAGAACAGGCTTTGCAGACCTAGCATGGAGAAGGAGAGGCCACTCTCTGTCCTGGAGCCTTCATCCACCTACTGTGCTGGCCTCAGTTGATAGGCACTTCTGTCTGTGATTGTTACCTGCCACTGCCTGGTTTTGTCAGGGTATAGTGGAAAGGTATAAAGTATAGTGGGAACCAATTTTAGTGGTTCTGTTCCTTTTTCTATTAGCCACATGAAGGAGGGAACTTTTTGATGTTAGAAATTGGTGTTGTGGAATTTCTCACATGCTAGGCCTTTGGATGTATTTAAAGGTAATGGGCTAGTGCTCCACCAGGGATTGAACTGCTTCTTGGGAGTCAGGTTCCCTTGGAGGTCTGTCACCTCTCTAGGTTTATTTGAGAACATTACATGTAGTTATAACTTCACTAAATGCACATGACAGGCTTCTCTACCTCAGGGCCTCTGGTCTGTACTGAACCATCTGGCTTATCAGAAGCAGTCCAGTGACTTACAAAACTCCCGGCTTGTCTGTGACCTAATTGCTGGAAGCCCCTTCAATGCAGTCTCCTGTCTTGAAGTGCATGAGAGAACAGCCTGGGGAAGTTGGAAGTCGAATGGACTGGGCAACCATTTTTGGAGTACAGTTAGTTCCCGGGTTACAGATGTCCAGCTTACAGACAACTCATACTTACGAACAACTGATACGTACTTAAGAATGGACTGCCATAAAGCCTATTATATTAAAAATTTGAGTTAAATATGATGGTTCTTAATAACGTATGCACACTACTTTGTGACACTCATGAAAACTTGCATGGTTTCAGTGTTTGTTTTATACGCATAGGAAGGAAAAATCATACTAAGACAAACATCTGACTAACTGGCGCTAAATAAGAGCCTGTATGTGCCTGTTCAGACTTACCTACGAATTCAGCGTAAAGACAGAGTTAGGCACAGATCTCAGTCATAACCTGGGCACTGCCTGCATGTGTTTTCAGTTATGTGCAGGCCTGGAGGTTGTGTACTAGAGATTGTACCTGGAACCTAGAAGCTCCCAGAATGCCTGGATTTTGCCCCAAGGTTGATACCTTGCAAGGCAAAAATTCTTTGGCCTATTTACCACCTCCTAGGAGAAAAAGAGGCAGTGTAGAGTTAAATCTTGAATTTGCCCATTCAGACAGATGAGCTGTGCTGAGAATCCTCAAGGCCAAATTCCATGACTAGTGGCTTCTCTTCCTTGAATTAATGAAAGCGAAGATCTTCTTTGGCCAGCCTTCTTTTAGTCAGTGCTAGATTGATTCAAATCACCCTAGTTGACCAGACTACTCATGGCCAACATGTCAGGTGTTTTGATTGCCTTGTGTGGCTGCTGCCTCCTTTAGTAGTCAATCATTTGTAGGATCCAGTTTGCATGTAGGTAAAAAAAAAAAAAAAAGTGCATTTGCAAGTTCACTGTAGGTTTACTGTGTCAAGATTCCATGGAAGGCTTTGGTCAAACTCGTTCAGGCTTTTCACAGGAAGTACAGTAGAGCCTTGATTGGCTGGGAATGATACCTAAGACTTTGGGTCTGCCCTTGCTTTAGTTATATGGCCTCATTCAGTGAGCAAAGATCTGCTGAGCACCTTGTGTACACCAGGCACCGTGCTAAGCTCTGGGGAAACTGAGATGAATGTGAAATGGATCTTGCTCTAAGGAATGTATAATTCTTTAGCCAGAGGTGGTGGCCTGAACCCTAGTTGAGAGAAAGGAGTCAGTGATTTGTATGCGAGAGCTGCCTGCCACAGTTATCCACATCATTGCATCTAGAGGTACCCCGCCCATAGTGCGAAGGCATTTTTTAAACCCCTGAGAACTCTCATAATCCATACTAGTCTCCTAGCTCTGAGATGAATTATATGGCCCTTTGAGTTCAGTGAACAGCCTGGGTCCCTCCTTCCTGTGGCCCTTGGAGTTCTGTGAACAGCCTGGGTCCCTCCTCCCTCGACTGCACATATTCTTGTTTTCCCATAACCATGTGATATTGGTTCTTCCTTGTGGACAAGAATGTAATTGATTTTTTTCTTCCCTAAGGGAAGATAATCATAGTTAAGAGGACATGAGATAGTGGATGTAAAACTACTCAGCACAGTGCCTAGTACCTGTTAGGCACTCAGCAATGTAGTTACTGACATTATTTCATGGTGACACTACAGGCAAAACAAAATTCTTAATTTCTGCTCTTTAAATGCTAGAGGGCAACGTGTGTGTTCATTGAAAACACACGACCCTGTACTTCATTGCCTCTAGAACACTTAGATCATGGTTTCTGTTCACTGCCTTCTTTTTTTAAAATACCTACTGGATGTAATTGTGGTCATGGTGTGATGCAGCTGATTCTACCTGTTTTTAAAAAGGGAGAAAATTACTTTCGTATTGTGATGATAAATTTCATAAGACAAAAATTATGTTATACCTTAGAGGAAGATAATTATACTTCAAAATGGTAATTCAATTCAGGCTTTCCCAGTTTGTCACCTTAAGATGGCACCTGTGCAGCTGTGGGCTCCCTCTTCCTCTCTCCTGGTTCACTGCACCTGACTGCACACTGTTCCACGGCCAGGTCCATCTCAGTTGTCAGCATACGTGAGTCTCATGCACCATCACTGTTTTTCTAAACCCACCTAATAAGTTCTTACTGTTAGGAACCCACCTCGTTATGATATGAGGAGATATTCTCAGTGTTTCTAAGACCTTTTTTTTTTTTTTAATACTTTTTAAAAAGAAATCTGGTTAGATTTATTGTCTTGCAAAAATGTTTTTAGACATTTGTAAATATTTCCTTTCTCATGCTGATGATCAACTGATTTTGTCTACAAATGTTGGCCTCTCACAGTATTTTTTCAATATAGAGTCTTGCCAAAAGACCATTTTAGTGTTTTTTAAAAAGGTACTGATAATTGAGATATGTAAATCAGGTGACAGAAAAATGAAAATTATGTGCCTAACTATTTTTGTAAAGGCGTCAAATAAATACTTTTTCCTGAAAACGTGTATTAAAATTTCTTTCTAAGTGAAGTGCCTACAGAAACAATCAAGAGTCACAAATCAGCTCATCTTCAAGAGGCTGCACTATTAGTTGAGCTACAGTAATAGAGAAAGCAGTTTGCCATACAAATACTTTGCATAAATAGCACTTATGAATAAACATCCAGTGTCCTGGGCATACTTGTGGTAAATTGGAAGGAAAGAAATGCTAACCTTTCTGCTTTCAGGATATGTCATGTGCATAAAAAGCTTTCTAAGCCTCTGAGTAGCTTTACTAGGAAATAACCCCCAAATAAAATATGCTCACCAAAACCAAACCCACTGCCATTGAGTCGATTATTTTATTCAACTTTAAAAAATCCTCTTAGAGTCTGGCTTTTTGTCTAATTTGTTAAAGGTATGTGTTCTCTTTTATTCGGCCCTTGGCTAGTTTCTTGTCTCGCTTGGCTTCCTTGCAGCACAGAGTTGCCAGTATTAGGGAAAGCCATAGAAGAGGTATTGCCAAGAGGAGCAGAGCACAGAGTTGGGCCTTTGTGTACCCTAAACAGTTCAGCAGTTACCAGGTACCCCCAATTCTTCATCCCTGTATCTCTCATCACTTGGGCCCTATCACTTATTCATCCATTAAGCCAGACTGAACTTATTGGGCCAGCACCCAGCGTCTGGCAGAGCCTGGCACATCTGTTTCATAGATGAAGCTCAGTGAGGTAAAACTGCTCAGTGTGGTCATGGAACCCACATTCAAATCCCATTGTCTTGACTCAAAAGACTTTTGTTCTTAACCATCACAGTGGGTTCTTTTGTTTCTCCTAGTCCACCTGAATAGACTTGGTGGTACCAGACACATCACCATTTCATGTCTGTCTAATGCTATTCTTAAAGTTCACAAAGTACGGTATTAAAGCTTAGTGTTAAACTGGTGGCTGGTTGAATCTGAGGAGGTAAAGCAGCCAAGCCTTTTCAGCTGTGCTGATGCTGCCCTCTTGTGGCAAGAGCTGCCGATGATGGATATATGGAGCAGTTTGCTTTGCCTTGAGGGAAAGTTTTTTCCTGAGGGCTTACTATGTGCCTTTCACTGATTTAGGCCTTCACCATCACCATACTTTACTGATGCAGTGGCCTTAAGCAAGGCTAAAGGATTTATTCAACCTCACCGAGAAATTCAACTCTGGACTTTGAGTTCAAAACCCTTTTCATTCCAAAGGATACATTCCAGATAGCATCCTTGTTAGAACGCAGGGGGAGGGTTTCATCAAGAGCTTCTCATCATGCCTACTTATCCTCCAGGTATGATGGACTTTTTTTTTTTTTTTTAATAATTTTTATTGTGCTTTAAGTGAAAGTTTACAAATCAAGTCAGTCTCTCACACAAAAACCCGTATACACCCTGCTACACACTCCCAATTACTCTTCCCCAATGAGACAGCCCGCTTTCTCCCTCCACTCTTTCGTGTCCATTTCGCCAGCTTCTAACCCCCCGCCCCCATCCTCTCATCTCCCCTCCAGGCGGGAGATGCCAACATAGTCTCAAGTGTCCACCTCATCAGCATCCCTCTCCATCCCATTGTCCAGTCCAATCTATGTCTGAAGAATTGGCTTCGAGAATGGTTCCTATGCTGGGCCAACAGAAGGTCTGGGGGCCATGACCACCGGGGTCCTTCTAGTCTCAGTCAGACCATTAAGTCTGTTTCATAAATGAAGTCTGGTCTTATGAGAGTTTGGGGTCTGCATCCCACTGCTCTCCTGCTCCTTCGGGTTTTCTGTTGTGTTCCCTGTCAGGGCAGTCATCAGATGTAGCTGGGCACCATCTAGTTCTTCTGGTCTCAGGATGTAGTCGCTGGTTCATGTGGCCCTTTCTGTCCCTTGGGCTCGTAATCGCCTTGTGTCCTTGGTGTTCTTCATTCTCCTTTGATCCAGGTGGGTTGAGACTCATTGATGCATCTTAGATGGCTTCTTGCTAGCGTTTAAGACCCCAGACACCACTCTTCAAAGTGGGATGCAGAATGTTTTCTTAATAGATTTTATTATGCCAGTTGACTTAGATGTCCCCTGAAACCATGGTCCCCAGACCCCTGCTACGCTGGCCTTCGAAGCATTGTTTATTCAGGAAACTTCTTTGCTTTTGGTTTAGTCCAATTGTGCTGACCTCCCCTGTATACAATGGATGTTTTTAAAGGACTATGTCCACAAAAGATGACAGAATCATGAAACACATTTGAGGAAGTGTTTCATTCTATCTGGGATGGTAAGAAAGGCTTTTTTTTGAGGTGGATTTTTGAAGGGAAACTAGAATTTGGCTGAGATGTTGGGGACAGCCCTCCACCTTTTCCCTTTGCCTGGAATGCATCCCCTCTGATAACTTCACAGCACACGCCCTTATCTCTGGGTCTTCACTGACCACTCTGTGTGAAATGGCACTCTGCCCTCACCACACGGCGCCCACTCGCCTTCATCTCCGAACAGTGTCTTCTGACACCATATTGTTTACTTACTATCTCTTCTAATCAAATCTAAGCTTTTTGAGGGCAGAGATTTTGGTATGTTCTGTTCACTGCAGTATCTCTGGTACTTAGAACAGAGCTTGGCACATTGTAGGTTAAGCAATGAAGATTTGTTGAATGAGTAAGTCTAAACCGATAGTAGCCAATTAATAAGCCACTTTTGTTTTAACAGAGCAAGACAGAAGTATGACCTTGTCCACATTTTGGGAAGATCACACCAGGTGCAGTATTAGGATTGTACATTTAGCCCAACCAAAAAAAAAAAAAAAAAAACCACACACAAGCCTGTTGCCGTCCAGTCCACCTCATGGCGACCCTGTAGAACAGGGTAGAACTGCCCCATAGGATTTCCAGGGAAGAACTGGTGGATTCAAAACCTTTTGGTTAGCAGCCAAGCTCTTAACCATTGTGTCACCAGGGCTCTTACTGTAGGCCAGGGTTTGGCAAATTCACCTATCTTACAGGGACCAGGGGAGGTAAAGACTGAATCCTAAAGAATGCAATCAATAAACAACACTAAGTGGTAGAGTTTGTGGTGCACGCCCGCCCAAAGGCATTCAGATTAAAACTTGTTTAAAATACAAATCTGCCAGTCAGATTTGGCCCACTGGCTACCAGTGTGGCTCTTGAGTTGATCTGCCCTTAACAAGATCACTTGGGATATGGATTACTGTCAGGTGGGGATCCAGGAAAGGGCAGGGCTGAAGGTAGGTACATTGGATAGAGAAGGCTGTAGTTCAAGTCCAAGAGAGAAATGATGCGTGGTAGTTGGAAACACGGAAGAAAAGATTTCACTTAACTGAAAACTTTTACAGGTGAAAATGAAGTCGGCTTCTATTTTTCCTTTGTAGGTGAAGCTAGTCAATGTCTTTTTTCCCCTAAATCTATTGTCTTCAAGAGACCAAAGTGTGAACATTTTTAAGGTCGTTAGATTCCCAAGCGTTTTCCCAAAGGGTTATACTTGAAGCATAGCAATGAAACAGTGGCTGATCTACCACAGTAAAAATGTATTGACCATTTACCACATGCTAGGCATTTTTTCTTACCACCTAACATGCAGGGTTCATTGATGAGTCAGAATCGACTGGATGGCGTACAATGCACTGACACATTTTAATCAAAACAATCCTTTAAAGTCAGTCCTGTTATCCTTACTTTAGGTCGAAACAGGCACAGACAGGTTTCCACTGTTGGGCAGTAGTGACTGTGAGAAACTTGATAGAAAATACCCATCTGCATTCCTGTAAGGCTTACCTTTGCTCCCGGGTCTGCAGCTGCCTAGAACAAGCAGTACAGTATGATGTTTGAGTATGGATTTTGGAGTTAGGCTGTCTTAGATTTAAATCTACACTTCATCAGGTTTGAGTGTAGTGGGTAAGAATTTTCACAGACTTAGGTGTGGAAGAAATGACAGTGATTTTTTTAAATAAGTTTTGGATCCTGAGGTGCTTTTTAAGGCGGCAAACATCTATCTACAAAACTGGAAACCCCGGTGGAGTAGTGGTTAAAAGCTCAGCTGCTAACCAAAAGGTCGGCAGTTGGAATCCAGCAGGCACTCCTTGGAAACCCTATGGGGCAGTTCTACTGTCTGATAGGGTCACTATGAGTTGAAATTGACTTGACGGCAAACACTTTTTTTTCCATCTACGAAACACTGGAGGCAAATGCAGATAGCAAGGTACCAAAGAAGCCACACAAACACGTCCATGAAGTTCACAATTCAGGCTGTATGAGCTCAGAGCCACCAGACACCATTGCCATCACCTGAACACTGGTACTCAAAAGGGATTAATGGCGTATTTAAAGATAGAAACCTAAAAAGAGCATACTCAGAATGACTGGCAGCACTGTTAACTAGCTCCCGCCCAGAACTGGTTTCTCAGGTTCACTCAGCTAAAGCTGCTGACAAGGAAAGGCTAAGTCCCTCTTTAGAGCAAGCTCTTCACCTAAACCTGGATTTTCTCGTAAGGAATCTAAAAAGGCTCAGGTTAGTCTACTCTGATGCCATTTTCTGTTTGATCTTCAGTTTCTGGAAGAAATCACCCCCATTTCACGGCCCACATCTCTAAAAGTTTAAGTATTCCAATTAATCCAAAGTCCACCTTCTTCCAAAGAGAACGAAACCATTTATTTCGGAGCTACCTGAACTTACTCCATAAACTTAAGTTCCAGTTGGTGTGCAGAAAGACACATTGAGCCAACTCTATATTCAACCATTCATGTTACCAGTAATGAAAACAGCCAAATGGTGAGTTTGTTTCATAACCACATCATTAGGCCTCATCTCTGTCAACCTTTAGAAAATCAGACTCTCCCCCTTACAGTATGCTCCCTAGACAATGCATGACAGGAACAAGGGGAGTCCTGAATAATCCACAGCTGTTACGTTATGGTCAGCCCACGGTAAATTTTAATAATCCCTGTTTCTTAGGTGTATCATATACTTATTCCACATTGGTTCGTTTCTAAGAAAAATTAAGTTTGAGGGAAATCTTACTTAGCTAGAATTATACGGCAAAAAGGCAGCTGAACTCTTACTTCCCAGAGATCATGCCTACTCATCCTTTACTTTTGCCCTCTCTATACTCTTTTGAATACTCAGTTTGGAAACCCTGGTGGCGTAGGGGTTAAGTGCTATGGCTGCTAACCAAAGGGTCAGCAGTTCAAATCTGCCAGGCGCTCCTTGGAAACTCTATGGGGCAGTTCTACTCTGTCCTATAGGGTTGCTATGACGCGGAATCAACTCAACAGCACTGGGTTTGGTTTGGTTTTTGTACACTCAGTTTATGGCACCCTGGTGGCTCAGTCATTAAGTGCTTGGCTGCTAACCAAAAGATCAGCAGTTAGAATCCATCAGCCACTCTGCAGGAGAAAGATGTAGCAGTCTGCTTTACTGAAGATTTACAGCCTTGGAAACCCTATGGGGCAGTTCTACGGTCCTGTAGGTTCGCTACGAGTTAGAGTGGACTCGATGGCAACAGGTTTGGTGTTTGGTAAACTCAATATATACCACTGTGCTTATCTGTTAATACCTCCTTAAAGAGTACCTGGCACAAGTATAGGTCCAAGTACTTGCTGGATAATACAGTAGATATGGCAACATGATCAAAACCTGTCACTACCAGTTACATGTAAAGAAGTGTTCGTCAGTTTGGACAAAGGAGAATTAGAATTCAGCTCCTGTTTATATGGCAAGTCTTCAATGGTCTTCACAGAACAGGAAGCCTTTAAAAGTGTGTTCAAATTCACTCCTTACTTGGAGCAAGCAGACAGACATTTTAGTATATTATACATCCCAAACAAGTCAGAGGAACTAGCATAAAGATAAGGTTAAAAAAAAAAAAATCACATTCAGAAAAGCAAAAACTCCATGTCCATACAGTTGTCAAAAGATGTCAGCACAATACTGAAGGTGTATTATGAGGTTATGAAAAACCGGTATTAGAAGAAAACGGTTAACCCAGATATTCAAATACATGAAGTTAGTCTAACTTGGGCTAAGATTTTGCAAAGGATGAACAAGCAGGCTGATTATTAAGAGCACAGTTGGTTTTACAGTAAAAAATTTAAACAGTAGAATCATGGGATCCAAAAGGAAGTCATTTTTAGAGATAGAATAAAAAGTTAAAACTGGAAATTCTTTGTTCCTCCTCATGCTGTTTTTCCACACTGGCATTTTTCACAAAAAAAAAAAAAATTGGGGGGGGCGGAAAACCTCAGTATCTCTGATATGGTATTTAGTAGTGACATAGAACTATTTAACACTCCCAGGGTCACCAGTCTACATCTAACTACTGCTTAAGGAAATTAACCAACCCTCAGTTACTAAGTGCCCACTCCTAATTTTCCGTTGACAGCAAATAGGTGACAAAACAAAGTTCCTGCAAAATATTATGTGATATGAACTGCACTGCAAAATAAACAATTTATTTTAATTATATAATGCAGAGAAAGAAAGGCAAGGTGAACAGAGATTCATAGACTGAAGGATCTTTCTGGGGAATTAAAAAAAAAAAAAAAAAGACAAAAACATATCACCCAAGATAAGGTAAAGGGGACCAGGAAACACTAAAAAAACAATTTTATGCAGTATGTTTAGGAGTTTTAAAAGCAAAAGAGGTTATATATATTTGCATTGTGAACAATGTTCATCATACAAACTTGAAATCTGTAACTAAAATCTACTCAATAAAGCTAATGAAAATCATTCGCACAGCATTATGTAGACAAATATGTTTAAAAAAATATTTTAATAAGCATATTCAGAATGGCAGAAAGGGAACTGGGAGAAGGGAATTATTTTACAGTGCAAAATCAGTATGCATAAATTTAAAAACATCTAATTCATAATTTTAAATGCCTATTTAAATATTACTTCAAATATGATTTATAGCTCAACAGAGTTGTATTGAACTGAGGTGCAGATTCTTAATTCTATTTGAAAACACATCATGAAACTGAATATCATTCCAAATGAAAATGATAGTGCTTTGCTGGGGGTAAGGATGGGGTGAGGGAGACTAAGTAACTATTAACAAAGGCTTCTTTTCCCAATGCAATTTGTCAAGAGTTCAAGAGTAATGACACGTACTACATCTTAAGCAAATTAAACTCATGATATTACTAAAATTTTAAAGTAGTGCAATGACTTATCAAGTTATAGTGGCTGCATTATGAAGAACAAAGTACTGTGTGAAAAACCTGTATAAACACAAAATACAACTGAGTATTTATGAAAGCTGAGCATTATGTATTATAATAGTGGAATGTCTTTCATTAGGCATACTTTAAAAAGATAAGAAAAGTAAAATGTCCAAACATGTATACATGTGCCGTATTTGCAAACATGCTGGAGAATTTACCTGAAATGTTCCTGTAATACAAGTCCACAAGAACTTCACAAACCAGCAAACAAAATCTATCTTTTAAAAGAGGTAAAAATGGCCTCTCTAATATTGCAACAATTAAAAAAAACACAGCACCACCATTCTTCTGAAACATTTCTACAAATCATTGATAAGGAGCTAGAATACTTTGGACTTTAAAAAATCTCATTTAGAAAATGGATTGTGACCATCTGCTAAAGCTACTGCCATTCTGGATAAATTAATATTTTAGGTAGAACAAAACAAAAATAAAAAAAAACTCAGGCTTCTGAAACACTTCCACCCAAAACTTTGATTTTCTTGGATACGTGAATGTACATCATATGAAGTCAAGAGTTGTAAAGTGGCTTTTAATACTGTTTGGGGAAAAAAGTTGTTCACATTGGTGAAGGAAAACAATTTGAACATATATGAGTAGTAATACTTTATGAGAATAAGGCCTAGACCATAATGTCTCAGTGCAAGCCTCTACCCAAGTGTATTAGGCAGTTGAGCCATTAAAAACAGACCACAGGTGATTTATTTTAAAAAGGCATTGGCTCTTCAACTGATGGGTGAAAATGAACTGATAGAAGCACCTGGTGTATGCCTGTGTGATAAAAACAAGAATAGTTAGTAATCTTTTATAAAAGTTTGGGCATAGGTTGGTCTATCAGCTGTATAAAACTACATTTTTTAACAAGAATTTTGCACTGAAAATAAAATAGCACTCTTGCAAGGCTACACTAATGGATAATCCTATTTGTAATCACACAGAGCAGTGGTTGCTGTGTTAACTTAAAATTATTTTAAGTCTGCATTTATAAAGACTTCAGGTTTTCATTTTGGAAATACACCATCACTTCTGAAAAGGCGGACTGTAACTGGTAAAGTCTAAAAACTTTTCTAACCTCATCACTTTATCCACATAAATCAATATTGTTGCTTGCCAACGGTTACTCCTTGTGTGCACCAATATCTAGATATCACTTGCTTGAGCTTTTCCCCTCTATTTAATGCAAAAATGGGAAATTTTATAATGTATATAAAAATAACTGAACAGAATTCTGGTCAGCATGATACAATTAAACACTTAAAGTAGCATTAAACTTTTGTTTCAAAAATAACTTTGAAAATTATAGTAAATGCAAAACAAACTCTGCAATCTAAGTATCATGCTTAATTTCAGAATTCTCAAACTATTTTTCCTTAAGTAGAAATTGAAAAAACAAATTTTCACAATCTTATGAATGCCTTTACCACCTGGATAAGAAACATGACTTAGTTACTACACAAACACTTAAAAATTCATTAGAAAAACCTTAGCAAAATAAAATGGAAGCTGACAGACTCAGAATATCAATTCCTTTCATAAAAGTTGACCAACTGTACAGTTAAGAAAATTATACAAGCTTTTGTATTAAGAAAGGACAGCTCAGTCAAGACATAGGTACTGTAAAAATCTTTCAAAGGCTACAAAGAATCTGGAAAAATACAGAATGTATTTCTTAAGCCCAGATAAGAATATGGAAAGACATCATTGATGTCAACAATTTTACATATACAAACCTGACTTGGTTTATTTTTAAACTTCTATATATAAAAAAATCATGCTAGCATAACTTTCAGGATTCATAAGGGTTTCCTTAATGGTAACACTCAATTTGTATGGAAGAAGAAGTGTCTTTTATAAAGATATTTCAAGAAACTCAGAAAAACAGGCATTAAGCAGAAATTTGAACTTTTTTTTTCCTTCAAACTAAGCAAAAAGGACCTTGCAGTGAAATTTTATATGATTAATACATTAAGTGCAAAGGTACCTATACATTTTAGTTCATTCAAATTTACTGAAATACTTGTTATATCCTTAAAGGGTCTTTGACAGTTTTAAAGTAAAAAATCTGCAAAGGAAAGGATTATAAAATCTTATTTCCTAAAGTTAGGCTTAATTCAGATTTTCAATTTTAAACAGCTGCTTCAGGAAATTAACTTTTAAGGTAACCCATCAACCCTGAAAATTTTAGTCACACCAAGATTTACTCCAAAGAAAGTAAAATGGGTCTAAAATTTAGTCATCTATGTTTTCAAGTTCCTCAAATTTTCCATGTGAGATTGCTTCTTGGAAAAATTCAGAAGAACCCGGACTTTCTTTTCCATTGCTGTTTACCCTTCGCCTTTTAGCAGGTCTCTCACTTTTTTCATCTAAATCATTTTCATTTCTTGCAGTCATATGGGCAAGTTTTGGGTCAATGGTAAGGTTATCCATTTCATAACCATTAGTATCCATATCTGCATGAAGTGGTTTCTTATTTCCACTGGTTGGTCCATTAACATGTAATCCTTCAACTTTTACATCTTCTTTGTTTAATATTTCTCCTGGTCCATTAGATGATGGTACTCCTAAATTGGAAAAGACACAGATGAAACTGACAAAAAAGTTATTATTTATAAACGACTGTAAAATAGCTTTTCATCAAGGAAGTTAGGTGTCAAATCAGTGTATACATATAGTTTGAATTCGGGCTATGTGACCTTGTTTATGCTCTCTGTACCTCAGAATCATCACATGTGAGGATAACAACAGATTTCATTAGCTGCTGTGAAGATCAAGTAAGGTAATACAAAATAAAGAATTAAGAACAGAACCTGGAGTATATTAAGCATTCGATTCATGTTAGTTATTATGTGACAACAAAAAGACTCTGGATTCAGCAGCGTAAATAAGTTAAATTAAGCAAAGAGATATGCATAAATTATTCAGAACTTAGCAAAAGGGCCGTAACTTTCTAAAACCATGTAAAATCAGAATCAATGCTTTTTCTTACAGAAGCTTGAGTTTTCCACGGCCACAGAAAATGAAGACTCCATGACTTTATTTTTCATGTAAATCTATGGGTAATGTGCCTCAAGAGCAAAGATCATACACTAAGTGCATTTAAATAATCTATCATAATGTTAAGAAAATCAATGCTTTACTGTCCAAGCATACACTTGAAAATACTAAAAATAAACACGAATTTCTTCTGTAACAGGTGAGAAAAGTAAGGACATAATTATTCTAGTGATAACAAGAAATAAAAAAGGTCATGCTGGAGCTGACTACAAAATGAACTGGAATACAAATTTAAGGAGCCCTCATAAAAAAAAAAAAAAGTTTTTTTTTTTCCTTAGTGAAACGGCTAAGAGCTTCACTGCTAACCGAAAGGTCTGTGGTTCAAACCTACCCAACAGCTCCGTGGAAGAAAGACCTGGCAATCTGCTCCTGTAAAGATCATAGCCAAGAAAACCCTATGGGGCAGTTCTACTCTGTCGTATGAGTCAAAATGGACTCAACAGCATGCAACAATGATGCAAAATACAGAAAGAGCTGCTGCAGATAATTAAATTATCTGAAAAATATTTAGCATAAAAGATGAGCCCCAAATATTACATTTGTTTTAAAGAAAATGTTACCCTATCTTTCCTAACTCAAAAATGCACTCACACCTTGAGTGTACGTGGGGATCACTTACAATCTGAGACTCAAGGGACAATTCTGTGACAGGACACCTAAAGAGCTAATGGAGACCGTGATTAGGTCAGGAAGAACCACAAAATTTCAAGGCACAAAGTAAATCCCCTTACAAAAAATACATGAAATTGGATTGGAAGGTTCCTTTCTTTCCTTGAAAAACTTAGAAATCTTGATTGCAGGTACTTGATGTGAATGGCTTCTGGGCTACTGAGTAACTTACAGGTAACTTATGAACACTCCCTTAGCCTACCATCATGTTATCAACAAGTGGTTTTAAGAAATCAAGGAAGGGTAAAGAAACAATAGTGGCTACAACAATGGGCTCAAGCGTAACAACCACCCTGAGGATGGTACAAGAGTGGGCAGTGTTTCATTCTGCTGTACACAGGGTCGCTACGAGTCGGAACCGACTTGAAAGCACCTACAATAACAAAGAAAGGATTTAATCTTTTCTTTGGTGCTGTGAACAAACAGGAAAAAACACATAGTGCTGTCTGCCTGCTTAAACTGCCACCTCTGGTCCCAAGGTCAGAGTCTCAGCACCAGGATGGGTGTGGCTGGCGTTAGATGTCACGTCAATGAACTTTCTTGGACCAGGAAATGGCTACTGCAGGGTCCAAATTTTGGCTGCACTTGTTCTTGCAGGGGAAGTAGTAAGGAGACGAGAGGGCTCATCAAATGAACGAAGTATAATACACCAGTGCCTGTTTGAGACCAAAGGCCAGATCTTTCATACTGTTCTTCCAGTTTTTGTCAGCGGGAAAAAGGCAGAATGCAGGTGGGCAGCCCTTATCTCTTAATTCATCAGTTTCCTCCTGAAGAGCAGCGGGGGACTTGCTTTCTGCTAGGTGAGTCTCTTACTTAGGAAGACCATCTTAATCAAAATAATTCTCTGCCTAGGTCTTGCTGACCAGCATATTGAATCTCTGGTCCCCTGTATATTTCAAATGAGACCACTGCCTGAAACTCAACACATCAGTATGCCTTTTTTATGGAGAAAAAATATAGGATATCTCTGTGGAATATTTATAGGCGGGCACCTGCTTTATTTTTTCTCATCCTTCAAGGCTGTTACGCTATCAAAAGAAAACTTAAATATTCACGACAGTGTCCTTGTTACCTACCTACACTTCTTCTCATTTATATACTCAGAGCACTTTCCTGATAATGGGGCATAATTACTCAAGGTACTGCACAAATATCTTTGTATTTTTGAAGAGAAATAGCTGGAGTTTCAGTGTTAGAGTTAACAGGAATACACATCCAGGCATCCCATTCAAGTAAGAAAATATATGCTACTTAAAAAGGGCAAATTTCCTTAAAGAAATGATCATGGTTGATTGTACTACACTTTATTAATAGTAGTTTTTAGTGATGTCAGCGGGAATCTTTTCTAATTACTTTGTATTGTGTGTTAGTATATTCGTATACTGATATTATGTTTCATTTGGTACTTATAATTAATATTTCAACTTCTGCTTTGGAAGTTTAAAAGAAACCTATACTGAACTTCCCAGACTACTGAAAGAAAAGTACCCTTCATGTGGAAGAAACAGAAATATTTCTTTGGTTGCTTACCATTTTGATTACCATTGCTTATAGTGCCATCTTCTTTCTCAGACTGGCTGTTACTACTGTTTGAGGCGGTTGGGGGAGGGGATGGTGCTCGACTAGAAGCAGCACTTTCACTTTCATCTAGAAGACGATCCATGTAATCCCTTAAAATTAAGCAAGATAATAAACAGTTACTTTTCATATTAAAAAAGCTGAAAATTAAATTAGTTGAGGTTAAATTTAAGAAGCTTTATATATCCTAATTTTCACTTACATTTCACATCTATCACACCGGGATTTGAACATTTAAATGGAAAACTTCCTTTGGTTACATGTTGTAGAAAAAAAAAAATGCATAAAGGCTACCAAATTTCAAACACCTATAGAAAATTCAAAGACAAGTGCTTAGAGTGGCCCAACTAAAACTGGAGGATCTATATGTGAAGAAATAGGGGTGACGTTATCAGAAGGAGTAGAAAAGAATTTCTGAACAGATACAAATTGCAATTATAAAGGCTACCTGACAACAATACTTGAAAGACTAACTGGGACCTAATGAAAAAAGATGAATCACTTCCCTAAATCTGGACACTTTTGACATTACCTTTCTGTCACCATGTGAGATATAATAAATAAGCTCACTAAGTTCCAGGACTTATCTGTTGGCTTTATCCTGTAAGTATCTCATTATAGGTGAGCTCAGGTCGTCCCTAAGTCATTCCTGTACTATGGTATGTGAAGGCAGTTGTGGTAAGTAACATCAGGCACGGGTTAAAAGATCTGGGTTTAATACTTGTCGCTCTGAGGTTTAGTATCTTTCCTATGAAATGCAGATAATCATATTTATCCTATTTACCTACAAAGTTGTTTTATTAAATATGTGTATAAATAAAGTGTTAAGAAATCACTAGAATAAGAGCCAGCAAACTATGGCACATGGGCTGCAAACATGTTTTATTAGAACACAGCCACACCCACTCATTACTTATTGTCTCCTGTACTAAAAGCCAAACCAAAAAACCAAACCCGGTGCCGTCGAGTCGATTCCGACTCATAGCGACCCCATAGGACAGAACAGAACTGCCCCACAGAGTTTCCAAGGAGCACCTGGCGGATTCAAACTGCTGACCCTTTGGTTAGCAGCCGTAGCACTTAACCACTATGGCACCAGGGTTTCCGTACTAAAAAGCAGAGCTGAGTAATTTCAACACATACCTTGAAGCCTGTAAAGCCTAAATATTTACTTGCCAACCCCTAAACCAGAATAAAGGAGCCCTGGTAGCACAGTGGTGAAGCACTGGCTGCTAACCAAAAGGTCAGGAGTTCAAACACACCAGCCGCTCCATGACAGAAAGAGGTGGAAGTCTATTTTCCGTTAAGATTCACAGCCTTGGAAACCCTATTAGAGGCCCTAACAGTTCTATAGGGTTGCTATGAGTTGGAATCAAATTGACAGCAATGGATTTTGGGATTTTAACTAGAATGTAATTCCCGGAAGGCAGGAATTTAGTCTGTTTTGTTTACCTGTGCACCACTGGTGCCTAAATTGTATATAGCATAGACAGAAGCGCAATAAAAATGTGAATACATTATGTTTAAATTCCTTCACAGTAAGTGTAATAAAGATATCAAGACAAATCTTTTAGAATCTTATGAGCAGAGTAAATAACGGGAATAAGAAGAAAACAATGGACTCCCTTGGGTCTTACTGAACATCTTCAGTGTGAGTCTACGCTAGACTATTAATTATAGTTAAAATCAAAAACAACTATATGATCACCACTACCCCCTGGGTTATTCATAGCGACTCTGTAAGCAGAACTGCCCCCATATGGTATCCAAGGAGCAGGTGGTGGATTCGAACTGCCGACCTTTTGGTTAGCAGTCGAACGCTTAAGGGTTGCTATGAGTCGGAATTAACTCAACAGCAACAGATTTGGTTTTTGTTTGTTTGTTTTATCCCCTGGGTTAAAAGAAGCTTTGGTGGCACAGCGGTTAAGTGCTTGGCTGCACCAAAAGGTTTGAACTCAGCAGCCACTCTGCAGAAGAAAGATGCAGCAGCCTGCTTCCATAAAGATTACAGCCTTGGATACCCTATGAGGCAGTTCCACTGTGTCCTACAGGATCACTGTAAGTTCTGACTTGATGGCAATGAGAACAGGATCCCCCCACGTTATGGAAACATCATAAATATAAAGATGTGGTACCAGATCGCAAGAAGTTTCCAACAGAGCCTGAGGTACAAAACTAACAAACATCAAAGAAAAGTTATGTAACAAATTGGGTAGTGCATACTAAGCATACAGAAACAGAAATGAGCATGCTGAATGCCAAAGGGACTTTAGAGGCTAAGGCCAGTGGGAACAGAAGAAACATGATGAGGATTTTTAGGGAATAAATTTGGTGTGGTGAGCCGAAGCTACAGTTGGATCACATATAAAAATTACTGCAAACTTCTGAATATAGCAATGATATCATGAAAGAATGATTTAACACACACACACACACACACACACACACACAAAAATGGCATCCAGAATGCTAAGGGAAGGAAAAAGTCACGCTGACCATCCGGAAGGTTGGGGCAGAATTTAGCTGTGCTAACTTAATTTAGTTTTTTCAAGTTTTTATTACTTTTAATTATTTGGAAGACTGAGAATTTTACAGAGAAATCTCCAATTTGCATTTGGCTCTCCATTTTTTGAGGTAGGGAACAGAAGAATCCGCAAGACCTTTTAAAGGCTGTCTGTAGGAAAAAAAGTGGCAAATGTGCTTCATTCTGGTGAACAAATGGAATAATTTTAAGGAAAAAAAATGAATAAATAACTTTTAGGATAATGTACTCTGAACTACTGATTTTGACCCAAAAATGAGGATAAGAAAATTCACTCGTATTTTTCTCTAAAGGGATCAACGATGTTTTGTGCAACCACTTGAAGTGCAACTATTAACAGAAAGGGAAGGCTCTGGGAGCAAACCAGAAATATGGTTTACTGTATTTTTATGCAAATAACTCATACTTCCTGTGTTTGTTTTGCTGGCCTGCCACGCCCTCCTTCCATAAGGTATTTCTGTAAGCTCGCTATGCTTTTTTTTTTTTTACAGCAACAAGAGGAAGAAGATTGGCCTGCATTTGTTGAGGGTGCCTTGGAGGGAGGGTGTGTCCCAGAAACAAACACAGAAGGCACATGTTATTTGTATAAAATACTTATCTCCATGCTTGTAGAAAATCACCATTCCTCCCCATCTGGAAAGTGTACAGTGTGGTTGTTGGGGAAAGTGTACAGTGTGGTTGTTGGGGAAAGTGTACAGTGTGGTTGTTGGGGAAAGTGTACAGTGTGGTTGTTGGGGAAAGTGTACAGTGTGGTTGTTGGGGAAAGTGTACAGTGTGGTTGTTGCTTCTTACAGAAGACATAAACAGCTCAAACGGATAAAGTCAGAGTAAAAAATTATGGTATGCTCAGATTTAAAACTTCATAAAAGACCCGGAAGGGACATAACTGAAGCCTACAAAACCATGGTATTGTTGCCGGGGGGGGGGGTGGTGGTGGTGGCATTTGTTCACTTCATACCATTTACCAGGAAATTCACTATTAACTTTTAAAACCTAAGAAACGATATGGGATTACTTTTAACTGTGGCTACTCCACCTACAGAATGCTTAACCTTAAAAGGAATCAGGGATATAGATATGTGTCTTCAAAAAGTTTTCATAAGCTTTGGAGAGATTATTAGAGAAACTAGAATGTTTGGCGGCACATCCCTACCTAACCTGTTGCGCTTGACATCACAGGGAACCAACTAAGCCAGCCCACAACACTTCACTTGGTGATGCTTTCTGAAAGAGAAAACTGGATGAACCATGGGTCTGACCCAGCATGGGAATTCTTATGTTCTTATTGTTGATGATGACAGACTGACTGTAGTTCATGTGTGAACATTATTTCTGAAATGGGTGAGAAAAATGCAAGATGTTACTGTTGCTTTTCCCTACACAATAACTTGAAAACTATTTTAGGATATATTCTCCAGAGTGGATAGCTATATTTAGTTCTACATCATTATGCCTTTTTTTTTTTTTTAAATATATATACACCATGTCTTAACACTACCAATGAATAAGTCAGGAAAAAAAATTAACAATAAATTTAATAATATTAAGCAACCAGATAAAATTTGGAATACCGCTATGTATGAAGTTCCACTCTAGCCATCAAGGACTTTGAATAATGGAACACAAGGCACACAGTCCACTGTCTCATGATTTCCAGGGGCAACCATACCCATTTATTCCCTTTTAGATTATTTTGCTTTGGGCTTTTAGAGTGTTTGATTCTCCAGGGAAGTAACCAGCAGAGACATGTGTAAATGAACATGACCAAATATGCATACAAGCACATTTTTCAAATGCAGTTATTTGGCCAGCCTTAAGAATGTCTTTACTGGTGCACACTGACCAAATCAACTTTTTTTTGGTATTACTTTTACTCTGTAAATAATAGGGGACAATCACAATCTAGAATAGTACAGTAAATTCTACCATAACAAAAATTGATCAGCATTTTAAAGCAATTCATGTGAGTCAAAGGCTCACTATTTTATGTGTTTATAGTAACAAATTACCAGTGGTGGTGGGATGAGTGTTTTAATCCAAAGCTAGACTTAATGAGGCTAAGAGAACTTGGTATAATGGATTACGCACATAAGATCTTTTGCATAAATGCTGGATATACTAAGAACCCATACCTATACCACTGGGAACAGGTTAAGGCTGCATTATTAATTATTGAATATTCTGTAAAGGAAAAGTTTCAGGAAAGCTAGAAAAAGGGAAGTCACTATGCACATGCCCTTTCGTCTATTAAAAAAAAAAAGCTATAACCAAAAAGAAAACACAATTTGACCTGACTTATCTCTATGCCTTTTCCATTTTATATCATCTATATTCCAAATATTATTTTAGTTCCAAGGATCGAAAGTAGATTGGACAAAGAAAAATATTAATTTCCCTCCCTCTTTAAAGAGATCCCTACATATGGCCCTATAGTTACAGAAAAGATATTCTCTCTTCTTTCCTCTTCTACTCCTCTCAAAGTGTCACCAAATACAAATTGTATACGGTCATGCTAAATGTAAATGAATTTAACAAAGCCATACGTTCACAGCAGCTGTGCTCCATTTCTCCTCAGGAATGTCTACTCAACACATACACTCCAACTCTTGCTTTATGATCTCTCTGTTGTCTCAGATAATATGAATTGTGGTTTACAGTTTTTTTTAATAAGACTACATATAAAAGTATACTCTATGAAATGAAGATACTTCAATATACAGTAAATTTAAATGCAACTCTTACCCTATTAGAAAAGACTCTCAAACTCATAATTTTCTAAAGAAAAATCTAGAAAAGCTGAACAAAAAAATACAGCTCTCAAAGAAGAAATAAACTCACGTTACACCAGGATGAAGATTGTATTTCTTTTTTCCAAATCGCGTTTGCTGAGCAAAGAAATCATAACGTTCGGATTTTTTCCACATGTAATAGAATGCTACACATTCACCAACTGACCTTGTTCGGACCTATAAGAAACAAATACCTGCTTTTAAGTATGATTTTTCTCTTAAAACAATTATTTCATGAGAAACATCTGAAGATTAAAAACAAATTTAGCTTGTTCTTAAAAGATACATACTGGTGCTATAAAGTCGATTCTAACTCAAAAAGTGACCCCATGTGACCAATCAGGCTGTGATCTTTATGGTAGCAGACCACCAGGTCTTTTCTCCCAAGGAGCTGCTGAGTGGGTTTGAACTGCTACTCTTTGGCAGCCGCGCATTTAACCCACTGAACCACCAGGGCTCCTTAGATATATATAATGTATAAAATACAACATCACAGAGCAGCTGTATTGAAAGCTATTCTTCCTAAACTCCCATTAAGAGAAATACAATGAAAACATCTCAAATACTCAGCATTCTGCTTTAAGTTTTTCCACCACCCTAATCTACCTTAAAAATAAATACCCCTCTATTGAAAATGTCTGGAAGTAGCATTTAGATTAAAATTAGTGTTATAAACACTTCATAAATACTTTTACTCACAAAGCACTTAGGAAGTCTACCTTCAAAATCCCATTCAAAAGATTATTTTACCACTCCTAACAGCACTCGGAAACCCTGATGGCATAGTGGTTAAGTGCCACAGCTGCTAACCAAAGGGTCAGCAGTTCAAATCCTCCAGGCACTCCTTGGAAACTCTATGGGGCAGTTCTACTCTGTCCTGTAGGGTTGCTATGAGTCGGAATCAACTCGATGGCACTGGATTTGGTTTTTATTTGATTTAATAACAGGAATCCAGACTCATTTAATTCACTTTCAAGAGAGGCTAAGAATTATAGTAACAGGAATGCTGCTCACCCAGTCATCCCTGTGGTTTACTGTGCTGTACCTATCTGTGCAACTGCATGCTTGCTCTCACATCATGTTCAGTATTAATAGAACTGGCAAATAATGTTGACAAAATCCTCCTTTTTTGCTACTTAACTTGGAGAGCTGAAGTGGTTGATACATGTAAATAAAATACTGAAGGTTAAAAAAAAAAAAAAGGTATCTGCATGAGTGTTTGGGATCCAAGATGACGCACTTTAACCTATAAATTTCCGATCATGAAACAGGCATCCTGTGGCACTTAGTGCACCTAAGAACAATTGTTGATGACGCCTATCTTTCTTTACGTGACATATATTTTTCTTCCTTCCTCTATGTTTGCTCTCTATAATTTAGGCGGTGGTGCTCTGAGTCTGATAGTAACTAGGGCTTAAAAATAAAATCATATTCTCAAGCTCCGACAATTCCATCTTTTTGCCTCCTATAGGAACTTATTTCTATACAGATTCTTCCACAGCAACTATACTTTACTGAAAGCAATAAATGAAAAAAACGTTTTGGGGCATACAAAGTTAACTATTATAAAAATCTCTCAATAAAATAACAAAAGCCTTCAATGCTTTCATTGGGCCATCCCTCTCCCCCTTAAAGATTACTGTCCTCTCTGTATTCACTACAGCCACTAGTAAATTATCAATAGATCAAGCTGACTTCCATCCTACAGCAGTGAAATATCACCATTCCAAATATTTACAAGAAATCGAAGTCTTATTTTAAGTTCTTCTGGCTAGCAGTTCCAAGCTATCTAATAAAATTATAGGTCCCTGAGTGGTTCAAACAGTTTGCACTCATCTACTAACCTAAAAGTTGATGGTTCAAACTTACCCAGCGGCACCATGGAAGAAAAGCCTACCAATCTGCTTTCATAAAGGTTACAGCCAAGAAAATCCTAAGCAGCAGTTCTGCTGTGTAACTTATGGGGTCGCCCTGAGTCAGAATCAACTCAATGGCAGTGGAGATACAAAGAAAATGATTCCATAGCTGAGGGGGTGGAGGTTGACTCTATTTTGGGTTTGCTGCTGCCAATTTGTTCCTTTCGGTCCAGGGGTCCCTCCATAGGTAGACAGTCCAGCATGGTCTAGGTCAATAGTGTTTGAATTCAAGCAAGAGTACTAGAAAACTCTTATCTAAAATGTACCTTTCAACCACTAAACAGTTTTTTTTTTTTTTGCAATCAGAAACACACATGGCCAGTTGTTAGCATAACACACTCCTTGGCTATATCTGAGGTTATCAGACGATTTAGACATGGCATTAAAGGGTGTTAAGATAAATTTTTTAACACTAATTATATTGCCTTCTTAAGACATCCTAAATCCTAAAACTCAATCTGTATCTTTCTCCTGAGGAGTGGCTGGTGGGTTTAAACCACTGACTTTTCAGTTAACAATCAAGCACTTACCCCACTGTGCCACCAGGGCTATAATAATAACTAATAAAGCCAATCCACTGAGACGGACTGTTCCGGCAAGCTAAATTAAATTATAAATAAAAACCAAATTAAATCTTAGTATCTGGTTTTAGACCACTCAGGACTTAAACAAATGTAATAAACATTTTTGTTTTTAACTACTGTTATCTTAAAGTGCTCTAATATTTCAAAATTATTTTAAAGGATCTCCTTAAAAGCCTTGTCACTCCTGAAGTTTACCCTTCAGCCAAAGATTAGACAGGTCTATAAACAAACAATAACCCACATGACGAACCTGCTTGTTAGTTCAATCATGTATAGGAGACCAAGTGGGCAACGCATGCCCAAAACCAATGACAAGGAAGCAGGGACAGGAAAAATGGACAGATGGAAATGGGAAACCTGGAGTATGGAAGGGGAGCACTGACACATCGTGAGTATTACAACCAATGTCATATATAAATTGTTGAATGAGAAACTGATTTGTTCTGTAAGCTTTCACCTATCGCACAATAAAATAAACAAAAAATAAAAAACTTTGCCACAATTCTGGACAATAGCTATAATTACACCTCTTATCCTGTTACCCTGGAAGTTGATTAACATACTTGTAAATGAGTCCAGTTCTTAAAAACTTCCAATATTATGTGGTGAAATAGTCACTTGGCAAATTTATACCAGGAAGTCTAAGCATGATTATAATAATTCTCTAAATACTGAAATATTAAAAGTCATTATTATAGAACCTCTAGCACTTGAAAATGCAGAAAATTAAGGTATACGATGATTTGAGCTGTTAAATGAATTTTCTTTTTTTGTAAAAATGAGAACATATATCATAACTTACTTTATTAGCCTGAATCAAATGAAAATCCTTTCCATAGGCCTTCAACCCTTGTTCAAAATTTCTACATTCTTCCTCTGTCCAAACAGATAATTCCTCTGACAAAATGGGGAGAAAAAAACTGCTTAACAACATTTTTCCAAATTTTGCATGTAACGAACAAAATTGCAAATAAATATGTAGCTTTCTGGTAAAAATGAGGGAAGCATTTTACTCCTGAGCTCTATTACTAATCACTGCAAAAGATTAAGTGAGAAATATTCCTGATTTAATAAAATTTTAAATAACCTAGTCCCTATCTGTACAGCCTCAATGTGAACTACTTTCTCCTTTATTTTTTATGATCCAAGTATACCAGCCAGCCACCTTTCAGTTTTGTAAATTTACTATGTCCTTCAGACTTCATATGTGCTGCTTCCTTTGCCTAGAATTATTTTCTGCCTCATATCTCACCCCACACTTCACCTAGATAATTCTGTTACGGCTCAGAAAAATTTAACGGCATTTTCCAATTCTCCTTGAAAGAACACATAACTATTTTTCAGTTCCCTACCTAGGCTCTAAGCACCATGAAAGGAAAGGTCCTTTGTTTAATAGTTATATACTTAGAACTAAGAAGACATTCAAATATTTATTGAATAAGGAAACAGTTCGCATTTGTTATTTGATTATATATGAACAGTATTCTTAGTGAATCCAGTTGGGAAGCCAAGATTAAAGTAAAAAAAGAAATAGCTAGATTTTTAGTTATGGCTTCATTATTTATGAATTATGTTTACTTGACAAGTTACTCATTTCTCTGAACCTCACGCTCATCAATTTTAAAGTGAAGTAACATCTGAAATACTACTTAGCTATAGGGCAAGATTAAATAAAATATTTATAAAAATGATTAACAACTGCCTCCTTTTTGCTATGAGACCAGAAGAACTGGCTGGTACCTGGCTACCATTACTGAATGTTTTGATCAAAGATTCTATAGCAGATCCTGATGAGGAAGGGGAAAACGTGAAACAGAACCTCATATTCTCCCAGAAGCCAACTTTCTGAAGCCATTCAAGCTGCATGATCCCCTGAAACTATTGCCATGAGTTAAATCTTTAAACCTTAAACTGAAACTATTCCTGAAGTCATCTATAATCCAAACAACAGTTTACCTTCATTAGTAAAATGTTTGCCTTGAGCATTGTATTCTTTTAAAGAATTACTTATATATGATCAAATTGACAAGAGCAACTTGAAAGATTAGATGAGAAGCTTAGGGGCAGTGAGTTTATGTTAACAGTAGTGAAATAATTTGGAAAAGATTATTGATGAAGGTGGCACAACTTGAAGAACATAACCAATGAATTGTACATGTAGAAATCACTGAACTTGTGTTCGTTTTGGTGTGTATTTTCACAATACCAAAATAAAACTTAAGTCAAGCAGAAAGAAAAAATGTAAAGCGTTATGTATTTTTACTTAGATGGCCTTATTTTCTCATTGAAATCTGAGAAGGGGCAGCCTTAATCCCATCCCAGTTTCTTGTCTAACACTTCCAGTCAACAAATATTTACTGAACTCAGTATTATTTAGCTGAAGATATACCTAGACAGACTACAGCTGCAGTTTTAAATTTCTGCTATACCACAGAAACAAATATAAGCACTTATTTCATATCTATTCTTACCTCTAGCTGCTTTTACATTAAATCGTAATCTTCTCAATGCTTCTTCTGTATCAAAATTGCATTTTACCAATTCATATAAAGCCTAAAAAAATAAAGGCTTCAATATGTGACCTGGACTACGAACAGCTCAATACAATTTCTTAAGTAAAGACTTTTCCAGAATTAAGTGTTTGTTTTCATAATCTTTTCCAGAGGACAAATAATTCTAGTGAATGCAGCATACAGTACACCAAGGAAAAATAAACCAATTCAATTCTGATAATTAACTATCTCTACATGTATAGAAATTAGAAAAAGGAAATGCCGTAATGGTTATAGTATCGCAGGTATTTACAAATAAAAAGAAATCATTTCATATGAATCACAATCCCTTCATTTCAGCTATTCATGGTTTCTGCTCTATGATAATTTTATACAAATCAGAAAACACTGATAAAAAAGCTAAAACAAATTTAAGGCTGGTATTAAGATTTGTGGTAGGCACTGGTCAATCTGATGAATAACAACATTATCCCAGATGAGTCTTCTCAACTTGATGATGGCCACAGATTTTCAGGGATATCCAAAGAAATTTCAAAAAAAACTATTAGGAAGTGCATGCAAGCAAAAATGTAACATCAAGTTTTTTTTTTTGTTTTGAGCTGAGATCATACCAGTGAGGTGAGTACGGTAACACCGGATTAGTTTGTAACCAATCATAAACTGATTCCCTGTTGATGACATCACAGGAATTTCAGTGGATAAAATAGTTAACACTGATAGTGATACCATTTAATTTATAAATGTGTATGGTTAATTTATTTTGGAAAAATTCTAAATTATTTTTTGTTCATTTACCTGTTCATTGTCTTTTATATGAGATCCTTCAGGAATTGCTTCCACACCTTTCTCATCACCTGTTCTTCTAGATGCATCCTTAAGAAATGCAATCACTTTGTCTTCTGGTAAATACTCAGGGTCCCACAGGAGCTGATCATCATTTTCATACACTAAATAGGTAGAAACATGATATTAAGAAAAATTGCCCAAATTTATATAGTTTGTGTTAAAACACAGCATTTAACAAATAATTCAGACTCAGAACCAAATGTTGAAAACTGAGGGGTAAAGTGTGGTCTTACTGCTTGCCTGACTTCTTTCTTAGGCAGTATTCATAGCTTAATGAAGTAAGCAATTAAACAGAGATGGACAAACTACTTTATGTCCCCTTTGGATCCAGAATGACTTGAGTTTACTGAATTCCAAGCTTTCTTGGTCTGAATACCATCTCCACTACTTACTACCTATATGACTTGGGCAAGTTATTTCCCTTCTCTCTGCCTCATCTATAAAATGTAGATAAAATAAAAACCACAACCCTACCACATAAGAGTTGTAAGGATTTACAGCACTTTAAAACCGTTTTGGTACATATGAGGTTCAATGGATGTTAGCTATAAAAAAATTTTTTTCAAACAATGTCCAGAAGAATGTTCACCAAATGTTAATAACTGTTTATTCCTAGGTGGTAGAATTTCGGGTAATTTTTTAACCTTTTATTTTCCTACAATGCTTGAAAATATTATAATGAATGAGATTTTTTAAATAAAAAGTCATTTTTTTTTTAAAAGCACTTAAGTTTCACCATAATTTCCACTGTAGGAAGATTAAAGCCTAAATTGCACCAAAGTTTAAAAAGTGGAAAGGAAGAACAAGGACCTCAGACAGAATTCTAAATAACAAGAAAATGAAAACATAAAATGAAGAAGGCACAAGATGGAAGAGGTACCAAGAACGCAGCACCACAGCAGCTAAGAGAAGAGAGTGTTTCAAGGAGTAATCAACTGAATGAACGCTGCTGAGTGACTAGGATGAAAACTGAAAAAGTGTACTGGATTTGGTAATAAGGAGGTGAATGTTGTAAGAACTGTTCGTGTGGAGAGATGGAAGTAGAAAATCATACTGGAGAAGGGTGAAGAGTAAATGGAAGGTAAAAAAATAAAGTAGAAAACTCTGAAAAATTTGGCTGTGGAGGAGAAACAGAGTGTAGCAGATGGAAAGGAAGAAGAGTTAAAAAGATTTTTTTTTTTTTAATTCAAGCTATAAACATTTATGCCAACGGGAAAGACCCAGTTTGAGAAAGACACTGAATTTAAGAGAAAGGAAAACTCGTAGGGTCAAGGTTTCTTATATTACAAAAAGAAATCAAAAGCTAATTAACACTCTCCTATATACCAGGCACTATGTTTGTTTTCACATACATTATACCTTGTCCTCTCCCCTCCCCCTACACACACTTCAAAAACTTCTTCCTCACTGCAGCACTATTCACAATAGCAAAAGGATGGAAACAACCTAAGTGCCCATCAATAGATGAATAGAAACCAATTATGGTACATACACACCATGGAAGGCTACACAATGATAAAGGAATCTGCAAAACATCTCATGACATGGATGAATCTGGAGGACATTATGCTGAGTGAAATAAGTCAATCATAAAAGGGAAAATACTATACGAGACCCCTATTATAAAAACTCAAGAAAAGGTTTACACACAGAAAGAAACAATCTTTGATGGTTACAAGGGAAGGGAAGGTTGGGGAGGAGAGATCACTAACTAGATAATAAAAAACCCATTGCTATGGAGTTGATTCTGACTCATAGCAACCCTACAGGACAGAGGAGAACTGCCCCACAGAGTTTCCAAGAAGTGCCTGGTAGATTCAAACTGCCGACTTTTTGGTTTGTAGCTGTGGCACTTAAGCACTATACCACCAGGGTTTCCAATTAGGTAATAGGTAAGTGTTAGCTTTGGTGAAAGGAAAGACAGTACACAACGTAAGGGGAAGGCAGCACAATCTGACCAAGGAAAAGTCATAGACGCTTCACAGACACATTCAAGACCTTGAGGGACTGAGTTACTGGGGCTGAGGGCTGTGGACCATGGTCATGGGGATCATCTAGGTCAAGTGGCATAACACAGTCAAAAAGAAAATGTTCTACATCTAGCTTTGGTGAGCAGTGTCTGGCATCTTAAAAGCTTGTGAGCAGTCCTTCAAGATACATCTACTGGTCCCATCCTGTCTGGAACAAAGGAGAATGAAAAAAAAAAAAAAAAAACCAAAGGCACAAAGGGAAATTTTAGTCCAAAGGACTAGCGGACCACAGGTACCACAGCCTCCACCAGTCTGAGCCCAGAACAAGTGGATGGTGCCCAGCTACTACAACCAGTCGCTCTGACAGGGATCATAGAGAATCTCAGACAGAGCAAGATAAAAATGTAGAACTGAATTCAAATTCACAAAAAAAAGACCAGATTTACTGGTCTGACAGAGACTGGACGAACTCCCAAGACTATGGCTCCCAGATACCTTTGCACTCAAAACTGAAGCCACTCCTGAAGTTCACCCTTAAGCCAAAGATTAAACAAGCCTATAAAAGAAACAGTAACATATGTGAAGAATGTGACTCTTATTTCAATCATGTATGACACCAAATGGCCAACACCTGCCTAAAAACAAGGACATGAAAGTAGGAACGACAGGAAAATTGGACAAATGGAAACAGGGAACCCAGGGTAGGGAAGAGGAAAGTGTTGACACACCACGGGGATTGCAACCAATGTCACAAAATGGTTTGTGTATGAACTGTTAAATTCGAAACTAATTTGCTCTATAAACTTTCACCTAAACCACAATTAAAAAAAAAAAAACTTCTTCCATGTTCCAAGGAACAATCCATCTTTTTCTGTTTCCCAAACTAGATACTCTTCTTTAAAGTACAGCTCACAGGAGGTCAATCTCTAGGTTTTTTCCTTAGTACACTTCATTCCTTTTCCAATCTGCTGGTCCAATCCTAGTGAAACTCCTGAAACCACCATATAAAGTGAATTTGGACATGCTGCCATCTGCTCAGCCTCTGCCCACTGAAGGGAACAGACTACAGTTCTTACATTCTTGGGGCAGGTTATGGGATGTGGGCAAGGCCATATTCCTTGGAAATTCTATGGGGCAGTTCTTCTCTGTCCTATAGGGTTGCTATGAGTTGGAATCAACTCGACAGCACTGGGTTTGGTTTTTTGGTTTGGTTTAAGTTCTGTTACGGCGTGGGACTAGAAATCCAGAGATGTCAGTTTTAGGCTGAAGCCGCTCCACATAATTCCTGTGGGCCAGGCAAGAGGCAGAGAGTGGGTCCCCAAGGCCCCAGTATTGTTCCAGTTAATATCCCATATTGGGCCTAAGTACAAACTACCCAGGAGGTATTTCTGGAATCATTGCCATTACTTCAGAAGTTTCTGGCAGCAACAGGATACAGAAATATCTGCAGATAAACATCACTATACGGCACCCAAATGACAAGGCAGACTGCTGGAATTGTGGCTAGCTAGCCAGGTACCCAGTACACAAGCCAGTGCCGTCCAGGTAGCCTAAACCAAAACCCAGTGCCGTCGAGTCGATTCTGACTCATAGCGACCCTATAGGACACAGTACAACTGCCCCATAGAATTTCCAAGGAGCGCCTGGTGGATTCGAACTGCCGACCCTTTGGTTAGCAGCCATAGCACTTAACCACTATGCCAGCAGGGTTTCCCCAGATAGCCTAGCCCTTATTATTTCATTAACCTCAGAATGTAACACTTTATCTTACTCAATTATAACATACTCAAAAATGACCATGCAGCAAAAACAATGAGCATTTCCACAGAAAATAAGCCACACTGTCTTTACTGGTTCCAGAAACAGACCAAATTATTTTGTACTTAAGATTATACTCTACATAAAATAAGGAACTTTTGACTATGATCTAAGTAAATAAAATATGCAGCACAGTTGTTTTTAATTAAATACCTGTTGTGGAATGACTAAGGTGCCAAGAGGATCAGAAATTTTAAAAAACTCACTACTGCGATAAATACCACAAAAAAAAAAAAAAAGCTTCTATAAAGACAACTTGAATGGAAAAAACTTACAACAGCTACAGAAAAAAAGAACTCATAATTATATCACATGACATAAACTCACTAGACTTTGAAAGGTCACAATCAACGAAACAACGGATCTTCTAAAACAATTTCATTCTACATAAATTACCACCCCTAAATATTAAAAAAAAAATCCAAATCCACTGCCATGGAGTTGATTCCGACTCACAGTGACCCTACAGAAAAAAAGAGAACTGCTTCCAAGGGTTTCCAAGGCTGTAACCTTTACAGAAGCAGACTGCCACACACCTTTCTCCACGGAGTGGCTGGTAGGTTCAAATCACTGACCTTCTAATAAGCAACCAAGCACTTTAACCACTGCACCATCAGGGCTCCTACCCTAGATACTAGAACTCTTAAAAATCAGTCGTAAGTATATCCGTCACCTATCACTGGAGGACAATTTACATGCAATTATATGTGATTAACAGAAGTGTTCAGAATGTAGGTATTCACCTAGTATATTACCAAACGTCATCTAGAGCAGTGCTTCTTACACTCTTAACACGAACACAAAACCAGAGCACCTTGTTAAAATGTGGATTCTGACTCAGCAGGTCTGAGACGGAGCCTAATTCTGCATTTCTCAAAAACTCAGAGGTGAATATGATTGTGCTGGTCTATAGATCACACTTTGAGGGGCAAAGCATTGACATTATTTCATATCAGCTACTTTATTATTAATAGTTGTCATTTTATTATCCAGGATACAGTAAGAAAAATCAAAAGTAATCTATGTTCGTCAATAAGCAAACTGAGTTGTCTAAATAATTAAACAAAGTCCACTATGTGGGTGGGTGCATGAGGGAAGAACGACTTTACAAAGAAAAAGCTGACGTAGAAAGCTGAGAGGCCACCACAACAAAACCATGAACCTCTCTAATGTGCGAAATTAATTCCTAATAAGCAAATGTCTACCAGTTTTACTCATACAGTTATTCCATTTTTAATCCTAAGTCAAAACTCTTCCCAATGAATATAACATAAAGATGAAAATGCTAATCCATAATTAGCATCACGGTGTGATAATGGGTTTACAGAAGAAATGGCCACACACTATGATTAACAGCAAGATCTTTAAGTTGTCTAGCTGAGCTTTTCCTGTATATACATTTTATCAGTTGCCTAACAGTACTATTATCATCAACTAAGGGTACCACATTTGTTCACTTTTCAGTAACTTAAGAATGTCAAAATGTTCATTAGAAATCATTTTATACAGTCCTTTCCCATTCGCTGCTTCGTAATTTCTAGCCATCATTTACTTATTCTAAACCATACAATCATGCAAGTATGAAAACTTGACTGGATGGAAATACCCTTAATTGCTCCTTTCCCGTGGGCCTTTTTCTTTTTTTTCCTAAGTAGCCCATCTACTTTTCAACTAATCCAGGCCAGGGTTCTCAGCCTCAGCACTATTAGCATTTTTGGTCAGATAATTCTTAGCGATGGTGGGGCTATCCTGTTTATTATGTTTATCAACATTCTTTATCTAATCACAAAGCTACAGTGTTTACTCAATTTAGCACATGGGATAAACAATAAAACACAAATACACATAACTGTGAAAAATCACCCTATAAAGTAGAATGTTTTTCATCTGCCCAGTATCTCTTGGAGAATTAAGCCATTTCTCACATGGCCTGGGTGGGGTTGACCCAGGACTAGCCAGAATATTCACTCATCTCCTCTGGTCATAGTGATTATTTCTGGCTGGATATGACTCAAACTGAGTCAGTAGGGATTCTCTCCAGGCCTTTTGCTGGAGCTCATTTTTGCTGATTCTCTAGATGTAAGGATAGCATAAAGTGTATGCCCAGAGCTCCCAGGTGTCACCCTAGCCTGTCTGACAATAAAGGAAAGATGGAGAAAGGAGAGATACCTGGTATCATCAGAGCCACCTGAATCCAATTATATTTGAAGCCAGGCCAGCCCAGAACTTTCTAGTCAAGCAAGCTGGTAAATTCTTTTTTGCTTAAGCTAACTCACTTAGGTTTTTGTCACTTGCAACCAAATATGTATTACTTTATATTATGCTGCTAAATGGTTTACATATTTTATATTACGTGTAATCCTTCAACAGCTTTGTTAATAAATACTATTTTCTAAAGAAGAAAAAGAGATTAAATGTGTCCAAGGACAAATGCCTAGGTACTGAACCAGGTTTACTGACTCTAGGTTCTGTTAACACAATTCTGCACCTACTCATTAACCTAGCCAGCAAGTGTTTACTAAGCGTCTATGTGGCGAGAATCACACCAGGAATTAAGAATACTAAGATGAATAAACAAACAAAATAAACAAACAAAGCTATATATACTGTGTTAAACAAATGACAATTTATGTAATTTTAATAAAGTGTTAACAGACGTGTAGCTAAAGAGATTTTTGTAACCAAAATAGATGTAAGTTCAAATGAACATGCTGAAATGTGACTATAACTAACAAATCTTGTTTTACTGTTTGAATTAAGAGTAATAACTGATAATGGCTATATAATCTGCATACAGCCTAGTAAAAAAGAAATAAGATGGCAGAGAGAGAACATGTCAATGTCTCTACAAGATACTTAGAGGATTTCCTTATACCAACGGAAAGGAGAATTCTGATCCATTTGCCAAATAATCCCTACAGTGAAGATATCAGGACACCTTAGTTTTGTGAAACCTTTATGAAATTCACTCAAACCAAATGTCCTCCCTTTTGAGGCTGAGCTCACTAAACTTACTGATGAAAAGTATCCTGTGAAATTTTTTCTATAGGAATAAAACTAATTGACATTATCCTTTTGACAGTTTTATTTCTAATAGTGTGATTTACACAATAACTTCACATCAATCTGGTTTATATACATAACGTGCCCTAAACAGAGATGATTTCTGGGTATCCTGACAAAAATACGAATTTCTATTACAAAGCTGAAGAAAGGCCTTGTACCACAGTGACTCCTCCAAAAGCACCCTGCTTAGAGTCTCATCCACACAACGCACTCAAATTTTTCCACAAGGAGTAAGCTTCATAAATCACACCTTTTTCTCCTGGGGGTAGGGAGGCATGAGGGAGGGGGAAGAGGTATAATTGCTTTCTAAAAGCATGCTAAATTTGGAAATGCTAAAACAATTAACATTAAAAAGTTAGAGGCTGTGATCATTCAGTCATTGTAATATTTGATAATACAAACGTACTAAAAGACAGATATAATATTGATCTGCCAAAACATTGAAAAGTTTTCTTACCCAAGGCCTAAATATAAAATTTCCAAAGATAGGCACTACGACCTTTCATAGTCATAATTTAAAAGAAATTTAACATAAACAAACGTCTAACTTTCAGTTCTTCATATCTTTGCAGAGTGAACAACTCAGTAATGAATATAAATACGTACTAACCATTACATCACATCAGAGTAAAGCTAACTTTTAAAATTCAATTACAAAAATGAATACACAGTTCAATGAATACTTTTATTTTACACACAACTACAATATATCCACAGAACACATGTAGACAATGTTAATATATAAGAGCCACTCCATATTGGTAGTTTTTAATGTTCCTGTATGTTGCAGGAATTAACTTTAAAACAAGCACAAGCTGTTACAGGTGTGTTAAAACATTTTTGCTGTTGTTAAAATGTACTGGCACTGGCCTGTAGTGTTCCCTTGACTGCCTCTGACCTGCTGTTAGTCCTGGAAAGCAGGGGCATACTTAAAATATAAAGCAAGTTTTTAGAGGGGATGCTAAAAAGAAAATACACAAAAAGACTTCTACAACGCTGAAAGGCCCTACATATGTAAAGCTGAAACATGGAGAAGAAAACCAAAATAAAAGAAATGAAGATTTCTAGCTTTGGGTGATGTCACACTGCACGTAGACTCATTAAAACACACACACCAAACACACAGCATTCTTTCTGAAGCAGGCACTTAAAAAAAAAAAGTCAACTATTTTCTGTTACTGGAAGTATTTATGACTTACCTTCGGACTTTTAGATAATGAAAAAAAAATCTTGTAAAACTTAAGTATACAAATTTTCCCAAATTATTCTAAAAACACAAGTATCAAAGTACTCAATTTTAATAAGTACTATTAGAAGTTTCAGAAACATAAGTTTTCTGTATTAGTTGTTTACTCTCGTGTTTTGTTTTTGTAAAAAAAAAAAAAAAACCTCATAAACCTTTCACTGACATAAGATAACCACTTAAAAAAAAATAAATTGGAAAGGACAAAAAAGTATGTTCAGAGTACTAAAAAAAAAAAAAAAAGTTGAGACATTTTAAGTCACCTAAAAATAAAAAAGCCTTCACTTTTTTTTTGTTGCTAGTCTCCTAAGGACAAAATTGGAAAAGTAGCAAGCATGTAACTTTACTTAAAACCCACCTTTTTCATTTTCTTTGTATCTACAAATGCCAACTGGAATCTCTGCTTGAAACATGGAGCCCACCATAATCTCCTATTTTAAAAATAACAAAACATTAATAAGATCTAATAATACAGATTTTATATCCATTTTCTAGCTTTACCATCTTCTTGGGATAAGCTGTTCCCGGTTTCTGTCTTAAAATACAGATACAACTAGTTGAATACCTCAGAGGAGTATTGTGAGGATGAATGAGTTAACAATAGGTAAGTGCTTGGATATGATTGGATGAAAACATTAGTATTAATAATGGGGTGAGAAATGCAATACAGACAATGGATACAAACTTTATTTCAAAATATGGAGAAAAATAAATTCTTTTAATCTAATTAGTAGGTTAATTGCAAAGTACAGTAAAAAAAAAAAAAACACAAAGTTAAATTCAGGTATTTCTAGAATGTCCACATTCTAAGACAATGGTTCTTAAATAGGGACCCTGGACCAGGAGCACCAGTGTCAACTGGGGAAATTGTTAGAAATGCAAATACCCAGACCTCCTGAATCAGAAATTCTGGGAATGAGACCAAGCAATCTGTGTCTTAACAAGCCCTCCAGGTGCTCTCCAAAACTTAAGTCTGAGAAGCAGAGCTTTAAGGTAAGGGAGTGATAATGAAAAGCGTATGAAGGTCAGTAGGGCCAGAGAGATCAAACTCTATGGAAATGCAAAGCAGGTTAGCGCCCAACTTTCAATAAAACAATTCATAATAAAAGTAATCTCTCCCCCTGAAAATGTAATTATATATATATATATATATATTTTTTTTTTTAAAGAAAATCTGCTAATCACACTTAGTCAAATCACAGGTTAGGGCAACTGGCAATCACCGGTGATGAAATTTCACAACCAAGGGGGACCAAGATTATATGCATCCTCTTTTGTGTGGTGGCTAAGTGTTAAGAATAAATTTACCGCCATTTTCAAAATGAAGGTTTGGGCAGGAGAGGTTCAAAATCATGTCTAGTATGTCTAGGGAACTTAAGATTTAAGAGTTCCTCTCTCCTGTTAATAATCTGTTACCTCCTACTGATGTTAGAATCTCACTTTATCTAATATAAATTTAAAACAGGCTTTATGTAGTAATATTGCTGCACCTGTATAACAAGCCTTTTTCAAGGTTTTCCAAAGAATGTCACACACCACAAATTTCTATATATGTAAAAATTTTCCTATATCTGACTGTAATTTTTCACTGTAAAAAGAATATTGTCATTTTATTACATGTTTTCATAATAATTCTTTCAACTTAATTCACCTATTCCTACCAACCCTGGCTGGCGTGCTTCTAAAAATATCAATTACTTGGGCCCACTCTAGACCAAATAAATCAGTCTTTGAATGAAGGCCCTGGTAACCAGTACTTTAACATGATGCCAGGGTTGAGAACTTCTAGACTAGTATAAAGACAAGATACCTCCTTTTTCTTATTTTTTTCACCTCTTAGTTCATTCTGTAGGATAGGAAAGGAAAGAGCATTTAATGAGTACTATTTTATGCTGCGGATTTTCTTTTTTTTATGCCGTGGGTTTTCTTTTTAATGTACTAGGTATGTCTATTTTTATTAAATCCTTATCAACTCCCAAGTTGATACTGTATGTTATTCCCATACTGTATGTGTGAGATGAAGTGCCAAAAAAATTTTCGTAGGCTACAGCTTGAACTCAGGTTTGACTTCAAAGCTGTTTCCTCTACCCTAGTTTCTATAAAAATTTAGTTTCATAAGCCTTAAAAAATGAGTGAATCTTGACAAATTATTTACTCCCAACAAAATCACACTAAAAATAAAACAGTATAGATTTTGTGTGGTCTGCTTTATTACAAAACTTTTCCTGAGGAAAGAACTACTAATTCTCAGCAAAGACAGCGTCATTTCCCCCATGGTTTCCCCCTCCTCTGGGTTTTTGATTTTTCACTTAAAAAAAAAAAAAAAACTGCTGAAAGCTTACTCTACTGGATGCTCCAGATACAAGAACAATATTGTTGGAAAACAGACACATAAAAAACTTGAATGTACGGTAGAAAATAGCATTTAAGAGTACTCTCAAGTTTTCCAATTTTTTTATTATCTTTATCTAAATGACAAAAAAAAAAACTGAATTGAAGAAACAGGAATCAGAAAAAAACTGCACTGAAGAATACCTGCTCAAATAGGTCACACAACTAGTAATTTCTGTGATCTGTTTGCAGTTGTCAGTCCCATCACTCATTCATCACTCACTAAAATACATATTATACATTGTGCTAATCTTCCCTTACCATTCTAACCCACACTGATATCTTTCTAACTGCTACTGCTCTTTTTGCTGTTTTCGTTCAATTTAACATTTAATAATGCAACTACTCATGTCGTACTCATATAACTTCTTTTAAGGGATGTCCCTTTACTCCCTCAGCAAAAATATGAGCTCCTGAGGAAAAGGAATCCTGTGTCTCTTAATAGCTATATAAACAATAGACATTCAGTCACTTACTGAATGTTGGAAACTATGCCTCCCCAACTCTTTAGACTTTGGCCACTAATTTTTAGAAGTTACACTTTTCTTAGGGAACACAAAGCATACGTATGTCAGAAATATCTCTCTGGAAACCCATAAAGAGATCAATCCTGGCTAAAGCCCTGAAACTTTGGGGAGCTCAGTGAATTCATTTGAATACTTCATTCTTTCTAATAGAAACTTTGAATAGGAGATGATCCCTCATTTTAATCACCAAAAGAGCCAACTCTTTTTTAAGTTTGCCCTAGACATCCTAAACCAGACAACTTTAAACCAACTGAAAAAAATCACAAGCAAGGCTCAAAAGAATTAAATAATCTGACAATCATGACGTAAGATCCTAGGAAATTGAGAAAGGCCACTCAATCTGGTGGTTTGGGCTACTCTGAAAGCAATGATTGTTTACAAATTAAATTTGAAATCAGACCCAGGAAAAAGAATCAAAACCTCAATGAAAAAAATCTTCAGAGGAAAATCAAATATCTATTAACAAGAATGACATTCCTTCTACATAAATGATTTGCTTTAGCCAATTCTACACAGCACTTCTTAGTTGACAAAAAGTATTTCATTAATTTTGTTCCCCATTTTTTCACAATCCAGTGAAAATAGAAGAGTTTACATTTGTTGGATATGGTTGACTGGCATTCATCATGCATTCCCACTTTATTCTGGTTGACTTTCTATACTGGGGAGGCTGGAAAGCTAAAAAGTACATTTCCCGAACTCCCTTGCAGCTAAGGATCTTGATCCAAGTAACATTTAACCAATTATTAGATGCACATCTCTGAGATTTAGAAGGCAGCCTACTTGGATATTTTCTGCTAGCAAGGAAGATAGTGGACACACGGTTTCTCTACAGCACTGTTACAAAGTCTAGTCTCTATTTTTGTTTTTAATAATTTATTTTATTGTTGAGAATTCTTAAAGACATTTTAATAGATTTTCCTAAAAGGTCAACTCCTTTGCAGAAACTTGAAATTATTAAGGTGAAGTATGAACATTTACCAAGTACTTGAATCTTATAAAAAGGCTTACCACCAACTTTATGAATATATAGGTAGAAAAGAGTAATTACACTTGGGTTTTTTGTATTTTACCTATTTTGGGGGGAAATACAGTTCAAACTACCTTTTTCCAGTCTTCTGATGGAATATAATCTTCATCTTCTTCAGATTCTTCTTCTATTTCACTATCTAGAATAAATAAAACAATATTATAAAATGACTGCTTATCCTGTCCACCTCCACATAATGATATATTAGTTTTATATCTACCATCATATGCTTAGATATACCCAAAGGTATTGGCAGACTTAGGCCAGTTTGGCCAAGATGGCTCTAATCAAATTATCAATGTATACTATCACTAGTGGGGGATTGCAGGGGTGGGCGTGACTACAAACCTTTTCTTTCTAGGACAATTCTAATCCATTTTCATGAAGCGGTGTTCTACAAAAACTTCAGGGAAAGAAACTGGTTTAGAGTCAAGATAATCTGTTTCTAATTCTATTTCTGCTACCAACAGCCTCGTAACAGAAAAAATAACAGGTTCTCAGTTTCTTCACTTTTTATAATGAGGATTTGGAGAAAACAATGGTTTTCAAACAGTGCTCCTTGGAACACTATGGAATTTGTAGCACTACTCTGGGGGCAGCATACAAAGGGAAGGGTATGTTATAAAGACTTCCATTCTCCCCAGCCTGTTATACTAAGAGCAGGCAAGGCACTGTTTGCTTACATTTTGGAATAAGAATGTATTTACATAAAATCAAAACCAAAGCAAACCTGTTCAAGCAATAGGGGTGGGGAATCTGAGAACTATTAGACTGTCGGCATCTTTTCAACCTTAAAATACTATTATTCTACAAAAAGTTCAAAAAGATATTACATACAGAAATTAATTCTTCCTATGGAAAAACTAAGTGTTATATGTACAGCTTCCATGCAAACCACTACAAGTGAAATACCAGATTAGCAGTATGAAATAAATATTGTTTCGGAAGTAGCCACTTAGCATCCTATTTCAATTAAAAAAACAAAAGGTATCTTTGGCAATGGATTTGCTCTCCATTTATGAGAAATACAGCACTGCTTTTCCCCGCAAACTTAAATGTAAACACCATTATTTCAGTAACTAATCTCTAATACACTTTTCCCAAGCCAGATCTCTGATGAAAACCCCCAATGAAACTATTATTAGCAGCGCTACATTCATTTCTAAACTAAATGTGTAACAAATAACTGTATTTTATCAGAGGTAATTTTTCCTCAGTTTTTTCTACCTTTTAACGTATAAAAAAGTTAGACTATAAGTTTAAACTAATAACACTGGTGGTCGACTTGTTCTTAAAAAGAGCTGTTTTTCTAGAGTAACAATTCACGCTTAGAATGAAAACATGGAGGAGCAGGTGAAGAATTCAAATATTTAAGATACATACATTAAATGCTGTCTTGACTACTGGCCATCTCAGACTAGACCATAACTGTAGAAAAATTAGGGAGTTCCTTCCATATATAATGCATTCCCACCTCAAGAGTCAACCACTTCTTTAGACCTGAGAGCCACTGATTAGAGAAAGCAATGCTTATGAATACATCTAGAATGTCTAAAAGGGAAAGATGAAAACTGAGGAAAAGACTAGGAGAAATAAAAAAGACTGTGAAACAAACATTTAAGATAGGGTCATGGCAGGAAAAATACATAAAAACTCAAGTAGTACAGTGATTACAACAAACAACTAGTGCAGTATATTCAACTGACAACAGTACCCAGCATTGCTAAACTAGTAACCTAGAACACAACCACTCTACAGCTAAGAGATTACAGAGTAATAAACAAGTTTAAACAGAGCAGTGAAAAAAGCACTAGAATTTTTGGGAATAAATTTTTTTTTATTAAAATAGCAAACACTATATTCAAACAGCAGCAACCAACAGCACTTACTTGTATCAAAATATTTACATCGGCGTGGGCGGATTATTTCCTGGGCATCTTGAGAAGCAACAGATTGTGAGGGATCATCGTTGGAAGACTGAGTTTCATCCTCTTGACCTGATGAATCCTTTACATTCTCCTCCTGTGGAATAAAGAATCAAATTTCTTTAAGATATAAAGAAAACTGGTACAGATGAAAGGTTACAGCATTCAAATTTTGTTCCAAATACAACCAGAAGACTAAATTGAATGCAATAAATATAACGTATTCTGGATTAGACCCTGGCATAGAAAAAATGACATTACTTATGAAAAAACTGGTGAAATCCAAATAATCGATAGTTTAGCTAATAGCACTGTTATTTCTTAGTTTTGATAAAGGTATCATGATTACATAATAAGTTAACATTAAAAGAAGCTAGGTAAAGAGTATACCGGAACTCGCTGTACCTTCTCTACAACTTTTCTATTAAGTATAAAATTATTTCAAAATGAAGACAAATGAATACAGAACTGCCAATTAGCCTTTATTACTAAAAAAACAGTAGCATATTTTTAAAATCATTGTAAATTATTTGTTGACTAGGCATTGAAAAGAAATCTAGAACAGAGGCCAAATTGTTACCTCTCAGGAGCAGAATTTCAACACACTTACAATATTTATCTTACATATTTCTATAATATCTTAATTTTAACATTTAAATGTATTACTTTTAAAATTAGAAAGAGTAAAGAATTTATGAAAATTAGTGTGAATGAATGTATGAATATTTACAACTTCAATAAAAAAAAGTCTATAGCCTTACTTTATTTTCCGCACTACAGCCACTGTTGTCATCATTATCAGCATCTTCATCATCTTCAACTTCTTCCTCCTCTTCTTCTTCCTCCTCATCTTCTTCAGGTAGTCTAACAGTACTATCATAACCATAAAGACTGAGAAGTTCATGAATTGGCATGTCGCCTTCCTAAATAGACCAAAATAAAAAGTCAAATTTCTGAATCAGTGATATTTCAAATCCCTAGGTTATAAATCACAAATTTAGAATATCATTCCATACACAAGAATACTCTTATAATTACTACCAAAAATTCTTAAATTATAAAAAGTAAAACTGAAAATATTTCTGAAACCTGGAAAAACACCAGTCTTAAATATTTAATATTTTAGACTATTTCTACAATAAAAGGCTGACCGATTTTAATCACCAACACGAAAACAAGTACAATAAAAAGTGACATGGTTTAAAATTATTTTTTTGCACTATTGACTCAGCGTATGTAATTAGTTAACACCACGTATGGATGCCCCTACTTAATAAGAAAACCAACCTTAATTAGGGAAGGAGGTAGAATGATAAGAAAACCAATAGACTATAAGCTAATTCATTAATTTAACAAATCCAGAAAGGAAGAGGAAATTCATAGCTCAGCCCAAACACATTAAAGGAAAAATAGCAATGATATACATGAATGATATTGGATTATATTACCCACGTATTCTTACTTAGGGTTATTTCCAGTTACAAAGAAAATTACCTCATGTAATCCTTACTATCTACTTTACAGAACTGTTAGATTATTTCACTGATGAGGAAACCGAGGCTGGCAGATTAAGCAACTTCTCCAAAAATCACACGAGTTGCAAGTAGTGGGGCCAGATTTGAACAATCTAACTCCAAAAGGCAAACTTACCAGTACATCATGCTGCTTCGGGCAGAAACAGCATTCCTCATCCCACCAAAAAAAATCATACACTTTAATATGAAGAAATATCTATATGCAGTGAATGAAATCAGCTTTCTGTAGAAGGTGCTAACTCTAATCAGTAATCAAATGACGTAAAGTTTCAGGAAAACTTGACTAAACTCTCATTATAAGTAAGAGCATTTAATTCAAATCATCTGAACAGTACACATTTTATTCGTATGTATATATAAATCAAAGAAAAACTTAACAGAAAAAGGAAAGTCAGTTTAGAATACAGAAAAAGGGTAATCACAAAGCAAGACATGTTTTGTATTTCTACAGATACGTGTGCCCTTATTCATGGACAGAAGTTAGTCTAGTTTGTAAACTTAAATACATTGCTACAGTGGAGATGAGTACATCAGCCTGGACGATATAACCTGACAACACTAGCCATTAGATAACACAATTATCTCCTGAGAATCTGTGTGCAAGAAGCAATCTAATGATTATAATTTGGAAAAGAGATCTTCTTGTAAGAAGAAAATGTTTTAACATTTTTATTTAACACTGCAAATGGATATTTTGGTTATAGCTTGTGAATCCATTTCTGAAAGAGGAATGAATTCTGAGAACCTTGATTAATGGCTTGTAGAATCCACAATCTGAAAAGTCCTAACTTTTCAAAGGTGAGCTATTACTACTTTAGCTGAATGACCAGCTGGCATACTTCATTGACATCTCTTATCTTGTGGTCCTCAAAGTGCAATACAAAAGCCTTTGAGGTGTCAAGAATCTAGTCCATGTACTTGGTTTAGGAGATGGAAATAAGGGAATGAGAAGTCCTTAGGAACTTCAAGTAGAATAAGACAAACAGAAGAGACCAATTTTATACACAAGATTAACAAAAGGCTGTCATGAAGTATCTTCTACATGCCAAGTATTTGTGATAGGCGCTTTGATAGCACTGTCTTATTCTCTCTCAAGAACAAAAGCACAGTCAAACATTACACAATCTCATCTGATCTGTAAAAGTACCACATGGAGTGTTCGCTGCCTTTATTTGCAAATAAAGAAACCAAGGGGAGAGAAATATCATACAGTGGTTAAGACTTTACTGTAAAACCTAGACCTCCTAAGCCCAGTTCATATATTTTCCACAAAACTATTGCTATTACCAAACCAAACCAAACCAAACCAAACCAAACCAAACCCGTTGCCTTTAAGTTGATTCCAACTCAGAGTGACCCTACAGGACAGAGCAGAACTGCCGCATAGCATTTCCTAGGCTGTAATCTTTATGGAAGCAAAATGCCACATACTTCTCCCAAGAAGCAGCTGGTGGGTGCGAATCAACCTTTTGGTTAGCAGCCGAGTACTCTGACCACTGCACCACCAGGGCTCCTTAAAAAAAAAAAAAAAAATTTTTTTTTTCCCCGCCATTAAATCAATTCTGACTCATGATGTGCAGCACAGAACTACTCCATAGGGTTTTCCAGGTTGTGATCTTTCAGAAGCAGATTGCCGGGCCTCTCTTCTGAGGCTCCTCTGGGTGGGTAAGAACTGCCAACCTTTTGGCTAGTAGTCCAATGCTTAACCATCTGTGCCATCCAGGGACTCCTAATGTTACTATTACCTCTAATTTTTACAGTCAAGTTAGCAGATACATTGAAAAACTATACAGCAATTAAATAACAGTTGCTGTATATCAAGTAGATCACCATACTGGGTCCACCCTAAAAAAATAAAAAATAGGCAGGTTATTAAGCAAACAAATGCCTTTGGGTTCTTTGTCGCACTCAAGGGAACTGGTATCACCTACAGGATTTATTAAAATAATTGTTGGCCCTGCCCCAAAGTTTCTGATCTAGTAAGTCTGAGGTGAGGCCTGAGAATATCGCTTTTTAAAAAGTCCCATCTGATGCTATTTCTACTAACATGGGACTCCTCTGAGAATCGCTGCTCTAATCTCACAGGTCTAAGGATAAGATACCCGTAAATCAGCCTCCCGGGGGGAATAATAAATCTTGATCACTGTTAATGAAGCTTCTCACTAACACCTAGCTCAGTTATCTGTCAATTATCTGCCTGGAAAGAAAAAAAGAATTTTTAACAACTATCAAGAATGTAGTCAGTGGTTAAGCCAAGCGTTTGGCTGTAACCAAAATATCAGCAGTTTGAATCCATCAGCTGCTCTGTGGGAACACTATGAGGCAGTTCTACCCTGTCCTATAGGGTCACTATGAGTTGGAATTGACTGGATGGCAACAGGTTGGATCAAGAATGTGGTACATCTGACATGCCATGATTAGACCAAGATTTTCCTCTCCTGGATACACATTTCTGGGTTTATAATAGAAAAGCGTAATTCACTTTACAAAAATTCACTTCTCAAGGAAAAATTCAGGAATACCTCCAAACTGATCAACCAGAAAACAGAGGAGAGTTAAAAGTGGCTGATTAGAATGCATCTGAAGGAGAAGTGCTTTAATTTAAAGAAACAGTGATAGAACTAGCCCAGGTGGAGAGAAGTCATTCAAGTTAGAGGAAATGACAAATGCACAAGTACAGAAACAAAAATGACTATGCCGGTTATGCTGGTTAGAGCAGAAGGCCTCTACAGTAACTAAAAAAGAAATGCAGTTTGAGAAGGCCACTCATTATGAATCACTGAAAGTTGCTACTGGTATTTTTATCTACTTTTCCTAGTTTAACACTACTTTTGAAGGTATCTGTTATACTCTAAAGTTTTGTTTTGATTTCAGAACAGCTCTTGAGCAGTGTGTGACACTAAGGAAGGGCTTGGGGAATAATCAACACATAAAACAAACCGTTCAACATGGACTGAGGTGGGGAGAGATTTAGTTGGCCAGTGCCACTGAGCTAGGTGAGACTCTCTCCTGCTATTATTCATGTGTTGTATGATCAGAAGCTAAACTAAATTAGTGGTTGCAGAAAACGAAAAGAAAAAAGTGAGGAGAGCCTGCAGAAGAAATCGACAGGATTAGGAGTAACGGGAAGGTGCTGGTGACACTAAATTCCTAGGCCTCGGCCTTTCCTGGACCCCGATACACACACATGTGCCTTCTAATAAAGCTTCCCTTTGGTCAGAGCTAGTTGTAGGTGGGCTCTATCAAGTGTAGGCAAAATACCCCCACCTGTTAAGAAAATGTTTGCTTAATATTAAAAACAAGAAGTATACAGCAGTATTATGCTTTTGCTTAGATAATGACTTTTAACATAACTTCTATCACCCAAAATCCGTCACCGTGCTAGTAAGCAACAAGACACAAACAGTTACAACCACTGAGGAATAAAACAGTTAAGAGGGCAATATTAATATGAAAAGTATCTTACTTGATCTAAGGTGTAAAGTGAAGATCTTGCAGCAAACACTGGGCTACCATAAAAACTGAAATCAATTTCGCTAAGGAATCCTCAGTTTCAAATTTAAGTAACATTTATTATATCCTTACTGTGGGAAAAGTGAAAAATTTCAAGACTCAGCAAGCATGAACAAGTGAAGTTTATTGCTGTCTGCCCCCATTCCCTTCCTGCTGTTTGCTTCCTCTGTGCTCATCTTCTTCCAGGAAATACTCCTGCCCCCATTCCAAGCATGTATTTTAACTCACAAATCTCACCTCCTTGGACCCAAGCACCTGACCCAACTGGAATTAACTGCATTTCCTGACAACAGGTTTAGACTGGACAGATGACCTAAGGTTCGCCATAGCTGGTTTCCAGAATTTTACCAACAGCAGCTACAGGAACACAGACTGTCTCAAAGCAGTCAATCTGGGAGACCTGGGAATTAACATCACACGACGTAAGCTGGTCTGAAAAAGATAAAGTCACCATATAAGAAAGAGACAAATAGAAAAATTATGTTCTGGTGGCACTTCGGTCCTTGAGGCTTAAATGGATCTCTGCTCTTCATGAAATCATATAAGCCCTACGTTAATCTTCATTTTGCCTAAGCTAGTTCAAGATGGATTTTTGTTCCTTGCACCCAAAAATTCTGATTGATTTAAACGGTAATGATATCCTGTGAAGGAAATGTTATTATTTCCCTCTGAAAAAAGACCACAGACTGAATAAAACTTGGCCAACAGTACATTATTATACCTGGGCTACTGTCAATCACCTGTTCCAGAGACCCTCTCACTAGCTTATGCTGACAAAGTCTACATTCTGAGAGGTACTGAGGGGCTTCCCTCAGCTTAAATTGAAACATAATAAAGTGGCACAGTGTTTTATTCTCATTTGTACAAGTTTGTTAAGAACATAGAAATGGAGGTGCAGAGGGAAAGAGAAAATGATGGGTCAAATACAGTGAATTTTCACCATTTTGGGGTCACGGATCTCTGAAAGAATCTTATGAATGAAAAAAACCACTACTGAGTTTTATCATGTACCAGACATTGTGCTGTTTCACATATATTATCCTTCTGAGAACCACAGGAGCTTAATGACATTTTAAGTAACTTGTTCAAAGTGACACACTGAACTAAGCAGTGCAGCTCAGTTTTGAACTTGGGCAACTGACTCACCACTTTATACTGCCCCCCCACACATAAGCATAAATACTATCTTCCTGGAAACACGACCAGGTTAAGTGTACCTCACTGTGATATAGGATGAAATAAGATATGCTAAGTTGCTAAACTATGAGGAGTAAGAAAAATGGACATAGTATGAGTAAAAACACAGAAACGTGAACTACATTTGCATATGGTGTATTAAGAAATAAGCTGCCCAAGACACACACACACACCAAAAAATGGGGGTAGAGGGGTGGGACACACGCAAAGATCATTATCTGCAAAAGGTAAAGGAGGCTCGCTGGATGTGGAAAGAACAGCCTTTTAAAATGACAAACATTATATCTGAAATTAACTGCCCTCTAACTGCAAGACAATAGGGTAAAGGTACCAAGCACTGACAGCAGTGTTATAAGCTGGAGTGGTGTCCATCTCCTGGCTGCGGAGGAGGTAAGTCCCTCTCCTCAGGAGATAGTCATTTAGAAATGACGGCACATGGCAGCAGATGCTGGTCATTCAAATCAGGGCCATTTGTTGGGTGGGTACAGTACTCTTCTTATACCTACTGTACCAAAACTGCCTTACCAGCAAATGCTTATGAAGTGGGGAGAAGAGAAGATGCTGATTTCCAGCCAGTGAGGCCTAAGGGACTAAATGCAGACTGTACTGGAGAGGCTGTTCCTAAGGTAACCAACCTCCTGGGGTTGGGGCTTGATTAGACAGTAAACCACAAAGGGACAGAGGCAGCGAACTCTTCTTTCCAATTCCCACACAGGGTTTCTTCTGTGTGTACCTTATTCATGTTGTGTGTACACTTCAAAGTAAATCTCTTACATTTTAATCTCTATTCTCTAGTTCTGGATATTCAAGGAATGGAACTTAACACTTTATAAATTAACTACTGATATTGTGTACTGTGATTTTACTAACATACAGATAAACACATAAAAATATAGATTCTAATTCCTCTTTTCCCAAATGAACAGCCACAACTGTGCTCATTCAGAGTGAGTCTTTTAAGAGTACAACTGCCATAACCCAAGTACTGCTATTTATAGCAAACAAGTTTATTTTCCATTTGAATGATGCTGACACTCTAAGGTTAACACAATAAAATTTAAACTATCTAATTCTATTAAAACATTTAAATGCTAAATTTATACAGTAAAACCTGTGGAAGCCAGAACCTGTGTAAGGCAGAAACCTGTCAGAGAAGAAAAACTCAAAACATTTTCCACTAAAACAAGCAATAGAAAAGTGGTAAGACTGCACCCTGTCAAAGGTGGAAAATTTTCAAGATGCAGAAAAACAATACAGTCCTGTCAGGTTCCAGCTCTTATGGGTTTCACTGTATAATTAAAATATCTTTTATACTGATAAGATGCATGCAAATGGAACAATACACACAGAGGTCTCTTCTATCAAAAGTTAGTTTTCACTGAAATAATTTTAGAATTCAAACTGAATGAACTTAAAACCACAGCTATACAGTTACTGGTGACTGCTGAATAAATCGTCAGAGTTCTGTCTTACATCAAAAGTCCAGTTCATACAACCAGAGTGCCAGGTGAGAAACACCATACCAATCCTGACATAACTAATGTTTAGTTTTTACCAAAGCTATAATCAATATGACAAAAATCTTCACTTTTTAAATGAGAACAAAACACAGATTTGGTTTTCACCTAAAAAGTTATATAACTACAGGGAATCCAACATACTGGCCCTGAACTAGGTTAGTTTTAGGTTATAGATCAAAGTATTGGTGATTATACGGTACTTAAAGCTTTGTTTCTGGGAGTATGAGAAGGTGTAAGACTGGCTGAAAATATGGTAAAAGATTGGTTCCACTTCCTTCAACTTTCCTTATCCTCTATAAATAATTGTTTTCATTATTTTTTCCTAAGGGACGGTGTGTCAGAATCGACTTGATGGCACTGGATTTTTTTTTTTTTTTTTAAGGGAGAGTGATTTGAAATCAAGTTTCGGCGGGGGCGGGGGGGTGCAGTTCTAAGTGGCTGGGGAAAGGAATGGAAAAAAGGAGAAAAATTAGAAGGAAAACAAAATGATATGTCCAAGATTTTAGTAAAGGCCACTAGTAACTTTGAACTAATGAAATGTAGCCTGTATTCTGAAATAGAAACAATCATTCCAGCTAATAAAAATAGCCTATTACAAATTGTATTTGATTAACTCCACTTGCTAAACTAGTACTTGAATAATGTGGTCGGTGATAAGATGGGAAAATACAAGCTTTTCCTCCTTTAACTTTTATCCTATGGATGGGTTATCAGAAGTAGGGCAATATTAAATTGCTCAGGCATTGTGGATTAAACCAACTCTAATCCTTAAGTGCCCCCACGTCTGTCAGTTTGTCATGGGGGCTCACATGTTGCTGTGATGCTGGAAGCTATGCCATTGGTATTCAGATACCAGCAGATACTTTATTACTAAAAAAAAAAAAAAAAAGGATTTTTACACACTGCATGCTCTAAAATCCTTAAAGCCTGGCACTATGCCTTATTTATTTGTTATGTTCTTTTTACCATGGAGTACAGCAGATCATATGCTTAATAAGTTTTGTTAATTAGAGCATACCAGATTCATTTATCCATCAATTCATTTATTCAATGTTTTTTGAGTGACCACTCTTCCTGGACACCATGAAATATTGGTGAATAAACAAGACATGGTCCCTCTCTTCACAGATCTTACAGTCTACTGGAGGACGCAAGCAATAAATTAAACATATAATTACAAACTGTTTAAGTACAAAGAAAATATTAAATAGTGTACAGTGATAAAAAACAGTAATGAACTACTTAAAAACCAAACCAAACCCATTGCTGCTGAGTTGATTTTGACTCATAGCAACCCTATATGACCAAGTAGAACTGCCCCATAGAGTTTCCATGGAGTGCCTGGTGGATTTGAACCGCCAACCTTTTGGTTAGCAGCCATAGCTCTTAACCACTACACCTAGGAGACAAGAAAAGCCATTCTGTAAGAGGCAACACTAAGTCCTGACTTAAAAGGGTAAGGAGTCAGCCTCAGGAAGCACATACCAGAGTGGAGAATGAGCTGAAAAGCCGTAACAGGAGAAACTGGCTTATTTGAGAGAACTTACGAAGTTAGTGTGGCTATAGCGTAGCATGACAGGTAGCGTGGTAAACTGATGAGGGGCCATATCCTGCAGGTGGCTTGGCTGGCCAAGTTAAGGAGTCTAAATTTTCTTGTAGTAATGGAAAGTCACTGAAGAGTTTTAAGTAGAAGACTGACATAAACCATAAACTGATTTATATTTTGAAAAGATCACCATGACTGCTAGATGGAAAATATGTTTGGGGGAGGAGTGACAAAAACAGGAAATAGAGAAAATAGGTGGTTCCAATACTTCAGTCTAGAAATGATCGTGACCTAGGTTACAGTGGCGGCAACAGAGATGGAACAAAAGTCAGTACGAGATATTTCTGTGGGTAGAAATGACAGGTTTATTTAGAAGCTGAATATTAGAAATGGAACAAGACTGACTCCCTGGTTTCTGACTTAGGAAATAGGGTGAATGATAGCATCATTTTTTCCTGAGATGGGGAAGAAAAGGAAAGGTAAGAAAGGAGAACAACAATCAGTACTTCTGTTTAGGACATTGAAAGTAAGAGATGTCTTGCTGAAATGTTAAGCAGTTGGTTGGATAAGCAAAATCTGAGATGAAGAACAAGTTAATGCTAGGAATATAAATTAAGGAATGCTGAGCAAACAGACACCATGAGAAAAGATCAGATCACCTAATTAGGTAATTTTCAAATTTGGTGTGTACACAATTCAAACTTGCTTAAGTGAAGATGTAGATTTGATCCCTAAAGATTCTGATTCAGTATGTCTAGGAATCTGCATTTCTTAATGAGTCCCACAGGTGATTCTGATACAGCTGACACTCACACTACATTCTGAGGAGTAATGATCTGGCAAAAGACAGGAGAGAAGAAAAGAAGGTCCAGAACTGAGGACTAGGAAATTCCGACATTTAGACTTCGGGTAAAAGACAACAAACCTGAAAAGGATAATCACTACGCCAAACAGGTGGGGAAAACTAAACAGTGTAGTACTCCACAAGTCAAGAAAAAGAAAGGAGTGGTGAGTTGTGCTGAATACCACTGTGAGTAAAGTAGACAGAGAGGAAAGTAACCAATGGATGTGCAGCACAGTGAATTACTTAATATGGTCCTTCTAGCCATAGGCTTGTGACTCCTACCAAATGACTGGGCAGGACTATGCAAATGAGGTCCTTATGGCCCACCAAGGGGATTGGACAGTTTGCTAATAATGTAAATAAGGTGCATGACTTGTTAGGGTGGAACCATGCAACCCTAACAAGGGGATTAGTTAGTTTTGCCATTCCACTAGGCTAAAACGAGCCATCCCCAAAGGCAGGAAAGAAGAGCCTTTGGACTTGGAATCCCTGAGCTGAGAAGCTCCTGGAACCAGGACACCGAGCTGTAACACCAAAGACAGTGAGAAGGGAGGGCAGAATAATGGCAGCAGCAGAGGTAGGGGACAGCACAGTGGCCTTCCCGGCCCATGGAGAGAGAAAACTGAGTGCTTTTGGGCAAGCTTGCTGGTGGAGTAGGCTGCCTCTGGGCACCTAGGGGAGCTAGGTTTGCCAACTCACAGAGCTAAAGCTGAGCACCTTCAGGCCAAGACTTACTGGTGGAGTGGGGAACTTCTGGGTACTTATCAGCAGAGCTAAAAAGCTTTGTAACACTTGCCTGAGCAGCACAGAGGCCAGGCCAAGGGCTAGAGAGACCCGCTTGCATGCACAGCTAAGAGGCTGTCCTGACTGAAAAACTGTATCCTGAGCATTTCTGAACCTGACTTGTAACCTATTACTTCCCTAATAAATCCCATGTCATGGACTGAATTGTGTCCCCCAAAAATATGTGTCAAAAGATTAGGCTGGACTACAAGACATAAAACGATACTCATGAAGAGTGTATTTCTTAGTTCAAGTAGATACATGAGACTAAAAGGGTAGCTCCTGTCCAGAGGCGAGAGGAGAAGGCAGAACGGGACAGAAGCTGGCTGAATGGACATGGGAAATCTGGGTGGAAAGGAGTGTACTGTCACATTACAGGGATAGCAACTAGGGTCACATAACAATGTGTTATAAACTTCTGTATGAGAAACTAACTTTAACCGTAAGCTTTCACTTAAAGCACAATTTAAAAAAAGAATGGGAACAATCACAGTGTTATCATGAAGACTGAATTAAAAAGTGGTGATATATAAATATATATATACACACGTATGTGTCAGCTTTGTTAGGTCATGATTCCCAGGTCATGATTTTGTGATTGTAATTTTATCGTAAAGAGACTTAGGGTGGGATCGTTAACACCCTTACTAAGGTCCCATCCCTGATCCAATGTAAAATGAGTTTCCCTGGAGTGTGGCCTGTACCACCTTTTATGTTACAAGAGGTAAGAAGGAAAGGGAAGCAAGCAGAGAAGTGGGGACCTCATACCAAGAAAGCAGTGTCGGGAGCACAGCACATCCTTTAGGACCCAGGGTTCCTGCACAGAGAAAGCTCCTAGTCCCGGGAAGATTGATGACAAGGACCTTCTTCCAGAGCTGACAGAGAAAGCCTCTCCCTGGAGCTGATGCCCTTAATTGGGACTTCTATACTAGACCGTGAGAAATAAATTTTTTTGGTAAAGCCATCCACTTGCGGTATTTCTGTTATAGCAGGACTAGATCACTAAGACACCCCGTAATTGCGACTACTGTCTGTGAGTTCTGAGTGGCCCCTGCAATGAATTAGCAAACCCAGCAGAGAAGTAAAGAGTGCTACGGGAGGGATGGCTGGTGTCAGAAATGGTAAAAGGCTGGAGGGTGAAGGTATGTCTGACCTCTGTCTCAGAGAGATCAGCATTGGGCTGTTGATCTTGATTCTCCTTCCCTTTTGTAAGTTAGAGAAGGTCAAGATGCCCCTGTTACGCCATTTTTACAGGGTGTGACCATGAAAGTCACTGGTTACCTTGATAGGAGTGGTGAAGACAATCAAGAGTGGTTTATGGGGTAAATGGGAAGTGAGAAAGAAAGATGACGACAACTCAAGAAATCTTTGCTTTGGAGGGGAGTAAATAAAAGGTGCAAAATTAGGGAAGGACAGAAGATGTGAGAGAGAAAACTTTGACCCAGACCTGGGATGTTTTACCAAATTCACTCTTTATATTCCGTTATTTCACTTAATAAAGTTACTTTAAAAAAACCCTCAATTTCAAATTTTTAATACCTTTTTTCACCCACAGCCCCGTGGATTTTTTTTCAGTATGGACTATATGTAATACAACCTTCCCCCCTAAAAACAAGTAGAGAACCAAAATTTCAAATATTTCCTCTCTCCACAAAAAAGCTATCTAACCTTTTTGCCCCCCTAGCTCTTAATGTTATTTACCCTTGCAAGGTCTTCTATTTCAGAACTGAAGTTTGTTTCTCCTTCCATCATCTCTTCCTCTTCTAATGTTCGTTCATCATCAAAATCATGAACGAGCATGTCAGCTGATGGATCAAATTCATGGTCATCTGATGTTGCTGAACCTCCTGGTAAAGAATATTTTAAAAGTATGGTAAACCAAATTGAGTATATCTTATTAATGTATATGCTTTATTTGAAGGTGGATAAAAATCACATGAAAGAACCATGAAAAAGGTACACAAATCAAGTATTATTCATTGCTTTCTAAAATTCTTGACCTTACTCATCACCTCCACCCACAAAAAAAAAAAAAAAAAACTCTTCTCAAGGGATTACTTCTTGCCCTGTCCCCGTCTCCACATATTCAGTTATAACTTCAAAATTGGATAGGGGGATGTTTATATCTTTAAGAAAACGTGCTGTAATACTTAAATATGAAACATTAAGTTGTAAAGAATAAATGATGATATCAAGTAAGAATGGTCTTTTTCTGTGGGAAGAATCACAAACTTTTACCATTTGATTGATGTCTGATAGACCCAATGAGTATGAGCCCCTCTGGCCCGAGGAGAATACTGTTACGTGAAATATATAGTCATCTGAATATAAAGTCAAGTGAAAGTAGAGTTACACTCAGATTGTCATGCTTTTATCAGTACTTCCATGAAAATATATTCTAATATTTAAGTAGCTGTCCCTACCTTAGTTGATTTAGATCTGAAATAACTTAAGGATAAAGTGTAAAAGTAAAATCACATACAGAGCTCTTATCAAAAGCATTGAAAATAATCTAGGAGGTAACTGATGAGTAAAAATAATCTATTTTTAACCTGTTGGTTGGAGAATACTGTTGTACTCAACAGAATCAAGCCCTGTAATTGTAGACTGTAAATGCTGGAGATGTAAGTGTATACATACATATACACACACACGAGTATATATGAACTGCCATACACACACACACACTGTAAAATATGCCCACATCTGGCTATTGCTAAATCTGGATTTAATTTTCAGAGAGAGAACCATCTTTTGAGTGCTTACTAGGTACCAGATGCTATGCTCAAGCACTTCTCAAACATTATCTCATTTAATTTTCAAACAATCCTAGGATTGTATCATCACCCCATTTAAAGAAGGAAAAAAAGGATAAAACATGAGGCTTAGAGTGTTTATGCAGCATGCCTAAATTCATGCAGCCAGTAGGTGGCAAAAATGGGATTTGAATCCTGGGTCTGCTAATTGCAAAGCCCGTGCTTTACTGCATCCTTAGCTTCCTTTAAGTCACAGTCTCACCAACAGTAGATACTCTGCCTCAAAGAATACTGAAGGAGGGGCTTTATATTTAGGATGAGTGAATTATAAGCCAGATCAGGTTGCAAAGCTCTTAGAAGTCATTGTGCTCTTTGAAGAACACAATATAAATATTAAATTTAAAATAAATACAGGATTTCTGCCAAATCAGATACCATCTTATACTAGATTATAGAACACATGAGTTATTTTAACAACTGTCAAAGTTTTAGAAAGATTTACAAAAGAAAAACATTCAGAAAAGCATGTTCATCTGGAAATTATTAAAGCTTGGCATAATTTTAGTAAGCCGTCTTAATACTGGTTGAGGGACTGTGTATAAGGGTTTCATAGGAGTGGTTTGAAAACCACTAATTTAGTTTTTTTGGTCCCTTTCTTCTGAGTTTCAAATGGAAAACTATCCTTCCCAAAACTTTTCAGTTCACTCAGGAAACTTCTGGGACACTTAGCAGTCAGTAATTATGTATTCCTACAGCTTACATTATACTTTTCTGCTCCAGTGGCACAGGGGCTCAGTTGTTAATCAAAAAGTCAGCAGGTCAAATTCATCATCTGCCCCTTGGAAACCCTACACGGCAGTTCTACTCTGTGAGTCGGAACCAACTCAACGGTACCTAACAGCAATAGCAAAAGCTAGACTTTTCTTCTTCCACAGAGGCAGAAATACCGTAAAAAAAACAAACAAAAAAACCCCTTTCATCAACACTTTGTATTATATTGTTATCCTAATCTTAATTCTCATTCAATGCAAATATTGTAGAATATAATTATGCTTAATTTCTACAACTTACTGATGGCTACACTTTTACCAACTAAAAATACCAAGCTCATGAATAAATAACACTAAAGTATATGTTATTAAGCTCATATGAAATCCCACATATTCTGCCATTACTTGCCAAGGCAATTATATCTGAAACCTTGCCACTTCACCCCCTGCCATTACAACATTAAAAAACAAAACGAAAGTGAACTTTTTCTCCTTTCTCACTCCAGTTTCTTTCCCCACATATATACTGCACTGTTCCTATAAACTTTTAATTTCAACTTTTTTCTGGCTTAATTTAACTTCTGGCCTCCTTTTATCTTGTTCTTTGGGACAAACTAACCATGCTATTCCTTTCTGTCAATTACCAGGCCCATTGTTAGACTGTCTCCTAGGGAAAAAAACCCCAATAATAAATTTATTAAGAATAGGGAGTTTGATGCTTCATGTAAATACATATTTTGCTTCAGGGTTACAGCAAATTATCAGCTCTGTCATAAAATTTTCTCCTACTGCAAAAGTCCTAAAAAGTATACCTTTTCTAAGACTCAAAGCATGAATTACGTTTATTATGTGTACCCATTTACTCATCTTTTTTTTTATATCCCCCTCCCTAATTCCTCACCACTACAGGGTTGCTCTGAGACAGAAATGACTCAACGGCAATGGGTTTTTTTTTTTTTAATGACTACTTGTTAAGAGGTAATGCCTTGCTTTGTGCCTCCATTCTGATTTGCATGGTGGGAGTTGTAGACAAGCCACTTGGGTACGCCTCCAGACTGGGTCACATGACAAGTATTACTGACATCAATTCCAAAGTATAGATGCTACAGAGGGCACAGCATTTCATCCGGAACCAAAATTCTTTTACATGAAGACTCTATTCCTAATGTTCTTCACCAATCTTCCTGTCTACAACTAGCATTACTTAAGCCTAGTATAACAAATGCTGTCTTACTCAAAAGATCTTTGTCAGACTGAAAACAATCTGGAAGAATACATTCGATTTATTTGTATAAGCATTTACCAAGTAGTAAAGGCCATCAACAAAGGCACTGGCAGTTCAGTGGCAGAATTTTCACTTCCCATGCAGGAGAACAGGGTTCAACTCCTGACCAATGTACCTCATGTGCAGCCACCACCAACCTGTCAATGGTAGCTTATGTGTGGCTGTGATGCTGAACAGGTTGCAGCAGAGCTTCCAGACTAAGACAAAGAAGAAAGGTCTGGCAATCTACTTCCAAAAATCAGCCAATGGAAACCCTATGGATCACAATGGTCTGATTCACAACTGATCATGGGGATAGAGCAGGACCAGGTAGTGTTTCACTCCCTTAAGTATGGGGTCACCATGAGTCAGGGGTGGACTCAACAGCAGTTAACAACAAGGGCCATCAAAGATATTTGTATTCTTCAAGCTCCATCACTCTCTCAGTCAGCCTAGCCTGACTCAAACACAATGGGTGCTGAGAAGTCATTTAGTATCACTTTTGGAGTAATTATTTTTATGTATCTATACATTACCCGATACATGTCTCAAAACTACATAGAAAAACATCTACAACTCAGACTATTTGTAATTATCACAATATTAATAACAACAATCAACAAAAATAAATAAAATCTATTTTTCAATGGAAATGGTTTGTGTGTAAGAGAAAAAAATACTGGAAACAATTCCATATCCTGAACAGGACATGGTAATCAAATACTTAACTGAGGTCAGATTATTCCTAACCTCAGCCATCCAGAACATATTTCTAAACCAGGAAACAAAAAAATCCTTGAGCTGCAGAAATGTCACAAAGCCTGATACATTTTACTCCGTAATATACTAAAAAGACATTTTCAGCTGAAATAAAGACAAAATCAACTGTAAATCGTGCATACTAGTCATTTCTAAGCTACCTGGAGGTAATCTAGTCCACCTCCTACTTGATGTATTATACTACACAGAGTACGATGATTTTTGTTCATGAAAAGGACTGTGAGCCAATAAAAAAGGTTTATGTTATTACGTAAGTGCTTAAAAAAGCTTTCTACTTAAAACACCAGAAAGGTGACTGCTTCAGTAATTCCAAAAATTCAGTTATGTGGGATGCATCATACCTAAATATTCAGTATATGGGAAATGTTTCCAAATAAAACACTACCATGCCTCAGGGGGCTCCTTTTCTCACACTTCTACAGCTATTCTGGGCAGCTCCTCAACCGGCACGGTTCATGCACAATGTGGTCTTACCTCTCTTGGTAAAGACCATGGACGCTGAGGCAGAAAACTAGTACCTGATTCTCTCTCACTGCTATTTAGCTTACCAACTGTTACCACACAGAAGGCTGTACTCAGTGGTACTAGATCCCCCAGTTCATCATGGGACGCCTAAATCCAGATTTGTTTAAAAGATCGCTGAACTGGCCAAAAATATATATTTGTGGCCCAGATTCAGTCCAAACATCACCAGTCTGCAACCTCTAAGTTAGGAAAAATTAATCTGTACTGTATTGGAGGAAGAGCCCTTGTGGCACAGTGGTTAAGTGCTCAGCTGTTAACCAAATGGTGAGTGGTCTGAATCCACCAGCAGCTCTGCAGGAGAAAGACGTGGCAGCCCGCTTCCGTAAAGATTTACAGCCTTGGAAACTCTATGTGGCAGTTCTACTCTATCCTATAGGGTCACTATGAGGTGGAATAGTCTAGAGGGCAGTGGGCTTGGTTTTTGGATATTTGGAGGAGAATGCAAAAATCCTAGATAGATAGAGAATAAAGCTTGATCCCATTTAAATCTTCCTTAATCTACAGTACTGAATATTCAATATTTTGCTTATTTTTCCCCTCCCTCATTAAATGCATTAAGAATGTTTCGCAAATAAAACACTTTGAATTTCCTACATAAGCAAATATTTCTAACCTCACTGATGTTTCCTTTAGAAAAATTTTTTTCATCTATACTTCAAACCAAGTAACTTATTTAAAAACTTTAAGAAATAAATGTGGCAAATTCAAGGGAAAAAAGGAGAGAAAGAGGGGGAGAATGAACCCAAAATAGTCATGAGGGTGAACTCACAGCAGCCTCACCTGTACTTTCATGGGCAGTCAAACATTTCATCCATTTCTTTTTCCCCAGAGAAAAGAAGCATTCAGAAGAAAAGCAAGTCAGATGACAGTCTAACTCCTCTAGGCTTTACGCAACTAACAGGACAAATGTTATAAAAAAAAGATTATAAAAAAATATAGAAAATACTTACCTGGACTTGAAGACTCAACAGATGGCTGAAGGGGAAAAAAGAGGATATATTAGCATTTTTGTATAGTAAATCTTTACAAACAATTATTACAGGAATGATTCAATGACTAATATAATACCAAATACTACAACAGTTTATTTTAATGTCTGAACTGCCTAAGACAAACTAACACTTCCTGTATAATCCTTTCCGTGACATTATATTTAAGCACAGAGATAAAGTCAAAAACACTCCTGAACTGGGGAGGAAGAGAGAGCCAATATTTAGGAAGCACTGAGTGTCTGTTTACGGTGATGGAAAATCTGGCAAAGGATATTGGTGATGGTTGCACAATCTGATTAATGTAAACTGATGTGTCACTAAATTGTACGTGTGAAAAACATTAAATTGGCAAATGCTGTGTTACATTTTTTACAGTAAACAAAACACTCCTGAATCTAGAAACAAATAATATGGAATTGACTCAAATTTTAAAAGCAAATACGGATCTCATAAAATATGTTGCTTAAGGGGTATGATTTTAGTCTTGGAATTTTCTGAAATGGATTCTCTCCTCTCGATACAGGGCAAACTACGCACAAGGTTTGCTATCAAGCTGATCTCTAGCTTAAAATGTGTGCAAAAGGGGAGGCAAAAGCAAAGGTAAGACATAATTTTAAATAAAAATTAGGTTGTAAGACAGCAGAAGGGAAAATTAAAATGTTACTTAAGCATCAAACAGTGCACAGGATTAATTCTACTATTACACAACATACTCTGAAGTTGTCACAGAATTAGCACCCTTTCAAGCTAAGTCTAAAAAGCTTGGGTCATCTGATAGAAGATCACACTGACTAGCAATTATAAAGTCCTTCTACTGTACCATTCTACCTCTCATAAATTTAATCACAAACACTTGGAAAGTTTAAAGATATAATTGGTAGCAAATTATTTCACCCACGTCACTACCAGTTGACATTTTGTATCCGTTTCATCTAAATTCAGTTATTTAATAACCATAAACAAATCCCCTAAGAGGTCCTACAAGACCAATTCAATTAACAAAAATTCAAAAGATGCTTCAAATGACACGAACTTTATAACTAAAACCTTGCCTATTCATTCAGAACTATTTTGTGACCATCAGAAGACAGATGGTGGAAGGCTAAAGCAGAGAGACAGGAATATTCTAGTATTTTCTTTCTTTGAGCTTATACGGCAGAGAGGCAAGGAGAACAAAAAGAAATGGGGAAAATGCCCAACTTTTCAAAAAGCTAGGTATCTAAGACAAATTCTTACAAGGTGTTAAAACTCCCTTTTGAAAATCGTCCACATTAAGCTACTGCACTAAGTATGCTGTTTCAGATTTCACATGGTGACTTACGTTAGGTTCTTTTGAAACTTTTTCAAGGATCCCATTTTTTCCTTTAAATTCTTATACAGGAAATGAACGGTTGTTGCCTATATAAGTACTAACAAAAGAGTGGCAGTACCCAGTATATTTCCAATGTCATACCAAAAACAAAAAACAAAAAACCCCAAGCCCCTTGCTGTTGAGTTGATTATGACTCATAGCAACCCTATAGGACAAAGTAAAATTGCCCCCATAGGGTTTCCAAGGAGTGTCTGGTAGATTGGAACTGCCGACCTTTTGATTAGCAGCCAAACTCTTTAACCACTACAACACCAGGGTTTCCTCCAGTGTTATACCACTACATTATTTATAGATTATTTTTCCAAAACAGTCAATATAGTATTGCTGCTTTTTAATTTGGCTCCTCTAATGGAAGCGGGAGAGTAGGTGACACTGACAGGCTTCTAGCTTTAACGTACTCTGAGGAGAGCTACACATTTCTGGCTCAAAATGGATTTAACCACCACAAAAATTATTACACTGCAAATCAATATTTTAAAATATTAACCTACTTGTGCTTCATGCAGTTATACTTTATTTCCCAAGTGTAAGCACAGCCTCTGTGCAAGACTACAGCCATGGTACTGTCTTTATCTAGTCCCAGGTTCATTATCCACAAAGTAGAAAAGCAAACTTTTAGAATAGATTTCCATGGCACACTCAAGAAAAACCAGCATTTCTTACAAATTAGCTTAAAAGAAATAGTTTTTTGAGCATTTAGTTCTTTTTCAACACTCCAATACTCCATTTAAGAAGTTTCTGATAAAAAAGACTTCCTGATATACAAGAAAGTTACTCTACAAAAGAACAGAAAATACTTTTTCACTTACGTTAGATATTGAAAAGAGACACAATTATGCATGGAGTCTGTGTAGTGTGTAAAAGGCCTAAGAGCACTAAATGCCAATAAATACCATACTAATTGTTTTATTAACAGTTACCACCTTAACATTCTGAAAAGGACCTCAAATAATTCCCATTCATTAAAATATCAAATGTTTAGAAGATTGGTACCATTTATAAGTCCAACTGGCATGAAGTAGAACACCAAGTATATTAATGATCATGTGTCATCAGACATACTGGAATGTTTAAAGGCCCATGATTTCGCTGGTGGTATATTTAAATTAGTACAGGGGGAAGAGAAGTATTTCTAAAATTCCACTGTATCAGATTCTGGGGGTAGGGGAATCCATTTCCTCAAAGCTAATTATATCCAATTAAATGAAAAATCAGCTTCTGGAAATCTGGCCTCTGAAAACAGCTCGTATTGTAAACATTACTTTGCCCAGCTTGAAGCCCCAGTGATACACTGACTAAGAACTCGGCTGCTAACCAAAAGGACAGCAGTTCGAATCCACCAGCTGCTCTTTGGAAACTCTACGAGGCAGTTCTTCTCTGTCCTATAGGGTCACTATGAGTCAGAATTGCTCAACGGCAACAGGTTTAGTTTTTGGTTGCCCAGCTAAAAATAATTATCTTTCAAGATAAAATGTGAGTTTAGTACCATAGGAAGTTTCAACATGGAATGAGAGCCTTTTTTATTTAGGCATGGAAAGGAACCAACAGAGCCACCTTATATGCTATGTATTTTCAAATTCGTAGAGTTCTATACAGTTTCAAAGGTGTGAGAATACAGTTACTAGAACATAACTATAAATCTGGCAATAATACCTGCCCTGCCTACCTCAGTTTTATAGACTAGCAAGCCCAGGGAGATAAAAGTGACTTGACCAAAGTTCCATGCTAGGTGGTGAAGGCAGAAATGAAACCTACAACCTCTGACTCATTATTGTTCCCTTCACGCCTCCCAGAGAAATAACTATGTAAAAAATTTCTTTTTTACCTTGCTCCTCCTTCTCCCTCACTTTCTCATTCTTGTATGTGTGTGTGTTTTTTTAATAGCTTTCATACATGTTCAAAGCATGTTTAAAATGTAAGTACAAGCTGTCATCTATCATGCCAGATGGATATCCATGTCTCTCTGGGAACTGGTGTCTCTAACAAATACCCTCCAGGAAAGCCTGTAACAACTACCGTTAATTACTACTGCAAACTGAGAAAGGGGGAAGAAGGATGGGAAAAAACTTAAAGCTAAACCGGTACTCATTTACAACAAAATACGTTTTTACAAAAAACTCAAACTATAAAATATAAGCAGTAAAGAAGACTTAAAATTTGGGATGAAAATATATTTAAAGTGCACTCATACATTACTGGTAGAAATAGGAATTGGTTTAACCATTTTGGCAATATGAATTTACCCTACAAATATACCTTAAAAAGTGTATCAAAAGCATATTTTCATTTTTTGAACATTCATTCCCAAAATGTTGGTCACAGTAAAAAGCTGGGGAAAACACAAAATCCATCATTTTATTAGTGAGAAATGAAATACAGTTCTTCCAAACAATGGAACACTATGAATCCATTAAAAAAAAGAAGATGCTTGTGCTAACATAGAAAAAAAAAAATGCTAAACATATATTAGGAGTTTTTTAATTTTTTTTTTTTAAAAAAAAAAGGTAGAACAAGAAATAAATTAAGCTGCCATATGTATAAAAAATTTTTTTCCCAAAAGGATACACAAGAATCTGTTAATGTTTACCTATAAGGAACAGCCAGGGAGAAGAGGCTTTTATTATTTTATCCCTTTCTGTACTACTGGAATTTTTTAACCACTTGCTCGCACGCATCACTCTTTCTTGTTAAAAACACAGTCATGCACATGAAACTATGCAGTCCTGTCTGGTGGGGAGATGAGAAGGCAGAGGAGGACAGGAGCTGGTTGAATGGACAGGAGGAATACAGGATATACAGGGTGGAGAGATGTATACTGTCTCATTAAGGGGAGAGCCACCAGGACCATATACCAAGGTGTATATGAAGTTTCTGTATGAGAGTCTGACTTGATTTGTAAACTTTCACTTAAAGCACAATTAAAAAAAGAAAAAACAAAGTCATGGGGGGTTAGCGTGAGGAATTACAACCCATTTCATTTTTTTCCTTTACTTTTTGTTTTTTGAGAAAATCTAGTGTTTGGTACCATTTTTTAAAAAATCTTTAATTTTGAAAATTTACCTAGTTTTCTATTAAAAAATAAACAAACAAACCCACTGCTGTTGAGTGATTCCAGCTCCTAGCAACCCTATAGGACAGAGTAGCACTGCTCCATAGGGGCAATCAAAAAAAGCAAGGCTCTAATCTTCCCGGTAAGGAGCCCTGGTAATAGTACTTAAAGTGCTCAGTTGTTAACAGAAAGGTCAATGGTTGGAACTCACCAGCAGCTCTGTGGAAGAAGTGTCAGTCTGCTTCCTTAAAGATTTACAGCCTTGGAAACCCTACAGGGCCATTCTACTTTGTCCTATAAAGTCAGTACGAGTTGGAATGGATTCATCGGCAGTGGAGTAAAATCTTTACGGAAGGAAACTACCACATCTTTCTCCCAAGAAGCAGCTGGTGGGTTTGAACCTCTGACCTTTCAATTAGCAGCCAAGCTTAACCACAGCACCACAAGTCTCCTTGTTTTCTATTAATATACGTGTAATTGTTTTATCTCCGATGGAAAACATTACAGTAAACACACACAGAGTATGAGTAGACAAAATCAAACTCTACTAACATTTGTATCAAGACATCCTCAACCATATATTTGCGTGACTTAGTTGACCACGCTGCTAACAGCTGTAACAAATACTCAATGCCTCAGATACGTTCGTATCTTTTTTACATTTTTCCAGAACATAGTGGGAAATCGTCTCATACAAAGGAAAGCTACGAATTAGGAGAATAAAAGACTAGAATATTACCATTATTTTTACAAAAATAAAAAAAGATGACATAGCAGTAAGCCATCATTAGGCACTTTTATTTATGGCAATCAAAAGCATATTTTCAGTGACTTCAACTAGTTTTTCTCCTCAAACTAATTCCACCACCATTTCTTTAAATGTTACCATCACTTAAGTTATGTACACTTTAAATCAAAGATTTTCACAACAATTTGGATACAAGCCAGGAAAGAGTTGGGGGCCTCCTCCAGGGTGGAGTGGGCAGGAGTACTCTGCCACGGTCCTGCCATCCCTCTCCCCCCAAACAAAACTAAGCTTCTCAACTTTCCCATTAATCCAAGAAACACTGGGGTATAAAAAAGGTTTAAGAACTTCTTGAAATTAAAATTAGCAAATTTATTACAGTAGTAATAATTTAGAGGACAGAACGGTATTACAGAAAATAAGGAATTCAGAAGCCTGGATTCCCATCTTCATTGTACCACAGACTAAATGCATGACCTAAGGCAAATAAATGGCTTAAATTCTGCAGTTTCATTTTGTCTCTTATGAAGAGATTTAGATTTCTTCACTATTAGTTCAATTTCTTTAGAGATTTAAGCTGTTTACTTTTATTATAACTTGCTCAAAAAGCACAACACTAAGAAGTACTTAGCTAACTGGATAAGACCTGTTTAAGACTCTTCTGAATTTATTTTTTTAAATCTACGACTATTAGGAAAAGATCTTAATTTTCAAAAAGCTTTTTGAAGGTGCTACTTTATGAATTTCATATCTACATAAGCATAATTATAACTGTCATTCTTCTAAAATTACAGAATAAGTCAATTGAGTCCAGGCCAAGGACTGGTACTTACACAGTTTATCACTGCAATGAATTCTGAATCCATTTGTAAATCTTTTGAAATATGTAAGGACTCAATCTGAACCTTAAGCAAGAAATTTCTATATAGCTGATTACTTTACATGAACACATCCAAAAGTTTTAACAGCACTGTTTTATTTCTGGATTATCTGGAAAACTGATTAGTCTTACCAGAGTGATAGTGAATCGCTTCTCTATTTCCCCCACTAAGCCCTTCCCACCTTATCAGTTCTTGGAGTCTTACTCCCAATTTTTTAGGACTCTCATGCACTGGTGTTCTTGATTACTTTGAACAGTGGTGCTAAAGTATAAAATGCTAAAAAAAAAAAAAAAAAAATTTCATTACCAGTAAAGAGAATTATTTAAGGCCGAAATTCACTTAAGTTAAACAAGGTTTGCTAAGAGCAGAAATGAACACTTTGAAGAGTAACAGTCAACACGATGCTACTCCCTTAAAAAAGAAAATCCAAATACACTCAAAAAATGCTAGGGAAGACTCTATGTTTAAGAGAAATGAATGGACAGATGGGACAGTGAGTACACAGATCATGTATAATGTTTGGAAACAGCGAAAACTTAAAATAATATAGAGAAGCCTATCAAGTTTTTTTCTACTTATATCACAGAAATATCAAGGAGCCCTGGTGTTGCAGTAGTTGGCTGCTAATCAAAAGGCTGGCAGTTCAAATCCACCAGCCGCTCCTTGGAAATCCTGAGGGGCAGTTCTACTCTTTCCTATAGGGTCTCTAAGAGTTGGAATTTGCTTGACAGCAACGGGGCAATAGTTAACAGGTAAAAAGACATGACTTGCACTACACTGTGGTTTTTGTTTTTTTTCTTGAGAAGAAAGTCCGTTATGTGTTTATAAAATCAGAAATAAAAGACAAATTGTTAATTCCCAAAGGCCCCTATATTACATTCCTTATAAAACCCAAAGGATCAACTATTTCTTCCTCTTGTTCTCTCCTCCCGCCTTCATAAAACTTTGCATATGCTATAATTTTCTTCCTTTAAGTTAGACTAGGAATGACTCCTTTTAGGTTGGTAAGTCATTTTAGGAACTAAGAAGCAATGAGTAATATTACAAAAAAGTATGAAGGAAAGCATATGCCATTTCTTTTACCCACATTAAATTTGTACTTAATGTTACCATGATTGAGGAACATTATAATACATACTTATTATGAACCGACTACAACTATCAGATACAAGTATGAAAATTTCTAGTCTATTCACGTCTGAAACAATCTGCATTCAAAATTTACCAATTTCTAGTAAAACAGGGTAGGGTCATTAGTCTATGTAGGAAACAACAAAAAACCCAGAAACATAACACCTACATTTTTCTCTGGAGACATTCTTAATAATCTGTTTTCCCCTCAGATTTATCAAATAAATGCATACAGTTGCTTTCCACTTACTGTTATTTCACCAGTCAGCCTCAATCTCCAGGTCTACTTGATCAAAAGTGCAATGGTTCAGCATCTGAATTATTTTACTACATGTCACTTTATACTGGCCTCATAAAAAAACGAATCTACCAAAAGCTTACACAAAGGCACATAAAAGCACTCAGTAAACCAAGCATTTTTCCTTCATCTAATATTTTTTTTTTTTAAAACCACTGGTCTCAAATCATCCCAATCACTAAAATATTGAAACCTGGAAAATTATAAATCGATTTTGCTTTTGACCTCTTCCTTCATCTGTTCATTTTTTTTTTTTGTAAGTCACAGATAACCAAAAAGGTTCCTCCACTCTTCCTCCAAATTCATTATCAAAAGAACCATCTACAAGTATTTGAAGAATACACAAAATAAATTATTTAAAATTATCAGGTCATTAAATAAATGCACTGAAACAATATTTGGACTATTTCTTATTGAAACTGAACCATCCATGTATTCCTACAGATCATGAGTTACTCTCTCCAGATGATGAAATACTTTAAGAAAACTAAAACATACACTAGAAGATATCAGAGAATCATTAGTGATTAAAATACTGATTCAACACCATCTTGCATTAATGCAGCCGTCTTTAATTTCTAAAACAAAAAACATCACTATACTTTACATCTTGAGTTTTGAGTACTCTGAGCAGTTAAAATTTCTGGGTATGGTTTTTTAAATCTTAAGTTTCACTACATCTTATATACACTAGGCTATTTTGCCTTAAAATATGAACTACAGAAATTAAAGTTCAAATCATTTCACAGACACTCTTGACCTGCACCACGAGGGAAGAAAACCACATCAATTATAGCATACTGCTCCTTATCTACCGGGCACTCACTGAAAGGTGGTCCACTTAAAACTAAATATTAGAAAATAAATAGAAATCCAACTATCCAACCTCTGCCCCACTGCTTTCCGTAAGAAGGAAAGAGACATTAAAGAGTGAACTTCAACAGGACTAAAATCCAACTAGTGACTTTCAACCTAGTGGAATAAACCCAGTCACACTGAGTTCAAACAGAAGACTGTTTTCTCCAACTCCTGTGCCTTGAAAACACAATTCTTTAAACATGAAAATAAATCTAAGACCTAAATTTAGTTCTAAATCAGAAATACTCAGTGTTTTTAAAAAGAATATTGGCAGCGAACAGTCCTAATGTGGTAAAATCTCCTCCTTCTTTAACAGTAAATAAGCCAAGACATAAATATAAAGCCATTATCTCTAAGGCAAGCAGATGGAGTGCAGGCTGAAACTGCATGGAGAAACTCCTGAGAGAGAATGCCAGAAGATAAATTTCAGGTCCCTCTACTCAACAGGTACATGAATAAGCCTTTGAATTTAATTTTTTCCCCCATAATCTAACCACGTTATTTGTATTCCAAAGTTTAAAAAGGAGATATTATGGTACTGACGAAAGAACTCACTATTGTCTTCATTTAGCAAACAGCAAATGACGAAAATTGGGGGCTGGATGGTAAATAAAATCACCTACTTCCCGAATCTGTTTTTGGGTGCCTGAGACCAGGAAAACCGTAATTCAAACAAAAGAAATGCCTTGTTAATAAGTATTTGGAGTCGTTTATTTCAAAGACATAAAAGTCCTGATTATAGCTCTTCTTGAACTCCAGGATGTAAAGAAAAATGAAAGTCAAATATAAGGAAAAAAAGTTTAAAGGTTTAAATCCGAGTCAAAATTTAAAATTTCCTGTAGCATATACTAAGCTCGAATTAACCATAAATTTACAATGGTTGTTCATTTGAGGCCCAAAAATGTAAAATAATCTACCACCGAAGAAAGGGAACTTCAGGAACTGATTTACTAGAAAAAAAGCAAAGCAAGAACAACAAAAAACTTCCCCCAAGGGGAGGAGGGAGACTAGAGTCGTTAGTAATGATTTGGAAGAAGAAGAAGAAAAAAAAAAGCCTGGAAAGTGAAGGGGAAAAGAGACGGGAAGTAACTTTCCCGGAATGTAAAGGGAGAAAAAGAGGTACTTCCCTTGAGGGCAAAATGGAACTGTTTGCACAAATGCGGAGATTCCCCCCAACCTGGAGACCTGGATTGTGAGCGGCCAGTATAATTTCTCCACGCTCATTTTATCCCTGTCCAAGAAAATAACAGATTTAATCAAAGACCGTTCTGCCCAACGTTTTCACCTACACAGACTGGATGTCAGCAGCAAACGGATGAGGCTGACGCGGAAGGACGCAACAGCATCTCGGTTAAGGAGGGAAGAAACTTCGCAAGAGGAAGCTGCAGCTCCGCTCCTTGCCCCAGCACCGGCCGGCGAAGTTGCACCACGGACCCCTTACCCGACGGGGGCCCCCTCCCCCTCCCCGCCCCTCTCAGCACGCACTACTACGCAGCACCCGACCCTTCAAACTGCCCCCGAAGTCCAACTACGCCTTCGCTTCCTCCCCCCCACCCCCGCCTCCGCCGCCCGCCCGCCCCGGACCCATCCCAACTAAGTTCCAGGGAAAGCTCCAGCCCAAAGCGCGGCCTGTTCCGGACAACAGGTGGGCAGTGGCGCCGACAGGGCTGGGCCTTTCCAGGCCAGGCCCACTCCACTCCTCCCCGGCCAGGGCCCGGGGGCGCCCGGCTGCAGGACGGGGAGGGGGAGCTCGCTCCCTTACCTCCGCCATATTTGCCGTACTGACGGGTCACATCTCCGCGGCGGCCGCAGCTGGGTCACGGCCAGAACCCGGATGTGAGACTCGGCAACGGGACTCCTGCCGCTGCCGCCTATGCCGCTCCCGCTTCGGCTGCCTTGGCGGGAGCGCGCAGGAGCCGCCCGAGCGCGCCCACCACACCCCACTCCGCCCCCTCGCGGCGCCCGGGCAGGGCTGGACTGGAGGGAAAAGGCCGGAGAGCGCGCGCGGGAATAGGGACGCGCGCGCGCGACCCCGCGGCCAGCCCTCCCCGGGAAGAGCGCGGAGGGGGCGGAGCCAAGGTGGGTGTGGGGGGAGGTAGGCATCTCCACGCTGGGCGCCTTCCCCGCCTCTACGGATCCGCGGTTCTAACTCCGGGAAGGGGCTCTATGGGGCAGAGAAGTCGAGGACAGGCAGCGAACGAGCCACGTCCAGCCTTTACATCGTGGGGAAAAAAATGTTATATTTTACACGTAGGTCGCTTTTGAAGTGCAGCTGCTGGAAAACGGATGTTGGTGTGATGCAACAGCGGCAAGTACTGGGCTTTGAAAGCAGTTATCCCTTGACAAATATTTCTCTCGAGGTTGTTTCCCGACAGGAAATGTAAAATCCCACATCCCTAAATCTTTAGGGAGGTTAAAGCAAAGAGATTAACAAAAGGGAGTGTACTAAACCGGTAGTCGGCCATCCACATTATCTCATTTGCTTTTTCCTCACTCCACTTCTGTGACGCCAGCAGCAACACGGGTTGAATTTTGCAGTAGACGAAGTAAAAAAAAAAGTAAAATACTGAAAAGCTGTTGTTTGATAGCTATAAACAATCTCCTACTTGACTGCATATGGGAGAATCTTATTAGTAACCCCTGAAATGCCTGTCTTTTTAATGTGCTGCCAATTGGCCTTGATGCCCATTCTGTTCACTGCCAAGGCCAACGATTGCAACACGTTTCACTTCCACTATTAAGACACATACTGGCTAATGCAAAAAAAAAAAAATGCAAAGGTGGTATTAAAACGTGCACTAACATATTTTACTAAATCAAAAGTTAAAAGGTTCTTATTTCAAAAGACTTTTCCCCCCTTAATGTTCGAGTTCCTCTTAATTTTAGTTTCAAAAATGGCTATCAAAATCAACCAGTTAAATATGAGAATCATTCCCTCCAAACAATGTGGTGCCAGTGCTACAATATATTGTACGCAATACAATTTTCTTAAAGTTACTACAACACAACATGAGGGAGGCTGTTAAATTACATGTGTATTCCCTTAAAATTCTAGACTCTATCAAGCAGTTTCTTACTTCCAAAGATTCAACATGAACTTGAAACTCTATGTCCAATAATAATTTGTGCACGAATAAACTGCATTTACAGGAATATGAAGTAGCTGCTAAGTGAAAGGACATTACCTGGTAATTTGACAGGAAAAGAGTCCACAGACAGTCTGTAAACCAATTAAACATAAACATCTGATGCACATTTTCTACTGAAAGAAAAGCAAGGGAAAGAAGAGAAAGGAAAACTTTAGGGTTCCCAAACTACAAACAATTTTTACCATTAACTGTACTGTACAGTTTTCATTTGATTTTTTAGAATATTTATTTTAAAGTGTTTTTCAAGATTCCTTGGGGGAAATAAGTATTTTAGCGTTGGTATATATATATATATTTTATATAGTTTGAGAGTTGAACCCTGTTGATTTATGTTAGACCTTTGGACTTGAAAAAAAAAAAACTTTTTAAAATGTCAGTTCCTTTCCAAGTAGTTTTCACATGGATACAATTGATGGAAGTAACTGAAGGAAAGAACAATGGATGCACATGGACCTGAGGTGGGAAAAGATAAAAAGAATAAGAGGCCGAGAGGTAGAAACTCAGGCTTTATACCGTAGGAATAAAGGAGAATTTTCCATTAAAAAAAAAAGTAGATATATGAAATTTAACTGGATACCAAAAGGAAAATGTAAACATGTTGTCAAAATATAAGGAAAAAGAATAACTTGCTTGCTTAAGCCTGTTTATCTTAGATGCTTCAGTTAAACCATCAAAAAAATCTTGATAAAGATTTGAAATCACAGCCCCTTAAACTACGAATGAATTCTGAAATTGTCTGGAAAACTGAGTTCTGACATATTTGAATGGGCATATATCTTATTGATAAATGACTTTTAAGTTTACTAATATTATGCTGCAATTTTACTAATTTTAAATGGCATCATCATTTGGGGAAGAAAGTTTCCTCTACACTTTTCTCCCCTTTTTTGGTAAATGCGGGTTTTTTTTTTGGTTAGGTTCAGATATTCTAAAGGTACAGGGAAACAATCTCTAATACTGTAAGTAATCAGTTAACACATTATATTTTATTGTAGTGAAATCTTTAAAAATTTCAGAAGCCACCTTAAGGAAATGAAAGTCTTTCTCAAAACTATTGCTTACCCTCTTCAATATCAAACGTGTAAAAATTAACTATTGATTAGTCACAGAATCTTAACGTCAGATGGAATTTTAGAGGTCTTTAGTTAATTCTCTAGCTGTTGAGATGGGAATCCCACATTATGCTTTCTCACTACAAGGCTTTTTAGCCTATGCTTAAACAGCAGCTGTCACTACCTCATGAAGAGGCTGCTTCTTTAAAAAAAGGTCTAATGTCTGGAAAACTCTTCCTTTTATTAAACCAAAATTTACCTCCTTGATACTTCGGTTACCCCTAGTTCTTTAGCACTTTGGATTAATTCAACAGATGTCTTCTTTGTTTGTATTCAAAGGCAAACAGTTAATATTTATATTTGGGTTAATGAAAAAATTCTTCAAAGCCTACTGATACTAGAAAAGCTTGAAAACAGGACATGACAGAGCAAAAGGCATGAGAAAATTCACCATTACCTATGACCCATTAAAAACTATTAGTTTATATTATGAATGTGATATCCAAAATGGTATTTTGTTAGAATTGTGTAGTAAAATGTTTAAAGTTAAATTTTAAAAAGGGTAGTTAATTCCAATTTTACGTGAGGTTTGTGGCTAATTTAAGAAGTCATAAAGCAAAAAACAGCTATACAAAGCCTGAATAAATGCCTCTTTAGCTCCCATTCCCCACCTAAAGGCCTTCTTATTTTCAGGCAAACTAATTATTTTTACTACATTAAGCTACTCAAAAATGCTATTATATCGAACAACTATTTTTAACCAATTTACTCAACACTCCATTAAAAAGTTATTAAACAATTTTACAGAGGCTGTTGCCCACAGAAAGAGAAAAATCCCTCAGAGTTATCGTTTTGTGGTATCACTGTGACCAAAAGCATTTTAAGGTCACAATTTTTATTTCAAACAGTACCTTAAACTAACCAATAAATAATTCACATATACCTAAGAAATATAACCTTTATTTAGTACCAACACCAGATTCAAATATCATATACACCTCCACTATATAAACATCTGTTATGCAACTCAAAAAGGTACCTCTCAAAATGCACCAAAAAGACACTTGTTGACAATTTAGATTCTGGGGCTATTTGATTGAAACAGGTTAAGTAGAGCACATTCAGAACACTAAAATAAATTCTGCACCTAACAATTTTGAGGGTCCATAAGTCCCTTTCACGATTATTTTTTAAACTATTTCCTAATATTTATTTAAAAATGACAGCTTACATCATATCTTCAGGCTGTGCAGGTTCAAAAAAAAAAAAAAGCCAATTTGGTTGAAAATACTTAAATATCAAAAAACTTAACCTCTTTGTAAAAATGACATTTTGGAGAAATTGAGAGTTTACTTTTCATTTAGGAGGCAGAATGCAGTCTGCAAAAGCACATTACATTTGGAAGCCCCACATCTATGCAACAATTGCACCATCTTTTTATTTGATTTTTATTACTAATGCCACCCTAAAACACTCAAACAGCCTTTTGGTTCTTCTAGGTACAGTTCCGGTTGGTTTTCTTTTCATAATAATTTTTCATGGAGTTTTATGCAGTGGCCCCATTTTATCAATTATTACAAACTAATATTCTTATATTTCTTACACTTTTGACATGTTATTTTTATCTCACCCAAATGCTGGAAATTATTGGCCCATCAGCAGTTCTCATACACTGGAACATACAAGAAAAGTAATATAATATTATATTACTTGAGGGAGTTTGGCTTTTCCCTCCCTTAATCTCCAAGTGTGCCCCTGCCTACCAGCATCACATCCGTCTTGTCTGCATTGAACCTCAACCAGTTGGTTCTTAACCACGTCCGTAACTCAGCCAGGCACTGGGAGAATCGAGCCACCACACCATCTGGATTAAAGGAAAGAGAGCCTGAGTAGCAACTAGACAGGGACCACAAGCTCATTCACCCTGTTTTACACTTAAAAAGATGGCCAGGAATTAGGGCAAGGATTCTACAATAATTTTAGAAAAACATTAATGGGTCTGGTGTCATGCATTTGTAAGCAACGGTAAAGGAATAAAAGCGACCCGGTACATAAAACCCACTGCTGTGGAGTGGATTCCGACTCACAGCGACTCAAGGGACAGAGTACAACTACCCCATAGGGTTTCCAAGGCTCTGCAACATCTTTCTCTCGCCGAGCGGCTGGTGGGTTCTAACCACGGAACTTTCGGTTAGTAGCCGAGCTCTTAACCACTGCGCCACCAGGGCTCCTTGATCCAATAAAGAGGTCGCTTTATTCCACCCATGACTGAAAAAATAAGGGTTCAATCAACTGCGGGTCATCTTAGCTAAACCGCCTCAAGACCCGCTGATCTTGTAACTGCGTTAGCTTTTGCACAAAATTAAGAGTTTCAGCGTTGAAGGACGCTTTAGGGAAAAAACTGCGGCCCAGAGAGGGGTAGTGACTTGCCCAAGGTCACACAGCAAGCGAGAACCAGAGAGATGAGATAGGCTCCAGGCCAGGAATCTTTCCGCTACAGGCTGGAAGAACAAGGCCAACCAAAGGGGTGGGATAGGAGGGGACATCTGTCCAAAGGGATCCTTCCACGGGCTGGGAGAAGCACGTTCCCTCATTAATAAAGCCCTCTTCGAGTCTGCCTTCCCTCCCTCACTCCCTCCGAAAAGGTTACGTTCGCCCAGGACCCTGCTCACCAAAGCGGCTGCAGTGCCAGCGAGAGCCTCCCCCACTCTCGGACAAGAACTGGGGGAGATACGGGGGAAAGAGGTGGAGCCACAGGGGGTGGTTAGCTTAGCCCCACCCCTACCGACCGAAATGAGAAAGGGGCGAAAGCGAACGGGGCGAGGCGAACTCACGCCGCAACGGATTCCCAGCGCACCGCAAACGCCAGGGAAGATCCGCGCTGCCGCTGTCGCGAAAGCGAAAAGATAGGGCTAGGAGGTAGCCGAGGCGATAAGGAGCTGCGCATGCGCCATCGGTGGCCGGCGCTGCTCCGGGCAGGGAGGCAACCTAGACGCCTACTCCCGCAGCCCCTCCCCGGAAGTTGAGGGTCTTCCGGGCGGCACTCTGCTGTGGGGGAGGGGAAAGACAGAAAGGGGACCAGGGACACCTCAGGAGCACCTCATCCGAAACAGGAATAGGAGGGAAGAGATGGTTTGTGGAGGCTGCACTTACAGCCGCTGCCGCCGCTGCCGCCGCCACCCTCGCTGCTGCCGCCACCGCCTGAAGAAGCCCCATCCATCCGCCTGCAGTCGGGGAGACTCAGAGCCTGGGAGGGGCCTGGGGCCCGGGCCGCCCGCCTCCTTCCTCTAGTCGTCGTCCGGCGCTTCCTCCTCCTCCACCAACCCTCGGCCCTCCCCTCCGCCTCTGCCCTCCTCCTAGGCATCTTACCGCCAGCCAACCGCGCGGCCGCTTGTTGAGCCAGGGCTCCACCGTCTCCATGACGCCCGGCAAACATTCCATTGACACTGCTCGAGCCGCTAACGCCGGGGTTTGGGGTACAGGGCCACCACAAGCAGCCAGGGAAAGGAGTTGGTCTGCCACTCCCCATTCAGTCGCCAACATGCCCATCTCTCCGCCAGGCAGCCGCAAACAGCCGCCGAGCGTCGGGTTGTAAGTTCCGGCCTCTGGATTTGGAAAGGGGTTATCCTCGAAGCACCCAAGCGGCAATGGTTCCTTTCACAGCCCAGTATAGCCTGGGGTATAGCTGCTCTTGGAGCCCGGTGGCTCAGTGGTTAAGAGCTTGGCTGCTAACCAAAAGGTCGGCAGTTTGAGTCCACCAGCCACTCTTTGGAAACCCTATGGGGCAGTTCTCTATCCTATAGGGTCACCATGAGTCAGAATCAACTCATCGGCAACGAGTTTATAGCTGTTCTTGCTCTATTAAGAGAGACGTGTTTTGTTTAGAACCAGCCTTTCTCTCAGCGCTTTTAATTTCGGTCTGCAGTCTTTCAAGCTTGGTACCTTCATGCTATGCCCATATGCTCAGGTCTCTCAGATTCTGTGAGCCTCTGAACCAAACATTATGCTCTTTAGTGCAGGTTTTTTTTTTTTTTTTTTATCTTATATCACCTTGCCCTGAAACTTCATCCTGTTTACAACTTTTGCTGTGCTTGCAACAGCAATGCGGATTTGTAACACTTATATCCCTTCGTACTGTCCTACAATTCCTCTATAGTTCCCTAGTTCATTCACCCTCCCACACTTCCAGATCACTTACGTTCTCTCTTCTCAAACTGTAAGCATCTTATTACCTTTCCAGTACCCTCCCACTTCAGCTATTCTTTCTTCAGAACTTCTTGAAGTTTTCTTTCTTTCCATTCTCTCTTGAATATTCTATTCGGTTTTTTTGTGCATCCTACCACTCCATCAAAACAGTTTTTGTGAAGGGCAGCAGTAACCGTCCCGTCAAATGCATTGCCCATTTATCAATTGTTTGTAACTGACCCATCAGTAGATTTGATTGAGTTTATTACTACTTAGCGTTTTGAAACACTTCATTTGGTTTATGGGACACCAACCACTCTTCTTTAGTTCTCACCTTACTTTTTAACTACCTGTTATTCCTTTTCAAAATACTTGCTTCCTCCTCATCTCTCCCACATCTAAAATATTTGAGTATCTTTGGGATCAGTCCTTAAACCTCTTCTCTTCGTTGTTTTATTATACCTTTAAAAATCACCTATATACTGACGGCTCACAGGTTTACATCCCTAGCTAGGACCTCTCCCAAGAGAACACTTTTACCAAAAACAAAACTAAGAGCAAAATCAAACTGACATCTGCACTTAGAAGTTAATTGGCATCTCAAAACTCATACCCAACACTGAACTCATTTCTTCTCCAACCTACTGTGCAGTGTTTCCCATCTTGGTAAATGGCAAATTCCACTCTTCCAGTTGTTGTTAGGTGCCATCAAATTATTCTGGACTCATAGCAACCCTACGTACAACAAAATGAAACACTGCCCAGTCCTGCACCATCCTAACAATCGTTGCTATGTTCAAATTCATTGTTGCAGGCGCTGTGTCAATCCGTGATGTTCAGGGTCTTCCTCTTTTTCATTGACCCTCTGCCAAACATGATGTCCTTCTCCTGGGAATGGTCCCTCCTGATAACATGTTCAGAGTATGTGAGACGAAGTCTCTCTGTCCTGGACTAACTCTTCCTGTTACTCAAGTAAAAATCCTTGGAGTAACCCTTGACTTCTCTCTTATAGCCCACTACGTCAGCAAATTCTATCAGTTCTACAAACACCATCAGCATAATATTAGTGTGGCTCTTCTGTCCAAAACTCTCCTCTAGTTTTCCCATTTCACTCAGAGTACCAGTTCACATCCTTACAAGGCCCCACAGAATCTGATCTTGGGTGCTTCCACTTGGCTAATTACTCTCCGTAGTGTTCCTCACATCAGACTCACTATATTCCCACTCCAGGACTGGCACATTTGCTGTTCTGTTTGTTATATTGTGTCCCCAGATAATCTGTGACTTACCAATTTCCTTCAGTTGTTACTTTATCAGAGTCCCTCTGACCACCTACGTAAAATAATTATGCTTCCTCCTTCCAGCACTTCCAATCTTCCAACTTTGTTTTACTTTTCTCCTTGAAACTTGTCCCTACCTGATATGTAACTGTTTGTTAATCTGTCTTCACCCAAGGAATGGTACTTCATGAGGGCAGAGGCTTTTGTTTTGTTCACTGTTAGATTCCTTTTTATTTCCTAGAATGAAGAAGGCACTCAGAAAATATTTGTTGACTGATAGAAGGAATGTGTATGGTTACTACTCATCTTGCCTGGTTTTTGTTTTCATTTTTAGGTATGGAAATCTCAAAATTAAGTTGATTCATGTACATTAAAAATTCTTATAACTCTCATAATAGATGAAAGAACATTAGAAAAAAATCCCTTGGGAATTTCTTTAAATAATGACAAATTCATAGCAAATTAATTATTGAAAAAAGATTGAGCAGGAGATGGGAAGTAGTATAGCCTTTACTTTTTGAGGCAGACATCTATTTAAAACAAAAGCTTTACAGACACTAAAGTTTATAGCCTTTTGGTTTGACCTAATAAGTTATTTTTCTTCTCCTTTTAGGATTTAATACTGATCTTAGAAAGGATCTCATGAAACATGTATTTATCAATTTTCCACTTTCTCACTCCAATTTTTCCTGTATTGGATCCTTCCTGTTAATTTAACAATAGTGAACAAGTCTCCCACTGTAGTAAAAATAACCACTGATTCTTTCTTCAGCCTACTTATTCCATATCTCTGCCCAGTTTCTATATTCTACTTCTATATGTGTTTACTCTTTAACCCTTGCAGTCTACTTTCTCCACTGGTGTACAGAAACTACTCAAAGGTCAATAAGGAGTAACCTAAAAGTTTCTAAAGTCAGTGGGCTTTCTTACTGTTCTATCCTGATTATCCCTTCAAGATTTCCTTAATGCTGAACTTGACTGGTTTACTTGTTATTAGTCTAAATACCTCTTTTCCAATTCTGCCTCCATGTTCTTTCTTTGGCTCTATTTCCATCTCTTGGTATCTTTAGGGTTTTATTTTGGAATGCAGTTCATTTATTACCACATCCATGGGAAAATGATCAAATCTGAATCTTTAGCTCTCACTTTTTCCCCTCAAATCCAGTTTACTCCTACACTTTCAACTGCTGCCAGACAGCTCCACCAGGTTATCACTCTGCTGTCTAAAATTGAACATGTCTAAAATTAAATTGCTTATTGTGTTTTAGAAGTAGAGACTAATTTAATCATCTCCCTAACTCAATGAAGCAGGTACTATAACCTCAGTTTACAGGTAAGGAAAGAAACAGATTAAAAAACTTGCCCAAGAACACACAGCCTGTGAATTACTAGATAAACCTGGGCATGTAAATCGACATCTTTCAGTTTAAGTTTCATCACTTGTAAAATATGGCTATTAAATATCTCACATTTTGTAAGGATTGAATTAGAAAACGTAAGTATAATTTCTTTGAAAGTTAAATTTTAAGTGGCATTGTTATCAGTTACCAGGTCCTATCAATTCTATATTCACTATATCTTGCATTTATTTCAACATTCGCCACACTAGCTTAGGCCTTGATTACTTTTCACCTGGCCTATTCCCATAGCATCTTAACTAATGGACTTCTTATTTCTAATCTGTCCAGTCTAGCTAAATCTTTCTGAAGCATAGTTTTGGTCACTTTACCCTTCTGCTCAAAAACCTTCAAAGGTACTCTTTTGCTTATAAATTCCAAAGTCTCAGCCTGGCATAAAAGAACTTTATTTTTTCAAAGCTTAACTTTGTTTTCCTTCATGTACCTAAATGAATCATTGGGAATTCCCTGTACATACCACATGCTTTTCTATCTTCATTGTTCACAGTGTTCTTTGTTCAGGATGTATTTCCTATCCTGCCCCAAAACTCATGCGCACGCTTGTCTCTACCTGCTCCAGACATGTACACGTATACCCACCATGCTTACGCCATGTTCACACTTCTTTCAAAATCAACCTGTCACTCGAGGTCTAACTTAGCTATCCCCTTCATGATTTCTCTCCTCACTTCTCTGGCTAAAAATAATCTTTACCATAATTTTCATTTCATGTTATGTGCTTCTCTTTTGAGGCAAATGCACTTTTGTACTTGTATAATAGTCATATACATATTTTATCTCTATTATTAGATTATAAGCTCTGTAGGGCCCGTATCTAACTCACATTGTATCCCTGCCGGCAGTAACACAGAGCCTTATGTACAAATAAGACATCCAGGAGAGAGAGGACAGTGGTTTGTACCAGGATGGTGGCAATGAAAGTGGTGACAAATGATTGGATTCTGGATATATTTTGAAGTTTCTTGGCCTGAGCAATTGGAATAATAGAGTTGCCATTAACAGAAATGAGGAAGAGGAGTAGTATTATTGGACAGGGTGAGGGTGGGGTGGTAATGGTTGTGGTGGGGATTGATGTCAAGAGCTCAGTTTTGGACATGAGAACTTGAGTTGGAGATGTCAAACAGGCAGGTGAATATATGGGTCTAGGGTTTAGAGGAGAGGTCCAGTCAGAGAGGTATATTTGGAAGTCATTATATAGATGGAATTTAAATGATGGCATTGGATAAGTTCACCTAGGCTATGAGTGTAGATGGAAAAGAAGAGAGGTCTGAGGATGAGCCCTGTGACAGCCCAACCTTGAGAGTCTGGACATGAACTATCAAGAGACTCAGAGGAAGTAACCAGAAAAAATAGGAAAACCAGATAATTGAGGAGTCTTGCAATCCAAGTTTAAAAAAAAAAAAAATCAAGGAGAGACAAATGAACAGCTGGGTCAAATGCTGCTAAGTAAGATGGAAACAGTGAAATAAATTAATATTGTGGAGGTGAATGATGACCTTGGTAAGAGCCCTTTTAGTGGGATGATAAAGTCAAACCCTTGATTGGAGTAGATTCAAGAGAGAATAGAAAAAGAGAGATTGAAAACTATGAATATAGACTTTTTTTTCCCAAGGAGGTGCTGTAATTAAAGATTTTGGATGGTAGCTGTAGGAATAAATGGAGTCAAGAGAAGCTTTTTGTTTGTTTAAGATGGGAGAAAGAAAAGCATGTTTATATGCTGAAGGAAATGATCTAGTAGAAAGAGAAAAACTGATGATGCAGGAGAGAGAATTGCTAGAGTAATGTCCTTGAATGGGGAAAAAGGAATATGGTACCTGTGTAGAGGGATTGACCTAAGCTAGAGTCATAGCTAATTCATTCGTAGGAACACGAGAGGCATAGACAATACAGCATAGATGCAAGCAGGTGCATATATATGACAGTGGGAGTATGTGGATGTTAACGGGTTGCTTCAGTTTCATGTTTAATCAGCTGAAAGTAAAGATAGGAGGGGAGGTATTGATATTTGAGGAGAGAGAGTATGAAATTACAGCCTTAGTGTAGTAGAAAATGAACCAAGAAAACATAGTATGATTGCTGGCATATTAAGGACCCACTTTAAGTTAATGATCCATAATTTAAAGTGAGACCAGTTATGGTTGAGTGTTTTTTCTCCAGCTTTGTTTAGTTGCACAGGTGCAGGCTCAAGGTTAAAGGAAAACTGGGAGTAACTAAGATTTTGGTTTTGCCCGTAAGTACAGTGAATTAAGATAAGGGCGAGTGAGGTAAGGGTATAAGTAAGCAGTGATTATAATAATTAACCTTAAACTCAATAGGGAAGAGATGGCATGAGAGGGATGAATAAGGGAGTAAAACAGTGATGAGTCAAGGGATCGAAGGGCATTAAAGGATGGTTGAAGGGGTATAAGAGCACATATGAGCCAGAAAAGTAGAAAGTGAAGATTAACTTTGCTGAGGATAAGGTCAAGTATATGACCATGGGAGTAAGTGGCTGAAATAAAGAGAGGAGGACAAATCATTTATGTGAGAAGAGTTCAAGAAGGTAAGAGATAACAGTAGTAGGATTACCTTCGTAGAGTCCTTGAGCCGCACAAACTGTTAAGTGCTCAACTACTAACCAAAAGGTTGGCAGTTCAAACTGACCCAGAGGCACCTCAGAAGACAGGCCTAGTAATCTGTTCCCAAAAGGTCACAACCTTGAAAACTTTATGGAGAAGTTCTACTTTGGAAACATGGGGTCACCATGAGTCAGAATTGACTTGACAGCAACTAGCAAAAACATCATCTATTCTGAAATACAGTGCTGTCAGTGATAGGATAATTTCTGTACTTCTACAAGGAAATGCAGTTAATATGACTGTTATTCAAATGCATGCACCAGCCACAATACCAAAAATGAAGAAATTGAAGATTTTTACCAACTTCAGTATGAAATTTATCAAACATGTAATCAAGATGCATTGATTATTACTAATGATTGGAATGTAAAAGTTGGAAAAAAAAGAAAAAGGATTGGTAGTTAGAAAATATGGCCTTGGAGATAGAACCCACGAAGGAGATCACATGATAAAATTTTTCAAGACCAATGACTTATTCATTGGAAATACCTTTTTTCAACAACATAAATGGTAACTGTACACGTGGACCTTGCAAGATGGAATACACAGGAATCAAATCGACTGCATCTGTAGAAAGATATAATGGAGAAGCTCAATATCAGTCAGGACAAGGCCAGGGGTCGACTGCAGATCAGACCATCAGTTGCTCATATGCAAGTATATTGCAGGATTCTGTGGGCAAAATATTGAATGTTTTAGAAAGCATCAAGAGAAAATGGAAGGAATACATTGAGTTACTGTACCAAAAAGAACTGGTTGATGTTCAACCATTTCAGGAGGTAGCATATGGTTAGGAACCCATGGTATTGAAGAAAGAAGCCCAATGTTCACTAAAGGCATGGTAAAAAAAAAACTATAGTGCAGGAATGGACAAAATACCAATTAAGATGTTTCAACAGATGCATGCACATTTGGAAGCTCTTGCTCATCTATGCCAAGAAATTTAGAAGACAGCTACCTGGCCAGCCAGCTGGAAGAGATACATGTTTATGCCCATTTTAAAGAAAGGTGATCCAACAGAATGCAGAAATTGCTGAAGATAACTCAAAAATGGTTGAAGCAGTACATTGACAGGGAACTGCCAGAAATTCAAGCCGGATTCAGAAGAGGATCTGGAATGAGGGATATCATTGCTGATGTCAGAAGGATCTTGGATTTAAACAGAGAATGCCAGAAAGATGTTTACCTGTGTTTTATTGACTACACAAAGGCATTTGCCCTTGTGAATCAACAAATTACGGATAACATTGCAAAGAATTGGAATTCCAGAACTCTTAATTGTGCTCATGCAGAATCTGTACATAGACCAAGAGGCAGTCATTCGATCAGTACAAGGGGATACTGTGTGGTTTAAAATCAGAAAAGGTGTGTGTCGGGGTTGTATCCTTTCACCATAATTTACTCAATCTGTATGCTGAGCAAAGAACCTGAGAAACTGGGCTAGATGAAGAACAGGGCATCAGGATTGGAGGAAGACTCATTAACAGCCTGCCATGTGCAGATGACACAAGCCTTGCTTGCTGGAAGTGAAGAGGACTTGAAGCGCTTACCGATGAAGATCAAAGACTTTAGCCTTCAGTGTGGATTACATCTCCACAAAAAGAAAAAAAAAAAATTCTCAGTACTGGACCAATAAGCAACATCATGATAAACGGAGAAAAGATCAAAGTTGTCAAGGATTTCATTTAACTTGGATCTACAGTCAGCACTCGTGGAAGCAGCAGTCAAGAAATCAAAGGATTGCATTGTGTAAAATCTGCTGCAAAAGACCTTTTTCAAGTATTGAAAAGTAAAGATGTCATTTTGAGAACTAAGCTGCACCTGACCCAAGCCATGGTATTTTCAGGCGCTTCATATGCATGTGAAAGCTGGACAACAAATAAGACTGAAGAATTGATGCCTTTGAATTGTGGCGTTGATGAAAAACCCCAAACCAAAGCCAGTGCCTTCGAGTCGATTCCGACTCATAGCGACCCAATAGGACAGAATAGAACTGCCCCATAGAGTTTCCAAGGAGTGCCTGGCGGATTCGAACTGCCAACCCTTTGGTTAGCAGCCGTAGCACTTAACCACTACGCCACCAGGTGTTGATGAAGAATACTGAATATACTAGGAACTGCCAAAAAAAAGAACAAATATGTCTTGGAAGAAGGACAGCAAGAATGCTCTTTAGAAGCGAGGACAGCAAGACTTCGTCTCATGTACCTTGGACATGTTATCAGAAGGGACAGTCCCTGGAGAATGCTTGGTAAAGTAGAGGGTCAGCAAAAAAGAGGAAGACCCTCAGTGAGATGCATTGACACAGTAGCTACAACAATGGGCTCAAACATAGCAACAATTGTGAGGATGGCATAGGACTGGGCAGTGTTTCATTCTGTTGTATATAGGGTCCCTATGAGTCAGAACTGACTCGACAGTAGCGGACATCCACAACTTTCACGGATATTGAAATACCCAAGAATTATGCCAGGAGTAGTATTGGAGAGGGGGCCGGTGATTCAGGACATAAACTCTTTTGGAGATGGGAGGAGAGAAGTGGTGATAAAGGTAGGCTGCCATAAGGATGTGAGATATAAGTAGTCATTTGAAACCATAGTGTCTTAGTTATCTAGTGCTGCTATAACAGAAACACAAGTGAATGGCTTTTTTTTTTAGTTTTTATTGTGCTTTAAGTGAAAGTTTACAAATCAAGTCAGTTTCTCACGCAAAAACTTATATACACCTTGCTACGTACTCCTAGTTACTCTCCGCCTAATGAGACAGCCCGCTTCCTGCCTCCACTGTCTCTTTTCATGTCTATGCCACCAGTTTCTAACCTCCCTTCCCTCTCATCTCCCCTCCAGACAGGAAATGCCAGCATAGTCTCAAGTGTGCACCTAATCCAAGAAGCTCTCTCCTCACCAGCATTCCTCTCCATCCCCTTGTCCAGTCAAATCCCTGTCTGAAGAGTTGGCTTTGGGAATGGTTCCTGTCCTGGGCTAACAGAAGATCTGGGGGCCATGACCACCGGGGTCCTTCTAGTCTCAGTCAGACCATTAAGTGTGGTACAAGTGGATGGCTTTAACAAAAAGAAGTTTATTTCTTCGCAGTAAAGTAGGCTAAAAGTCTAAATTCAGGGCACCAGCTCCAGGGGAAGGTTTTCTCTGTTGGCTTTTTCATCAGTCCTCCCCCAGAACAGGAGCTTCTCCACACAGGGACCCTGGGTCCAAAGGATGGGCTCTGCTCCCTGCACTGCTTTCTTGGTCATATGAGGTCCCTCCCTCTCTGCTTGCTTCCCTTTTCTTTTATCTCTTGTAAGATAAAAGGTGGTGCAGGCCACACTGCAGGGAGACTCCCTTTCCATTGGATCAGGGATGTGACCTTAGTAAGGGTGTTACAATGCTGCCCTAATCCTCTTCAATATAAAATTACAATCACAAAATTGAGGACAACTACACAATACTGGGAATCATGGCCCAGCCAAATTGATACACACGTTTTTTCGGGAGTTAAGTCAATCCATAACACGTGGGTTTTGCTAAATTTATTCAGGGAGAATGTATATAGTGACAAAAGCAAATAGCTGAGTTTCAAAGCTAAGTGCAATTTGAAAGAGGAACCTAATAAAGGACCAACAGAATGGGAGGGTTAGGTTTTGTAGGGACAGAAGGCTAAAAGGTCGATGCGAAAGAGAGTAATGGTAAAATAAGAGAGTTGAGAGTAATGATTCAAATGATGAATTGTAGATAAAGAAAAGAAACCAAAAAGGTACTGATTAATTGGTCAGGGGATTGGAGGTCTCAAGGAGGGTGAAAAATTAGAGACAGTGGTATCACAGAAACCAAGTTGGGAAGTTAAGAGGGGATTGTCAACAGTGTCAGATGCTACGATGTAAGATAAGTACTGAAAAGTGTCCCTTAAACTGGACAATTGGAGGGCTAGGTGATTTTAATAACAGTAGGTTCTATGCTGTAAGAGAGGATCGTGAAACTATATTGTAGTGGATATGGAGCAAATAGGAGGAGTAAAGAAGTAGGCAGTATTATTGACTAATATTCTCAGAAGTTGGACTACGAAAGGAAGGGGAGATACACTAATACCAATGAAGACATAGCTAAAGGAAATGTTTTTGTTGAGAGAATTGACTGGAACATCATTATATGCTCAAAAGGAAAAGACAAAAGGAAATATAGGAGAGGAGACAGAATTATGGAGAAGAGTCCCTAAGAAAGTGGTAAGACAGGTTTCAGAGTACAGAAAGATTAGTCTTAGATAAGATGGGCAACTCTTCCAGTGAGAGTGGAAGAAAGAGCTAAGGATGGATTTAGATGAATTTGTAGGAGGTGGAGGAGGAATTTAAAGACAGTGGAGAAATAATTTAAAGGATTTTTTACCTGACTGATGCTTTTTACTTTCTTAGCGACATTGAGGGTGAAGTCATTTAGAGACTGAAGGAAGGAGGATAGGTTAGGGCATTTTAAAATTATGTAAACTTGGAATAGTGCACAAATGGAATCCACTTATTTATTTTTAAACTATTTAGTGTCTGTAATAGTAGGCACTGTCCTGGGTACTAGGGATACAGGAGTGAACAAGACACTAGTAGAGGAGTGGACAAGTACAAATAAAATATCAGGTAGTCATAAGTACTGTGAAGAAAAACTTATGAAAAGCGGTTGATTTTTGTCATTTAAAAATATTTTATTCTTAAGTCTGATTTTTTTGTGATTTGAAAATTAAAAGAATTGTTTAAAATGTTTTCTTTTAAAGTATTTTTATCATGTGAAGGAAGATCATCCTCATTTTCTAGAAATCTACAGTACAATCATTGTACTAAAGTAAATAGAATTTACAGGTTAAATCCAAAAGTGAAATCACATTTCTTCTCAATATAAATCTTTTGATTTTAACTTACATTAAAATTGATTGTGTAATTTGTTGATATTCTTTCCTAGGCTTTATTAATCAAGTTTAAATCTGCATGTGTAACTGCATTCTACACTCATTTGTGCTTACTATGTGCCAGGTTGTCGCTGGGTTTTTGTTTTGCGTATGTGCCAGGTATTTTCTAACCATAAGGCATACATTAATTCATTTAATCCTTTCAATACCTATTAGTTAGGTACTATTGTTGTTGTTCTTGTTAGATGCCATCGAGTCGGTTCTTACTCATAGCAAGCCTAGGTACAACAGAACAAACCACTGCCCAGTCCTGCATGATTCTCATAATCATTGTTATGCCAGAGTCACTTGTTGCAGCCACTGTGTCAATCCATCGCATTGAGGGTCTTCCTCTCTTTCACTGACCCTCCACTTTACCAAGCATGATGTCCTTCTCCAAGGACTGGTCCCTCCTGATAACATTTCCAAAGTCTTGCCATCCTTGCCTCTAAGGAGCATTCTGGCTGCACTTCTTCCAAGACAGATTTGTTTATTCTTTTGGCAGTGTGTAGTATGTTCAATATTCTCTGCCAACACCATAATTCAGAGCCATCAATTCTTCTTCATCCTTCCTTATCCATTGTCCAGCTTTTGCATGCATATGAGGTGACTGCAAATACCATGGCTTGGGTCAGGCACACCTTAGTCCTCGGAGTGACTTCTTTGCTTTTTAACACTTGACAGAGGTCTTTTGCAGCAGACTTGCCCAATGCGTGTGTCTTTGGTTTCTTGACTGATGCTTTCATGGGTGTTGATTGTGGTTCCAAGTCAAATGAAATCTTTGACAACTTTGATCTTTTTGCCATTTATCATAATGTCACTTATTGGTCCAGAACTGAGGATTTTTGTTTTCTTTATGTTGAGGTGTAATTCATACTGAAGGCTATAGTCCTTGATCTTCATCAGTAAGTGCTTCAAGTCCTCTTCACTTTCAGCAAGCAAAGTTGTGTCATCTGTATAAAGCAGGTTGTTAATGAGTTCTTCCTCCAATCCTGATGCCCCATTCTTCTTCAGATAGTCCAGTTTCTCAGGTTATTTGCTCAACATACAGATTGAATAAGTATGGTGAAAGGATACAACCCTGACACAACTTTCTTGACTTTAAACCACACAGTATCCCCTTGTTCTGTCCAAACGACTGCCTCTTGGCCTATGTACAGGTTACTCAAGAGCACAATTATATATTCTGGAATTCCCACTCTTCATAATGTTACCCATAATTTGTTATGATCCACACAGTTAAATGCCTTTGCATAGTCAATAAAACACAGGTAAACATCTTCCTGGCATTCTCTGCTTTCATCCAAGATCAATCTGACATCAATGATATTCCTCATTCCAGGTCCTCTTCTGAATCCGGGTTGGATTTCTGGGAGTTCCTTCTTGATGTACTGCTGCAAACACTTTTGAATAATCTTCAACAAATTTTTCTTGTATGTGATATGAATGATATTGTTCAATAATTTTCTAATTCTGTTGTATCACTTTTCTTTAGCATAGGCATAAATATGCATATCTTTCAGTTGGTTGGCCAAGTAGCAGTATTCCAAATTTCTTGGCATAAACGAGTGAGTACTTTCAGTGCTGCATCTGTTTGTTGAAACATCTCAATTTGTGTTCTGTCAATTCCTGGAGCCTTGTTTTTCTCTGGTGCCTTCAGTGCAGCTTGGACTTCTTCCTTTAGTTTTATCGGTTCTTGATCATATGCTACCTCCTGAAATGATTGAACGTCAACCAATTCTTTTCATTACAGTGACTGTATTCCTTGATCTTCTTTCGATATTTCCTGCATCATTCAGTATTTTGCCCATAGAATCCTTCACTTGCAACTCAAGGCTTGAATTTTTTCTTCAGTTCTTCAGCTTGAGAAATGCTGAGCTTGTTGGTCCCTTTTGGTTTTCAAACTCCAGCTCTTTGCACATGTCATTTTAATACTTTACATTGTCTTCTTGAGCTGTCCTTTGAAATCTTCTGTTCAATTCTTTTACTTCATCATTTCTTCCATTTGCTTTAGCTACTCCACGTTCAAGAGCAAGTCTCAGTCTCTTTTGACATCCATTTTGATCTTTTCTTTCCATCCTGTCTTTTTAGTGACCTCTTGCTTTCTTCATGTGTGATGCCTTTGATGTTAGTCCACAGCTTGTCTGGTCTTCAGTCATTAGTGTTCAATGTGTCAAATCTATTCTTGAGATATCTCCAAATTCACATGGGATATATTCAAAGTTGTACTTTGGCGCTCATGGACTTGTTCTAATTTTCTTCAGCTTCAACTTGAATTTACATGTGAGCAATTGATGGTCTGTTCTGCAGTCGGCCCCTGGCCTTGTTCTGACTGATGATATTGAGCTTTTCCATTGTCTGTTTCCACAGATGTAGTCGATTTGCTTCCTGTGTATTCCATCTGGTAAGGGCCATGTGTATAGTCGGTGTTTTTGTCGTTGAAAAAACGTGTTTGCAATGAAGAAGTTGTTGGTCTTGCAAAATTCTATCATGAGATCTCTGGCATAGTTTCTATCACTAAGGCCATATTTTCTAACCACCGAGCCTTTTTATTTTCAGCTTTTGCATTCCAATCACCAGTAATTAATCAATGCGTCTTGATTGGATGTTTGATCAATTTTAGACTGCAGAACAAGTCTTCAGTTTCTTCATCTTTGGCATTAGTGGTTGGTGCATAAATTTGAATAATATTTGTATTAACTGGTCTTCCTTGTAGGTATATGGATATTATCCTATCACTGACAGCATTGTACTTCAGGATAGATCTTGAAATGCTCTTTTTGATGATGAATGCAACACCATTCCTCTTCAATTTGTCATTCCTAGCATAGTTGACCATATGATTGTCTGATTCAAAATGGCCAATACCAATCCATTTCAGCTTACTAATTCCTAGGGTATTGATGTTTATTCGTTCCATTTCATTTTGGACAATTCCCATTTTCCTAGATTCATACTTCATATGTTCCATGTTCCTATTATTAATGAATGTTTGCAACTATTTCTTCTCAGTTTGAGTCGTGCCACATCAGCAGATGAAGGTCCTGAAAGCTTGACTCCATCCACGTCATTAAGGTCGACTCTACTTTGAGGAGGCAACATTTCCCCAGTCATATTCTGAGTGCCTTCCAACCTGAGGGGCTCATCTTCTGGCACTATATCAGACAGTGTTCCACTGGTATTCATAAGGTTTTCACTGCCTAATTTTTTTTAAGAAGTAGACTGCCAGGTTGTTCTTCCTAGTCTGTTTTAGTCTGGAAGCTCACCTGAAACCTGTCCACCATGGGTGACCCTGCTGGTATTTGAATACTGGTGGCATAGCTTCCAGCATCACAGCAGCACGCGAGCCCCCACAGCACGACAAACTGACAGATGCATGAGGGTACTATTATTATCCCATTTTATAAATAAGGAAACTAAGACTCAGAGAAGTAAGCGTAGTCTTTAAGTCTGCCTGAGTTCAAATCTCAACTCTAGTAGGAGTGTTTCCCTTTAAGACTCTGTGACTTTATATAAAGTAATACTGATGAGAACTTCATAGAGTTGTGAGCAAAACATGATATAATGTGTGTGAACTCTAGAAGTATGCTTAGCCACAATGAGCTGTAAACTATCATTATTTTTTGTTTATATGGTTAGATTGTTTACGTGTTTATAAATGAAGGTCTACTTTTTTATTGTTGGTTGATTCTTCTTTTTAATCCTGGATCCTATGTACTGTGTTTTCTTTTCCTGATGCAGGACCGTGGGCCCACAAGTAAGGAAGTCTATTAGCTTTATTAGTACTGTAAAAGGAACTCAAACAAAAGGATATGCCGGTGCAAACCAAAGCAGAATGGCTATGTCAAAAACCATGATGATTCTACCAGAAATGAAAATAGAAAAAATGAACATTTCCTCCCCCAAGATGGTCATACAAGTAATATTCTTTCAAATTCTGAGTTTATTTGAAAATGACAACATGGACATCTTGATTTAAATGATAAAAGTAGAAAATATGCTGCTTCCAAATAGCCGCTTCTAATATTGAAATACTGATTTTGTTTGAGACTTATACTTTGCAGCATAATATTGACACTTGGCTCCGAAAACTCATTATTGATAATGAGAATATTAAAATGGAATGAGAAAAGTCTACTCATGACTTTAAGAACTAGTTGCTTATGATTTTAACCATAGCCAATAAAGTACAGGTCCCTTGGTGGTACAAGTGATTTACAATTAGCTGCTAACCTGAAGGCTGGCAGTTCAAACCACTCAGTGGCACTGTGAGAGAAAGGCCCAGCAATCTGCTTCCATAAAGATTACAACCAAGGAAACACTGGAGCAGTTCTACTCTGTAACACGTGGGGTCGTCATGTTTCATTTTGTTTTTGAACACAGTACATCTAGCATCCGTTGTTCTTGGCAACGTACTCTTGAAAAATATCAAAATGAATTGTTATAAAATTATATTTTCCCATTAGAGAACTCATAATTAAGGATTCAATTTTTTTAAATTTTGGTTGAAATGTAACATATACAGAAAAGTATATGGTATATAAAACATTTTTTAAATATGACATCAAAAGCATAATCCACAAAAGATAAAAATTAGTAAATAGGACTTCATCAAAATTAAATCTGCTCATTGAGAGACTCTGCTAACAGAATGAAAAGCAAAGCCACAGGCTGAGAAAATTTATTTGCTAAGCATATATCTGATAAAGTGCTTGTGTTCAGAATATACAAATAACTCTCAAAACAATATTAATACAACTTAATAAAAAAAAAGAGGCAAAACATTTGAACAAACACTTCACCAAACTAGATATATGGGTGGCGAATAAGCACATCAAAAAACTGTTCCCTATCATTAGTCATTAGTCATTAGGGAAATGCAAATTAGAAATGCAGTGAGGTACTGCTACACATCTATTGTTGTTCATTGCTGTCTAGTCGATTCTGACTCATGTTAAACCCACGTATTCAGAGTGGAACTGCTTCACAGGGTTTTCAAGGCTGTGACCTTTTGAAGGCAGGTTATCAGACATGTCTTCCAAGGCGCCCCTGGGTAGGTTTGAACCGCCATCCTTTTGGCTAGTACACACCTATTAGAATGACTAAGAAAGACTGGCCATATCAAGTGTTGGCAAGTATGTGGAGGAGTTGAACTCTTGTATGCTGCTGGTGAAAATAGAAAACAATTTGTTAAATAAAATTATTTGAATGTTAAACACAGTATATCATCCAGACATTCCACTAATAGGTATTTACTCCAGAGCAAAGAATGTTTATAAAAAGACAAGTGCATAAATGTTCACAGCAGCTTTATTTACGATAACCCAAAACTGGAAACAGTCCTATTTTAATTTTAGCAAACAAATACAACACTATATAAAGGAATAATACATCATGACTGACTTGAGATAACATGCAAGATTGTTCCACCATTCAAAACTCAGTAATACTCATCATATTAATGGGTTTAAAAAAAGAAAAGCCACGTGATCACAACAGATAAAGAAAAACATATTTGACAAAATTCAATATTCATTCACAATTAAAAAATAAACCTCTCAACTAACTAGAAATAGAAAAGATTTCCTCAAGGGCATTATGAAAACCTACAGCTAACATCATACTTAACGGTGAAAGACTGAATGCTTTCCCCTGAAAGTTGAGAATGAGGCAAGGTGCCTGTTTTTACCACTTCTATTTTTCTATTCTTTTTAATTTAACGTCGTCCTAGTGGTCATAGCCAGGACAATAAGACAGAAAAAGGTAAATACAGACTGTAGAAGAAGAAACAAGCTCTTTATAGATGCCATAACTACCTCTATAGTAAAACAATAGCAAAAATATCTGTAAACGTGCTACTAAAACTAAGGAATGAATTTAGTAAGATCACAGAATACACATTCAATATACAAAAATCAGTATATCTATATACTAGCAACGAAACTAAATATACACTATGAGTTGAAATCGACAGCACATAACAATACCATTTATAACAGCATCAAAACTATGATGTGGTTTGGGAGAAATAAAAATATGTTCAAATTATAAAACACTGCAGAGAAAAAAGACCAATAGTGCTATAAAGATGCCAAATCTCCCTCCAGTTGATGATAGACTCAACACCTTCCCAGTTCAAATACCAGCAGGATATTTTTTGTAGACTTGGCAAGCCAGTTCTAAAAATTATGTAGAAATGAAAAGACTTTAGAATAGCCAAAAGAATTTTGAAAAATAAGGGCAAAACTGTAGAACTTAACATCATTAAAGATTTACTATAAGACTACAGTAATTAATGATGTGAAGTTGGTATAAAGAAAATGGTTTGAAACAATTGGATATACTAAAATTAACTCAAAATAGACCATGCACTTAACATATAAGCACTAAAATGATAAAACTTTTGCAAGAAAATTTAGGAGTTTTTTTTTGTTTTTAAGCCTACAGTTAGGCAATGACCTCTTAGCTATGGCAGAAAAAGTACAAACCTCAAAAGGAAAAAATAAATCGGACTTCAAATTTTAGAACTTATGTCCACTTCTAAGAAAACAAAATCCTAAGCCACAGCCTGGGAAAAGAACACCTATCTGATAAGGCCTCATATGCAGAATATTTAAGGAATTCTTAAATTTATGAAGAACATAAACAGCCTCCCCCCAAAAATGAGCAAATGATTTGAATAGACACCTCACCCAAAGAAGATATGAGCATGGCACCTAAGCACATGAAAAGATGCCCAATACCCTTAGGGAAATGCACATTAAAACCACAGTGAGATACCACTACACACCTATTAAAAAAAAAAAAAAATTACCTATTAGAATGGCTAAAATTTGAAGACTTGTAATACCAAGCACAGTGATATGGAACAATAGGAACTCCCATATATGGCTGGTAGAAATGGAAATTTATACAGTTATTTCAGAAAATAGATTGGCAGCTTCTTATAAAAAATAGAATATACTTACCATACAACCCTGTCGTGTAGGGTCTTATCTTACAATTTAAAGAGAGATACTCAGGTTTTTATGCATAAAGTCATTTAGTTTATCGCAAGGTAGTCATGGCAAGCATGCAAGTAAGTCCTAACAACATTCTTATAGAATGGGAGAATCAGAATTTACAGTTAAAATGTTAGTCCAGTTGTCAGAATCCAAATCTTTAGACTTAACACTTTTACCTTTATATAAGAGGACCAGGAGGAAGGCTTGACTATGGCTCAAAGAGCACAGATCCCTCATAGCTAGGGTCCAAAGCTGGCAGCAGTGGTCAGAGTCTCAGCAGCTCTTAGTCTTCAGAGAGAGTAAGAGACTAGAGAAATACCCTTTTGCCTCTGCCTTCTGTCAGTGCATGGGCAGAAATTCGGGGTTTATATGTGAAATTCTCACCTTGGCCTCACACAATAAGGGCCGGTATAACATCAAAGCCAAGTATGTTATGTCTTTTCTCCAGGGTTAGAGATATGCCAAATGTGACATTTTTTCTTCAAAGTTAGAGATTAGGGTGGTTGTTTAGATTTATGTCTCAAGGATAGTTTACAAAGATTAACTAGATTAACCACAGCATGGCAGGTCAAAGTCAGCTTAAAGTTTGTTAACCACATTCTTCACATGTTTCTATATCTAAGTTCAGAAGTTTTATAAATGTTGTTGTTAGGTGCCATCCAGTCAGTTCTGACTCATAGCGACACTATGCACAAAAGAACGAAACACTGCCTGGTCCTGCACCATCCTTACAATTGTTGTTATGCTTGAGCTCATTGTTGCAGCCACTGTGTCAGTCTGCCACGTTGAGGGGCTTCCTCTTTTCCACTGACCCTGTACTTTGCCAAGCATGATGTCCTTCTCCAGAGACTGATCTCTCCTGACAACATGTCCAAAGCATGCAAGACGCAGTCTTGCCTTCCTTGCTTCCAAGGAGCATTCTGGCTGTACTTCTTCCAAGTCAGATTTGTTCGTTCTTTTGGCAGTCCATGGTATATTCAATATTCTTTGTCAACACCACAATTTAAAGGCATCCATTCTTCTTCGGTCTTCCTTATTCATTGTCCACCTTTCACATGCATATGATGCGATTGAAAATACCATGGCTTGGGTCAGGTGCACCTTAGTCTTCAAGGTGACATCTTTGCTTTTTAACACTTTAAAGAGGTCCTTTGCAGCAGATTTACCCAATGCAATGCGTCTTTTGATTTCTTGACTGCTGCTTCCATGGCTGTTGATTGTGGATCCAAGTAAAATGAAATCCTTGACAACTTCAATCTTTTCTCCGTTTATCATGATGTTGCTCATTGGTCCAGTTGTGAGGATTTTTGTTTTCTTTATGTTGAGGTACAATCTATACTGAAGGCTGTGGCCTCTGATCTTCATTAGTAAGTGCTTCAAGTCCTCTTCACTTTGAGCAAGCAAGGTTGTGTCATCTGCATAATGTAGGTTGTTAATGAGTCTTCCTCCAATCCTGACGCCCCGTTCCTCTTCATATAGTCCAGCTTCTCAGATTATTTGCTCAGCATACAGATTGAATAGCTATGGTGAAAGGATACAACCCTGACACACACCTTTCCTGACTTTAAACCAATCAGTATCCCCTTTTTCTGTCTGAATGACTGCCTCTTGATCTATGCAGAGGTTCCTCATGACCACAATTAAGTGCTCTGGAATTCCCATTCTTTGCAATGTTATCCATAATTTGTTATGGAAAAGAAAATTATTTTCTTACAGTTTTGGAGGCTAAAAGTCCAAATCAGGGTCTCAGCCTTGTTGACGCCCTCCTAGTAAGTAGGCCTGAGTGTTCCTTGGTTCTTTGGCTTGTAAACAATCATCACATGGCCTCTGTGTCTATTTTGGTCATTTTATAACTCAGAAGTGGTTAGTTTTAGGATCCATTCTATACCGGTATGCCCTCATTAACATAACAAAAGAAAAACCCTGTTCCCAAACAAGATCCCATCCACAGGACCAGGAGTTCAACATATTTTGGGGAGACACAATTCAAATCATAACAAAGGTCAACAGAAAAGGCTACGTAGAATATTATTTCACTTAAATGAGGTTCTTGAAAAGGTAAAACTATAGGGACAGAAATCCAATCAATTCTGGATTTGCAAAGGAATGGGAGGAAGAGATTTAATATAGGACAGGCACATTTGTGGCAGCAGTTATGAGTTTGCAAAGTTCATTGAATTTTATTGTATGTAAATTCTACCTCAATACACCTGCATATTAAAATAGAACCTTATGGGATTCAGTTAAAGCAATCATTAGAGAGAAATTTATAGCCTTAAATCTTCATTTAGAAAAAATGAAAGACTAAAAATTAATGAACCAAGTATCCATCTAGAGAAGTTAGAAAAGAAACAGAAAAATAAACTCAAAGAAAGGAGGTAAATAATATGGAGAAGAGCAGAAATCAATGCAATACAAAACAATCAAACAATCAAGAAGCTCAAAAATGTCAAAATTTAATTCTGTGAAAAAGATCAATAAACTTTTTAAACCTATGGTGATACAAATTAAAAAAAGGTAAAAATAACCAAAATCAAGAATGACTAAGACCTTGCAGGCATTAAATGATACTTGGCGCATTTTATATCTAATTTTATTCTAATTTTGCATTTTGAAAATTTAGATGAAGTGAAAAAATTCTTTAAAAAATTTTAACTTACCTAAAGGGACATTTTTTTAAAGGGACAAGCAAAAATTGAAAATTGGAAGTTATTAAATAATTTGATGTGAGTAAAAACTGCCCCTCAAAGATAACTCCAGGCCCAGATGGTTTCACTGGAGAGATACACCAAACATATATGGATGAGAACAGAACACAAACAGCAGGTATACTCCAAAACTCATTTAATGAGGTCTCTGCGTGGTACAAACAGTTAAAGCACTAGGCTGCTAACAAAAAGAATGGAGGTTTGAGTCTGCGCATAGGCATCTTGGGAGAAAGTCCTGGCAATCTGCTTCTGAAAAAATCAGCCATTAAAAATCTACAGAGCACAGTTCCCTGACACACATGGGGTTGCCATGAGTTGGAATCAACTAGACTACAACTGGTTTATGGTGTTTGTTTTTGGTAGCATAACCTTGATCCCCAAACCTGAGAAAAACAGTGAGAAAGATTAGAAGTTATTCTCACTTGGAAACAGATGGAGAACTCATAAATTAAATATTAGCAAATAAAATTTAATAACAATGGAAGAATGATAAATCATGAGGAAGTTGCATTTATACCAAGAAATCAGGATGGGTTTAGTGTTAAAAATCCATCAGGGTAATTCAAAACATTAGCACTGTTAAGGAAAAAAAAGCATATGATCATCTAAATACATACAGGAGGTATTTGATAAGATTAAGAACCTCTTAGGAAACTGGGAATCAGAAGGAACTTCCTTAATCTGATTTAGGGTATCTATAAAAATCTACAGCAATGATCAGAGTTAATGGTGACATATTTAAAACAATACAAGGATATGTACCATTGCTATTTCCATTCAACATTCTTGGAAGTCTTATCCAGTTCAGTAAGGCAAGAAAAAGATACAGCATAAGAATTAGGAAGGAAGAAATAAAGCTTTTAATATTTGTAGGTGACACTCTTGCCTACATATAAAATCCAAAATCTTCTACTGATTAATTATCAAATTAATAAAAGAGTTTAGCAGGGTTATTGGATATCAAATAATAAAAAAAAAGAAATTGTATGTTTATACACCAAAAAAAAAGTTCAAAATTTCACATTTTTAAAATGATGCCATCTAAAATAGCATTAAAATGTGTCAAGTATTTGGGGATAAATATACAAAAGATGCACAAACTTATTTTAAAAACTAAAATTTTGTTGAGAATCATTTAAGAAAACCCGAATAAATGTTCACACAGAGAAAGACTTTGTATTGCAAGTATATCAGTTCTCCCCAAATTTTGATTTCTAGATTCTATGCAATTTCAGTCAAAATTCCAACAGGTTTTTTTCATTATGTTTTTTCAGGAACTTGTCAAGGTAATCCTAAAATTGATAAGAAAATGCTAAAGGATAGTCAAGACACTGTTGAATAAAAACATGATGGAAGGACATGCTCTTACAGATTCTAAGTTAGTAGAAGGCATAGTACTAGCCAACGGGTAGACAGACAGCCTACCAATGACCCAGGCACGTAGAAGTGCTTGGTTTATAACAAATGTGCACTGCAGAGTAACGGGGAAAGGACAAGGTTTTTTTTAAATGATGTTGAGACTATTGGGTATCCATACGTAATAAAAATATATAGGATTCTTGTGTGAGAGACTGACTTGATTTGTAAACTTTCACTTAAAGCACAATAAAAATTATTAAAATATATATATATAGGATTCTTTCCTCATACTGTACACAAAACTCAACTCCAGGTATATTATAGAACTAAACATGAAAAAACCAAAAAAACAAACTCAGTGCCGTGGAGTCGATTCCGACTCAGAGCAACCCTATAGGACAGAGTAGAACTGCCCCATAGAGTTTCCAAGGAGCTCCTGGCGGATTCGAACTTCCGACCCTTTGGTTAGTAGCCATAGCACTTAACCACTATGCCACCAGGGTTTCCAAACATGAAAAGCAATATGATAAACCTCTGTAGAAGATAATACAGTATAGAATATATGACTTCGAGATTGAGAATGGTTTCCTAAATGAGACATCTAAAGCACTAACCGTAAAGGAAGAGATGATAAATTTGACTACATTAAAACTTCTGCGTAAGAACTTTTATTCATCAAAATACATTAAAGAAAATGAATACAGTGAAAGAAGATATTTGCAAAACATAAAATTCATTTTTATATTCAGAATATTTAATGAATTACATTATCAATAGGAAAAAGACAACCCAATAGAAAAACGTGTAAAGGACTTGAATGGGGAATCCACCCACCAAGAAAGGGAAATAAAAATGGGGAGTAAGTATATGAAAAAGAGTTCAACTTTATGGAGATTAAAACTAAAATGAGATGCCACTACACCTGTACCAGACTGGCTTAAATTTATAAATCTGACAGTGATGATTGATGAGACTACGAAGCAACAACACACTGCTAGTGATCGTGGAGATTTTTAATTCTCACTTTGGAAAACAGTTTGGTATTATCTAATCAAGTTGGTCCATCAATTCCGTATCTGTACACCCCTATAGAAATGCATGCTTATGTACACCAGCGTGTTAGGTACCATCAACTTGCTTCCAACTCATAGCAACCCTATGTACAACAGAATGAAACACTGCCCAGTCCTGTGCCATCCTAACAAATGTTGCTATGTTTGAGACCATTGTTGCAGCAACTGTGTCAATCCATCTTGTAGAGGGTCTTCCTCACTTTTGATGACTCTCTACCAAGCATGATGTCCTTCTCCAGGGACTGGTCTCTCCTGATAACATGTCCAGTGTACATGAGACTGAGTCTTGCCATCCTTGCTTCTAAGGAGTATTTTGGCTGTATTTCTTCCCAGACAGATTTGTTCTTTCTTCTGGCAGTCTGTGGTATATTCAATTTTCTTCATGAACACCATAATTCAAAGGCATCAATTCTTCTTAGGTCTTCTTTATTCATTGTCCAGCTTTCACATGCATATGAAGCAATTGAAAATACCATGACTTGAGTCAGACACATCTTAGTCCTTAAAGTGACATCTTTGCTTTTCAATACTTTAAAGTTTGCATTGGGCAAATCTGCTCTTTCACAGCAGGTTTGCCCAATGCGATATCTCATTTGATTTCTTGACTGCTTTTCCATGGACATTCATTGTGGATCCATGTCAAAATGAAATCCTTGACAACTTCCGTGTTTTCTCCATTTATCATGATGTTGCTTGTGTATACTTCTGTACAATTTGTAGCGATATTCATGATAGCCAAAACTGGAAAAAACTAAAATATCCAGTAAAAGTAAAATCTGTAAATAAAATATGCTACTTACAACCACGAATAAATAAATGAAGTACTGTATATACAACAACGTGGAAAAATGTAAAAACATATTATTGAACAAAAAATGCCAGGGATGAAAGAATATATGACTATTTAAAAAATAGGCAAAACTAAATTATGTGGACACACATGGAAAATACCATGTGTTGGCAAAAATGTGGAGAAACCAAAGCTCTCATACGCTGCTGGGAACCACTTGGGAAAACTTTTCACCAGTTATCTGGTAAAGTGAACATATGCATAGTCCATTACCCAGAAATCACACTGTTAGGTATATACCCAATGTAAATGCATACAATATAGTCAGCAAAACACACATACAACAACATTCATAACAGCACCCTTTGTAACATCCAAAAGAAGGTGGAAACTATAGGAATGCCTACCAATAGTAAAACAAACAAACAGTTGCCACTGAGTCAATTCCAATTCCTGGTAACCCCATGGGTGTCAGAGTAGAGCTGTGCTCTATAGAGTTTTCAACGGTTGGCTTTTCAGAAGTAGATTGCCAGGACTTTCTTCTGAGGTCCTTTTGGTTAACAGCCAAGAGCATTTAACCATTTGCACCACCCAGGGACTCCATAAATAGTAAAACAGATAAATAAAAATGAGATACAATCACACAGCCGAATGCTGTACAACTACATTTAATGTGGATGAATGAATTTGACACACAGAATGTTGAGAAAAAGAAACTAGATACCAAAGCGTACACATGTCTGATTCCATTTAAATGAAGTTCAAAAACAGGCAAAGCTAATCCATGACGTCATAATTGTTGCCTTTGGTAGAGATAGGTAGTGACTCTCATGAAGGGAACTTCTGGGATGCTGCTGCTGATGTTCTGTTTCTAAGTTTGGATGTCGAATATCAGGGTGTGTTCAGTTTGTCAAATTTATCAAGCTGTACATTTATGGTATGTGCACATTTCTGTATGTATATTTTACTTCAACACATATTTTGACAAATGAAACTATATTGTTTAGGAATGCAGATTTGACAAAACTATAGAAAAGAAAAATGATTACCAAAGTCAAGTTGGTGGTTACCACTGGGGGAGGAAAAAACTGTGATGCAGAAGGGCAAAGGCCAGAGCGTGGCTCCTGGAATTGCTATCAATATTCTAATTTTAAGCTTTAGTGGTAGTTAATAAGAACATTTGCTTTATACTATTGAAGTATGTAATTATTTTAATTACATTTCTGTGTTATGTTAAATTTCATAATTAGAAAGGGTTAAAAATAAGCTAAAATGAAATAAACCAAAAACATGTAATAATTTGGGAAATATTTACTAATAAAATGTTAAGTGAAAAATATTTTTAAAGCTTATACATACAAAATTAAGTGCACCAAAGTATTGATATTTTGGATGAATTATCATTCTACCTTTCCGAATTTTCCTGAAATAAATATATGTAATGAATATATATTACTTTTATACAGGTAAAACATGAATAAGACTTAAAAAAATGTATGTGTAGTTAAGAAACATTTTAAGCATAAAATCTTATGTCATTCAATTTTTTATATTTATCCTATCCCAGGAATATATTTATCTCCTTTCTACCATATTTATTTTTGTTTCATAGGAACTATTATTCAGAAAACCCATCTTTTTCATTTCATTTTAAATAACCATTTTCTACAGGTGATTGATGTAAATGGAGTTGATGTGACTCCCCGGCCTCTTTACCATCCAGATCCACATACTGTTACAACAAAGCCAAATAAAATACTGACATCACAAGAAGGATCACTTGGATCAGAATTTATATCTTCCTATAGCCTTTATCAGAATACAATAAATCCTAGTTTATTAGGACAGTTTACAAGGTAAAGTATACTGTTGGATAGTTCTTTTTATCGTATTTGTTGTCTTTACATTTAAATTGCATATGTGTAACTTAGATGTATTGATGGTAAGAAAACTCCTTGTTGTTAGATGCCATTGAATCAGCCGTGACTCATAGCGACTCTGTATACAACAGAACGAAACACTGCCTGGTCCCGTGCCACCCTCACAATCCTTGCTATGCTTGAGCCCATCGTTGCAACTACTGTGTCAATCCATCTCGTTGAGGGTCCTCTCTTTCATTGACCCTCTACTTTACCAAGCATGTTGTCCTTCTCCAGGGAACTGGTCTCTTCTGATAACATATCCAAAGTACGTCATGAGACGAAGTCTTGCCATTCTTGCTTCTAAGGAGCATTCTGGCTGTGCTTCTTCAAGACAGATTGGTTCTTTCTTCTGGCAGTCCATGGTATATTCAGTATTCTTTTCCAGTGCCCATAATTCAAAGGCATCAGCTCTTCTTAGGTCTTCCTTTTTCATTGTCCAGCTTTCACACGCTTATGCGGCGATTGAAAATACCATGGCTTGAGTCAGGCACACCCTATTCCTCAGAGTGACACCTTTGATTTTTTTAACACTCGAAAGAGGTCTTTTGCAGCGGATTTGTCCAAGACAATATGCCGTTTGATTTCTTGACTGCTGCTTCCATGGGGGTTGGTTGCGGGTCTAAGTCAAATGAAATCCTTGACACCTTCAATATCTTTTATCCGCTTATCATGATGTTGCTTATTGGTCCAGTTGTAAGGATTTTTGTTTTATGTTGAGGTGTAATCCACATTTTATTTCCATTGTAGTCCAATGGAAGTAAAGTAAAGATATTTATTAAGGCTTAAAGATCAGTTTGAACTGGAAACTATATGGCTCATGAAAATGAAACTACCAAGTCTGAGGCATGATAATCACATAAACTTGTTTATTGAGTTTAGACAAAGAACAAAGGTTTTTACAATGTTCTGATTGTTTTTCAGGCAATCGGGGAAGTTAGAGGCGGATTTTCTCAGAGCCGGGCCTTGTCAGTGATTGAAGGGTAACATAGGTGGACTTCGGTGATTGGTGCCTTACCTTAGATTGCAGGGGTACTTGCATGTAGGGAGGTGCATGGGGGATCAAGGACATGTTTTTCTGGAAACTTGCTTTTAAACTGCTTTTTCAAGCATGTCTTTTCTGGGGGCCCATTGTAAAGGAGATTTTTTGATAATGCTGTATGTCAAGACCCTCTGGGAACAGGCTGCAGCATCCTGCTTCTGCTTAACCGTAGAGAAAAATATTTCCTTCAGGGTTTATTTTTAAGGGTGACTAAAGGTTAAGCTGGGGTCTGGGTTAAAGGTTAAGCACAGGAGAGAAAAACTGATTTTTTAATATGAGATTTGTTCTCAGGCTTCAGCTAGGGTCCTCCCCTTATACCAAATTCCTCATATAATTTTGGGGTCATTTCTGTCAGATGTCATTTGTTGCCAGTCTCCCAGCTCCACTCTGTCATCCTAGTGTGCTATCTCTGGTTCCTCTCAGTTCTTAAATTAGATTGAGAGTTCTGCAAATCTTAAGAGTTCTCCTACGCTCACATCACATATTTGTGAACAATATAGATTTTACTGAAGATTTCCTGACGAACCAAAAATTGTGGCTTCTATCATACACCTCACAGGTAACCACTGCAAATTCCAATTACACCTTTTTTTTTTTCCTTCAAAGTTTCTTTTATGTGGCAATTTATGGGAAGGGATGGCTTTTCTTTTTTTCGCTATTCTCTCGTGCAAATCTCTGTTCTCCTAGGGTTTGACTTATCTCTTGTTTTATAATACAGAGAAATTATATGCAGCTCTAGAGCCTGCCTGCAAACTTACATACACAAGCCAAGGGAGTGTTCTGCAAAACAAAAGGATCATCCACTAAACAGGATCCACCCTTTTGAGAAGGCGGTTGGGATTATAAATAGAAAAAAACAAATACACAGTGTCATGGAGTAATGTTAAATTCATATGTTTAAGGAAATTATTTTTGGCCTCTTCAAAGATTTGATTTCCTGCTTAGTAGACAGATTTAAAAAAAAAATTATATCTTGGGAGAACTTTTATAAAATTTATAAAAATGGGATTTGAAGAATGAGCAGAAACCAGGTAAAAAATGAAAGGACGAATGTTCCAGCCACAGTCCTGAAGGAAGAGAGGAAGAGCTTCTCAAGTTTGAAGAACTTTCAAAAACAAAAGGCAATGTAGTTAGAGCAAAAGAACAAAGGGAAGAGTGGTAACAAGGAGAATGCGTAAGTGGGCTGTATTTGGATTTTATCATAAGATTTTAGATTTTATCCTAAATATATTAGGAATCCATTGAAGGACTTTAAGCATAAGTTTGACATGTCTTACTTATCTCTAAATGTATTAAAAGTGACTATTTAAAGAACATTAAAAATAATGTTTAGAAAATTTTATTCTAATATGATAATAGTATACTATCTGATAATAGTATTTATTCTGATATGATTGCAGTATATTTGATTTCTTCATCGGAATGTGTTTTAACTTATTTTTAAATTGTGTATAAGGACATCTAAATAAATGAGTAATGTTATTCATTATCAAAGGTCAGCTTTAGGAAGCAGTACTATTTCCAAATCAAGTGTATCAACGACTGAATCAATAGCAGAAGACCTGGAAGAACCATCCTATAAACGAGAAAGATTGGCTAGTTATACAGGTAAAGAAAATACACTGATTTATTTCAGTAACAGTCCATTATCTATTTAGAAAATATTATGTCTGGTACTTCAGATAAAAGACCTATGGTAATGATTTCAAAATACTGGGCTATGGAGTAGCTACATGAGACTTACTAGGGGAGTATGTATATATTTTTTTAAAGTTCTCAAAATGACTCTTTTGGTTAGCACAGCCAGCCTCAGGAATCACTGGCCCTGTTTTAAAAGAGCTCAACTTGTAACTAGGGAGACAAATAATTCTGATGCAGTGTGATCGACGTCGTAGTAAGACATATCCAAGATGTCTGGGAGCATTTAGAAATGAATGATTAACTCCTCTGAACTGGAAAAAGGGAAAGAATTCATAGAGAACATGACTGACTTTTGAATAAAGTGATTTAAGATGACTAGGAATTTGTTGCAAGAAGTAGGGAAGCCCATTATAGGCAGAGAGTAAAATGTGAGGCAATACAAAGGATTATGAAAGTGAAGCAACAAGAACAAGGAAGTAATGGATGATCAAAAGTGCTGGAAATTTCAACATTTTTTACAGGTACAATTCAGTAACGTTCATCATGTTGTGTAACCATCAGCATTATCCGTTGGCAAATGTTTTGTTATATATATTCTTACCACAATAAAAAAATTAAAAGTACTGGAAGAAATAGGTAATTGCTTGAGGATCATTTGCCTCAGAGTACACTAAGGATATTTTTTATTTGAGATGATAATGAGGGATTGCTGAACATATTGATAAGGTGGGAAAATTGATATTTATTGAACTCTTCTTTTTGGTGGAGACACTGGTGGCGTAGTGGTTAAGTGCTATGGCTGCTAACCAAAGGGTCGGCAGTTCAGATCCACCAGGCACTCCTTGGAAACTCTATGGGGCAGTTCTACTCTGTCCTATAGGATCACTACAGGGTTGCTATGAGTCGGAATTGACTCGACTGACCCGGGATTGGTTTGGTTTGGTTTTTGGTTCTTTTTGGTGCTAGGACATGTAATAGATAGGAATTCTTTTGTCAAGTAATAGACTATCCAACCAACATTAGCTTACACAAATATTTATTTTTCTCACATTAAAAGAAGTTAAAAAGCAGACAGTTTTTGGTTTTGATTTTTTTCACTCAATTATATCATATTCTGGATTGGCAGTCTGCTGTTTTCTTTTCATATGCCTTTTCTTCTTGCTTCTTGCCTCACGATCTCAAAGTATCTTTCCCAGCTCTGGACATTATTTCCACATTACAGGCAGAAAGAAGGATAAAGGGAGTAGAACAGGTCACATCCTCCTCATTTATCGGGAAAGTAAAAGCTTTCACAGCAGCCTTTCCTGGTCTATATATCTCCATTTTCATCTTAACTATCTAAAGCCACCTGAAATGTATGACCCATCATAGCATTTCTGTGACTAAGAGGAAAAAGACAAATTGAAAATAACTATTAGTAAATGATTTTTATTAAGTCATGTCTTTTAGATTTACGAGTTGTGAGAACAACACCTGAAAAAATTGTAACAAAAGAAGACTTGGAGAAAAATATAGAGATAATACTCACAGAGACAGAAACTTTGAGATTTTTTGACCTGCCAACAGTCATGGTCTCTGTAGAATCTGAAGAAGCTGAGAAAGTAAAGTAAGTATGGCTCAATTGTCTACATTGCTTTTGTAGTTTAAATGCTAAATCAGGGGTTCTTATTCTTGTTTCTGTGAAAAGTTCTTTGGGAGTCCTAGATAGACATTGGTGGTTATGTGCCCAGTGAAAGTATATGTAAAGTTACGTGTTTATGCTATATTGCATTTTTCTAGAGGAAAAGGCCATAGCTTTTACATATTCTTAAAAAGGTAGATGAACTAATAAGGCAAATAACAAAAGAAGTAAGGGAAGTTAACAAATCTCTATATAAGTTTTAATTTTCTTTTACACATATAAAAATTATCAATTTTTAAAGAAAACTGACTTTTTATATTTGAAACTTAAGAAGGGGAAATATGGGGAAATAATGTAATTCATTGTTTTAGAGCAGATTTTTCTATTTCTCTTTATTAATGAATATAAATAGATTATTAATATAAGCATTCAGTTACTTAGCATCAAATATCATTTGGATATGATTCACAGCACTAAAAGAGTCTACCAAATTTTGGGGGCATTATCCCTACTAAAGTATAAAAAAAGCAAGAATTATCTACTATAAAATGTAAAGCAAAATATATACACTGGAGGGCTTGTGCTGGGAGCAAATGTAAATATTAACACAGGGATCTGGAAGCCACAAGTAAGTCTTAGGTCCTCCACAGATTCATGGAGCTGAAAGAGAGCTTCCTGTATCAAACAAGGACCCTCAAATGGCTGTTAAGTGGTCCTGGGTCAGTAGGATCTCCTGGCTATTATCAGAAACAAACACAAATCTCTGGAGGAAAATATGCACAGTTTAGGCTGTTAAGGTTCCTTCAGACTGAGTTTGGTAAAAAGACACCAAACCAATAAAGAAACAAGGCATTATGAATGAGAGTAAACAGAAAGAACAAACCGTAGATCTAGACTCTGAGAACTGAGGACAATGGTATCAGATTTAGAATATAAAATGTGGGTGAAATAGTAAAAGAAATTTAATATTTCTTTTAATAATGTTAAACAAATGAAAAAGTTAAAATATGATTAACATTAAAAAAACTATCAAGGAGGCAGGGCCAAGATGTCTAACTAGTCAGAAGCTTCCACTGAACCCTCTTGCAACAAAGACCGAAAAAAACAAGTGAATCGATCACGTATATGACAATCTATGAACCCTGAGCATCAAACACAGAACTAAGGAAGAGACCTGAGTGACAGGAGCGAGGGACCATGCAGAATCTCCGCTGAGTTGCTGATCCTGCGGAGCACCTCAACTCCATTTCCTTGGTGCCATTCTTTGGTGTGAATGCACGGGGGGTGATGGTAGCTTCCTGAGTCACAGCAGATTCACTGAAAGAAGGCACGCAGAGTGGCACACCCCTGACCCTATGGTGTGTCTTCAACGGGTCTCCCTGCGGAGTTTAGGAAGTGGCTGCTTCAGTGGAAAAAGGCAAATGAAGTGCTGGCATCCCAATCCCCTGGTGTGATGGTCATGGATCTGGCTGTGGGGTTTAGGAAAAAGCTGCTTCACCGAAAGAAGGCAAATGAGAGATGCAGCCCTAACCCCCTGGGGCAATCTCAGTGGGGACTCAGCCAGCGCACACAGGCTACACACACCTCTGGAATCTGAGATAAAACAGCATTTTGTCTAATTTACTGCACATTTAATAGCTCCTTCTTCTGAAAGTACTCTCTGCTAGCTATCTGATCCCTCCCTGCTGTACCCCAGCCGGCTTCATTAGCATTTGAATTCCCTGGGCCTGAGATAGAACGTGCTGCTCTCTCTGACCCATTCTCCTGGCCTAGGAGAAGGAGGAAATTAACAAACAGGGTGGAGGGGAATACTTTCCCGATTCCCCTAAACTGGAAGCTCAGAAGAGAAGTGGCACCAGTCCAGTCATAAGCGATCCACAGACTTTGGGTTTTACCCCGACATGGAACCAGGTAGCTATTATAATGCAAAGGTGATCTGTTAGAGGTCTGATTGTAATTGTTTCAACTGTGTGGTAGAGAGGCAGGTTTTGGAGGTCTGATACCACTCTACCTGTTAAACAGAGCCCTCGCCTACCCACGGCAGGGACCTGAGGGCTGAGGCTCCATCCACACCACCTAGCCACCTGTGAAAAGGGTCTGAGGACAGTGGTGCCTACCACTCTTTACAGGTATAAGCATTGGGTGCCTATGGTACAGCTGCGGAGCCCCCCCACCAAAGCACTCTAGAGAACAGAGATACTCCTTCCTCACTGACACTTGGGGGAAGACTGTTAGCACTCTGCTCTCCTCAGAGCGTGACCCCCTGCTGCTGCCAGAACCAGTGCATACAACCATCACCACTACTCCTCTAAGATAGTAGGTGAGAGCCTACACCACACACTAGGTGACCAACTATCAGGACACCTGAGCTGAATCTATACAAGAATCGTGAATGGACTCATAGGCTCATATACCTGGTAACAGCTCTCACCACCTGGTAACAGGACATTAGTGTTTCAAGGCTCCAGTAATCAAGTTAGTGCACTCTAGTAGCCTATTTGGGTATACTGAAACAAAACAAAGTGAGAAGACAGGACACAGTGAGCAAACATAAATTACTACAATAACTTATAGATAACTCGGAGACAGCAGTTGATATCAAGTCACATAAAGAAGAAGACCATGATTGCTTCTACAAACTCCCAAAACAGAGAATCAAGGACTCTCCCGAATGCAGATATATTCCTGGAATTGCCAGATGTAGAATACAAAAGAGTAATATACAGAATGCTTCAAGAGGTCAGGAACAACATCAGGAACAAAATCAGGCAATATACAGAAAAAGCTAAGGAACACACAGATGAAACAGTTGAAGAAATTAAAAAGATTATTCAAGAACATAACAAAAAATTTAATAAGCTTCAAGAATCCATAGAGAGACAACATTCAGAAATTCAAAAGATTAACAATAAAATCATAGAATTAGACAACTCAATAGGAAGTCAGAGGAATGGAATTGAAGAACTGGAATGCAGAATTGGGGAGATGGAGGATAAGGCACTTGGCACCAATATATTTGAAGAAAAATTAGACAAAAGAATTAAAAAAAGAAGAAGAAATCCTAAGAACCCTGTGGGACTCTATCAAGAAAAATAACTTGCGAGTGATTGGAATACCAGAACAGGGAGGGAGGGATAACAGTAAATACCGAGAGAATTGTTGAAGATTTGTTGGCAGAAAACTTTCCTGACATTGTGAAAGATTAAAGGATATCTATCCAGGATGCTCACTGAACCCCATACAAGGTAGATTACAAAAGAAAGTCACAAAGACATATCATCTAAATTGCCAAAACCACAGATAAAGAGAAAATTTTAAGAGCAGCCAGGGACAAGCAAAAAGTCACCTACAAAGGAGAATCAATAAGTTTGGACTATTTGGCAGAAACCATGTAGGCAAGAAGGCATGGGATGACATATATAGAGCACTGAAGGAGAAAAATTGCCAGCCAAGAATCATATATCCAGCAAAACTGTCTCTCAAATATGAAGGCGAAATTAAGTCATTTACAGATAAACACAAGCTTAGGGAATTTGCAAAAGCCAAACCAAAACCACAATAAATACTGAAGGGAATTCTCTGGTTAGAAAATCAATAATATCAGATATTAACACAACACTAGGACACAGAACAGAGCATCCTGATATCAACTCAGATAGGGAAATCATGAAAATAAAATAAGATAAAAAAATGCATAAAACAGGGAATCACTGACATCATTACGTAAAAGATGACAATAATCAATAAAGAGGGACTAAATAAAATAGGCATAAATCTTCCATATGGACAGGAAATCAAGGCAATGCAGGGAGATTCAAGTTAGGTTTATACGTAGAAGAATAGGGGTAAATATTAAGGTAACCACAAAGAAGACTAACAATCCCATAGTTCAAAATAAAAACCAAGATAAACATAAAGACTCAGCAAAAACAAATTCAACTACAATGAAAAAGGGGAACACACAATTTACAAAGAAAAACTTCTCAACACAAAAAATAAGTGGAAAAATGAAACTGTCAACAACACACAAAAAAGGCATCAAAATGACAGCACTACACTCATATCTATCCATAATTATGCTGAATGTAAATGGAGTAAATGCACCAATAAAGAGACAGAGAATTGAAGATTGGATAAAAAAACATAATCCAGCTATGTGCTGCCTACAAGAGACACACCTTAGACTTAGAGACACAAACAAACTAAAACTCAAAGGATAGAAAAAATATATATCATGCAAACAATAATCAAAAAAAAGCAGGAGTGGCAATATTAATTTCTGACAAAATAGACTTTAAGTTAAATCTGCCACAAAGGATAAGGAAGGACACTAAATAATGACTAAAGGGACAATTTACAAGGAAGTTATAACCATATTAAATATTTATGCACCCAATGACAGAGCTTCAAGGTACATAAAACAAACTGTCAGCACTGAAGAGTGAGATAGACAGCTCCACAATAATAGTAGGAGACTTCAACACACCACTTTCGGTGAAGGACAGGACATTCAGTAAGAAGCTCAATAAGGACATGGAAGATCTAAATGCCACGATTAACCAACTTGACCTCATAGACATACACATAACACTGTACCCAACAGCTGCAAAGTGTACTTTCTTTTCTAGTGCACATGGAACATTCTCTAGAATAGACCACATATTAGGTCGTAAAGCAAGCCTTTGCAGAATCCAAAACATTGAAATATTACAAATCATTTTCTCTGACCATAAGTCCATAACAGTAGAAATCCATAACAGAAAAACCCGGGGAAAAGAAATCAAATACTTGGAAAATGAACAATATCCTGCTCAAAAAAACACTGGGTTATAGAAGACATTAAGGATGGAATAACGAAATTCAAACAATCCAATGAGAATGAAAACACTTCCTATCAGCACCTTCGGGACACAGTGAAAGCAGTGCTCAGAGGTCAATTTATATCAATAAATGCACACATACGAAAAGAAAAAAGGGCCAAAATCAAAGAACTATCCCTACAACTTGACAAATAGGAAGAGAGCAACAAAAGAAACCCTCAGGCACCAAAAGAAAGCAAATAATAAAAATTAGAGCAGAATTAAATGAATTAGAGAATTGAAAAAGTTAACAAGACCAAAAGGTGGTTCTTTGAAAAAACTAACAAAATTGATAAGCCATTGGCCAGACTGACAAAAAAAAAAAAACAACAGGAAAGGAAGCAAATAACCAGGATAAGAAATGAGATGGGCAATATCACAACAGACCCAACTGAAATTAAAAGAATCACATCAGATTACTATGAAAAATTATACTCTAACAAATTTGAAAACCTAGAGGAAATGGATGAATTCCTAGAAAAACACTACCTACCTAAACTACCACAAACAGAGGTAGAACAACTAAAAAACCCATAACAAAAGAAGAGATTGAAAAGGTAAAAAAAAAAAAAAAAAAAAACTCCCAACAACAAAAAAAAGCCCTGGCCTGCATGGCTTCACTACAGTTAACACCACTACTACTAAAGGTATTTCAGAGCATAGAAAAGAACAGAATACTCCAAAACTCATTCTATGAAGCTAGCATATCCCTGATACCAAAACCAGGTAAAGACACCACAAAAAAAGAAAATTACAGACCTATATCCCTCATGAACTTAGATGCAAAAATCCTCAACAAAATTCTAGCCAATAGAATTCAACAACATATCAAAAAAATAATTCACCATGACCAAGTGGGATTCATACCTGGTATGCAGGGATGGTTCAACATTAGAAAAACAATTAATGTAACCCATCATATAAATAAAACAAAAGACAAGAACCACACGATTTTATCGATTGATGCAGAAAAGGCATTTAACAAAGTCCAACACCCATTCATGATAAAAACTCCCAGCAAAATAGGAATAGAAGGAAAATTTCTCAGCATAATAAAGGGCATTTATACAAAGCCACCAGCCAACATCATCCTAAATGGAGAGAGTCTGAAAGCATTCCCCTTGAGAACGGGAACTAGACAAGGATGGCCTTTATCACCACTCTTATTCAACATTGTGCTGGAGGTCCTAGCCAGAGCAATTAGGCTAGATAAAGAAATAAAGGGCATCCAGATTGGTAAGAAAGAAGTAAAAGTATTTGTATTTGCAGATGACATGACCTTATACACAGAAAGCCCTAAAGAATCCTCAAGAAAACTACTGAAACTAATAGAAGAGTTCAGCAGAGTATCAGGATACAAGATAAACATACAAAAATTAGTTGGATTCCTCTACACCAATAAAAAGAACATTGAAGAGGAAATCACCAAATCAATACCATTTACAATAGCCCCCAAGAAGATAAAATACTTAGGAATATATCTTACCAGAGATGTAAAAGACCTACACAAAGAAAACTACAAGACACTATGGCAGGAAACCAAAAGAGACCTTCATAAGTGGAAAAACATACCTTGCTCATGGCTAGGAAGACTTAACATTGTCAAAATGTGTATTCTACCAAAAGTCATCTATAGATACAATGCAATTCCGATCCAAATTCCAATGACATTTTTTAATGAGATGGAGAAATAAATCACCAACTTCATATGGAAGGGCAAGAGACCCCAGATAAGTAAAGCATTACTGAAAAAGAAGAAGAAAGTGGGAGGCCTCACTCTACCTGATTTTAGAACCTATTATACTGCCACAGTAGTCAAAACAGCCTGGTAGTGATACAACAACAGATGCATAGGCCAATGGAACAGAATTAAGAATCCAGACATAATCCATCCACATATGAGCAGCTGATATTTGACAAAGGCCCAAAGTCAGTTAATTGGAGGAAAGACAGCCTTTTTAACAAATGGTGCTGGCATAACTGGATGTCCCTGTGCAAAAAAATGAAACAAGACCCATACCTCACACCATGTACAAAAATGAACTCAAAATGGATCAAGGACCTAAATGTAAAATCTTAAATGATAACGATCATGGAGGAAAAAATAGGGACAACGTTAGGAGCCCTAATACATGGCATAAACAGCATACAAAACATTACTAAAAATGACGAAGAGAAACCAGATAACTGGGAGCTTCAAAAAATCAAACACATATGCTCATCCAAAGACTTCACCAAAAGAGTAAAAAGACTACCTACAGACTGGGAAAAAGTTTTTAGCTATGACATTTCTGATCAGCACCTGATCTCTAAAATCTACGTGATACTGCAAAAACTCAACTACAAAAAGACAAGTAACCCAATTAAAAAATGGCCAAAGTGTATGAACAGACAGCTCACCAAAGAGGACATTCAAGCTGCTAACAGATACATGAGGAAATGCTCATGATCATTAGCCAGTAGAGAAATGCAAATCAAAACTACAATGAGATTCCATTTCGCTCTAACGAGGTTGGTGTTAATCCAAACAACCCAAAATAATAAATGTTGCAGAGATTGTGGAGAGACTGGACCACGTATACACTGCTGGTGGGAATGTAAAATGGTACAACCACTTTGGAAATCGATTTGGCCCTTCCTTAAAAAAACTAGAAATAGAATTACCATAAGATCCAACAACCCCACTCCTTGGAATATATCCTAGAGAAAGAAGAACTTTTATACGAACAGATATATGCACACCTATGTTCATTGTAGCACTGTTTACAATAGCAAAAAGTTGGAAGCAACAAAGGTGCCTATCAACGGATGACTGGATAAATAACTTATGGTATATTCACACAATGGAATACTAAAAGAAAATACTACGCATCGATAAAGAGCAATGATGAGTCCGTGAAACATTTCATGACTTGGAGAAATCTGGAAGACGTTATGCTGAGTGAAATTAGTCAGTTGCAAAAGGACAAATATTGTATAAGACCAGTATTATAAGAATGGGAGAAACAGTTTAAACAGAGAAGAAAATATTCTTTGATGGTTATGAGAGTGGGGAGGGAGGGAGAGGGGTTTTCACTAATTACATAGTGGATAAGTTTTATCTTAGATGAAGGGAAAGACAACACACAATACAGGAGTGGACGACATAACTGGACTAAACCAAAAGCAAAGAAGTTTCCTGAATAAAATGAACGCTTCAAAGACCCACATAGCAGGGGCAGGGGTTTGGGGATCATGGTTTCAGGGGACATCTAAGTCAATTGGCATAATAAAATCTATTAAGAAAACATCCTGCATCCCACTTTGGATAGCAGTGTCTGGGGTCTTAAACACTAGCAAGTGGCCATCTAAGATGCATCAATTGGTCTCAACCCACCTGAAGCAAGGAAGAATGAAGAACACCAAATACACAAGGTAATTATGAACCTAAGAGACACAAAGGACCACATAAACCAGATACAACATCATCCTGAGACCAGAAGAACTAGATGGTGCCTGGCCACAACTGATGACTGCCCTTACAGGGAACACAACAGAGAACCCCTGAGGGATCAGGTGAGCAGTGGGATGCAGACCCCAAATTCCCATGAAAAGACCAGACTTAATGGTCAGATTGGGACTAGAAGGACCCTGGAGGGCATGGACCCCAGACCTTCTGTTAGCCCATGACAGGAACCATTCCTAAAGCCAAGTCTTCAGACAGGGATTGAACTGCAATATGGGATGTAAAATGATACTTGTGAAGAACAAGCTTCTTGGATCAAGTAGACACATGAGATTATGTGGGCATCTCCTGTGATAAGAGGGCAGAGGTGGCCCGAAGCTGCTGAAATGGACATGAGGAGAGAAAGTGGAGGGAAGGAGTGTACTGTCTCATTAGGGGGAGAGCAATTAGGAGTGTACAGCAAGTCAGCAGTTTGGGCCTGGAGATGTCAGGGCTGAAGACCCTGGAGCACATGGCAGTGACAGTCTTCATCACTCATCCATGACATGGCAGCTTGGAACTGAAACTATTTTGCCCCAGCAGCATGATGTCCCTTATCATTGCCCCCCGCAGTGTGGACTCAGATCCCAATGGCTTCAATGATTGGAACTTCTCCACTGTGTATGCTGGGGGGTAGGGGCAAAAGGGACTTACAGACTCATTATCAGGGATGTAGGAGATGAGCCGCTCCAGGCTGGCATCCTCTGGCGGTGGCAGCTGACCCTATATAACCCTGTGTGGAACGCAGTACACATCAGGGACACACAGAGTGTATCACAAAGTGCCATGAGTGGAAAATACCTTCATGATGGCTTCTCTCTGCCCTGCCTACCTGGGCTGAAAATTCCCGAGATGGATGGTTACACCATCACCCCTAACACTCTCAAGACCCTGGTGCTGGTAGGCTGTTTTACCATCTTCTGGACCGTGTTCTACATGCTGGAGGTGCCCTGGAACCAGAGGAATGTGGCCTCTGACTCAGTTTGTAGGAGTGGACGCTGCCACTGGCCCCAATGGAGCCAAAAAGCCAGGGAGGAGGGGACAGAGCTTGAAACAGGGCCACTTTGTGCCAGCAAGGATCCAGACGAGGAGGAGACTGAGAGTGGGGACCCTCCTACCACCTCTGGTCCCCTTGCCTCAGACCTGCTGGATCAAGTGAACTGGAATCTGTCCCAGAATGTCAAGAGTGCCCTGGACTCCCTCATCAGCACCTATCCCTAGACCTGTTGCAGGAGAAAGAGGAGGAGCAGATGTGCTGACCTCAGGGCCCGACAGATTCAACATGGGATAGGTTCTTCCTTCGCAAAATTGGGGAAGCTTGGAAAGTGCTCCCAGCTTCCAGACCTAACTGGTATCTCTGGGGTAAAGCACTCCTGATGATCCCATCTGGAATCCTGAGGCCTAAAAAGCATCCTCTCACTCTGCTCAGGGCGGGGTGAGGGCCTTCTCAAGGTACACAGGACAGAGGAAACAGTGCCAGAGAACAGTCAAGAGAGAGCCACAGGATCTTCCTCCAGCTGAACAGAAGCTTTTGGTGTGAAGGTCTTGGACAAGGGATTGGTCCCAGTTGGGCAGGCCTCCATCCTCATTTCTTAGGGGCAAGCCAGTGGTGTGGGTCATGGGGACCTCCACTCATGCCTGGGTGAGAAGGCCAGGCCAGAAGAGCATCTCAACAGAGACAGCACTGGGGTCACTTGGGAGGAGGGCTTTGGTAGAGGCTGGGAAGAGCCCCTGGACATGCCTGTCCTTTTAATGACCTAAGGCCCAGAAACAACTGACTAGTCCTATCTCTCCCTCATCTTCCTGCCTAAGACTTGGACCTTGGACATGTTGGTATGGCAATTAGACCTCAGTCTAGCATACTTGCCCTGAAAGCAGCTGCCTCCATGATCCTTCCCCCACCCTCCTTCTGAAGGCTTGGTACGACGCTCCTGACAAAGCTGGGGATGGACAGGGCTCCCTGGGCCTGGTCTGTATCATCATGAAAGTCCATGGCAGGATTGCAAAGCCCGTGTCAGATGTGTGTGTTTTAGAGGACAGCCTTGGGAGCCACTGCCACTTCAGCCCTGTGACTACCCTGTCTTCCTCTACAAAGTGTTCAGGGAAATGGCCTTCCCCCTTGGAGGCCAGCTGTCTGCATGACAGACTGTGACTCTTCCTCCCATTCTTGGCCTTCTTCCGTCTTCTGAGCTAGTTGGTTGATTTGAATATTTTTAATGCTTTAGGTTTGGTTGTCTCTTTTCACAGCAACATTTTGTTGAATTTTTTTCTGCACAGCTTTTCCAAAACAAAAACAGTCTAAATCAACAAACAAACAAAACCTATCAAAATAATGTGTCTGATTCAGAAAAAAAAACCCTCCAAAAAGTGTATGTGTGTGCGCATGTGTATTTGTTGAAATTAAAAAGTAAACATTGGTTTTAAATGTATATTAGACATAACTGAATAGAGATTTAATGAATTGGAAAACAGATCTGAACAAATTACACCAGAATGAAGCTGGGAGAGACAAGAGGATATAAAACATGAAAGAGAAGTTAAAAAAGATATTGATAATAGAACGAATGTCTAATATACATCTAATCAGAGTTTCAGAAGGGCAGAATAGAAAGAATGGAGGAGAGATACTATGCAAAGAGAGTGCTAAACTATTGAAAGTCACTATTCCACAGAAATAGAAATAAATGAAAAGAAGTCCACAAAAAAGAAATGTATTTGGTGCATTCTGCTGACACTCCAGAACACCAAATATAAAAAGAAGATTTTAAAAATAGAAAGGGGGGGAAAAAAAGAAAGTAAAAAAGACATATCACCTACAGAGAAGCAATTAAACTGACAGCATTATTAGGGATAAAGAGGATCATTTCATAACAATAGGAAGGTATGACAGTTATAAAATTGAATTCTTCTAATAAAATAACCTGAAAATATATGAAGCAAAAATTGGAAATTTGATAAGACTAATATCAGAGTAGGCAATTTAAACACACCTCTCTCAACTATTGATAGGTTAATCAGACAAAAAATTAGTATAAAAACCCATTGCCGTTGAGTTGGTTCCAACTCATAGTGACCCTGTAGGACAGAGTAGAACTGCCCCATAGGGTTTCCAAGGAAAGGCTGGGGGATTTGAACTGCTGACCTGCTGGTTAGCAGCTGAGTTCTTAACCCCTGCGCTACCAGGGTCCCAGGTCAATCAGACAAAAAAACTAGTATAAATATGCAAAAACTGAAAAAAAAAAAACTTAAGGATCATATGTGAGACTCTGTACTCAATAATTAGGGAACACACATTCTTTTCAAGCAAAAATGGAACATTTACAAAACTCACACATGCACAAGACCATGAAGCAAGTTCTCAAAACATTTCAGAGGTGGTAATCATACAAACTAAATTCTCTGACCACATGTAATAAAGTTAAAAATTAGTAACATAAATCTCATCTAAAACATAGACACATATTCATATACACATTTGGAAATTAAACAAAAGCACAATTATAAATTTCTCATGGATCAAGAAGAAATCATAATGGAAATGAAAAAAAAAAATACTCAGGACCACTCCACTGAGAAAATAATACATATTTGTAGGATGCCACAAAAGTAGTACTTTGAGGGAAATGTATAACTTTGAATGTCTGTTTTAAAGTTCATAAAATCAATGTGAATATAATTTTAGTTTATTGTTGATGGGGAATGAAAATAGTGCGGGTGTTGGGAGGTATACTATGAAAAAGAGTCCTTTGAATGTAGCTCAGTGTAAAATCTTTTCTAATGATATTTTGAACTCTTACTTCACTTTACAGTGAGAGTAATTGTAAGGGAAAGGGTAATGCTGTATAAAGAGATGATACATGTGATAATTAATTTTCTTTATGAGTAGAGCATACTTTATTTTTTACAGCCAGAGAAACAGGAATTATGAAACTCTTTGTAAAAATAGAGCAGGCAATGACTTATATGTTGAAAGGATGATGCAGACTATTAATGGAGCACCAAAGACAAAAGAAGTTCAATGTCACAAAATCATAATGGAGGACAAAGGTAATCCATGTTTTAGTCTTCTTAATAAATAAGACAAAACAAAAAAACAATGATTGCTCTTTAGTTGATTCTGACTCATGGCGACCCTATATGTTACAAAGTAGAGCTGCTCCATAGGGTTTTCTTGGCTGTAATCTTTACGGAAGGATTTTGCCAGGTCTTTCTTCTGCAGAAATGCTGGGTGAGTCAAACTGCCAACCTTTAGGTGAGCAGCTGATTGCAAACCACTTGTTCCACTCAGGCTCCTATAGTCTGCATAACAAACTACCCTGTTTTAATACATGTTCTTTGAGTCAGTCAATCAACAAATAAATGTTGATATATGTAAAACAAAAACAGAAATACAAAGAAAATTTGGTCAAATCACAACAGTAGTTGAGAACTATGATATCTAACTCTCAGATTTTGACAAATAAGTTAACAATAAATAAGGATATAGAAGATTTGAATAGCGTATTCATCAAGCTTGGTTTTTATATACTGTATGGTAGAACTTTGTACTCTTGGAATGTTCATGAAATATTTATAAAGACTGATTATAAGACTAATATCAGAGTAGGCAATAATTAGTCTTATAAAAACATTTCTAAAAAATGAAATAGGAAAGGAATAAACATGATATACTACAAAAAAATCAAACAAAAGATGACAGTAGTGAAGGAATTGAGAAACAAAAAAGACATGGCATGTGAAAAATAAATAGCAAAATGGCAAAAATAAGCCCTTCCTTATCAGTAATTACTTTAAATGTAAAGGGCTTATATTCTCCAATTTAATGGAAGAGATTGGCAGAATGAAAAAACATGATCCCACTGTGTGCTGTCTACAAGAGGCTCACTTTAGATCCAAAAGAAGTTTAAAATGAAAAGAAGCAAATAGTAACCAAAAGAAAGCTGAGATGTCTATACTAGTTTCGGACTAAGTCAACTTAAATAAAAAGTCATTCCAAGAGACAAATAAGGACATTATATATTGAAAAAAGATTCAACCCATGAAGAATATATAACAAATTATATGAAGCAAAATTGACAAAATTGAAATGAGAACTAGTTCTACAATAACTGTTGGAGACTTCAATATCTCACTTTCTATAATGGACAGAACTGTACAGAAGATCAATGAGGAAATAGAGGATTTGAAAAACAATATAAACCAATGAGACATAACAGACATATACAGAACACTCCACTCAAAATCAGCAGAATACACTTTTTTATCAAGTTCACATGAAATGTTCTCCACGATAGACATTATGTTAAACCACAAAGTAAGTGTCCATGAATTTAAAAAGATCGAAATCACCCAAAGTGCCTTCTCTGACCACAATGGAATGAAAATAGAAATCAATAACAGATGGATAACTGGAAATATCACTAATATGTGGAAATTAAACAACACACTTAAACAATGGATCAAAGAAGAAATTACAAGAGAAGTTAGAAAATACTTCAGAATGAATGAAAACATACCAAAACTTATGAGATGCAGTGAAAGCAGTGCTTAGAAGGAAACATATAGCTACAAATGCCTACATTAAAAAGAAAAGAAAAATCTCAAATCAATAACCTAGTTTACACCTTAAAGAGCTGGAAAAAGAAAAGTAAACTAAACTCAAAGCCAGCAGAAAGAAGGAAATAATAAAGATTAGAGTGGAGGGCTACAAAAGAGAGAATAGAAAAACAATAGAGAAAATCAACAACTCCAAAAGTTTGTTCTTTGAAAAGATCAAAACAATTGAAAGACATTCTGTGTTTATAGATTGGAAAACAATATTGTTATGATGGCAGTACTTCCCAAAGCAATCTATAGATTTCAATGCAATCTCTATCAAAATTTCAATGGAAACACTGATCCTCAGAATCATATGGAATTTCAGGGGGCTCCAAATACACCCAAACAATACTGAAAAAGAACGAAGTTAGAAGACTCATGCTTCCCTATTTCAAAATTTGCTATAAAGCTACAGTGATCAAAAGTGTGTGGTATTGGCAAAAGGATAGACATACAACGGATAGAATTGAAAGTCTAGAAATAAACCCAAACATCCATGGCCAAATGATTTTTGACAAAGGTGCCAAGAACATTCAGTGGGGAGGGAGTAGTCTCTTTAACAAATGCTGCTGAGACAACTGGATGGAAAAAGAATGAAGTTGGACCTTATCTTAGTTTCTTAGTACTGCAGTGACACAAATACCACAAGTAGGTGCTTTAAAGAACAGAAATTTATTTTCTCAATGTTTAAGAAGCTAGAAGTCTGAATTCAGGGCACCAGCTCTAGGGGAAAACTTCTTCTCTTTTGGCTGTGGAGGAAGATCCTGTCTCTTTCAGTGTCTGTAGCCCTGGCTTTCCTAGATTCCTTGGTGACCTTCACATGGCATCTATCTTCCCCTGGTTGTTCTTGCTTGCTTGTTTTTGTATTTATGGTGCTTCTTATAGCACTCAGAAGTGATTAGATTTAGAACAAACCCTACACTGATGGCCTCATTAATGTAACAAACAAAACCCTACTTCTAAATAAGAGTACATGCATAGGTATACAAGTTACCCTCAAGTTGATTCTGATTCATGGCACCTGCTTTCTGAAGAAGTTACTAAAAAGTGTGTTCAACCAAAACTAAATCATAAATCAAGAAAGAGGAAGACAATTGAACACAATAAATACAGATTTTACATAGGAGTGAAGTGATAGGAATTCTCAGGACAATGATAGGAAAGCCTAGGATTTCTGCTGTACACCAAAGGTAGAGGACAGTCAATTCACATTAGAGCAGTGAATGTATCTCCAGACTGATACATTGATTACTGTCATCAACTGCATTCTTGCTGACATTATACCAGCCTTGTAACCTGAGGACAAACTGTTCAGGTGAATCTGCCATATTTTTCTCTGATCTAGATTGCCTTCATCATTTCTAATGTTGTTTTTCTCTTCCTCCCATGAGGGCTGCTTAGATAAACTGAAGAAACTCACTTTATCACATAGACGGGTTCTATTTTACTCTACTCCTGAGAGCTGCAGAGAGGCTGTGGTGAGCAGAAAATAAAGAGCTTATAGCAGCCCACTTACTCTGACCGTATTTTACTGGGCATTCAGTCCCTGGCTTCCCAGATGCCCTCAGTAGGGGAAGGACTTACTAATGATTTTGCCCTGTGACTTCCCCATAACTGATGTATAAACACTCAGGGAAACTGAAATTAGACTATGGCCCAGAGATTTTTCTATCTTCTCCCGGGAGTCCTCATCTAATAATGAGAAATTTCTTCTTTTCTTATGTGTCTATATTAGTGTTTACTATTCCATTTTTCTAAACTAGACAATGTATAGGTAAAATATAGAGGGTGGTCTTACATGGGGCTCTTCAAGTAGACCTTGAGAAAATGTTTTGAGTGTACCTCAACTTTATTTTTGAGGTAATCCTTGGAAACACTGGTATAGGATCGAGCAAGTGAGACAGGAAAGGGTAGGCAGCCAATAAAGGATATACTATCCAGCAAATTACCTTTCTGGGTAACTGGAATTCAGTCTTACTAGAGAAAACTCTGGGAGCTAGAGTTATCCCATCTGAGGGTCTAACTTTCTAAGTCAGTATTTGAGGACTGAAGGGCTTGTTAGTTCCCCGGAATTTCTGGCCTGATTTGTGGGCATCAAAGTGGCCAAAGGTATTCCCATGCAAAGAAATTCAGGTGCTGGCAGTTGGAGATTTTCCAGTAAGAGGCAAGGCAGAAGGAGTATGGACAGGACATCAGCAGACCTGCTCTAGGAAGAAAAAACCTTAAAGAAAAGCAAGGGAGTGATCAACCCAAAAGTTAGGAGAGTAGATATTTATATGGGGGCTGACTGGGGGGGAGGAGGTTGTAATGGAAGAGTGTACAGGGGGCTTCTGAGCAGCTGGTGATGTTTTATTATTCTGGCTGGTAGACACATAGTATTATTTCTTTACACTGTACATATAGGTGTCATACACTCTTTTGTAAGCAGGATATATTTCTCATTAAAGTTTTTTTTTTTAATAAGAATGAAAGACAGGTCACACTAAGGATCAAGTAAATATCAGAGATTTATAGATCAAAAAAAAAAAAAATACCTCTTCCCTGCCTGAGTTTGGACAAAACTGGAAGATATATGCAGGAGTCAGAGAGCTGGAAGTCAAAATATTACCTTTATTACTAATAATGTTAATTGAAAAAAATGTAGCCTTTAACTTACAGCCAATTTGACTTGCTGATTCTTTTCTCCGGAATAGATCTTACCAATCAGTTAACTGGCACAAACAGACACGCATAGACCTCCCTGCAGGGTTAAGAGCAGACCGGAACACATCCTTTCTGCACGTGAGCAGGTCTAACAGGAGAATTCAAAGATGGCTGTGCTGCAATTCCTTCTCCGCAGCTCGCCTTTCGGACGAGCCACGCCCCTTCCCTGGGACTGAGTGAATGTGGGCTAGAGAGAAGCCACACGCGTTAATTTAGATGAGATTCTTTCTGTAGAGTTTCACAAAAATTGGGAGTAAGTTTTCCACCTAACAAAAAAAAAAACAAAAAACAGTATACATGTAGAAATTGATGACGATGTTAGCATTTCAAATGAGTGAATTATTCAACAAATGTATTAGTGCCCCTGGCTAACTTGTGCTAAAAAAAAAAACTTGTGCAAATACAGTTAAATCGTATAACTTCCCAGGTCTTATAAAGCAAGGTTCTTTTATGTGTATTATGGTTCAATCAAAAAAATTTTAATAAAAGTATTCATGATACAAGCTAATTTTTATTAAAAAATATACATGTTTGTTCATGTACATATAAATGTATATGCGAATCTGTGGAAGGACATACACTAAAATGTTAGCAGTTATTATCTCTGGAATATCACCTGATGGAAATACAAATGATATTTACCTTCCTTTTAGTTTTCTGTATTATCTTTTTTTTTTTTCTATGTCTTTTTACTTGGCCAAAAAGTAAAACTATTTTTTCTATAAATGTTACATAGCCAATTGCTACTCTTTTATGATCTGAATTAAACTAATAGAAACAATGTTTTAACCTTATAAAAACTATTTAGTTATTTCTCAGCCTCAGAAATGCTGAAAAACAGGTATCATTAGGAATACTTTTTTCTGATACTAGTTAGAATAAGCTTTCTTTCATAGTATATAACAGTGTAAAATTGGGAAGTCACAATCATTTGTTTTATTGTCAATCTTGCACATAATATTATGCCATATGATTTCAGATTTCCTGTTCCTTAGGCTCATTAAAGTTATTCAAGTGAAAAGTGTAAAAATGATCCCCAAACTAAAATTACCAATGTTATTTGTTATCTTCAAATAAGAAACAACTTTGAATTGCCCAATCTCATTGCTAATTTATAACAATTTATATAGAAATTGTTTTATCAGTGAATAAATGTAACAATATATGCCTATATGCTAAACTTCCCAAATTTTCAGTTAAAGGAAAGAAAAGAAAGTTAAATAATTTGATATTCAAAGACATGATTTCTTTCTAAAGTCTCTTACTTCATGATCATGGTAATTGTGCACTTTTCATTTCAGCAAAATATATTAGGTCTTTATTCTGTGCATGACTTTGTTAGATGCTACTAAGTTCATTAAAATAGAAATATTATGAAATGTGAGTTAACGTTCTTACCCTTTAAAAATGTCTTTAGATACCAGAGCTCTTTAATGCCATCATTTTACACTATGAAAATAACAGCTCTAGCAATGAGGTAGTTGCATTTATTAGAACCAGATTGTTTTGATTTTCAGGCAAAAAGAACTCTTTATAAAATCACTTTTCTTTAACTGAAAGTTTAGTAAGTTTAGCATGTGGGAATAGATTGTTACATGTCCACTGATAAAATAATTTCTATACAAGCATTATAAACTAGCAGTGAAAGGGATTGTGGGCATTGTTTTTTATCTGAAGATAAACAGCATTGTCATTTTTAATTTGGAGACCACTGTTGCATTTGCTCATTTGAATAAGTTTAACTAACCTAAGGAACAAAATTTCTCAACCTGTGCATGTGGATTGAGTTTTAAAACAGAAGATGATAACCATACTGTTCCACGAGTTTCTTCAGAACAGCCTGTCATTTTCCCCCCAAATTTATTCTTTTCACATAATAGGTATATCAGAAATTTGACTTGATAAAAATGGAATCAGGTAATTCCAAATAAAAAAGATCTGCGTCTTACATACTTTGGACATGTTGTCAGGAGGGATGAGTCCCTGGAGAAGGACATCATGCTTGGCAGAGTACAGGGTCAGCGGAAAAGAGGGAGACCCTCAACAAGGTGGATTGACACAGTGGCTGCAACAAGAAGCTCAAGCATAACAACGATTTTAAGGATGGCGCAGGACGGGGCAGCGTTTCGTTCTGTTGTGCATAGGGTCGCTATGGGTCCGAACCGACTTGACGGCACCTAACAACAACAACATAATAGGTTACATGTTAACCATAAGTAAAAAATCAAAGTAGATGCCGTCAAGTCAATTCTGACTCACGGAGACTCCATGTGTTTCAAAGTAGAACTGTGCTCCGTAGGGTTTTCAATGGCTGTGATCTTTCAGATCGCCAACATTTTCTTACACTGCCAATCTTTCAGTTTTTAGGTGAGCACTTAACTGTTTTTGCCACCCAGAGACTCCAAAAAGGACCGTATATAACATGATTGTCCAGGTCCATATCACCAAGGCAGCCCTATAATGATAGACTGCTGAGATTATTATACTGCACTTGCATTGGGGTAAACCCAAACTAAAACCAAACCCACTGCCACCCAGTCGATTCCAACTCATAGTGACCCTATAGGACAGAGTAGAACTGCCCCATAGAGTTGCCAAGGAGTGCCTGGTGGGTTCAAACTGCTGACCCTTTGGTTACCAGCTGTAGCACTTAACTACTACATCACGTAGAAGGGAGGAAATTAAGGGTCTGGAAGGATGATAAGGATAATTTTGAGGCATCTCGTAAGTACAAACATATTTGTAGATGGTGATGGTTTGATAACTAAGGATCTCTTAAGGTGTCTTCATAATTTATTTCTTCATCCCCATTATTTCCTTCCTGCCATTGTTGTAAAACAATAGTATGTTTTCCTAAAGAGTCCCTGGGTGGTACAAAATGTTAACATGCTAGGTTGCTAGGTTCCAGTCCACCCAGAGAGGCCTCAGTTAAAAGGCCTGGCAATCTACTTCTGAAAAAAAATCAGCCATTGAAAAACCTATGGAGCACTCAATACAATTGGTTCCTTGGTTTAGATATTCTTCACTATGACAGTATCCACTACGACTAGTTACGTATAACCTAAAATATTGGAATTTGGTTTAAAATAATTTTTACTTTCTGTCTCTTTTTTTAGGCATAATGTCCACTGCTTGGGATTTGTATGATTCTTATAATGCTGTGGAACTTTCATCTTCATCAGTAAAACCATCTAAAATTGAATCTAGTAAGGCAAATATACCCTCGAAAGACCGGGACCAAAGAGTACCAGGGAGTACTACAGAAAAAAGTAAGATTTCATTTGTATCAGTTTTTTTGAATGATTGTTTTCATCTTACGTTTTTTAATAAATTATTTTCTCAGCAGTCACAATGATTTCTTTGTGATGGAGCATTAAAAATACAACTGTTACTCAGAAATAGCACTGTTACTCTTTCATATTGTCTTGGATTCTGAACTGAAAAATTTATTTTTTCTCAAATACCTGCCAGGAGTTTTAAAGGTTCTGTCTTTACTGCTTCTTTACTTGCTCCCAAGCTCTCTTTCATGCATACATGTGGGGTCTGTAATTTTTGGATAACTCAAAAGAAAAGGAATATATACTAGCATTGAGACCACTTGAAATGGAGATAATATACATTATAATGCTGGTTCTTAATTGGGGTGATTTTCCCTCCCCAGGGAATGTTTGGTTGCCATGATTATGTGGGCATCTTATGGATAAGGGTACTGCTAAAAATCCTTCAATACCCAGGACAGCCCCACAACAAAGAATTATCCAGCCAAAATGTCCATACTGCCAATGTTGAGAAACCCTGCATTACACCTTTAGATTTTAGTATTCTAAGTTTTAAGATAAAATGTTATAGCTAAAACCAACACAAAATTGTAATTTTCCAAATATACTTGGTAACTTGAAAGAATTTTTACCGCTATGTCCAGTTATAAGAAGTTTGTTAAATTCTCCTTCTGAATATTTTGGGATTATATTATTTTACTCTCTCAAATCTGGAATTTTGAGTCCTTTTCTTATAAATTGATATTATACATTTAAAGCCTAGTCCTTGCTTCAGAATAGTGATAACTGGGCAAGTTGATTTTAAGGCAATTTTTGTAACTTAAACTAAGTTTGACTCAACGATAAATGTAGCAGTAAATATTTTAAAATATCAAGTTTAAATAGAATTCATAATTTTCAGAGATCAATTATTTTATTTATAACCAAGTATATTTCCTTAGGAGAATATAGTTTTAGAGGACCCTTAATATGGTCTATAATTGTTCTCAAGTTTAATGTATTTTTTTAAATAAAAACTTTAGATATGTCTTCTGTATTCTCTTGTTTGTTTATTTGTTTTCCAATCATACTTGCAGTCATGTAGACTGTAGCCATGTGTTCCTGGAAGATGTTTATAATGAAGATCAGTTTGTTTTCCCAAAGGACAAGGAAAGAGATGACAAAATCATTAGTTATCACTAAAGAAACATTATATTTTGTGGTTTAAGTGTGAATGTCCATGCAGTGAATTGCTTTTAGAAGTTACCAAAAAGAGCTAGAAAAAAATAATTTTATCTCAGACTGAATCTTACATTGGGACATTAGGCTTGGATATGCCTACTCCACTGACTAATAAAAATTGTGATATTAAGGCCATTGACCAATATGAAGGCCATTGACTTTATATCAAGATTGTAAGGTCACTGAGCAACGAAAACATGCAAGTGGAGGTCCCAAATGAAAAATAGGCCTCAATTTGTGGGGCTTTGTTTCATGTATGTATGTGTGTGTTTTTAAACACAAAAAGGGATAATAAAACCATATCTAATAACTAAAACAGAAAGATATATTTTATTTTAGTTTTCATGACCAGTCAAGGAGATAGGGGAGACCAGAACTAGAATAAGGGAAGAAATAGAAAACACAAAATGATGGGTAACAGAGATGAATGATCAGATTTATCAAAAATGTAAAGAACATTTTAGTAAAAACTGTGACTAGATCACCTTTGTTTCAGTTATCTAGTGCTGCTATAACAGAAATACCACAAGTGAATGGCTTTAACAAACAGAAATTTATTCTTTCACAGTCTAGTAGGCTGGGAATCCAAATTCAGGGTGCGAGCTCCAGGGGAAGTCTTTCTCTCTGTGTCAGCTTTGGAGGAAGGGTTTGTCATCAATCTTCCCCTGGGTCAGCTCAGGGACTCTAGGTCTAAAGGATGTGCTCGGCTCCTGACACTGCTTTCTTGGTAATATGAGGTCCCCCTGTCTCTCTGCTGGATTCTCTATTTTATATCTCCAAAGAGATTGACTCAAGATACAACCTAATCTTTATATTGAGTCCTGCCTTATTAATGTAACTACCTCTAATCCTTCCTAATAACATTTTAGAGGTAGGATTTAGAACACATAGGAAAATCACATCAGATGACAAAATGATGGACAGCCACACAATATTGGGAATCATGGACTAGCCAAGTTGACACACATTTTGGGGGGGATACAATTAAATCTATAGCAGCCTCTATGATTTGAGAGCTTATACTGCAAACAAAGAGAAAAAGTTAAATATAATCAGTATTTGGTTTAAGAAGTGTTTCTATTTCACTTAAAGTTTGAATGTACTGGTTGTATTTGACTTTCTATGTGTCATATTCAATGAAAAAAAAAGGGCGATAATTTTTGTCTTTGAATGTAAAGTAATATCGCAGTTCACAGTGGAAAAATATATTCCCTCAGAGATTTTTTTTTCTTTTAAAATAAGACTTTAGATTATTTTTTATAGTTAATAGACTTTTTTTAGTACAGTTTTAGATTTACAGGAAAATCAACTAGATGGTATAGAGAATTCCATATACCCATTCCATCTCTATCCTCCTGCCCATGGCACCCAGTTTTCCCTATTATTAACATTTTACATTAGTGTGGTACATTTGTTACAATTGAAGAATTAATATTGATACATTATTATTAACTAAAATCCATAGCTTACATTAGGGTTCACTCCTTGTGCTACACAGCCCTATAGGTTTTGACAAATGCATAATATCTTGTGTCCGCCATTATAGTTTCATACTGAGTAGTTTCATCACTCTCAAAATCCACTGTGCTCCACCTATTCCACTCTTCCCCCCTCCATGAACACCTGCATCTTCTCTCTTTTCATAGCTATCAATTATTAAGGAGCCCTTGTGGTGCAGTGATTAAAGCTCTTGGCTGATAACCAAAAGGTCAGCACAGTTTGAGCCCACCACCCACTCTGTAGGAGAAAGATGTGGCGGTCTGCTTTGATAAAGATTACAGCCTTGGAAACCTTTTGGGGCAGTTCTACTCTGTCGTATAAATTTTTATATTGTTTGCCCTAGAGTTTGCAATATACATTTACAGCTAATCTAAATCCACTTTCAAACAACACTATACTACTTCATGGGTAGTGCAGGTACCTTATAACAGTCTTTCCAATTCCTCCCTCCTATCTCTTATAACACTGCTACCATTCATTCCACTTATCCATATGCTGTATTCAACCAATAACTCACTACTGTTATCACTTTGAATGAACAGTTATCAGGTCAATTTGGAATAAGAAAACAAAATATTTTATTTTACCATTATTCCTTCTCTGACTCTCTTTTTTAAGTAGATTCTGATTTTTGACCTAAATCACTTTACTTCTCTCTTTTAACATTTCTTGCAAGGTAGATCTACTAGTGACAAATTTTCTCAGTCTTTGAGAATATCTTTATTTCACCTTCACCTTTTGAAGGATAATTTCACTGGGTGCAAGATTCTAGGTTGGTGTTTTTTTTTTTTTTTTTTTTTTAACACTTTAAATATTTTGTGCCACTCTCCAATAATTCTTATCCTTATTTCTCTCTGGCTTCTTTTTTTCTGTCATTAAGTTCAGCTCCACCCTCATTCTCCTTTCCTTCTGGGATTCTGATAATATGAATATTAGATCTTTTGTTATAGTCCCACAGGTCCCTGAGGCTCTGTTCTTTTTTTTTTTCCAGACTATATTCTCTATGTTTTTCACATTGGGTAATTTCTATTATTCTCTCTTCAAGTTTACTGATTGTTTCCTTTGCCCTTCCTATTCTGCTGTTGAGCTCAACCATTGAGGTTTTTATATTTTTTCAGTTCTAAAATTACCATTTGGATCAGCAAAACATCTCACAACAAGGATGAACCTGGAGGGCATTATGCTGAGTGAAATTAGTCCATCGCAAAAGGACAAATATTATATGAGACCACTATTATAAGAACTCAAGAAAAGGCTTAAATACAGAAGAAAGCATTCTTTGATGGTTATGAGGGTTGGGGTGCGGGGAGGAGAATTTGCTAGATAGTAGACAAGTATCATCTTTGGTGAAGTGAAGGACAGCACATAATACAGGGGAAGTCAGCATAACTGGACCAAAGCAAAAGGTAAGAAGTTTCCTGAACACATTCAAACCCTTTGAGGGACAGAGTAGCTGGGGCTAGGACCTGGGGACTACAGTTTTGGGGACATCGAGGTCAATTGGCATAACAAAGTTAATTAAGAAAATGTTCTGCACCCTGCTTTGGTGAGTAGCATCTGGAGTCTTAAAAACTTGAAAGCACCCCCTAAGATGCATCAATTGGTCCCAGCCCACTTGGAGCAAAGGAGAATGAAGAACACCAAAGACACAAGGAAAATACTAGCCTAAAGGACTAAAAAAAAAGACCATATGAATCAGAGACTCCACTAGCCTGAGACCAGAAGAACTAGATGGTGCCCAGATACCACCAATGAGCGCCCTGACAAGGAACACAACAGAGAGTCCTGGACAGAGCAGGAGAAAAATGTAGAACAAACTTCAAATTCATGTAAAAAGACCAGACTTAATAGTTTGACAGAGACTGGAGGAACCCCCGAAAGTATGTCCCCCGGATGCTCTGTTAACCCAGAACGAAAACCATTCCCAAAGCCCACTCTTCAGACAAAGATTACATAGGACTATAAAACAAAAAATAATACACATGAGGAGTGTGCTTCTTAATTCAATCAGATACACAAGCCAAATGTCCAGAGGTAGGAAGGGGCAGGAACTAGTTGAATGGACACAAGAAAAGAAGGAAAAAGAAAGAGAGAGAGAGACAGAGAGAGAAAGAAAGAAAAAGAAAGAAAGAAAGAAAAAGAGAGAGAGAAAGAAAGAAAGGAAGGAAGGAAGAAAGAAAGAAAGACGAGAAATAAAAATTACCATTTGGTTCTTTCTTTTGTTGAGACTTTCTATTTCTTTGATATTTTCTGATTTATTTCAAGTGTGCTCATAAATATTTGTTGAAGTGTTTTTATGATGACTGCTTTAAATTGCCACATAATTCTCACAACTTTATCACTCAGTGTTGGTGTCTATTGATTGTCTTTTTTCATTAAGTTGAGATTATGGTGGTTGATTTTTTATTGAAACCTGACCATCTTGGGTATTACATTATGAGAGCCTGGGTCTTATTTGAACCTCACATTTTAGCTGGCTTTGTTTTGTACAACTTCAGCAGGGAAAGTGGAGGGCACTGCCTCATTATTGCCAAGTGGAGTTAGAAGTCTGGGTTACCCACCTGGCCTCCACTGACACCTGGAGAAGGGAGTCTCCTCATTACTGCTGGCCAGAGGTGGGAGTTCTAGCTCTCCACTAGACTTTCATTGATACCTCTCTGGCTGGGAGAGATAGGAGTGCCTCATTATTGCTCGGCATGTGGCCTCCTCTGACGCAACACATGGGAGGTTGGTCTCATTACTATTTGGCGATGATGAAAGTCATGGCTCTCTACCAGTCTAACTCTGACCATTCCAGTGGGAAGGGGGAGGGGCAAGAGTGGAATTCTAGGCTCCCAAGTGATCGCTCCACTAACACCACAAAGAGGAGACTTTTGTTATTTCTGGTAGGAGTGAAAGTCCTGTCTCCCTACTCAGACTTGTCTGACACCACCCACTAGTGGAGGCAAGGGCTGGTTGGCATGCCTTGTTTCAGCCTAGAAAGAGCCGAAGTCTAAGCTGACAACTCAGCCTTTGCTGGAGTGGGTGAGGGTGAGCCACAACTTTTTCTGTGGTGTTTGGCTGGAGTAGAGTGGTTATTGTTTAAAAGTTTTCTGTCTTTCTAGGCCACCCCCTTCCTGGCAAGAGAGAGCAGGCTTCTGTAGAGGTTTTTCTTTGTCTTTCCAGTTGGTGTTTCCAGGTTGCTAGGCTTCTTCAGTTCCATGTCTGGGGTACATGAGGCCAAAAGAAAACCCAGAGAACACATCATTGAGTCATTTCCTTGCATTCTGAGGTCACTAGCTGCTCTGCTTCGTTCCACCTTTTAGATACTTCTTATGTTTGTTTTCCACATAACACCTAGGGTTTTTAGTTATATTTAGCAGGAGAAATAGGAAAAAGCTAATGTACTCCGTCTTCACAGAAACAAAGTTACTTTGATTCTGTTTTGAAAATAAGAGTTTACTAAGTAGTGTGAGAGAATAATGCCCCGCACAAAGATGCCCGTACCCCAATCCCTGTAAACCGTGAATATGTTACCTTATATGGCAAAAGAGACTTTGCAGATATGACTACATTAAGGGCCTTGAGATAGGAGATTATCACAGGTTATCTCAGGACGTGGTCCAACCTCATGAGTCCTTAAAAGTGGAGAATCTTTCTGCACAGTAATCAGAAAGAGATGTAACTGCAAAAGAAGGGCGAGAAAGATGCAACATTGCTGGCTCTGAAGGACAAAGGATGTGGATGGCCTCTAGCTGGAAAAGGCAAGGAAACAAATTCTTTTCTAAAGCCTTCAGAAAGGATCATAACCCTGTTGACTTCTTCATTTCAGCTCACTGACACCTATATCAGACTTTTAACCTATAGAACTGTAAGATAATAAATCTGCGTTATTTTTTTAAAATAATTTTTATTGTGCTTTAAGTGAAAGTTTACAAATCAAGTCAGTCTCTCACATAAAAACTTATATACACCTTACTACATACTCCCAATTACTCTCCCCTCAATGAGACAGCCCGCTCCCTCCTTCTAGTCTCTCTTTTCATGACCATTTTGCCAGCTTCTAACCCCCTCTACCCTCCCGTCTCCCCTCCAGACAGGAGATGCCAACATAGTCTCAAGTGTCCACCTGATACAAGTAGCTCACTCCTCATCAGCATTCCTCTCCAACCATTGTCCAGGCCAATCCATGTCTAATGATTTGGCTTCAGGAATGGTTCCTGTCCTGGGCCAACAGAAGGTTTGGGGACCATGACTGCCGGGGTCCTTCTAGTCTCAGTCAGACCATTAAGTCTGGTCTTTTTATGAGAATTTGGGGTCTGCATCCCACTGTTCTCCTGCTCCCTCAGGAGTTCTCTGTTGTGCTCCCTGTCAGGGCAGTCATCGGTTATGGCTGGGCACCATCTAGTTCTTCTGGTCTCAGGATGATGTAGTCTCTGGTTCATGTAGCCCTTTCTGTCTCTTGGGCTCATAATTACCTTGTGTCCTTGGTGTTCTTCATTCTCCTTTGATCCAGGTGGGTTGAGACTCATTGATGCATCTTAGATGGCCGCTTGCTAGCGTTTAAGACCCCAGACGCCACTCTTCAAAGTGGGATGCAGAATGTTTTCTTAATAGATTTTATTATGCCAGTTGGCTGAGATGTCCCCTGAAACCATGGTCCCCAAACCCCTGCCCCTGCTTCACTTACCTTCGAAGCATTCAGTTTATTCAGGAAACTTCTTTGCTTTTGGTTTAGTCCAGTTGTGCTGACCTCCCCTGTATTGAGTATTGTCCTTCCCTTCACCTAAAGTAGTTCTTATCTACTATCTAATTAGTAAATACTCCTCTCCCACCCTCCCTCCATCCCCCCTCTCTTAACTGCAAAAGGATGTGCTCTTCTCAGTTTAAACTATTTCTCAAGATCTTATAATAGTGGTCTTATACAATATTTGTCCTTTTGCAACTGACTAATTTCACTCAGCATAATGCCTTCCAGGTTCCTTCACGTTATGAAATGTTTCACAAAATCTGTGTTATTTTTTGCCACTAAGTTTGTGGTAATTTGTAACAGCAGTAATAAAAAATTAATAATATTCCTATAAAGCAATCATCAAATCATACCTTTATCTAGAGACCAGTTGTCTTAGTTATCTAGTGCTGATATAATGGATATACCACAAGTGGATGGCTTTAACAAATAGAAGTTTATTTTCTTACAGTTTAGAAGGCTAGAAGTCTGAATTCAGGGTGCTAGCTCCAGAGGAAAGCTTTCTCTCTCTATCAGCTTTGTGGGGAGGTCCTTGTCATCAATCTTCCCTTGTCTAGGAGCTTCTCAGCATGGGGATCTTCAGCCCAAAGTATGCACTCCCTTCCTGGTTCTTCGTTCTTGGTGGCGTGAGGTCCCCCACCTTTCTGCTTGCTTCTCCCATTTGTATCTCCAAAGAGATTGACTCAAGACACAATCTAATCTTGTAGATTGTTTCCTGCCTCATTAACATAATTGCCTCTAATCCTGTCTCATTAATGTCATAGAGGTAGGATTTACAACACATAGGAAAATCACATAAGGTGATAAAATGGTGGACAATTGCAATACTGGGAATCATGGCCTAGCCAAGTTGACATACATTTTGGGGGGACATAAATCAATCCATAACACCAGTAATAATCTTATTTTAACTTGAATAAAAAATTGCAGATATAGAAATTACCTCATGAAGTTTATCCTTGCTTATCTTCTGAAAAACAGTATATTTTTGGATGGTTAAGAATTCCAAAATGAGAACATATGTGTGTCTTGCATGTGCTTGATACATAAAAGATATTCAAGAAATGTCTACTGAAATTGTTGAACCGAAGTAAAATATATGGAAATCGGGAAATGCCATATCTTAACTCTTTAGAGTGCATAAGCCATGTAGTGATACTTGGATTATTTTATCACTATGCGTTATGGTTGTATTTTGCAGATAGTGAAGCAAGTTCTCTAATGGATATTGAAAATGTAATTCTTGCTAAAATCCATGAAGATGAAGAAGACCACTCAGAAGCAATATTAAAATCTGACAAATTTCATCAAGACTTATTTTTTATGGAACGGGTTTTAATGGAAAATGTATTTCAGTCCAAGCTTGCAGCTTATCGTCAGCTTCCTGTTTTAAAAGGTATTTTTTAAAAAATGACATGTAGATAAGCTCAAATAATTAAAAAAATAAATTACTACATATTTTTAAAAGTAATCTTCAGGCTGGATTAAACTTATCAACAGATAGGTTTATATACTTTTAGCACTAAACATGCGAGTAGCCATAAGCCCCGGACTAGGGAGCTGACACAGGGTGATGTAGTTTATTAGTTTCAAAACTTCATAACCACCTATGACTTTTTCCTCCTCTTTGTCCCTGCATTTAGTTCATTGCTTACTTCTATAGTTTCTGTAATATTCTTCTTTTCTTTTTTTAATTTTATGGTGCTTTAGGTGAAAGTTTATAGCTTAAGTTAATTTCTCATTCAAAAGTTTATACACATATCGTTTTTTGACATTGGTTGCAATTCCCACAATATGCCAGCATGCTCTTCCTTTCTACCTGGGGTTCCCTGTGTCCATTCATCCAGTTCCTGTCCCTTCCTGCCTTCTTGTCTTGCTTTTGGACAGGAGTTGCCCATTTGATCTCGTATATTTGATTAAACTAAGAAGCATGTTCCTCACATGTGTTTTTTGTTTCATAGGCCTGTCTAATTTTTGCCTGAAAAGTGGGCTTCGAGAATGGTTTCGGTTCTGAGTTAGCAGGGTGTCTGGGGGCCATAGTCTCAGGGGTTCCTCCAGTCTCTGTCAGATCAGAAATTCTGGTCTTTTTTCACGAATTTGAATTCTGTTCTACATTTTTCTCCCGTTCTGTCTGGGACTCTCTTGTGATCCCTGTCAGAGCGGTTGGTGGTTGTAGCTAGGCACCATCTAGTTCTTCTTGTCTCAGGTTGGTGGAGTCTCTGGTCCATGTGGACCTTTAGTCCTTTGGGCTAATATTTTCTTTGTGTCTTTGGCTTTCTTCATTCATTCTTGCTCCTGATGGGGTGAGACCAGTGGAATACCTTAGATAGCTGCTTGAAAGCTTTTAAGACTCCAGATGCTCTTCAGCAAAGTAGGATGTAGAACATTTTCTTTATGAATGATGTTATGCCAATTGATCTAGATGTCCCCTGAGACTATGGTCTCCAGCCCCCAACCCCAGCTACTCGGTCCTTCAAAGTGCTTGGATGTGTCTAGGCAACTGCTATGCCTTTTTCCATTTGTGGTGACTTACCCTATATTGTGTGTTGTCCTTCCCTTTAAAAGATGACATTTGTTTACTATCTAGTTAGTAGTCCACAACCTTTTCAGCATTTGTTATTTTGTGTTTTTTGGATTAGTGCCAGTACTGTTGGGATGAGATAGTATCTCATTGTAGTTTTGATTTGTATTTATTAATGGCTAATGATCATGAGCATTTTCTCAGGCCTGTTATCTGCCTGAATGTCTTCTTTGGTGAAGTTTCTGTTCATATCCTTTGCTCATTTTTTAATTGGATTATTTGTCTTTTTGTTATTTAGATTGTCTTAGTCATCTAGTGCTACTATAACAGAAATACCACAAGTGGATGGCTAAAATGAGGAGAAATTTATCCTCTCACAGTCTGGGAGGCTAGAAGTCCAAATTCAGGGTGCCAGCTCTCGGGAAGGCTTTCTGTCGCTGTTAGCTCTGGAGGAAGGTCCTTGTCATCAACCTTCCTCAGTTGAGGAGCTTCTCAGTGCAGGGACCCTGGATCCAAAGTGTGCACTATTCTCCTGGCTCTTGTTTCTTGGTGGTATGAGACCCCTGTGTCTCTCTGCTTGCTTCTGTCTTTTATATTTCAAAAGAGATTGATTTAAGACATAACCTAACCTTGTAGATCGAATCCTGCCTCACTAACATAACTGATGCTAATCCCACCTCATTAACATCAGAGAGGTAGGATTTACAACACATAGGAAAATCAGATCAGCTGAAAAAATGGTGGACAGTCACACAGGACTGGAAACCATAGCCCAGCCAAATTGACACACATTTTTGGGAGACACAATTCAATCCATGACAGAGGTGCTGAAGTATTTTGTAGATTTTAAAGACTAGACCCTTGTTGGATATGTTGTAGTCAAAAAGTTTTTCCCAGTCTGTAGGTTCTCTTTTTACTCCTTTGGTGAAGTCTTTTGATGACCATATTGTTGTTGTTAGATGCCTTGAAGTTATTTCCAGCTCATAGCAACCCTATGTACAACAGAACAAAACACTGCTCGGTCCTGAGCCATCCTCACTATTGCTGTCATGCTTGAGCCTGTTGTTGCAGCCACTGTATCAATCCGTCTTGTTGAGGGTCTTCCTCTTTTTCACTGACTCTCTAAAAAAAAATTCTTCTTCAGTGGCTGGTCCCTCCTGATAACATGTCCAAAGTATGTGAGGTGAAATCTCACCATTCTTGCCTCTAATGTGCGTTCTGCCTGTATGTCTTCCAAGACAGACTTATTCATTCTTCTGGCAGTCCATTGTACATTCAATCAATATTCTTCGCAAACACCATAACTCAAAGGCATCAATTGTTCTTCAGCCTTCCTTATTCATTGCCCAGCTTTTCACATGCATATGTTGTTAGTTGTTGTTAGGTGCCGTCAAGTCGTTTCCGACCCATAGCGACCCTATGCACAACAGAACGAAACACTGCCCAGTCCTACGCCATCCTCACAATCCTTGTTATGCTTGAGCTCATTGTTGCAGCCATTGTGTCAATCCACCTCACTGAGGGTCTTCCTCTTTTCCGCTGACCCTGTACTCTGCCAAGCATGATGTCCTTCTCCAGGGACTGACCCCTCCTGACAACATGTCCAAAGTATGTAAGATGCAGTCTCGCCATCCTTGCCTTTAAGGAGCATTCCGGCCACACTTCTTCCAAGGCAGATTTGTTCGTTCTTTTGGCAGTCCATGGTACATTCAATATTCTTCGCCAGCACCACAATTTAAAGGCGTCAACTCTTCTTCGGTCTTCCTTATTCATTGTCCAGCTTTCACATGCATATGATGTGATTGAAAATACCATGGCTTGGATCAGGCTCACCTTAGTCTTCAGGGTGACATCTTTGCTCTTCAACACTTTGAAGAGGTCCTTTGCAGCAGATTTGCCCAGTGCAATGTGTCTTTTGATTTCTCGACTGCTGCTTCCATGGCTGTTGATTGTGGATCCAAGTAAAATGAAATCCTTGACAACTTCAACCTTTTCTCCATTTATCATGATGTTGCTTATTGGTCCAGTTGTGAGGATTTTTGTTTTATGTTGAGGTGTAATCCATACTGAAGGCTGTGGTCTTTGATCTTCATTAGTAAGTGCTTCAAGTCCTCTTCACTTTCAGCAAGCAAGGTTGTGTCGTCTGCATAATTCAGGTCGTTAATGAGTCTTCCTCCAATCCTGATGCCCCGTTCTTCTTCATATAGTCCAGCTTCTCGTATTATTTGTTCAGCATACAGATTAAACAGGTATGGTGAAAGAATACAACCCTGATGCACACCTTTCCTGACTTTAAACCAATCTATATCCCCTTGTTCTGTCTGAACAACTGCCTGTTGATCTATGTAAAGGCTCCTCATGAGCACAATTAAGTGTTCTGGGATTCCCATTCTTCACAGTGTTATCCATAGTTTGTTATGACCCACACAGTCGAATGCCTTTGCATAGTCAATAAAACACAGGTAAACATTCTTCTGGTATGCTCTGCTTTCAGCCAGGATCCAGCTGACATCAGCAATGATATCCCTGGTTCCATGTCCTCTTCTGAGACCAGCCTGAATTTCTGGCAGTTCCCTGTTGATATATTGCAGCAGCCGTTTTTGAATGATCTTCAGCAAAATTTTGCTTGCGTCTGATATTAATGATATTGTTCTATGATTTCCACATTCAGTTGGATCATCTTTCTTGGGAATAGGCATAAATATGGATCTCTTCCAGTCAGTTGGCCAGGAAGCTGTCTTCCATATTTTTTGGCATAGACGAGGGAGCATCTCCAGCGCTGCCTCTGTTTGTTGAAACATCTCAATTGATATTCCATCAATTCCTGGAGCCTTGTTTTTCTCCAGTGCCTTCGGAGCAGCTTGGACTTCTTCCTCCAGTACTATAGGTTCCTGATCATATGCCACCTCTTGAAATGGTTGAATACAACTAATTCTTTTTGGTATAATGACTCTTTGTATTCTTTCCATCTTCTTTTGATGCTTCCCACTTCGTTTAATATTTCACCATGGAATCCTTCACTATTGCAACTCGAGGCTTGAATTTTTTCTTCAGTTCTTTCAGCTTGAGAAACGCCGAGCGTGTTCTTCCCTTTGGGTTTTCCATCTCCAGCTCTCTGCACATGTCATTATAATACTTTACTTTGTCTTCTTGAGAGGCCCTTTGAAATCTTCTGTTCAGTTCTTTTACTTCATCAATTCTTCCTTTTGCTTTAGCTGCTCGACGCTCAAGAGCAAGTTTCAGAGTCTCCTCTGACATCCATCTTGGTCTTTTTCTTTCCTGTCTTTTCAATGATATGCATATGAGACAATTGAAAACACCATGGCCTGGGTCAAGCTCACCTTATTCCTTAAGGTGACATCTTTGCTTTTTAACACTTTAAAGAGGTCTTTTGCAGCAGATTTGCCAAATGCAATGCATCATTTGATTTCTTGACTGCTGCTTCTGTGGGCATTGATTGTGGTTCCAAGTCAAATGAAATCGTTGACAACTTCAATGTTTTCTCCATTTATCATCATGTCGTTTATTCATTCAGTTGTGAGCATTTTTGTTTTCTTTATATTGAGGTATGATCCATTACTGAAGGCTGTGGTCTTTGATCTTCATCAGTAAGTACTTCAAGTCCTCTTCACTTTCAATAGGCAAGGTTGTGCATTTGCATATCACAGGTTGTTAATGAGTCTTCCTCCAATCCTGAAACCCCATTCTTCTTCATATATTCCAGGTTCTCTGATTATTTGCTCAGCATACAGATTAAATAAGTATGGTGAAAGGATACAACCTGATACACACCTTTCTTATTTTTAAACCATGAAGTATATTCTCTTGCTCTGTTTCAATGACTGACTCTTGATCTAAGTACAGGTTCCTCATGAGCACAATTAGGTGTCCTGGAATTCTCATTCTTTGAAATGTTATCCATAATTTCTTATGATCCACATGGTTGAATGCCTTTACATAGTCACTAAAACGGAAGTAAACATCTTTCTGGTATCCTCTGCTTTCAGCCATGATCCATCTGACAGGAGCTCCCAGTTATGTGGTTTCTCTTTTGTGTTTGTGCTTTGTTAGTTATTATTTGTATACTATTTATGCCATGTATTAGGGCCCCTAGTGTTGTCCCTATTCTTTCTTCAATGATCTTTATCATTTCAGATTTTATATTTAGGTCTTTGGTCAATTTTGATTTAGTTGTTGTTTAGGATGTGAGGTATGGATCTTGTTTAATTTTTTTTGGAGATGGACATCCAGTTATGCCAGCACTGTTTCTTGACACAACTCTCTTTTTCCTATCTAATGGACTTTGGCCCTTTGTCAAATATTAACTGATCGTAGATGAATGGATTTACATCTGCGTTCTCAATTCTGTTCCACTGGTCTATGTGTCTGTTGTTGTGCCAGTACCAAGCTGTTTTGACTATCATGGCTGTACAATAAGGTCTAAAATCAGACAGTGTGAGGCCTCCAACTTTGGCCTTCTTTACTAATGCTTTACTTACCTGGGGCCTCTTCCCTTTCCATATGAAGCTGGTGATTTGTTTCTCCATCTTGTTAAAGAATATTGTTGGAATTTCGATCGGGATTGCGTTGTACCTGTCGATCTCTTTGGGTAGAATTGACATTTTCACAATGTTGAATCTTCCTATTCATGAGCGTGGTAAGTTTTTCTACTTATATAGGTCTCTCTTAGTTTCTTGCAATAGTGTTTTGTAACTTTCTCTGCATAGGTCTTTTAAGTCCCTGGTTAGATTTATTCCTAAATGCTTTATCTTCTTGGGGCTATTTTAAATGATATTGATTTGGTGATTTCCTTTTCAAAGTTCTCTTTGTTAGTGTAGTGTTAGAGGAATTAAACTGAATTTGGTATGTTAATCTTGTATTCTGCTGCTTTGCTGAAATCTTCTATTAGTTCCAATAGCTTTCTTGTGGATTCTTTGGGGTTTTCTGTGTATAAGATCATGTCATCTGCAAGTGGAGATACTTTTACTTCTGCCTTACCAATCTGGATGCCCTTTATTTCTTTATCTAGCCTAATTACTCTGGCTGGGACCTCCACCACAATGCTGAATAAGAGTGGTGGTAATGGGCATCCTTGTCTGGTTCCCATTCTCAATGGGAATGCTTTTAGTCTCTCTCATTTAGGATGATGCTGGCTGTTGGCTTTGTATAAATGCTCTTTATTATGCCGAGGAATTTTCCTTCTATTCCTATTTTGCTGAGATTTTTTATCATGAATGGGCGTTGGACTGGTCAAATGCCTTTTCTGCATTGACTGGTAAGATCATGTATTTCTTTTGTTTTATTTATGTGGTGGATTACATTGATTGATTTTCTAATGTTGAACCATCCCTGCATACCTGGTATGAATCCTACTTAGTCATGATGTATTACTTTTTTTGATATGCTCTTGAATTCTATTGTTGAACAAAAATTCTATGCTAGAATTTTGTTGAGAATATTTGCATCTATGTCCATGAGGGATATTGTTATGTAGTTTTCTTTTTTTGTGGTGTCTTTGCCTTTTGTATCAGATTATGCTGGTTTCATAGAATGAGTTCAGGAGTATTCCTTCCTTTTCTATGCTCTGAAAAAGCTTGAGTAGTATTGGTGTTAGCTCTTCTCTAAAAGTTTGGTAGAATTCTCCAGTGAAGTCTTCTGGATCGGGGCTTTTTTGTTGTTATTGTTGGGATTTTTTTTTTTTTTAATTACCTCTTTAATCGCTTCTTTTGTTATGGGTCTGTTTAGTTTTCTACCTCAGTTTGTGTTAGTTTAGGTAGGTAATATGTTCTTAGAAATTTGTCCATTTCTTCTAGGTTTTCAAATCTGTCAGAATACAGTTTTTTATAGTATTCTGTTATGATCCTTTTTATTTCAGTTGGGTCTGTTGTGATGTCACCCGTCTCATTTCTTATGCGGGTTATTTGCATAAGAATTTGTTTTTCTTTTGTCAGCTTGGCCAAAGGTTTGTCGACTATGTTGATCTTTTCAGAGGACCAGTTTTTGGTTGTTGGTTCTTTCAATTGTTTTTCTATTCTCTATTTCATTTATTTCTGCTCTGATCTTTATTATTTCCTTTCTTCTGGTGCCTGAGGGCTCCTTTTGCTGCTGCCTTTCTATTTGTTCAAGTTGTAGGGTTAATATTTTGATTTTGGCCCTTCTTTTTCAATGGGTGCGTTTATTGCTATAAATTGACTTCTAGGTATTGCTTTTGCTCTGTCCCAAAGGTTTTGGTAAGATGTATTTTCATTCACTTTTGATTCTATGATTTTTTGTTTCTGTTTCTTCATTTCTTGATTTGCTTCTGTTTGTGTTCTTGATTTCTGCCTTTGCTTATTGTGTAGTAGGTTCTTGCTTTGTTTTGTTTTGATATGCCCAAATGGGTTGCATGAGTGAGCTAGCTTGATTTTTTTTGCCTTTGGAGTTCTGATGTCCTGCCCCAGATGGCTAAAGCTGTTATCAGGTATATCAGTCTAGGAGTCCATTCACTTTTCTTACATGAATTCAGCTCAGGTGTCCAGGTAGCTGATCATCAAGTGTGTGGTACAGGCTCTGTTCTACAGTCTTAGAGGGGCAAGGGTGATTGGTGTAGGTACCAGTATCTGGTTGCATCAGGGGTCACGCTCTGAACAAAGCAGGGGGCTGAGAATCGTCCCCCACGTTTCTCTGACGAAAGCATGTCGCTGTACCCTAGAGCATACAGGTGGGTGGGTTCTGTAGACGGACCATGGGCACCCAATGTTTTTGGTTCTAAGGACTGGGAGGTAGCAGTTATCCTTGGACCCCTGTTGCGGGTGGCTGGGTGACCTGAGTGGAGCTACTAGTCCTTAGGCCCCTGAAGTGGGTAGGTGAGGACCCTGTTTAATAGGCAAAGCAATGTCAAACATCAAACACCCACCTCTCCCCCGCACAGCTGAAACTGCTGGAGTCTGCCAACACGGGCCTGTTCTCCTGAAATAGGCCCACACAGGTCCATGCAGAGGGGAAAGGTACTCAAAGTCCATGGACTGTTTATCCCTGGACAGGAGCCAGTTCTGTCCTGAGCTCCTGCGGTTAGTGGAGCTGGCAAATTATCTTTTCCCCCAACTGCAAATTTTTTCGTTCTTCAAGGCCGAGAGGATGGCTCTAGGCACTCAACAGGGCCTATCTCAGGCCCAGGGGAGTCAGCCACTGAAGCCGGCTTGGGAGCAGAGGGTGAGGGGGGAGGACTGTAAAATATACGCAAGTACTTAACTTTTGCCAAGAGTGCCATTCTTCTCTGATTCCAGAGGTGTGAGTGAGTAGGCTGTGTGGCTGGCTGCTTCTCCCGGAGGAAACTGCAGCCGAATGCTAGTACCAGCCCGCTGCAGCCGCTCCTGGGAATGGTGCCTGAGGGCTTCCCACGATTCAGGTCGGGTAACTCCTCTCCACTTCTGAACCATCTCTTCCTCCCCCTGCCCCTCAGTTCATTTTCTAAGATTGCCTTTGATGTTTGGGACTCCTAGCTTGTCATAAATATACTTGTTTCACTTGCTTTTTTGGGTCTTTGTTGTAAAGAGGGCTCGCCAGAAGCGCCTGTCTTTTCTGCCATCTTGGATCCGCCTCCTCCCTTGATTTCTATTTTTATGGCGTTATGATCAGAGAAGATGCTTTGTATTATTTCCATATATTGGATTCTGTTAAGGCTTTGTTTGTGAACTAAAATGTGGTCTATTCTGGACAATGTTCCATGTGTGTTGAAAAAGAATATATACTTTGTTGCAGTTTGGTGGAGTGTTCTGTATATGTCTATGAGGTTGAGTTGTTTTATTGTGGCATTTAGATTTGTGTTTTTATTGGGTTTCTTTCTAAATGTTCTGTCCTTCACTGAAAGTGGTGTGTTGAAGTCTCCTACTATTATTGTGGAACTGTTTATTTCTCTTTGCATTGCTGTTAGAGTTTGTTTTATGTATTTTGGAGCACTGTCATTAGGTGCATATGTATTTATTATGGTTATGTCCTCTGCTATAAAAAAAACTGCTATATTGACCCTTTAATCATTATATAGTGTCCAGCCTCCTCCTTTATGGTGGATTTTGCTTTAAAGTCTATTTTATTGGAGATTATTATTGCCACTCCAGATCTTTTTTGATTATTGCTTGTTTGATATATTTTTTCTATCCTTTGAGTTTTAGTTTGTTTATGTCTTTGTGTCTGAATTGTGTCTCTTGTACACAGCATATAAATTAATCATTTTGTTTATTTTATTCATTCTGCCATTCTTTGTCTCTTTAACGGGGTATTTAGGCCATTTACATTCAGTGTAATTATTAATAGGTATGAGTTTACTGCTGTCATTTTGATGTGTGTGTGTATATGTGTGTGGTGTTGATGGTTTTGTTGTTTTGCTTAATTTTTTTGTGCTGAACTCTTTGTTTATGTGTGATATTTTCATCTCTTTCATTATTGTTGATTTTGTGTTTGCTGAGTTTTTATGTTTTTATTCTTTTTTATTTTGATGGGTAGGTTTGTTAGCTTCCTTTGTGGTTACCTTGAAATTTACTTTTATTTTTCTAAGTTTAAACCAGTCTTTTATTTCTTGATATCACCTTGAGTTCCTCTGCCTATGGAAGTTCTATGATTATACCATTTATTCCCTCTTTTTGTTTTTATGCTGTCATTGTTTACGTATTGATGTCTCTGGTTCCCTATTTTCAGACTTTTAGCTTTGTTTTATTTTGTGAATTCTCTATCTGGGTTAGTATCTGGTTGATCTGTCCTGTGTCCTAGTCTTAGATTGTTTTCTGTGGTTGTTGGTTCTCCAACCAGTGGACCCCTTTTTAATATTTCTTGTAATTTTGGTGTGGTTTTTACAAATTCCCCTAATTTCTGTTTATCTGGAAATGACCTAATTTCACCATCAAATTTGAGAGACAATTTTCTTGGATATATAATTCTTGGCTGGCGATTTTTTTCTTCAAGTCTTTATGTATGTCATCCCATTGCCTTCTTGCTTCCGTGGCTTCTGCTGAGTGAGTAATCAGAGCTTCATCTTATTGGTTCTCCTTTGTAGTGACTTTTTGTTTATCCCTAGCCACGCTCAGGATTCTTTCTTTGTCTTTGGTTTTAGCAAGTTTGATCATGATATGTCTTGGTGACTTTCTTTTGGGATCTATCCTGTATGGGGTTCATTAAGCTTCTTGGAGCTATATCTTCTCATCTTTCATGATATTACTGAAGTTTTCTGCCAGGAAATCTTCAACAATTCTCCCTGTGTTTTCTGTTATGCCCCCCATTGTGGTACTCTGATCACTCATAGGTTTTTCTTCTTGATAGTATCCCACGTAATTCTTAGGCTTTCTTCATTTTTTTTTTCCATTCTTTTTTTTTCTGATTTTTCCTCATACAAACTGGTATCAAGGGATTTATCTTTAATTTCACTGATTTTGACTTCCATTGTCTCAATTCTTCTCCTATGACCATCTGTTGAGTTGTCTAATTCTGAAAATTTATTGTTAATCTTTTGAATTTCTTGTTACTGTTTTTGTTTGGTTTCTAGCAGCCTGTTTATTTTGTCATTTTGTTCTTGTATTGTTTTCCTGAATTCTTCTCTTTCTTTGTGTGTTCCTTGGTTTCATCTGTGTTTTGCCTGATCTCCTTCTTGATCTGCAACAATGAGCTCAAGCGTAAGGAGGATTGTGAGGATGGCTCAGGACTGGGCGGTGTTTCATTCTGTTGTGCATAGTGTTGCTATGAGTCGGAACTGACTCCACAGCACCTAACAACAACAAAAAGAACAAAAGCAAAGTTTCCCTGAGGAAGAAGAAATTCTGCTGAAGACTGCAACATCACCTCTGGCCCTGCCCTATGTATTTCAGACTTGTCACATCCTACAACTGCATAAGCTAATTTCTTGAAATATATATATATATAAGCCAATTTCTTGAAATACGTATATGTATATATACACATATATATGCATATAAATGTATATACATACATAGATATATAACCATACCTGTTGCTATGGAGTTGAATCTGACTCATAGTGACCCTATAGGACAGACGAGAACTGCCCCGTAGGGTTTCCAAGGAGTGCCTGGTGGATTTGAACTGCTGACCTTTTCGTTAGCAGCCGTAGCACTTAACCACTATGCCACGAGTTCCCTACATATATATGTTGTTATTGTTGTTAGGTGCTGTCAAGTTGTTTCCAACTCATAGTGAACAGAATGAAACACCGCACAACAGAACGAAACACTGCCCAGTCCTGAGCCATCCTCACAATCCTCGTTATGCTTGAGCTCATTGTTGTAGCCTTTGAGTCAATCCACCTCATTGAGGGTCTTCCTCTTTTCAGCTGACCCTGTACTCTGCCAAGCATGATGTCCTTCTCCAGGGACTGATCCCTCTTGACAACATGTCCAAAGTATGTAAGATGCAGTCTCGCCATCTTTGCTTCTAAGGAGCATTCCGGTTGTACTTCTTCCAAGACAGACCTGTTCGTTCTTTTGGCAGTACATGGTATATTCAATATTCTTCGCCAACACCACAATTCAAAGGTGTCAATTCTTCTTCAGTTTTCCTTATTAATTGTCCAGCTTTCACTTGCATATGATGCGATCGAAAATACCACAGCTTGAGTCAGGCGCACCTTCGTCTTCAAGGTGACATCTTTGCTCTTCAACACTTTAAAGAGGTCCTTTGCAGCAGATTTATCCAATGCAATGCGTCTTTTGATTTCTTGACTGCTGCTTCCATGGCTATTGATTGTGGATCCAAGTAAAATGAAATCCTTGACAACTTCAATCTTTTCTCTGTTTATCATGATGTTGCTCATTGCTCCAGTTGTGAGGGTTTTTGTTTCCTTTATGTTGAGGTGCAATCCATGCTGAAGGCTATGGTCTTTGATCTTCATTAGTAAGTGCTTCAAGTCCTTTTCACTTTCAGCAAGTAAGATTGTGTCATCAGCATAATGCAGGTTGTTAATGAGTCTTCCTCCAATCCTGATGCCCCTTTCTTCTTCATATAGTCCAGCTTCTCAGATTATTTGCTCAGCATACAGATCGAATAAGTATGGTGAAAGAATACAACCCTGATGCACACCTTTCCTAACTAAACCAATCAGTATCGCCTTGTTCTGTCTAAACAACTGCCTCTTGATCTATGTAAAGATTCCTCATGAGCACAATTAAGTGTTCTGGAATTCCCATTCTTCCCAATGTTATCCATAATTTCTTATGATCCACACAGTCGAATGCCTTGGCATAGTCAATTTCTGGAAGTTCCCTGTCGATATAGTGCTGCAGCCATTTTTGAATGATCTTCAGCAAAATTTGCTTGTGTGTGATATTAATGACATTGTTCTATAATTTCCACATTCGGTTGGATCACCTTTCTTGGGAATAGTCATAAATATGGATCTCTTGCAGTCAGTTGGCCAAGAAGCTGTCTTCCATATTTCTTTGCATGGACGAGTGAGCACCTCCAGTGCTGCATCTGTTTGTTGAAACATCTCAGTTCATATTCCATCAGTTCCTGGAGCCTTGTTTTTTGCCAATGCCTTCAGAGCAGCTTGGACTTCTTCCTTTAGTATCATCAGCTCCTAATCATATGCCACCTCATGAAATGGTTGAACATCAACTAATTCTTTTTGGCATAATGACTCTGTGTACTCCTTCCATCTTCTTTTGATGCTTCTTGCGTCATTTAATATTTTCCCCATAGAATCCTTCACTATTGCAGTTCGAGACTTGAATTTTTTTTACCTTGAGAAATGCCGAACGTGTTCTTGCCTTTCGGTTTTCCATCTCCAGCTCTTTGCACATGTCATTATAATACTTTGTCTTCTCAAGAGGCCCTTTGAAATCTTCTGTTCAGTTCTTTTACTTCATTAATTCTTCCTTTTGCTTTAGCTGCTCGATGCTCAAGAGCAAGTTTCAGAGTCTCCTCTGACATCCATCTTGGTCTTTTCTTTCTTTCTTGTCTTTTCAATGACCTCTTGCTTTCTTCATGGATGATGTCCCTGATGTCATTCCACAACTTGTCTGGTCTTCGGTCACTAGTGTTCAATGCATCAGATCTATTCTTCAGATGGTCTCTAAATCAGGTGAGATGTACTCAAGGTCATATTTTGACTCTCGTGGACTTGCTCTGATTTTCTTCAGTTTCAGCTTGAACTTGTATATGAGCAATTGATGGTCTGTTCCACAGTCAACCCCTGGCCTTGTTCTGACTGATTATATTGAGCTTTTCCATCGTCTCTTTCCACAAATGAAGTCAATTTGATTTCTGTGTGTTCCATCTGGCGAGGTCCATGTATATAAAGTTGCCATTTATGTTGGTGAAAGAAGGTATTTGCATTGAAGAAGTCGTTTGTCTTGCCAAATTCTATCATTCAGTCTCCGGCGTTGTTTCTATCACCAAGGCCATATTTTCCAACTACTGATCCTTCTTCTTTGTTTCCAACTTTCTCTTTCCAATCGCCAGTAATTACGAATACATCTTGATTGCATGTCCCATCAATTTCATATTGTAGAAGCTGATAAAAATCTTCTTTTTCTTCATCTTTGGCTGTAGTGGTTGGTGCGTAAATTTGAATAATAGTCATATTAACTGGTCTTCCTTGTAGGCTTATGGATATTATCCTACCACTGACAGCGTTGTAGTTCAGGATAAATCTTGAAATGTTCTTTTTGACAATGAATGCAACACCATTCCTCTTCAAGTTGTCATTCCCAGCATAGTAGACTCTATGATTGTCTGATTCAAAGTAGCCAATACTGGTCCATTTCAGCTCACAATTGCCTAGGATATTGATGTTTCTGCGTTCCATTTCATTTTTGACTATTTCTAATTTTCCTAGATTCATACTTTGTACATTCCAGGTTCCGATTATTAATGGATGTTTGCAGCTGTTTCCTCTCATTTTGAGTTGTGCCACATCAGCAAATGAAGGTCCTGAAAGCTTTACTCCATCCACATCATTACGGTCGACTCTACTTTGAGGAGGCAGCTCTTCCCCAGTCATCTTTTGAATGCCTTCCAACCTGGGGGGCTCATCTTCCAGCACTATATCAGTCAGTGTTCCACTGCTATTTATAAGGTTTTCACTGGCTAATGCTTTTCAGCAGTAGACTGCCGGGTTTTTCTTCCTAGTCTGTCTTAGGAAGCTCAGCCGAAACCTGTCCTCCATGGGTGACCCTGCTTGTATCTGCATACCAGTGTCATAGCTTCCAGCATCACAGCGACACGCAAGCCCCCACAGTACGACAAACTGACAGGCACCTGGGGGTGTGTATATATATGTATGTGTATATGTATTTGTGTATATGTGTGTGTATGGAGCCCTGGTTGTACAGTGGTTAAGAGCTTTGGCTTCTATCCAAAAGGTCCACAGCTCAAATCTACCATGTGCTTCTTGGAAATTGTGAGGCAGTTCTACTTTGTCCTGTAGGGTAGCTGTGAGTTGGAATCAACTCGACGGCAAAGGGTCTGGGTTTTTTGGATATATGTATTCAGTAGGGGATACTAGTTCTCTTTCTCTGGAGAATAATGATTGATACAAACATATTAATCATAGTTATTTTTAGTTATTTTAAAAATACCTTGTTAGTCACTGGACATGGTACATTATTAGATAGTAAATGCTGAGGTATTTTTTATGTTTGGAAATGAATACACTTTTGCTTCTGCTAGATCTTTAGTGTGGAGGGTTATGTTAATCTAGTCAGGCGTTGGGTGGAACTTGAAGTTTGTTGTTATTATGGTTACCCTCAGTACACCAGAAGGTTCAAATTCTTCTAGGAATAGTGTGTGTTTATGGTGCCCTGGTTGCACAGTGGTTAAGCACTTGGCTGTCAACGAAATGGCTCACTGTTCAAACCCACCAGCCGCTCCATGAGAGAAAGATATGGCAATCAGCTTCCATAAAGATTATAGCCTTGGAAACCCACTGGGGTAATTCTACCCTGTCCTACAGGGTAGCTATGAGTCAGAATTGACTGGATGTGTGTGTGTGTTTTTTAATTTGCCAGAAGAGTTTTCTAAATATCTGTACTCCTAAAAAAAAAAAAAGTATATATCTATATCTGTATATATATCTGTACTACTCTTAGTTTTGGGGCTTCCTGCCTGGTTGGTGTTGGGTATTTCCTTTGGGCTCCCCTGTAAAGAATCTGTCTCTTGCGCTCTACCAGCTGTATTTCATTCTTATTTTTACTCTACACGTGTTGTAGTGGTGGTGTATTCTGGGTTGTGGAGTAGTATCTGATGTTCTGATTAAACTTGTTTTAGGCAGACACTTTGAACTTGGATCAAGGGTGTAGCCTTCACAAACGTTCTTGCCCCTTCTTCAGATGTAATTCTGGGCTTACCAAGTATTCCTGCCTCTTCTCCAAGGGTAGAGTTTTTTTTTTTTTTTTTTGGTTACCTATGCCTGTCTGCATTGGGTTTTTACCATCACCCTTAGGCTACATTCTTTGTTGCCCTTTTTCTTGCAATTTAATTGGTGATATGTCTAGGCAGAGATTGTGCTGTGGCTGCTGCCTCCCTCCAGCAGCCAGCACTAGGTAGGAAGGTTTCTAAGGGTTGTCTCTAATCTTCCCTGGTGAAAGGTTTCCTCAAGGAAAATCCTGCAAGAGTGTGTAAACGTCCATATGTTTGCAGCTTCCAGGGACTTTCATTTTCACATCATCCACACTTGGCCTCCAGCAAGTCATTAAAATTTTCTAGCTGAATCTTCTCATTGGTTTATATGACATTTGGTGGTATGTGCCACTTGTAAGCAAATGCTTGTGTCCTGTCTTTCTCCATATTTCAGCTTAGTTCATTTGCTTCTCTGGAGGACTCAAGGAAAGCCATTCATCTGCAGTTTGTCTAATGTTTACTTGTTGTAAGGATGGGAACTATGTTTTTTTGTTTTTAGCTCTGCACACATCTGAGCTGAAACCAGAAGTTTAACATGTGCTTTTTGAAAAAGAAGTTTAAAATTTTGATGAAGTTCAATTTTTTTTTTTTTTTATGAATTGTGCTTTTGGTATTGTATTTAAAACCTAACTCAACATCACAAACATTTTCTTCCATGTTTTCCTCTAGGTGTTTAATAATAGTGTTTTGTTTTACATTTAGGTATATGATCTACTTTGTGTTAATTTTTGTATATGGTGTGAGGTATGGATCCAAGTTTACATTTTTACATATGGATATCCCATTTTTCCAGTACCATTTGTTGAAAAGATATTTTTCCTCCTCTGAACTGCTTTTGCATCTTAGTAAAAAATCAGTTGACCATATATGCATGGGTCTATTTCTGGACTCTATTCTGTTCCATTAATCTACTTGTTTATCTTTATGTCAATATCACACCATCCTGATATCTGTAGCTTTATAACAAGTCCTAGGATCAAGTAGAGTGAGTCCTCCAATTATGTTCTTTATCAATGTTGTTTTGGCTATTCTTGATTGTTTTAAATTTCCACATGAATTTTGGAATCAGTTTGTCAATTTCTACTAAAAAAAAGAGTGCTGTGATTTTGGTTGGGATTTTATTGAATCTACAGTTCAATTTGAAGAGAATTACCAAGTTAATAACATTGAGTCTTTCCACCCATGAATGTGTTTACCTCTACATGTTTTTAGGTCTTCTTAAATTTCTCTCAGAGTTTCAATGTCCAGATCTTTCATATTTTTTAAATCAGATTTACCCCTAAGTATTTCATATTTTCTAATATTATAATTAGTATTATTTTAAAATTTGAATTTCTGATTATTCATTCCTAGTATATAGAAGGGAATCCTGGTGGCACAGTGGTTAAAAGCTACAGCTGCCAACCAAAAGATCTGCACTTCGAATCTGCCAGGCGCTCCTTGGAAACTCTATGGGCCAGTTCTACTCTGCCCTTTAGGGTTGCTATGAGTCAGAATTGACTCGATGGTAGTGGGTGTGTGGTGAGTATATAGAAATACAACTGATTTTTGTATTCTGAGCAACTATGCTAAACTTATTAGTTCTAGTAGCTTTTTTTGTATATTTGCTCACATTTCTACATAGACAATCTTTATTGTGGTTCATGACCAGCTTTATAGGTTCAATGAACCTCCTGAAATCATGTGCAGAATTTAAGTTATATGCATGTGTTAATTTTTCTAATTTTTTGGTAAGTGTGTCATAGTGTTCACAAAATTATAAAAAACGGAGCCTTGGTGGTACAGTGGTTAAGAGCTCAGGCTGCTACCCAAAAAAGATTGCTCCTAAAATCTCTAAAAAATCTCTACATGATATCTAATAGTTTTAAGAAAATACAAAACCAAAACCAAACCTACTGCCATCAAGTTGATTCTGACATGTAGCGACTCTATAGGACAGAGTAGAACTGCCCCATAGAGTTTCCAAGGAGTGCCTGGCGGATTTGAAGTGCTGACCTCTTGGTTAGCAGCTGTACTATTTAACTACTATACCACCACTGTTTCCTTAAGAAAATATATATGCTTAAAATGCTTTTAGGTTATTTCATTTGTAATTCTTTTTTGCTTGTTGTTGTTGTTAGCTGCCACTGAATTGGGCCCCAATTCATGGGTACCCCATGCACGACTGGATTGCACTGTTGTAATCATAGGGTTTTCACTGGCTGATTTTTGGAAGTAAATCACCAGGCCCTTCTCCCTAGTCTGTCTTGGCCTGGAAGCTCCACTAAAACCTGTTCAACATTACAGCAACATACAAATCTCAACTGACAGATGAGTGGGGTGCATTGGCTGGGAAGCAAACTCTGGTTTCCCACATGGAAGGTGAAAATTGACTACTGCCCTCAATTATTTTAGTAGCCTTTGTAATATCCTTTTGTGTTTAGTAAAATAAAAACAAATTCATCACTTTTTATTATGGCAGATATGAGTGTCTAGCAGTTCTTCTGAGACATTAAAATATGAGTCAAAAGTATCATTTTACTAGAGGACAATGATCTTTTTATTTAATTTTATTTTAGAGCCCGAACCTGAAGAACCTGAAGACTCTTTACAAGGTGAAGAACTTGAAGAGGTAGAGGAAGAAGTTAAGAAGGAAGAGGAAGAAGAAATTGAAATAGGTACAGAACAATCGAAAATTCCAGCCAATTTGGAAAGACTTTGGTCATTTTCCTGTGACTTAACCAAAGGCCTAAATGTGAGCAGCCTTGCCTGGAATAAAGCAAACTCAGTAAGTTATCAAACATTAAAAAAAAAAAAAAGAAAAAAATCTGTCTCTAGTATATAATGGCAATTGCCAAGTTTTAATGAAGAATTCTTTTTCTCAGGTATTGGGCAAAAGATTTAAATTGACGTAACCCCTGGTTTTAAAATGCATCTTAAAATAAGGTCAAGTTTGAAAACAAAGGAAAATGAAAAGAGTTTTAAAATTATGTTTTTTCCTTTAGTATAAAAACATCCCATTATTATTTTAGGATGTACTTGGGGTATGGACTTCTCTAAATTCATGTCAGGTACAGAAAAATGAACTACTAGAAGATAATACATGGCTGATTTATTTTAACACATACCAAAAACTCTTACACCCCGATTTGTATTCTTCCCAAAGTGTTCATATTCCGAAGTGTATACTTAATTCGTTGACCCTGCAAATGTGCAACATGATTTTGAGGTTCCTAAAATACTGTTACCATTAATAGCCCACCCCCACCCCAGTGCCATCAAGTCGATTCCGACTCATAGCGGCCACTAATAGCAGCAAGTACTTAAATAGCACTTACTGTATACACAACACTCAAACATACCAACCGTTATGAAGATGGTGCAGGACTGGGCAGTGTTTCATTCTGTTCCACATAAGGTCACCATGAGCTGATGGCAACTAACAACAACCCTATGAGGTGGGTACCATTATTTTCTCCATTAATGACAGAAGCACAGAAAGAATAAATAACTTGCCCAAAATTATACAACTAGTAAGGGAAACAGCCAGACTTCAATGCAGACATCTGACTTCAAGTTTTTGTACTTAATTACTGCACTGACAAAAGCCATCTTGAGGCAAGTAAAATGAGTACTCAAGCTGGGAGATGGTGTGTTTGCTTTTAAAAACAAGATGATTATAGAATGAGTCTGGTTTTTCTCCTAGGGTTTATAAAATGATCTGAAGACATTTCCCAGTTAGTGATTCCAAAAATCTTATGTGAAATATTTTGAAATACTTAGTATACTTTTAGAGAAGTTAAAACTAATCTGTTTAATCTGTAATATATATGTTTAAGAATTAGCTTTATTTTTTATAATCATACCTTATTGTGTAAACATGATAGTTGTTATGGTTATTAAACAACAGAAAGTTTATAATGATATTTCTTGAAGCCTAAATAACACATTATTTTAATTATGAGTGATTATTTTTAAATTTTTTTTTTAAATAAAAGAGTAATTTTAGTGTGAGTTTTTCTTTATGAAACTATATTTGGGAATATTTTGTAGATAAATGAGATTTAATAAAGCAATACTAAGGTCTGTAAATGAAGATAGATGAACCCTTTTTATGAACTGAACATATAGCATTTTTAAAATTAATACATAGCTTTGAGATTGAAATTAAATAATTTTGAATGAAGATAAAAAAACACCTGGTAGATGGTATCTATCGTATTTATTAATTCATTCTACAAATATTTATTGACCACTCACACTGGGCCAATCACTCTGTTAAGCACTAGAGATACAATAATAATCGAATCATACATAGACCCCGCCCATAAAATAGTTTGCTATGTGCTTTGATAAGAAAAATAAATAGTGCTGTGGTAGCAAGAGGGAGGCTCTTGAAGGCTTCTCAGAGGAAGTGGTGCCTATGCTGAGTCTAGAAGAGAGAAATAGAAGTTTGTTGATGTGAGCGTAGAAAGACTAGTGGTGAAGAGTATTTTAAGACAGAGGGAATGACTGAGAAATGATGTTGGCCTGAAAGTAGACTGATGGCAAGAAAACGTTATAAATTTTTGTAAAGGTATTCTGATAACAAAGCAGAGGCTGGGTTTAGTCAATCATTAAACTTTTGTTTATGTGTACTTATAAATACATTTTTTGAAATGACCTGCCTTTAATTTAAGTGCCTTTTATTTTACATTTGAAATGATTGGGTCATCCTCAAAAAACCCATAAATTATTATAATGCCATAATATGATCTTGGAAAATTACCTCAACATGTTGAAAGAGCTTGTTAGCAATCAATTCTTTTTAGGTACTTATTCTTCTGTCTGAAAAGGTGAGAAACATTATACTGATTATTATTATTATTATTGCTTAGGAAGATGGAAATGTAGAGTAAAAATAGATGACATACTGTTTTTTTTCTTCTTAATTGAAAACTGTAACACAGTTCATCTATCTTTATACATTTGCCAACACTTTTATGCTGTCTTATTTTAAATTTTTTTTTTTTTCTTTTTCCAGGACCTTTTGGCTGTTGGCTATGGGCATTTTGGATTTAAAGAACAAAAAAGAGGATTGGCTTGCTGCTGGTCTCTAAAGAATACCATGGTAATCCGAATTTGAATAAGACCTGTTTTTATTCAATTAATTAATGTTGACATAATTCTCATAGATTATATATAATTATACGTGATAAACTAAAATCAAGAGACTTTTATCAGTCAAGACTTTTGTTCTTTATTTTCTTAGATTTATATTCATAACAATTAAAATTTGTTCTTGTTGACATAGGGTAAAGGAAATTTATGCAGAAATTCATTCAATAAATATTTATCGAGCATTTACTATGTGCTGTTAGATCTGATGATTCAGAGCTGAACCATTATTGATAATTGTAGCTATCCTTTGAAAATTACACGTCTTTTACTACTGGGTTGCTTCTTAATATATGAGTATTTCATTATCACCTGACCTCTGCTATCTTCAGTAGGTATAAAATAGATTAATACAACTGTCTTACTGCCGTCCATTTTTTAAGGAGAATGATAAGAATCACGGTCATCTTTTTAGCTAAACAACATGAGTCAATCTGTTACTTTTCAGCTTTACATTTAGTACATTTTAATCTACAACTAAATGTAAAGTGGAAAACAGAATAGGGCCAGAAGAGCATACAAAAATTAATAAAATTTTATAAATAGCTCCAGTCTGTTAGTAAGTTGGGTTTATATTGCATGAAAGAAAGGAAGAAGCAATTTTAAACATGTGGAAGTATTGACATTGGATCCATCATCAGTAGATTGTCTCCTTGCCCCACTTAGGTGGTTAGAAAGAGGAAAGGATCTATATTAGAAATTAAAAAGAAATACACACACACACTCTTGACAGATTTTTAGAACAGAGTATTTTAGAAAGTTTTGGAACGTCTACCCATTGTTGAGAAATGATTACATAATCCAAACAAATGAAACAGAAATTAGAAGGCGGTATCATCTTTTTTTTTTTTATCATCTATTAGATGATTAGTTTGGGGTCCATTATTTATTTTTATAAGAAGGCATATCTGTGCAGATCATACTAATCCTGGTGAAAGATTGCCAAAATATGATAATTATTGTAGAAGTCCATGCTGTATTTCTTAAAGCTGCTGAGCTCTGAGCAGCCATGGTTTTATGAAAGAAAAGGAAATTGAGGTATTGTTCAACATCTACTGGAAGTTAGATAGGAGTAACTGAATGTAGACTGGCCTTTCTCATATCCCCACTGCCACCAATCTTGTCTTAGGCACCATCCTATCCTACCTAGACTACTGCAACAGTTAATGGAGCATTCTGCCTCAGTTTTTGCCCACTGTACTCTGTTCTCCACGTAGCATCCAGAGTGATTTTTTAAAAGCATAAATCAAGTCATATTAAACTCCTACTGTATTCCCATTACAGGTGGATTAATGATCACCTCCCTTACTGTGGCCTACAAAAAGAAGTTCAAAATGCAAAATAATAATTATCATTTTTTTATTCAGTGGCCAGAACGTATTTATCAGAGTCTACATGGAGTTACTGCTGTGGATTTCTCTACTGGATCACCTAACCTTTTAGCAGTTGCTTATTACAATGGCTCAATTGCAATTTATAATGTACAGAGTAACAGTACCATTCCAGTTCTGGATAGTAGGTGAGAATCCAAGATAAGATAAACGTATATTACATGCTTTTTTAGAGAAAAGTAGAAACTTATTTTAATATTAGTTTTGAGTGAGTGTTTATGTTATTACTGAGAATAATGCCATTATTTTTTAAATATTTAACAATTCTTTCTATTGTTCTCTCCAGCTGGAATGCTCTGTCCTAATATCTCCTTCATCTTCTTCTCTGTCTGATTCACCAAGAGACTTTAATTCATTGGCTTGATGGTTTATGCTTGTTCTCAAAATAGTACTTAGGCATCACCTCCTGCAGGAAACCTTCCCAATCCTTTTTTTTTTTTTTTTAATTTTTAGTGCATCCTACCTACACATGCCTTTATCATAGCACTTATCACACTGTATATAAATTATTTGTTTCCATATATATCTTCCTGAGGAGGCTGAGAGCCCCTTGAGGGCAAGGATTGAGTCGTATTTACCTTTGTATCCTCAGTATATCATATAATATCAGGCATGCAACAGGAGTAGAGTAAATGCTTGATTAATAAACCTTGAATGAATAAATGAATGAATGCGTGAGTGAGTCATATCGAGAAAACCAAAAAGTTAAAGGTGAAAGGTATTGAGTAGCTTAGGCTTTGGGAATAGACCAGATACTAATGGGGCTAAAATGAGGTGGTATATTTGTATCAGTGTTTGAATAAACTTAGGTAAAACTGGAAGTAGGAACTAAGCAGGGGTTCTTAATCTTAGCTTTGAAATTATTTGCATAGCTTTGTAAGCATGGGACTTTGTGCATGTTTCTGGAAAGAGGGCTCATAACTTTTACCAAAATACTCATACATATCTATGATCTTAAAAAGGTTCATAACTATTACAAATAAAAAAGAGTTAGTACTAGGAGTAAAACACCCCATTAATCTGATAAGAAAATAGGCAGTGATCTGAGAAGTGATTTTTAACCTTTCAGAATAATTTTAAATCTCAACTGTAGTAGAGAATTAAGCCAGTGGACAATTTTGATACATAGCAATAAGAGTGAAGTAATTGTTTACTTGAATAAGATTTAAACAACTGATTGATTTAAGCCATGAAAAAAAATATTGTTATTATCAGGAAGTCATTATGCTCTAGGGAGCTTTCATTATCACTCATAGTCTAAGGCTTTTAAAAAATTATTATAATGAGTCTATATTTAGTAACTTTCCCTGTTTTAGTGAATCTCCTCAAAAACATTTGGGACCTATATGGCAACTACAGTGGATAGAACAAGATCGAGGAACAACAGGTGATGACAAAAGGGAAATACTAGTTTCAATATCAGCAGATGGAAGAATCTCCAAATGGGTAATACGAAAAGGACTGGATTGTCATGGTAAAAAAATTAATTTATCTTTCTATTGTTATGTGTGAAACTAAAATTTCTAATGAAACTCTTGTGAGAGATCACAATTTTTGGTTTGGCTAATAAGAAAAAAACTGGGCTTGGTCATTCTTTTTCTAAGTATCTAGTTCTTGTATTTTAGGTAAAAGTTTACAGAGCAAATTAGTTTCTCATTCAAAAATTTATACACAAATTGTTTTTTGACATTGGTTGCAATCCCCACAATGTGTCAGCACTCTCCCCCTTTCCCTTTATACCCCCTGGTTCCCTGTGTCCATTCGTCTAGTTTTCCTGGCCCTTCCTGCCTTCTCGTCTTTGCTTTTGGGCAAGTGTTGCCCATTACGTCTCCTACACTTCATTGAACCAAGAAGCACGTTCCTCACATGTGTTATTGTTTATTTTATAGGCCTGTCTGATCTTTGGTTGAAAGGTGGACTTCAGGAGTGGCTTCAGTTCTGAGTTTGCAGGGTGTCTGGGAGCCATAGTTTCAGGAGTCTCTCTAGTCTCTGTCAGACCAGTAAGTCTGGTCTTTTTTTGCGAATTTGAATTTTGTTCTACATTTTTCTCCCACTCTGTCCAGAACCCTCTATCGTGATCCCTGTCAGAGCAGTCAGTGGTGGTAGCCAGTCACTGTCTATTTCTTCTGGCCTCAGGCTTGTGAAGGCTGTGGTTCATGTGGCCCATTAGTCCTTTGGACTGTTTTCCTTCTGTCTTTTGTTTTCTTTATTCTCCTTTGCTCCTAACATGATGAGACCAATAGAAGTATTTTAGATGGCTGCTTGCAAGCTTTTAAGACCCCAGATGCTACTCACCAAAGTAGAATATAAAACATTTGCTTTATGAACTATGTTATGGCAATTGACCTGGATATTCCTAGAGACCATGGTCCCCAGCCCTCAGCCCCAGTAACTCAGTCCCTCAAGGTGTTTGGATGTATCTAGGATGCTTCTATGGCTTTGCCTTGGTCAAGTTGTGTCGCCTTCCTCTATATTGTGTGTTGTCTTTCCTCTCACCAAAGTTAACACTTGTCTACTATCTAGTTCGTGATTTCTCCTCCTCAGCCCATGCCCCTCATAAACACCAAAGAATTTTTTTTCTGCGTGTAAACCTTTTCTTGAGTTTTTATGATAGTGCTCTCCTACAATATTTGTCCTTTTGTGATTGAGTTATTTCATTTAGCGTAATGTCCTCCAGATTTATCCATGTTGTAAGATGTTTTGGGGATTCATCATTGGTCTTTATCGTTGCATAGTATTCCATCGTGTGTATGTACTGTAATTTGTTTATCTATTCATCTGCTGATGGGTACTTAGGTTGTTTTCATCTTTTGCTATTGTGAATAATGCTGCAACAAACATGGTTGTGCACATGTCTATTCATGTGATGGCTCTTATTTCTCTGGGATATATTCCTAGGAGTGGTATTGCTGGATTGTATAGTATTTCTGTTTCCAGCTTTTTAAGAAGGAACCGTGTCATTTTCCACAGTGGTTTTACCATTTTGCATTCCCACCAGCAGTACATAAGAGTTCCAATCTCCCCACAACTCCTCCAACATTTATTATTTTCTGTCTTTTTTTATTTGTGCCAGTAATGTTGGGGTGAGATGGTATCTCATTGTAGTTTTGATTTGCATTTCTCTAATGGCTAGTGATCATGAGCATTTCCTCATGTGTATGTTAACTGCGTGAATGTCTTCTTTGGTGAAGTGTCTGTTCATATCCTTTGTGTATTTTTTAATTGGATTATTTGTCTTTTTGTTATTAAGGTGTTAAAGTATCTTATAGATTTTACAGATCAGACCCTTGTCTGATATGCTATAGCCAAAATTTTTTACCCAGTCTGTAGGTTCTCTTTCTACTCTTTTAGTGAAGACTTTTGATGAACACAAGTGTTTAATTTTCAGGAGCTCCCAGTTATCTAGTTTATGTTCTAGTGTTTGCGCATCGTTCGTTATGGTTTGTATTGAATTTATGCCATGTATTAGGGCCCCTAGTGTTGTCCCTAATTTCCATCATCTTTATCATTTTAGGTTTTATGTTTAGATCTTCAATCCATTGTGAGTTAGTTTTTGTGTGTGGTGTGAGGTATGGGTCCTGTGTCACTTTTTTACAGATGGACATCCAGTTTTGCCAGCACTATTTGCTAAAAAGACTGTCTTTTCCCCCATATACTGGACTTAGGTCCTTTGTCAAAGATCAGCTGACCATAGGTGGATGAATTTACATCTGGGTTCTCGATTCTGCTATTTTGGTCTATGTGTCTGTCATTGTGTTAGTACCAGGCTGTTTTGACTATTGTGGCTGTAGAGTAGGTGCTGAGAACAGGTGGTGCGAGGCCTCCTACTTTGTTCTTTTTCTTCAGTGATGCTTTGCTTATCAGGGGCCTCTTTCCTTTCCATATAAAGTTGGCGATTAATTTTTCCATCTTGATAAACAGTGCTGTTGGTATTTGGATCAGGATTATGTTATATCTGTAGATTTCTTTGGGTAGGATTGACATTTTCACAACATTAAGTCTTCATATCTGTGAGCATGGTATTTTTTTTCCAATTGTATAGGTCTCTTTTGGTTTTTTGCAATAGTGTTTTGTAGTTTTCTTTGTATAGGTCTTTTACGTCTTGTTAGATTTATTCCTAAGTATTTTATCTTTTTAGGGGCTATTATAAATGGAATTTTTTCCCCCTGATTTCCTTTTCAAAGTTCTCTTTGTTGGCGTATACGAATCCAGCTGATTTTTGTATATTGATCTTATATGCTGCTATTCTGCTGAATCTTTCCATTAGTTCCAGCAGGTTTCTTGTGGTATGTTTGGGGTTCTCTGTGTACAGGATCATATCATTTGCAAATAAGGATAGTTTTACTTCTTCCTTTCCAGTTTGGATGCCCTTTATTTTTTTTCTTGCTTTATTGCTCTAGTTAGGACTTCTAGCAGAATGTGAAATAGGAGTGATGATAAAGGGCATCTTTGTTTTGTTCCCGTTCTCAGCAGAAATGCTTTCAGCCTCTTTACGTTGAGGATGTTGTTGGCTGTTGGTTTTGTATTCCTCTCTTATTGAGAGTTTTTGTCAGGAATGGGTGTTGGCCTTTACTGAATGCCTTTTCTGCATTGATTGAGATGATCGTGTGATTCTTTTCTTTTGTCCTATTTATGTGGTGGACACCTCTCCTGATTTTAAACTACTCAGTCTTCCGTTGTTTTGTTCGAATGACTGCCTCTTGGTCTATGTACAGGTTCCACATGAGCACAATTAAGTGTTCCGGAATTCTTCACAATGTTATCCATAATTTGTTATGATCCACACAGTCGAATGTATCATACTAATTTTAACTTAATCACATGCAAAATTGGTAGAAATAATATGATTATGCACAAACGACATGCACGATGTTTGCATTACTTCATGTGGTAAATAATGTTATACGTATTTTGTCCTTAAATAAAGATTTGATGAAATTGAGACGAACTACTACTAGCACCAACAAAAAAGGAGGGGAAAAGGAGAAGAAAGGTGAAGCTTTGATATCTCGACAAGCTCCTGGGTTGTGTTTTGCTTTTCATCCCAAGGTACAGTATTTAAATCCATTATTTGCTGTTGCGTATAACAACATCCAAAAATTGAAGTGTATTAAGATATAAAACAAGAAAAAAAAAGTTAGCATGTTAATAAATACTGTCTCTTGTAAGTAAAACAATAAACATAGACCTAGCTGCTAACCCGAGGTATGATGGTACCTTTCAGTTGGCTATACTATTTCCTTTATTTACTTTTCCAGATAGAAGAAAAGTATATATTTCTGAGGAACTATGGGATGATTCTCTTTACAACTGTATGCTTAATTTGAGTGTCCCTCCTTGCCCCTCTTGGACCCTCTGCTGCTCTATCATACTCACAGAAACCAAATTCACTATAGCAATCCCCTGCATTTTAATGTAAATGATGATCCTTAAGATTTTGGGGATCAGGAAGACCACTTAAATTCATGTTTATTAAGGCCAGAATCAAAACAGAGCACAGTTAAAGAAGTTCTACTTTTTAAAATTATTTTTATATTGAAGGGTTTGGAATCAGGAAAATCAGTCACTGTGACAGACTTCTAAGAAAACATATCTTGTATGTTTTCTGTAATATGCAGTATGATCATCTCTTAAGTAATATCACCAACTACCTAATTAAAAAAAAAAAAAAAACCCAAACCCATTGCCATCTTCTCTACCTAATTACGCAAACCAATATCCAAGTTCCGTCTCTGTTCCACTGTATTATTGAAATGATATGTCTTATTATCCCATTCTTTCCAATCCAAGTCTACTACTACTACAATGTAGCTCAGGCCTTTATTATTTTTTACTTGTACTACTGTAGCCATCGTCTAATTGCCTTCATTCTCAAACTCCTATAATCTGCCTTTCATCTTGACTCTAGGAAATGGATATCGACATGGGTGGGAATGGGGCTATGGGAAAGGGGAACCTTTCCCTATCCCCAGGGAATATTTGGCAATGTCTAGAGATATTTTTGGTTGCCTCAGTGGGGGAGTTAGGAGTGTATTGTTATCTAGTGGGCAGAGGCCTAGAATGCTGTTAAATATCTTATAATATGCAAGACAATCACCCTCCCCCCAAAATGAATTATCTGACCCAAAATGTCAATAGGTTAGGGTTGAGAAACTCTGATCTGGTGTCCTGGAAAGACCTTTGGCATAAGGAATTCAAGATAATCATGTCATCTGTAATAAAGATGGTTTTACTTCTTTTTTAATCTGGTTGCCTTTTTTTTTTTTTCTTGCCTCATTGCACTAGCTAGAACCTCCAGTAAATGGTTAACAGAAGTGGTGAAAGTGCACATCTCTCTTTTTTCTGATCTTAGGGGAAAGCTTCCAGTCTTTTACCATTAAGTATGATGTCTCCTGAAGGTTTTTTAACTTTTTTTTAAAGATGCTATTAATCAGGTTGAGGAAGCTCTATTATACTCCTAGTTTGATGAAAGTTTTTATCAGGATTTTGTCAAATGCTTTTTCTTCATCTATTGAAATGATCACGTAGTTTTGCATTTTAAGCTTATTAATAGGGTGAATTACATTCATTATTTTTGTATGTTTTTTTTTTATTACTAGAATAAACCCCACTTGGTCATGATGCATTATCCCAAAGAGTCTTGCTCCTGGCCCGAAGAGCTATGTGTGATATTTTAGACCTGACCATAGGCAATTCCAAAGGATTTACCTAGCAAGCCTCACAAAGGAAAGCTGCTCTCCCCACACCAGATTTGGTGCACAGCCAATGCATTGCAGCTCTGAAGGAGTTGGCAGTCAAGGACCCCAGTCTACCTTGCCAGCCATGTTCTTACACATATCTGCATTCCTAGCCCAGGCACCTCCATTTGGAGGCTTCTTTATTGTAGGCCTTTGGTAGAGGCCTTCCTCAAGTGCCTCTCATGGGGAGGAGGGTTGGACCTTGAAGACACTTTTTTTCACTGTGATTCAATACTCAGTACTTCTCCACTCCTAGCTTGTCCCAATTTCTCCCTCCCTCCCCAAGACCTTGGTCCATAAAACTTTAGGAACCTTTTTTTTTTCAGACTCTTTTGCCAGTAAGACAAATCTCCACATCTGTGCTGATCTACCTGACAATTCCATGCGGAAAAGTGGAACTCTGGGGGAGTCCACACTTTCTGTGGGTTAGCCTCTTGCTTATACTGTAGTAAGTAGTATGTGATTAAAGGCTTAACTGTTACTTTCATTTTAACTGCACTGATACCTGGAAGCTCAGCTCTCAGCTCAGCTCAATTCTTGACATACCCTTTTAGTATATTGTTGGATTCAATACGTTAAAATTTTGTTTAGGATATTTGCATCTTTGTTTGCAAAGGATATTGGTCTGTAGGTTTCTTGTAATGCCTTTTTCTGATTTTGGTATGAGGGTAATGTTGGCCTCATAGAATGAATAGAGAACTATTTCCTCCTTTTTAATGTTTTGAAATAATTTACATAGGATTAGTATTATTTCTTCATTATATGTTTGATAGAACTAATCAGTGAATCCATCTGGGCCTAGAGATTTCTTTGTAGAAAGGTTTTTAACTATAAATTCAAAGTTTTCAATAGATACAGTTATACTCAGAGCATCTATTTCTTCTTGTGTGAACTCTGATAATTTGTATTTTCCAAGGAATTTATTTATTTCATCTAAGTTGTTGAATTTATTGGCATAATAAATGAATTTATTATCCCTTAATAGCTGTAGAATCTGTTGTGATGTCACTTTTCCCATTCCTGATATTAGTAATTTGTGTCTTCTTTTTTTTTTCCCTGATTAGTTTGGCTAGAAGTTTATTGATTTTTTTTTATATTCTCAAAGAACCAGGTTTTGATTTCATTGATTTTCACTATTGTTCTTCTGTTTTCTATTTCATTGATCTCCACTTTGATCTTTACTTTTTTTCTTTCTTCTGCTTTCTTTGGTTTTAATTTTCTCTTCCTTTTTTAATTTCTGACATGGATTGAATCGTGACCCCCCCCCAAAAGATGTGTCAATTTCGTTAGGCCATGATTTCCAGTATTGTGTGGTTGTCTTCCACTTTGTGATTTTTCCTATATGTTATAAATCATAATCTCTGCCTGTGGTTACAGAGCATTAGGGTGGGAAGTAACACCCTTGCTCAGGTCACATCCCTGATACAATGTAAAGGGAGTTTTCCTGGGGTGTAGCCTGTACCACCTTTTATCTTACAAGAGATAAAAGTAAAGAGAAGCAAGCAGAGAGTGGGGGACCTCATACCACCAAGAAAGTAGTACTGGGAGCCGGGCACATCCTTTGGACCTGAAAAAACTGATGACAGGGACCTTCCTCCAGAGCTGACAGAGAGAGAAAGGCTTCCCCTGGAGCTGGCATCCTGATTTTGGACTTCTGGCCTACTGGACTGTGAGAAGATAAACTTCTCTTTGTTAAAGGCATCCACTTGTGGTATTTCTGTTACAGCAGCACTAAACAAGACAGTTTCTTAAGGTGGAGGCAGAGGTCATTGATTTGTGACATTTCTTCCTTTTCTTATATAGACATTTGTAGTATAGCTCCCTGCACCCCATAAATACTACTTTAACAATCTCACGAATTCTGATATGTTCAAAATACTTTCTAATTTCTCATTTGATTTCTTCTCTGATCAATGGGTTATTAAGAAGTGTGCTATTTTGTTTCTAAATATTTGGGGATTTTTTTTCAAGTCTTTCTGTTACTGATTTCTAATTCAATCCCATTGTGGTCAAAGAGCCATACTTTATACAACTTAAATCCTTTTGAATTATTGATATTTGTTCCTTGGCCAGGATATGGTCTATAGTGGTAAATGTTCCTTGTGCACCTGAAAAAATATGTATTCTACTGTTGTTGGGTGTATTGTATAAGTTTCAATCAGGTAAAGTTGTTTGATAGTGTTCTTTAAGTCTACTATATCCTTGCCTAATTTCTGCCTACTTCTTCCATCAGTTATTGAAGTCTCTGACTGTAATTGTAGATACTCATTTTTCCTTGCAGTTCCATCAGTTTTGCTTTATGAATTTTGAAGCTTTATTACTAGGTGCATAAATGTTTAGTATTATTATGGCTTCTTGATTAATTGACTTCCTTATCATTATGAGATACTCTTCTTCAGAACTGGTAATGTTCTTTACTCTGAAATCTACTTAGTCTGATAATAACGTAGCCACTCCAGCTTTCATTTAACTAGTGTTATCCTGGCTTATCATTTCACCATCTTGCAGATGGTAAAAAACCAAAACAAAACAAAACCCATTGCCATCAAATCGATTCTGACTCGTAGCAACCGTATAGGACAGAGTAGTACCACCCCATAGAGTTTCCAAGGAGTAATTGGTAGATTTGAATTGCTGACCTTTTTGTTAGCAGGCAAGCTTTTCATCACTGTGCCACCAGGGCTCCATCTTTCAAATGGTATTAGGAAAAAAAAATTAGATTCCCACTTCATCATACACAAAAATCTCTGGAAGAAAATGTAGGAGAATATCTCTTTGACCTCTAAGTAGGGAAAAAAAAAATTTTAAACTAAGTACAAAAAGTGCTAACCATAAAATAAAAAATTCAAAATACCAGCTATTTTAAATTGAACACTTATCTTTGTCAAAAGCACTATAAAGACAGAAAAAAGATAATCCACACACTGGGAGAAGATATTTGTAACATGTATAATAGACAAAACAATAGCATTTACAGTATATAAAGAACTTATATAAATGAATATGAAAAAGCAATTATCATTAAAATGAAAAGAGACATTAAACAGGAGAGGAAAGCCAAATGGCCAATAAACATGAACAAATGCTCAACCTTATTAATATTCACATAAAAAAAACTAAAACCCATTGCCGTCAAATTGATTTTGACTCATAATGACTCTATAGGAAAGGGTAGAACTGTCTTTTAGGGTTTCTAAGGCTATAAATCTTTACAGAAGTACACTGCCACATCTTCCTCCTGGGGAGTAGCTGGTATCTTTGAACTGTTGACTTTTCAGTTAGCAGTTAGCTTAACTGCTGGGACTTAATACTGTTGTTGCTGTTGTTATATGCCATTGAGACAGTTCCGACTCTGCAACCCTGTAGGACAGAATAGAACTGCCCCCATAAGTTTTCCAAGGAGCAGTCATTGGATTCAAACTGCCAACCTTTTGGCTAGCAGCCATATTCTTAACCTTTGCACCACCAGGATTTTAGACCCAATAGAATGACAACATGAAGATTTCTGATGCAACTAATTGTTGAAGAGAATGTTGATTAAAGGGAAATTTTATGCATTGCTGGTGAGTAAAATTGGTAATACCCCTTTGAAAAACAATTTAAATTTATTGCATAATTTAAAACTGCATGATCTAGTAGTTGCACTCTTAAGGACTGGTATACTCTAGAGCAGTGCTTCTCAAATTTTAATGTATATACATATTGCTTGGGGATCTTGTTAAAATGCAATTCTGCTTCAGTAGGTCTGAGGTAGAGCCTGAAATTCTGCAGTTCCAAAATGCTTCCAGGTGATGCTCATGCTGTGGTCTGATGTGAGTTCAAGGGAGTAAGGAGCAGGTCAAGAAAAAAGATATAAACATGAGATGGCAGTGTTGTACAACAAGCTGTTTATTGGGGCCCATGGCAACTTGACAGTTTGCATGCAAAGGGAAGTCTCTTGCGGCAAGAGATTCTCCAAAGACAAGTGGTGCAAACAGTCACCAGAAGGTGACAAAGGCAAGGGACCTCCCAGGGGAAGGGATGAAGCAGAGGAAGGCTTATATGTCTGGGAAATGTCCTCAGTAGCAAGGTGGGGAAACTCTGGGTCGGAGAGCTCTGAAGGGCCACAGCAACTTGAGGTTTATCTTATCTATGGCTAGCAGATGTTGGGTACAGTTTTATGGGGTATACAAAGCAGACAGGCTCTAAATAGCCAAACATTTGCTTAATTGAGCTATTTTTAAAACAATTGTATATGTAAAAATTTGAATTCGGCACTGTTTTTGAGCTAACAGGCCTCAGCCTATTATAAAGAAATAACCTAGGACCAACACATAAAGAGCCCTGGTGGCACAAACATTTAAGCACTCAGCTGCTAATCAAAAGGTGGGCAATTCAAACCCACCCAGCGGCTCTGTGGGAGGAAGAACTGGTGATCTCCCTCCTTACAGCCAAGACAATCCTATGGAGCTGTTTTACTCTGTCACACAGGCAACCATGAGTCAGAATCAACTTCACGGCAAACTACAACAGTATATAACAGTGACCAACCATAATCTTATGTAGCAAGGAAATGGAACACTGACTTTCAGACTTTTTGACCATGGCCTAAGATAGGAAATGCATTTCAATTCCCTATTTAGTATATAAATTTAGAGTTAAAGAAGCCTGAGAGACCATCTAGTCTAACCACTCACCCCCAGCAGTAATCGTTTCTTCAGCATTACAGACCTCCCCAGTTATTGTTAAGTTATCCATTTTCTGACTAGTTGCAATGAAAGAGCATTTACTATTTCCCTGGACTACCAGCTCCATTGTTAAAAAGCTATAAATGTTAGAGAATCTCTTATTTATCTCATGCTAAAATTTTTCCATGCCCTTTCTAGATAGGATGTTAAGTGCTACCCTCTACTCCAACAAAGGACAAATCTGTATTCTCTTTTGCAGAGTAGTCTTTCAGGTAGTTTAATTATTGTAAAATCATGAGGGAAAAAAGGCAACAATCTTCATGGGCTCAAACATACCAAAGATTGTGAGGCTGGTGCAGGACCAGGCAACGTTTCTTTCTGTTATATCTAAGGTCACCATGAGTTGGAGTTGACTGGACGGCAACTAACAACATCTTCAAGACAGTATTTTAGTTTTGGTTCTCAAATAAATTTTAATAGGCCCTGAATTGCCTAATCTTCTATATAGCACACTTAGTAATGTATCACAGGCCAATACATTTTGATTTTTGTGTTGTAGGACACAAATATCTATTTGGCCGGCACTGAAGAAGGTCATATTCACAAATGCTCTTGTTCATATAATGAACAATACCTAGATACCTACCGAGGACATAAGGTTAGTTTAGTTATAGCAGGTATGTAAAAGTTAATTTGTCTTGTAATAGTTCCACAAAAACATAGTATCTTTATTCACAGTATTTTTACATCCAATAAATTTGCAACATCATAGTTAAAAATACCAACTCAAATTAAATGCTTTCTTGCATGGAAACCACCAATAATGTGTGAGGATTTTTTTTGGCTTCTAGATATCCTTGATTTTTTTTTCTTGGATATAATATAAATCATAATTTTTATTTGTTTTTAAAAAACTTTGTTTATGATAACACACTGATTCCAATATAAAATTGTTTCCAGTACATGCCTATCCTCTGTATTTTTATGATTGTTCCATCTATGTTTTCTTCATTTTTCCCCATTATTGTTTTATTTTTTTCTTAGCACTCATTGTTATCTTTTTAAAGTATTTAGCAATAATATGGATTACTATTTAGTGAGTATTATAGCAACTCTATTTTTATGTTGCTTATGGAATAATTTAGGGAAGATTAAATTTATAACCTTACTCTCAGTTGAAATAATACCCACACAAAAATGGATGGCGCATAATCTTCTTAAAGTTAGCATTTTTAAGTTTCAAGTATAATATGTTAAATGTTATTCACCTATGTATCTTGTTTTTCTAATTCTAGGGTCCAGTGTATAAAATAGCATGGAATCCATTTTGTCATGATGTATTCTTAAGTTGTTCTGCAGATTGGGGTGTTATTATATGGCAGCAGGACAATATCAAGCCATTTTTGACATTTTATCCAACTACTTATGTTGTTTATGATGTTGTCTGGTCTCCAAAATCATCCTATATATTTGCAGCTGCCAATGAGACCAGAGTGGAGATTTGGGACCTTCATATTAGCATGTAAGTGTTAATATTTTTCTTGAGGATATTTCTAATAGAAGCAGTTTACACTAAATGATACCTGATAGTTTTGACATTGGTTAGAGAGTGCTGTAGTAACTTCAAACAAGTAATAGTTTAAAAGCCCTTTATGAAGAAAGATACATACCAGGATGCTATATTAATGTTAACTACTTATGTCATATGTGTTCATAAAAATATCTGAATGAAAACAAGTTACCTTACTCATCTCCTCAGATTTTTATAGGCTGATATAAAAAAACAAAAAACCCACTGCCATTGAGTCGATTCCGACTCATAGCTACGTTATAGGACAGACTAGAACTGCCCCATAGGGTCTCCAAGGGGTAGCTGGTGGACTTGAACTGCAGATATAAAAAAAAATGTCATAATTACCTTGAATTCTTATTCATTGACTGGTTTACAGAGGAATTCAGACAGGCATCTAATCATTTCTAACTAGACATTCTCTATAATAGGACAGAGGGGACAAAATAGTAATTTGTTTTACATTATTTACTTATTCTCTCACATTGCTTCAAAAATTCACAGGGGCACGCACTTCATTTAAATGTTAAGGTGATGTAACTTTGTTACATCAAAGTTATTAGAGTGTTATCTAGATCTAGTATCCTTAATATGAAAATTTCTACAATGCTAGAATAAAGTGTTTAATGACCCTACTTCTTCAGTTGAAAGATATCATAACTTTTTATGTTAGTTATTAGCGGAAGGAACTGGGAAACACATTCTTGTTTAATATAAATGATGTAAAATTTAATGAGTTTATTCTTTCTTTTAAATTGTGCTTTAGGTGAAAGTTTACAGCTCAAGTTAATTTCTTGTACAAAAATTTATACACATATTGTTATGTGACCTGTAATCCCTATAATGTGACAGCACACTGCCCCTTTTTACCCTGTATTTCCTGTGTCCATTCAGCCAGCTCCTATCCCTTTCTGCCTTCTCATCCTGCCTCTGGACAGGAGCCGCCCATTTAGTCTCATGTATCTGCTTGAAGTAAGAGGCACACTTTTGATCACTATTATTTTATGTTTTATAATCCACTCTAATCTTTTTCTGAAGAGTTGGCTTCAGGAATGGTTTTAATTCTGGGTTAACAGAGAGTCTGGGGGCTATGTCTTCTGGGATTCCTTTAGTCTTAGTCAGACCATTAAGTCTGGTCTTTTCATGTAAATTTGAGTTCTGTACCCCACTTATGTCCTGCTCTGCCAGGGACTGCCTGTTGTGTTCCCTGTCAGGACAGTCATTAGTGGTAGCAGGGCACCATCCGGTCTCAGGATGATGGAGTCTTTGGTTTATGTGGCCCTTTTGTCTCTTGGGCTAACATTTTCCTTATGTCTTTGGTGTTCTTCATTCTCCTTTGCTCCAGCTGGGTTGGGATCAATTGATGCATCTTAGATGGCTGCTAGAAAGTTTTTAAGACACTAGACACCTGTCATGGATTGAATTAAGAAATGGATTGAATTATGCCCCCCAAAAAATGTGTTTATCAACTTGGTTAGGCCATGTGTGGTTGTCTTCCATTTTGTGATTATAATTTTAAGTTGAGAGGATTATGGTGGGATTGTAACACCACCCTTACTCAGGTCACCTCCCTGATCCAAAGTAAAGGGAGTTTCCCTGGGGTATGGCCTGCACTGCCTTTTATGTCTCAAGAGATAAAAACAAAGGGAAGCAAGCAGAGACTTGAGGACCTCATACCACCAAGAAAGCGGCACCAGGAGCAGAGCACCTCCTTTGGACACGGGGCCTCTGCGCCTGAAAATCTCCTCGATCAGGGAAGATTGAGGACAAGGATCTCCTTCCAGAGCTGACACAGAGAAAAAGCCTTCCCCTAGAGCCGATGCCCTGAATTTGGGCTTGTAACCTACTAGACTGTGAGAGAATAAATTTCTCTTTGTTAAAGCCATCTACTTGTGGTATTTCTATTATAGCAGTACTAGATGACTCAGACAACACCACTTACCAAAGTGGGATGCAGAACATTTTCTTAATAAACTTTGTTATGCCAGTTGACCTAGATGTCCCCTGAAACCATGGTCCCCAGACCCCTGCCCCTGCTGCTCTGTCCCTCGAATTGTTTGGTTGTGTTCAGAAACTTCTTAGCTTTTGGTTCAGTCCAGTTGTGCTGACTTCTCCTGTATCGTGTGTTGTCTTTCCCCTCACCTAAGATAATATTTGTTTACTGAATTCCCCTTTCTCTCCCTCCCCATGCTTGTAACCATCAAAGAATGTTTTCTTCTGTGTTTAAACCTTTTCTTGAGTTCTTATAATAGTGGTCTCATACAATATTTGACCTTTTGTGACTGACAAATTTCACTCCAGATTCATCCATGTTGTGAGATGTTTCACAGATTCATCATTGTTCTTTATCGTTGCGTGGTATTCCATTGTGTGAATATACCACAATTTGTTTATCCATTCGTCTGTTGATGGACACTAGGTTGTTTCCATCTTTTTTGCTGTTGTGAACAGTGCTGCAGTGAACACGAGTGTGCATCTATCTATTTGTGTGACAGCTCTTATTTCCCTGGGATGTATTCCAAGAAGTGGGATTGCTGAATTGTATAGTAGTTCTATTAGTTCTATTTCTAGCTTTTTAAGGAAATGCCAAATTGATTTCCAAAGTGGTTGTACCATTTTACATTCCCACCAGCAGTCTCTTCACAACCTCTCCAACATTTATTATTTTGTGTTTTTTGGATCAATGCTAGCCTTGTTGGGGTGAGATGGTATCTCATTGTAGTTTTGATTTGCATTTCTCTAATGGCTAATGATCATGTGCATTTCTCTAATGGCTAATGATCATGAGCATTTCCTCATGTATCTGTTAGCTGCCTGAATATATTCTTTGGTGAAGTGTCTGTTCATATCCTTTGCCCATTTTTTTATTGGGTTATTTGTCTTTTTGTTGTTGAGGTTTTGTAATACCTTATAGACTTTAGATATTAGACCCTGATTGGATATGTTGTAGCCAAAATTTTTTTCCTAGTCCGTAGGTTGTCTTTTTACTCTTTTGGTGAAGTCTTTGGATGAGCATGAGTGTTTGATTTTTAGGAGCTCTCAGTTATGTAGTTTCTCTCCTGGTGTTTGTGCATTGTTAGTTTTGTATTCTGTTTATGCTATGCATTAGGTCTCCTAGTGTTGTCCCTATTTCTTCTTCCATGATCTTTATCATTTTAGATTTTATTTAGGTCTTTGATACATTTTGAGTTAGTTTTTGTACATGGTGTGAGGTATGGGTCTTGTTTCATTTTTTTGCAACTGACTGGAAGAGATCCATATTTATGCTTATTCCCAAGAAAGGTGATCCAACCAAATGTGGAAATTATAGAACAATATCATTAATATCACACACAAGCAAAATTTTGCTGAAGATCATTCAACAGCGGCTGCAGCAGTATATTGACAGGGAACTGCCAGAAATTCAGGCCGGTTTCAGAAGAGGATGTGGAACCAGGGATATCATTGCTGATGTCAGCTGGATCCTGGCTGAAAGCAGAGAATACCAGAAGGATGTTTACCTGTGTTTTATCGACTATGCAAAGGCATTCGACTGTGTGGGTCATAACAAACTATGGATAATATTGAGAAGAATGGGAATTCCTGAATACTTGATTGTGCTCATGAGGAACCTTTACATAGATCCGGAGGCAGTTGTTTGGACAGAACAAGGGGATGCTGATTGGTTTAAAGTCAGGAAAGGTGTGCATCAGGGTTGTATTCTTTCACCATACCTATTTAATCTGTACGCTGAACAAATAATCCGAGAAGCTGGACTATATGAAGAAGAAAGGGGCATCAGGATTGGAGGAAGACTCATTAACAAGCTGCGTTATGGAGATGACACAACCTCGCTTGCTGAAAGTGAAGAGGACTTGAAGCACTTACTAATGAAGATCAAAGACCATAGCCTTCAGTATGGATTACATCTCAACATAAAGAAAACAAAAATCCTCACAACTGGAGCAATGAGCAACATCATGATAAGCAGAGAAAAATTGAAGTTGTCAAGTATTTCATTTTACCTGGATCCACAATCAACAGCCATGGAAGCAGCAGTCAAGAAATCAAAAGACGGATTGCATTGGGCAAATCTGCTGCAAAGGACCTCTTTGAAGTGTTGAAGAGCAAAGATGTCACCCTGAAGACTAAGGTGCGCCTGACCCAAGCCATGGTATTTTCAATCACATCATATGCATGTGAAAGCTGGACAATGAATAAAGAAGACCGAAGAAGAGTTGATGCTTTTGAATTGTGGTGTTGGTGATGAATATTGAATATACCATGGGCTGCCAAAAGAATGAACAAACCTATCTTGGAAGAAGTGCGGCCAGAATGCTCCTTAGAGGCAAGGATGGCGAAACTGCATCTTACATACTTTGGACATATTGTCAGGAGGGATGAGTCCCTGGAGAAGGACATCATGCTTGGCAGAGTACAGGGTCAGTGGAAAAGAGGAAGACCTTCAACGAGGTGGATTGACACAGTGGCTGCAATAAGGAGCTCAAGCATAATGATTGTAAGGATGGAGCAGGACTGGGCAGTGTTTCCTTCTGTTGTGCATAGGGTCACTATGAGTCGGAACTGACTCAATGGCATCTAATAACAACAACAAAATCCAGTTATGCCAGCACTATATGTTAAAGAGATTGTCTTTTCCACCTTTTAGGGACTTTGGGCCTTTGTCAAATATCGGCTGCTCATAGGTGGATGAATTTAGGTCTGGATTCTCAGTTCCATTCCGCTGGTCTATGTATCTGTTGTTGTACCAGTACCAGGCTGTTTTGACTACTGTGGCGGTATAACAGGTTCTAAAATCAGGTAGTGTGAGGCCTCCCACTTTGTTTTTCTTCTTCAGTAATGCTTTACTTATCTGGGGCCTTTTTCCTTTCCATATGAAGTCGGTGATTTGTTTCTCCATCTCATTTAAAAATGTTGTTGGAGTTTGGACGGGATTGCATAGTATTTTTAGATTGCTTTGGGTAGAATAGACATTTTCACAATGTTGAGTCTTCCTATCCATGAGCAAGGTATGTTTTTCAACTTATATAGGTCTCTTTTGGCTTCTTGCAGTAGTGTCTTGTAGTTTTCTTTGTATAGGTCTTTTAAGTCTCTGGTTGGATTTATTCCTAAGTATTTTATCTTCATGGGGGCTATTGTAAATAGTATTGATTTGGTAATTTCTTCTTCGAAGTTCTCTTTGTTTGTGCAGGGGAATCCAACTGATTTTTGTATGTTTATCTTGTATCCTGATACTTTGCTGAACTCTTCTATTAGTTTCAGTAGTTTTCTTGTGAATTCTTTGGGTTTTCTGTGTATAAGATCATATCTGCAAATGGGGTATACTTTTACTTCTTCCTTACCAATTTGGATGCCCTTTATTTCTTTTTCTTGCCTTATTGCACTGGCTAGGACCTCCAGCAGGACCTCCGGCATGATAAAGGGCATTCTCACCAGGTTCCTGTTCTCAAGGGGAATGCTTTCAGACTCTTTCCATTTAGGATGATGCTGGCTGTTGGCTTTGTATAAATGCCCTTTATTATGTGGAGGAATTTCTCTTCTATTCTTATTTTGCTGAGAGCTTTTATCATGAATAGGTGTTGGACTTCATCAAATGCCTTTTCTGCATCAATTGATAAGATCATTCGGTTCTTATCTTTTGTTTTATTTATGTTATAGATTACGTTGGCTTTTTTAATGTTGAACCGTACCTGCATACCTGGTATGGATCCCACTTGGTCATGGTGAATTAGTTTTTTGATATGTTCTTCAGGTCTATTGGCTAGAATTTTGTTGAGGATTTTTGTGTCTATGTTCATGAGGGATATTGGTCTGTGATTTTTTTTTTTTTTTTGTGGTGTCTTTACCTGGTTTTGGTATCAGGATTATTCTGGCTTCATAGAATGAGTTTGGGAGTGTTCCATCCTTTTCTATGCTCTGAAATACATTTAGTAGTAGTGGTGTTATCTCTTCTCTGAAAGCTCGGTAGAATTCTCCAGTGAAGTCACCAGGACCAGGGCTTTTTTTGTTGTTGGGAGTTTTTTGGTTACCTCTTCAATTTCTCTTGTTATAAGTTTATTTAGTTGTTCTACCTCTGTTTGTGTTAGTTTAGGTATGTAATGTGTTTCCAGAAATTTGTCCATTTCCTCTAGGTTTTCAAATTTGTTGAAGTACAATTTTTCATAGTATTCTGCTATGATTCTTTTAATTTCAGTTGGGTCTGTTGTGATATTGCCCATCTCATTTCTTATTTGGGTTATTTGCTTCATCTTCTGTTCTTCTTTTGTTAGTTGGCCAATGGTGTATCAATTTTGCTGATCTTTTCAAAGAACCAGCTTTTGGTCCTGTTAACTTTCAATTATTTGTCTATTTTCTGTTTCACTTAACTCTGCTCTAATTTTTATTACGTCCTTTCTTCTGGTGCCTGTGGGCTTCTTTTGCTGCTTTCTATTTTTTTGAGTTGTAGGGTTAATGTTTTGATTTTGGCCCTTTCTTCTTTCTGGATGTGTGCATTTATTGCTATAAATTGACCTCTGAGAGTTGCTTGTGCTCTGTCCCACAGATTCTGGTAACATGTGTTTTCATTCTCATTTGATTCTGCGAATTTCTTTATTCTGTTCTTGATTTCTTCTATAACGCAATAGCTTTTGAGCAAGATGTTCAGTTTCCATGTATTTTTTTTTTCCTTGCTTTTTTTCTGTTATTGATTTCTACATTTATGGCTTTCTGGTCAGAAAAGATGCTTTGTAATATTTCAGTGCTTTGGATTCTGTTAAGGCTTCCTTTGTGGCCTAATATGTGGTCTATTCTGGAGAATGTTCCACATGCGTTGGAAAAGAAAATATATGTGGCTGCTGTTGGGTGGAGTGTTCTGTATATGTCTGTGAGATTAAGTTGGTTGATTGTGGCATTTAGATCTTTGGTATCTTTATTGAGCTTCTTTCTGGATGTTCTGTCCTTCACCAAAAGTTGTGTGTTGAACGTCTCCTACTATTATTGTGGAGCTGTCTGTCTCTCTTTTCAATGCTGTTAGAGTATTTTGGAGCCCTGTTGTTGGGTGTGTAAATATTTATTATGGTTTTGTCCTCTTTAATCATTATATTGCCCCTTTAATCGTTATATAATGTCTTCCCTTATCCTTTGTGGTGGATTTTGCTTTAAAATCTATTTTGTCAGAGATTAATATTGCCACTCCTACTCTTTTTTTTATGTGCTTTAAGTGAAAGTTTACAAATCAAGTCAGTCTCTCATATAAAAATTTCTATACACCTTTCTATGTACTCCTTGTTGCTGTCCCCCTAATGAGACAGCACACTCCTTCTCTCCACCTTGTATTCCCTGTGTCCATACCTACATAGTCTCATGTGTCTACTTCAGCCAAGAAGCTCACTCCTCAGTAATATCATTTTCTATCTTATACTCCAGTTCAACCCCTATCTGAAGAGTTGGCTTTGGGAATGGCTCCTGTCTTGGGCTAACAGAAGGTCTGGGGCCATGACCTCTGGGGTCCTTCTAGTCTCAGTCTGACCATTAAGTCTGGTCTTTTAATGAGAATTTTAGGTCTGCATCCCACTGCTCTCCTGCTCCTTCAGGGGTTCTCTGTTGTGTTCCCTGTCAGGGAAGTCATCGGCTCTGGCCAGGCACCATCTAGTTCTGGTCTCAGGCTGATGTAGTGTCTGCTTTGTGTGGCCCTTTCTGTCTCTTGGGCTCATAATTACCTTGTGTCCTTGGTGTTCTTCATTGTCCTTTGCTCCAGGTGGGCTGAGACCAATTAATGCATCTATGATGGCCGGTTGCTAGCGTTTAAGACCCCAGATACCACTCTCCAAAGTGGGATGCAGAATGTTTTCTTAATAGATTTTATTATGCCAGTTAACTTAGCTGTCCCCTGAAACCATGGTCCCCAGGCCCCTGCCCCTGCTACTGTGGCCTTCAAAGAATTCGGTTTATTCAGAAAGTTTCTTTGCTTTTGGTTTAGTCCAGTTGTGCTGACCTCTACTGTATTGTGTATTGTCTTCCCCTTCACCTAAAATAGTTCTTGTCTACTATCTAATTAGTGAGTACTCCCTCCCTCCCTCCCCACCCTCATAACTATCAAAGAATATTTTCTTTTGTGTTTAAACTATTTTTTGAGGTCTTATAATAGTGGTCTCATACAATATTTGGCCTTTTGCAACTAATTTCACTCAGCATAATGCCTTCCAGATTCCTCCATGTTATGAAATGTTTCACGGATTCATCGTTGTTCTTTATCGATGCGTAGTATTCCATTGTGTGAATATACCATAATTTATTTATCCATTCGTCTGCTGATGGGCACCTTGGTTGCTTCCACATTATTGCTATTGTAAACAGTGCTGCAGTGAACATGGGTGTGCTTATATTTGTTTGTGTAAAGGCTCTTATTACTCTAGTATAAAATCCAAGGAGTAGGACTGCTGTAATGTATGGTAGTTCTATTTCTTGCTTTTTAACAAACCACCAAATCAATTTCCAAAGTGGTTGTACCATTTTATATTCCCACCAGCAGTGTATAAGTGTTCCAGTCTCTCCACAACCTCGCCAACATTTATTATTTTGTGTTTTTTGTATTTTTGCCAGCCTTGTTTTTTGTTTTTTTTTTTTTGTAGTATGAGTCCTACTCTTTTTTGATTGTTATTTGCTTGATATATTTTTTTCCCATCCTTTGAGTTTTTGTTTGTGTCTTTGAGTCTAAGGTGTGTCTCTTGTAGGCAGCATATAGATGGATTATGTTTTTTTAAATACATTCTGCCACTCTCTGTCTCTTTATTGGTACATTTAATGTGATGGGTTTATTCTTAATGGTAAAATTTTTTTTCCTAGAAGATAATAATTAGCAACTTAAAATTTGTCATGAACCAAAAATCCAGGACCACATCACAAAACTGTTAATTTTGAGTATCAGATGAAAGAAGCTACTTAAATTATTCAGATTTTATTTTTTCTGGTTAAACTATAGTTCCCAGGACAACAGTCTTCAGAAGAAGCATACAGAGTTGCTTACTTCTGTTATTTTTTGAGGTGCATTGCTTTGGATGACCACGAACAGAAAAAATTCCAGTTCAAAATGTTCATTTATGTTTTACAGGTTCATTTGGGTCAAAACTCTCTTCTGTTAAGGAGTTTAAACTTAGGAAAATTCAAATCTTAATTGTCAATTCCTTTCATTTACCTAGTTGAAGTTAGTTCATTGAACAAATGAATGATTGACTGAGGAGTGAAAATCAGTTATATTGAGTTTAGAAACACTTGAAGAGGTTTTTGGTTTTGTTACATGAAACCACAAAAAAATCTCAAACTTTTCTTAGCCTATGTATTAAAAACAACATATTATATCATCTGAATTTACTAATAAAATATTTCATTACAGTTTGGACCCTCTGATTGTGAATGTTGCTAACCCTGGTATCAAGTTCACAACTGTTCTCTTTGCCAAACAAACAGATTGCCTTCTGGTGGGAGACAGTGATGGACAGGTCTCTGTTTATGAACTTAGGAATATGCCCACTGCCATAGATTCTGGACGGGTAAGACTCAAAAGTCAAGTTTTTATGCCATTTTGAGTCTATTTAGTTGCAATTTTGTAGTATGCAAGAGGTTTACGCTTATTAAATATCTTAAGTGTGATGCAATGGAAAGAACGTAAGTCTCAAGAGTTGCTCCTTACTAGGCATGGTGTTTCAGGCAAGTTGGTTGTTTTCTTTGAACCTCACTTTCTTTATGTGTAATATGAGAACAATAATGTCATTGAATGTGTTCAGCATCACAACAATATGCAAGCTCCACTGACAGACAAGTTGTGGCTGTGCTTGAGGTGTATTGGCTGGGAACTGAACCCAGGTCTTCCACATGGAAGGTTCCAATATTGTTTGTAAATTTCTAAGATTTCAATCTATATTCAGAAGTCAAAGTCGATTACCCAGCTACGTATTTGAACTAGAATCAAAATGATTATCTGTTAGACATTCTAATAGGCAAATTACCTTATATATAATGAATATTTCAAATGGCAAATATGTAAAAATTCCTTAATATAGAACAAATTAAAATTATCAGTTTGATTTGCTGCATCATCTATATACAATGCTTCTTCTTTTCAGAGTAAACATATGTTTTTCTAATAAACAAATGAATGAGCTAATATTGACCCAAGATTTCAGCCAGAGAATGAGATCTAGAACTGCAGGAATTTAGGGGCATTTTTCTAACTGCCTTAGCTTACAGGTTGAGCCCTGTTTTTCAGTTGATTTGTCAATGCCCTACAAATAAAGTAGCCTCCTAGCCCAGGTCTCCTAAATTCTGTTTATATATTACCTAAATCTTCTGTCTTTTCATGGATGTTTGCAACCTTGCCCTTGTTGCTGTATCACTTGATTGAGTTTAACTCACTTATTTACTATGTCATTAAATTCTAAATTATTCCATAGTCTTTCTATCTGATAGGGCTACAACACTTAGTGATCTTAAAATGATGTCCACTTGGATTCTGTATTTTTCCCAGGGCTTTGTTTGACTCATTGGTAGTGGTCCAAAAGACATACCAATGAGAAAAGAATATTTGTAGTTGCCTTGTTTCTGTATTTATAAATTGGGAACAACCTAAATAATCGTCAGTAAATGATTAGATAAATAAAATATGGCGTATTCACATCAGGGACTACAATGCAGAAGTTTAAATGATACATATTTTAATGTGTCAATATGAAAACTTTTGAATAAATCTAAAAAATCATAGTGTTCAGTGAAAAAAAGCAAATTGCAGGAAGGTAAGTATAATATGCTACAATTTATGTAATATTATATTATAAAATATTATTTAAACACAAAAATCAAAATTTTATTCTTAGTGGACACATATATAGTTAGTAAAAATATAAAATATATAGTGGAATATATATATTTTGTTTGAATTTGAATATACAGATATCATTTATTATAAGCAGTATACCCTGCAAGGCAAAAACTAAGCTCAGAGAGTCTGAAAATTTTTGGCAAACGTGTATGTGTGTGTGTATGTGAGAATTATTTCAAGAATGGTGAGAAAAATTCAATTTTTTTAAACAAATATATTCTATACATTTTCCAAATACAAATATGCTTTACATGCTTTTCGGTCATTATATTTTAAAGATTAAGTGTTATATTTTTGGGAGATTAAACAAAAAACTATCAGGCTTTATGTTCCTCATAGCCAAAAAACAACCTTAATTAATACACTTCTCCTCCTTAGCTTTTCAGAGAAGAATTATAATCATAATAATAATTTGAAGTGTCAAAGTAATTAATGTCAAAAACAGTATTTCTTACCAAAATAGCTTACCAAGTAACAGTATGTTCTGTAATTTCTCCATCAGTTTTAACCAAGGGTAAATCACAGTTTTAGAAAACTTAAGCTTTCATTCTGTAGAAAAGATGTACAACAAACTTATGATAAAGGCTGCCTCTGGGAAGTGAGGGATGAGGGAACAACAGGCTGGGGAAGGGATACAAAGGGAACTTCATCAGTAAGGTTTTATTTCTTTTATTAAAAATATTCAAAGGAAATATGACATTTTTAGATTTGGGGTGAATATGTGTTTTATAAACACAGGCCAAGTATCAGATGGCACACACTCCTGTTTTGCTGGAGCAGGTTCACTGGAGAAAACCCATGGAGCCAGGATCAGTAATAGATCGATGACCACGATCCCTGCCTTCCCCTCCACACTGTCCATCACCCTCTGTGGCAGTACATGGCAAAGTTTGCTAGGAGCACAACTTTGATCCTTGGGCTGTGGAGCTTTTAAGTGACGTACTTTCTGAAACTCTGGCCCCTCCTTGATGCAGTTGAGAACCAAAATACTACTGCAATATGACGTGGCAGAATGTTGGCTCCAGCCCTAGCCTACCAGTTCATTGTTCATGATTAGGGGTAATACATGAGCAGGGGGCTGGGCTCCAAGCCTTGCGATTATACTTTATGATGTAGCTTGCTAAAGACAGGATTTATCACCACATTAGCATTCATGGTTGAGGAAGCATCAGCTCCTCTCCTGGCACGATGAGGGTTGGTTGCTGGGATTCTAAGTCTTGCATTGAATGGAATTATGCTTTAAGCCCTTGGCAGACGCGTTTCAATGGCGCATTGCAGGAAGCAACTCCTTTTCTGGGAGGCAGCCCTTAGAGAACCTCTCCTGGATATTACTTTTACTGCATGTTTGAGTATGCAAGGGAAACCCTGGTGGCGTACTGGTTAAGTGCTACAGCTGCAAACCAAAGGGTCAGCAGTTTGAATCCGCCAAGGAGCTCCTTGGAAACACTGTGGGGCAGTTCGACTCTGTCCTATAGGGTCGCTTTGAGTCGGAATCGACTCGATGGCACTGGGTTTGGTTTGTTTTTTTTTTTTGGTTTTAGTATGCAAACGTTTGTCATATTTTTCTCTGTGCTTTTGTTATTTTTGTTTCTTTCCCAAATTAAAAAGAAAAATAAAAAGATAAGTTAAATGTTCAAAATGGGGTTTTAGAAACATAAATCTGTGATATATATGATAAATTAATGCTGACAGACACAGAAGGCAGAAGAAATAGACCATTCAATAAATATTAACTGAGCACATGCCATGTGCCAGAGATTGTTTTAGGCAGTAAGGACACAACAGCGAACAAATTACGGTAGTGAGCTATTACAGTTGCCCAAGTGTGAGACTTGACTAGAAAGAGATGGGTTTGAAAAACGTATTAAGGTTAGAATTGACAGGACTTGGCAACTGACTTGGTGTGTTGGGGCTTGAAGGATGGACAGGTGTCAAAGACTGTATAGTATAGGCTGAAAGACTGGAACCCACTTATTTAGTATTATCTTACATGTTCTAAAACTCTAGTTTAGAGTTTATAAATTACTTCCATATACATTAACTCATTAAACTCTCATAATGACCTTTAGAAGTGGATGTTAATATTCCCATTATACATTTGAGGAAATTAAGATTCCCAGAAGCTCAGTGATTTTCTATAGATCACGTAGTCAGAGAAAACTGTAGTCCTCTGCTTCCAATTCCAGTCTTTCACTATTCTCTACTACCTTTCTTAAAAGTCACCCCCCATCTTTGGTTTTCGTCTTCTTATATATGATCACTTTACCCCTCTTAGTATGAAGAATCATTATGACTAAATGAAAACACAAAAACTACATAGAAATTGTTGAGAAGTTCTACTCTGGCTAAATCCAGTACTAACATCAGGAAAGAAATTAAGATATTCTTAGGTTTAACAGTTACTTTTTTTACAGATGAAAAAACTGAGGTTTAAACATTAAAGTTAAATAGGAACTGCCAAAACTATCAACAGAGACTTTCCCCTTATTAAGTCCATATAAAGTTATTTATCAAACTTCAATTAAAAAGTCTTTTATAGGGAAGAGCAGGTTTATATGAGGAAGTAACCGTTACTGTTTAAACTTAGGGCGGTTTGTTTCCTTTTCTCGGTCTTATCGAGTGCCCTTTATATATGTATCACTAACTTATAATTTTTAAATGGCCTTTTAAAGATGACTTTATTTCGTAATTTGTATTTTATTGTATTGTAATTGGGTGACTTCTTTTTTTTCTTTATCTTTCAGGGAGATGTAATATATAAGTTGCTTGGACCCAAGTCAAACCACTCAGGATAATTCTTCATTACTAATTTTTTGTTTCTGTTTAAAGAAAAGAGAACAGTATTTAATATTCAATAGAGTCTGTAAGCTGGGATTTTTATTTTAGAAAACAACATTTGTTATATATTTTCCATTTAAATTAATATGATTTGAATGAACCTTGATTTCAGAAATGTATGGTTAGTTTGTGATTAATGCTAATTGTAAGAGTTTTGTCAGAATTTTCTTAATTTTTCTAAAGATATTCCTACTCTAATTCGTGGACATATCCCAATTTATATTTATTTATAATATTTGCGAAGAGGTTAGGAAATTATTATACCTTAAGAAGCAAAATTTGGAAATTATTAGAAAAACTTAAAGCAAAATCTTTATAAGACAAGTTTCCATAGACTTAAATCTTCTGCTTTTCAAACTCTGTATTCCAGAGTTTATAAATTATGCAGCTGCTACTATAGTGAGAATATTGGATTCTCATACCCAACTTTGAACCAGAATTTTACCGTATTAGATCTGAGTGCTTAAGCTATAGAACTTTGTTAGATTATTTGGCTGCAAAAAACATGGCTGCAAATGTCAGAATTGCATTGTGTATGGCCAGTGGGCATCACACTCCTAATCCAGTGAGAAGAGCCCAGTATGCATCAGGATACCCTTCTCTGCATGCCCAGATGTGCTCTGGATTTTAAACCCAGACTTAAGTGGGTCCAGAGAGAAATACAAAGTCCCTGATCCATAGTCCACATCAGGATGTTATTTTATGAATGTTTCTAAAGGAAGGTTAAGGAAATAGGAGGATTGGGGGGCAGCAGCTTCTCCAAAGACAGAATTCCAACAATCTATCCCATGTTGTTTCCTTTAACAAGTTCCGGATTTGTTAAATGAGGCCATAGAACATTCTAAATGGATAAAAAAAAAAATGGATAGGAGAGAATAAATCACTTAAAACTTTTATATATATATATGTTTAAACTGAGAATGGAATCAGTGCAACAGTGGGAAGTCCCTTTGACAAGTATCCATTATTTCACAATCTCCATTTCTTTGGACCCATTCTTTAAACAAAAGCAACTAATTTTCAGGTGGATTGAGGCTTTGGTCAGATTATAAGAATTATAAATTTTCTACTTGTATAAGTCATTGTGATTCTTCTCTTTGTCTTTCTGAAAGATCTGACTGTCTATAATACTTTGTATAACAAAATAAAAACCCAATTTAATAGAAAAAGTGGTTTTTTAAAATTACTTATTTTTGATTTTTAAAAAAATTCACATAGCCTACTCTCATTGTTCATGAAGCCTAAAGAAGAAATAAAGCTATTCTTCTTGGATCCTGGGCAAATGATCCTAAAGCCACTGAAACTACTCCAGCCCACACTTCTCGCCCTTGATCTGGTAGACATAAATGACGCTCTGATACTCTTAACGTTAGCACCAGAAGTTTCACTTTAAGATCTTTTACCTGGGAGTTTCAGAAAGAAATACTTTGCTTGCTTTCTAGGCTGGCTTTGGAGTATTACTAGTAAACCGTGTTTACCATACATTTTTAAAGAATTGAATGAGAATTCTGTGCTCAGTCATAAGCCATCTTATTTTATTCTTTAAAAAAAAAAAAAAGGACCTAAGAAGAGAGTGGTGACTGGACTAACTTTAGGCTCCTATTTTTTGCTAGGTGTTCATTACTTGATTCAGTCCTCCTCTACCAGGCATCTCTCATATGGAACTTACAGTACTGCTGTCTGAGAGGAAATTGTTAGCTGCTCGCCCAGCTGCAAAACAGAAGGATGATTGTATTCGTGACTATATAATTGTACATCGGATTTAGTGTGTTCATTTGGTTAAAATCTATGTAGTTACATATAATTATAAATGAGAAGTCAGTATTTGCCATTTTGTCTCAGTGAGAGTCTCTCTAAAAATTTGTTAATCATACTGTGAATATAGTTATCAGCTACATGTAATGATGTATATGTTCAAGTTCTTTACAGTTTACAAACCACTTTCATGTCCAGTCTATCAGTGTATTCTCACAACAATCCTAGGATACAGGTGGGGCAAGTAGTTGTGATATTATCATAATCTCTATTTTTCAGATGATATAATTAAAGCTGAAAAAGTTGATATAACTTGCCCAAAACCACACAGCTGGTAGCTGACCAAGGTTGAACTCAAATTCAAAGCTTTGAACAGTTCTTACACATTTTCCATTATTGAACAGTAAGTGGTAATGCCCTATGTAGTTTGCTGAGGATCCCATTCACCAAAGTACAAGTGTGTATGTTCTCCTATAATTAAGATTTTATCTGTAAGCCCTGGAAAACATTTTGTAAAGAAGCAAAGAGAATATAAGTCAATCCCACAACAAAGACCTGAGACTACTGAAACACCAGTTTATGTACAACTTCAAAGGAAAAATGGAGAGAAGCCATAAGGAAAGATATGGCATAATTAGAATGGAGATCCTGGTGGTATGTAATAAAGAGGTGAGATAGAAAAGGACTCTGGGTATCCATTAAAATAAACTTTTAGGTTAGTATTCTGGGAAAACAGGGCACTGCAACAGTTGCATGTCTCCTTAAGTTATAAGCAATATTTTATCGCTCATCATAGGCCAGATCTTTCCATTCCAGCTTGTAACTTCCAAGGTTAAATAATTTTATGGGTAATTCCACCTTTATTTTTTAATTGCACAAAAATAGTTTGAAGCTCTCTGTATTTTCAAAACGTCACCTGGCATTATTCACCAGCTATTATTTTTTTCCCCATGAAACATGCATTTTCAGCAGAGCCAAACCAAATTGAAAAATTTAAAGCATAACAGAAGAATACTGTTGTCCTTTTTAAAGGTGATATATATCAAGTGGAAGCCCCAGTGGTGCAGTGATTAAGAGCTCAGCTGCTAACCAAAAGGTCAGTGATTCAAATTCACCAGCCACTCCTTGGAAATCCTGTGGGGCAGATCTACTCTGTCCTATAGGTTCGCTGTGAGTCGGAATCTACTTGACAGCAATGGGTTTTATATACGAAGTCATTAAAGTGTCAATTACACATCTACTTACAAAAAAAAATTGCTCTATTCTCTGAATTTTGATAGGCTATTGCTTACACCTGTCTTAAGTGCTGTCTTCAGTCTGCTTGCAGTTACATTTAGCTGGTCATACAAGATTCCTTCAGGATATTTTAAGTTCCTTGAAAGTGGGCCTTGCTTTGATACACATGTAACTCCTAGTCTAGTGCTTTGTATTATTAAATTATTTAGTAAATGTCTACAGTGAGCTAGGCTATGTGCCAGATATTTGTACAAATGTGCTGTCACTAAATGTTGAATCATTGTTTTAGACGACGTGACAGATAAAAGAAATTTAGGACAAAGACTCTGTCCTCAAGCATAGATCTCTTCCCTACAGCGTAGCTGAGAAATAGATGCAACTTTCTATCTCTACATTTCTAAAAATAATGCAGAATGCTTAGAACAGTGCCTGGGAGAGAGTAAGCACAATAAATTGTGCTTTTTATTCTTTTCGTCAATTAACTTTTATTGGGACCCATTGAATATAAGGCATTGTGCTGGGTACACTAAGAGAAGAAAATTATGGTCCCTGTTCTTGAGCTGCCAAATTTGGATAGGAAGTATACATGCAGAAGCATTTATATGAGTTTTTTGCTACATGCCATATGATGCTTCACAGCATATGTGCTATAGTTACTCACTGGCAAGCATGAACCACAAAAGCTGAGTCCTTGGGGGAAGGCCATACATGGGAAATGGGCCTGAAGCTGGTCTTGAAACAGGGGTGTTGGAAGGCCACTCCAGGGTATTGGTAGGGAAGTGTTTTACATGTTCGGAATTGGGAACTGATGATGATGTCACACTCCTTATTAATAAGCAGTAACAGCATTTACACATAGAATTAATTAATATAAAACCAGAGGATAAGCACTTGGTCCAAGAGAGTCTTACCTCTAAGATCTAGAGAGAGGTGAAAAGACTTTCATGGTCCCAGGATGTCTAGGAACCCTCTCAAAGTTCAGGACATCCTATTTCCTGCCACGGTACCTGGGTTTAACTCAGTCAAGAAGCAGACTTATAGGAATCACATATTTTCCTGTTTTCATCTCTTGCCTCCATCTTATGATTCTAATTGATAATTTCATTTCCGCCCTCTCTTCTGAATTTTAGTCTACTATCTCCCGTTGCCTAGTAGACATTTCCACCTGGAAAACTATCTTTGCTTAACACTTACTATTTTCCTTACTCAAATCAAACTCTCCTCCACTTCTTGGCATCAAGGACACCATCCTTTTCCAAGGTAATTGTGGAGGAGTGGAGAGTACATGTTGACCATTGGTACTCAACTTCAGCTCATTCCTGTCTTGAGGGCGAAGTACTATGATTTTTCAAGAAAAGCCAGAAATCTGAATTTTTAAATGCTTGTAGCTAATATGAGTTGGAATTGACTCGATGGCAACAGGGTTTGGTAGCTAATGCAAAATTTAAGAATATTCTCAAATTGATAGCTCTGTGCTTATAAGTTCTGGGAGGAATGTAGCATGACAGTAAATGAAAGAATTCCTTTTTTTGCTTTATGAAAGCATAGATCCTGGGGAAAAGAATTTGAGGCATACACCAAGTGCCTTAAAGAAGGGAAATGTGAAATTTCCTTGGGACTGGAGGACCGTGGTGAATGAGGAAAACAGGGGGAGGCTCATAGATCCATAGAGCAGAGGGGACCCATGTTCTGCTTCTAAACAGCAATGTCTCAGGAGGTGCTAAGACCTAGGATAGACCACCGTCAGCTAGCAAAAACATCCCCATGCAAAGAGCAATGCATAAAAGCAACAAAGAACCACCAGAACTGAAGAAGCCAGATAGATGAGGATAACTAATGATTAAGCAAGCACCAACTCTTTGTTGATAGAGGGGCCTTGACACAAAGTGGATGCTAGAACTACGTCATAATCTTGGGGAAAGGGAAGGAAAACAACTCTGGAAAGGACTGACTTTTAACTCTTTTTGTATTTTTTTCCCAGTTGGGTGGAATAAAGACTTTGAGTTGGAAACAGAATTATAGAAAATATAGTTATATTTTTTGGATACCTGAGTTTCTGATCTAAGATTCATACCTTCCATGCCAAATATTTATTTGTGTAATCATTTGTTTAATGTCTGCCTCCCACTCTAGACTGTAAGCTTCCTGAAGAGAGGAACTATGGGAGTTCTGCTTATATCTGTGTATCTCCAGCACCTAGAACAATACTGGCCACAAAGTAGGAACTCAGCAAATATTTGTTGAATGAATGAATTATGAACTTATTAGGGGGAAATGATGGCTTCATGCTTGTCCATATCAGAACATAATCTAATGTTTCAAATGTGATCTCCTTAATATCCTAACAATATATCATAACATCACGCAAGATAAAATATTTTGTTTTAACTGTGGAGAATATATAGAACATAAAATCAGCCTTGGAAATTGTTAAACATAGATTATAGCTTTATTTGTTCTTTAACAATTGAAGACCAATTTTACCCTCAAGATAAAAGCTAAAATCAAATGTATGAGCATTGTATTTTGGTATGTGTTGCTGCTACTTTGCAAGATTGTGTTCCTGCTGGTGATTTGGGGCACAATTTACATCCAATGTAAAACATTTAGAAAATGCCTGGCACAGAGTAGGTACTCAAAAATGATAGCTATCATTCCGATTATCCCAGAGCCACGTCCCCAATTCCTGGTCTGAGAACCTTTTTGCCCTCTGCAGCTGGCTCAGTCCTTGCCAAGGTCCCACTCTTCTCCCGGGGGAGATACAGACTGTACTGATGACCTCATTTGTTCCTTTATACAACATTTGGGCTTGGGTCCTGTTTGCTCAGGATTTTGTACAATGTTCAAATCCACCCTCAGACCTAAAGAACATTTACTAGGCCATTAGCCTTCGTTGCCTTAAGTTGCCCTACTCAGCTGGTGATAAAACTAAAAGGCTGACAGTTTACATGAAACCAATTCCTGGGTTAAACAGAAAGCAGAACATGTCCATTAACTTGGAACATATAAAACATCATTACAAATCTCATAAAAATGAGCACTGCTTTTTCTAAATTGATGAGACATTTATGAAGCATTCAGGACAACTCATGAGAAATGTACTTTCACCATATCTGTATGTTCTTTGAATAAGTCAGCTATTAAGAGACAATATGGTGCCAAAGGAGTCCTAGTGGCGCAGTGGCTAAGAGGTCAGCTGCTAATCAAATTTGGCAAGTCAAATCCACTAGCCTCTCCTTGGAAACCCTATGGGGCAAGTTCTACTCTGTTCTATAGGGTTGCTATGAGTCGGAAATTGACTCGACAGCAACGGGTTTTATAGTGCTATCATATCAGGAAGAACAGAGAATCCCAGGAAGTTTTGAGGGTCATACTTCAGAACTCACTGATAATAATTTTATTGAATTTTTCAAATTATTATACATATTTCAGTTCTCTATTGAGTTGTTATCAATTTCTAAAAGCTCAAAATAACAAAGACTACATAGAAAAATAGCTGTTTTTTCCATACAAGGTGAATCTTGCAATAAATTATTATAAGGTGTATTTCAAAAAGTTATTTTCACTTGCTCATTTTAGTTCTTACTGAGATATACTTAAAAATGCTAAAATGAGGAGCAAGAAAGTTTTATCCGCAAAATTTATCTGGAGCAATGTTATTTTAGTACCCATTATACAGATATTTGTAGAGTAGAAGTTAACCAGGTTCAAAAAGCGGAGAACAAGGAATTCCAGGTGAAGGAAACAGCATGTGGAAAGTGCAGGAGAGATACAGAACATAGAATTTCAAAAAACTGAAGATGTTTAGTATAGGTGGACCATTTCAAGTCCAAAGGTCTCTAAAACAGCCAGCCCTGAAGAAACAGGCACAACCAGATCATGCAAGGTCTTGCAGACCATGTTAAAAGAACCTGGATTTTTCTTGAGGGAAAATGAGAAACCACTGAAGGGCTTTAAAATTTCGTAATAAAATAATCATGTGTATTAGAAAAATCGTTCTGGCAGCAGTGTGGAGAATAGATTGGTTAAAGAGAAATAGGGTGAGTGGAGGAGTCATTGCAGTATTCCAAAAGAAAGTTGAAGTCATAGCAGAGGGGATAGGGAGCAGTGGGGAAATTTAGAAGGCAGAACCAATGGGATTGGTGATTTAATGAATGTGATGGAGGAGGTATTCGTCAGTAGAGAGTGAGGGAGAATGAAGAGTTGTGAATGACTCCCAGGAATAGCTGGATAAACAGTGGTGCCATATAATGAGAACTCCCTTCAGAAGCATTAATTATAATTAGTCAAGGATGAGCAGGCGCTAACTTGTGCTACGAAATAATAAAAATAAATTAGTGTTTGTTAATTTACATACAGTGATCTCATAATCATTATCAAAATAATTATGTATGATATGGTTTATAATTAATAAGTGCTATTAAAAAATTTTTTTTATATTATTAACACAAGGAGTAGTTAAGACCTCCGCTGCTAACCAAAAAGTTGGCAGTTCGTACCCACCAGTGGCTCCTCGGGGGAAAGATGTGGCAGTCTGCTTCTGAAAGGTTACAGCCTTGGAAACCGTAAGGGGCAGTTGTACTCTGTCCTATAGGGTCGCTATGAGTCGAAAATGACTCTATGGCAATGGGTTATCGTTAACACTATTTTATTTGATCCTGTGATATTTTTCCATGTTACAAGTTAGAAAATCAAATTATAGGTTAAATGAGTTTCTCAAGGTCTCTTAGCTAGAAGCCAGTGTAGCAATATTAAAACTCTGTCATTCTAACACCAAGGTCACTATGGTAAAGTGAAGTACTTGATAGAATTACCTTCATCGTTCTCACTATCACTGATGCATCTATTGTAAGTTCACTCTGTGCTGGCAACTCTGATCAGCACACTTTGCATCAGTCTGTCCGTGCAACCACCATAAGAATTCACATTATTATGTCAATTTTACAATGAAGAAGCTGAGGTTCAGAGACACTAAGTACCCCCTAAGATCACTTCAAAATTAAATGGCAGAACTGAGATCTGATTTCCCAAATCTGATGCCACAGACGGTACTTACAACTCTTAATCCAAACTGCCCCAAACACTGTTTATTAGGTATACTTGTGGCCATAGTTTCTCAATAAATGGCATATAGGTGAGAGGTAGGTTTACTGAATCCATTCTCTGGTTTTTAATTGGATTTTTGCTTCACTTTCATTGTAAACCTTTATATAACCAATCCTGACCATGTGTTAATTCCAATTGTTAAGGCTGAATAACTGATCTTACTTGGACTTGATCTGATACATTGGATTACATAAACATTCTCTGCATCGGCGCAAGATGTAAATAACTATAATTACGCTAGCCAGGTTACCTTGTTATAACAAAAATCCCCAGATCTCAATGGCTTTAAAAACTGAAGGTTTATTTCTCATTCACATTACATGGTCATTATAGGTCAGCAGGTGGCCCTGCTTTATGTTGTCCTGACTCAATCACTGGGTTCCATCATCAGAAAGTGTTGGTCACCAAGGAAGGGAAGAGGTAGAGCTGGAAATCAAGCACCAAGTTTTAAATTCCAGAGAAGTGACACATATCGCCTCCACTCACATTTTACTTGCCAAAAATCATTACATGGACATGCCCAACTTAAGCAGGGCAGAGAAACAATTCTACCATATGCCTGGGAGCAGGACAACTAGAAATATATCTACCCTAGACATTCATGACTATTCCATATACTAATCAATTTCATGGTGAAAGAGTTTTCAGGGTTAAAAAAGTTAGGGTAAAATTAAACTAAACCAAGTTAAAGGTGTTTCCTACCTATATGTCTTTCCTGAACCCTTGCTATAGTAAAATATACATTATTAATCCCCAGGAAGAGTGATATTAACATGGGATCCTTTTTTTTCCCCAAAAAACTCTCTGCAAAGATATATGTTCTGAAGTATATGCTTTCAGAAACAGTACCTTAAGTCTCTGTCTTTCTAGAAATTATTTGTGGAAGGAGAAAGGGAAGGAAGGAGGAAACTCAAAAATGAAGGAAGTAAAGAAAAAGACTATAGTAGTGCAAATTTATGGCTAGTTTTGAGATTGAAGAGAGTTATGCAGAAAAAGGAGCCCTGGTGGTGCAGTGGTTAAGAGCTTGGCTGCTAACCAAAAGGTCAGCAGTTCACATCTACCAACCACTCCTTGAAAACTGTATGGGGTGGTTCTACTCTGTTCTATAGGGTCACTATGAGTCAGAAGCGACTCAATGGCAACAGGTTATGTAGAAAAACCATCCATAGTTGCTAGCCCCAGTCAAATGAATATTATCTAATTCCTTGAACATGACATTGTTAATTTATTAGGCGTCATATATTAAGCTGGTCACTTTACTTATGTTGACTTTCTTCATCTTCACAACAACATTATAAAGCACAGATTATCTCCTCACAGATGGGGAACCTAAAACTCAGACAGGACAGTTACAGCTTCAAAGCCACACAGATAGTAAATTGAGTTAGTCTTGTGAGAAAGAAAAGTCATGTCAACCTCCTAATAGGAAGAATTAAGCGCTCCAGTTAGACATGTAAGCAAGAAACAATTTTTGGTCAAAAAGCAGATTCATTTTGATTTTGGTTGTCCTCAATGTTTGGGCTTTAAGCAGAAGGACGAAAGAGTGATATTTGGTGGCCTGAGCGGGGAGCATTAAATGCCAGTCTGTTAGGATTTTCTTCTGCAGGTAATAGGTGAGCCATTGAAGATTTCTGAAATGGGAGTAACGTAATCTGACAATGATAACAGGACTTAGCATTTTAAGTTCACAGAAGTCTTAAAGCAATTTGATCCAACCTTCTCAATTTACAAACGAGGAAAATTAATCCCCCATAGTTAAGGCTCCACAGCTAGGGCTTTCATTAATGTCCTTAGGTTTTTCATCTAGGTAATTGACCTGGCTGATTAGCTTGCCTCTGTTTGGTCATAGGCTGAGCTCAAGTATGGCTGGCCTTTCATCTGTATCCCAAATTAAGATGAACCCTGATGAGGACTGTAGAGCTGGCGAAAAGAGGGGATTATTTTGAAATCAGGAGGATCAATGGGTTGATAGCAGGTTCAGAGGTAGCAGAGTGTGTCTGGCATTCAGGTAGGCATCATGCCTTGGCTGAATAATTTATTCTTGGCTTATGCAGATGTAAAACCCATAGCTACTGATTATAGTTTTTAGGCAGTGGTGCAAACATTTAAGCATATGGTTGCTAACTGAAGCGTCGGAAGTTCAAGTCCATCCAGGGGCATGTTAGAAGAAAGGCCTGGTGATCTACTTCTGAAAAATCAGTATTGAAAACTCTTGTGGAGAACAGTTCTACTTTGACACACATGGGGTCGCCATAAGTTGGAGGTGACTTGTTGGCAACTTTTTTTTTTTTAAAGTGGTCTTATTATGACGGGCAGTAGAAGTCTCCAAAGAAGAGAAGTTTGTAATAAATGGTTGAATAATTGCTGGATTTTGTGGTTGTGTGAGGCTTGGTCATGCAGATACCCTTCTGGACTTGTTAAATGATATAGATTCACCTGCAATTTTGACCCATCGAGAGATGGAGTAGCTTCATCTGACCTCAGAACATTCCTGCTCATTTGGATTCAACAGAATCAACTAAATAATTATCTCTTCAGCCAGCTAAAACATGAGTCAACAATACTGTCTTTAAGGTCTCAAATTCCAGAATTATTTGTTTAGGTAAGAACTCTGCAAAGACTACTGATTTCAGATGGTTTACCAGAAGAGAAATCTCATTATTTGTTTTTCGGGATTATAGATGAAAGTTCTGCTATAAAACATTTCTGTTTGAAAATGTGTGCTGATGAATCATAGGGCGAAGGATAACAAGAAAGATCTCAATCAGAAAAATTCTGAATTATGAAGGAGACTTACCTTTTTTAGTTTGTGCCAATGATATAAGAGGGCTGCTAGCAATTATTGACTGTTGATTTTGTCAAGCAAGACATTAGTTCTACGAGGTGGTTATTATTATCAGCACAATTTTCCATAGAAGGAAGCTGAAGATTCTAGATCTGGTATGTGGGAAGTCAGAATTAAAACATGGACATGAGAACTTGCATTCTTAAGTGTGACTTCCTATTGCTTGGACATAAGATGTTGCTTTTGATAGTCACAAAACTCGTATGACAAAGGTTTCCCAATTCTAGAGACATGACTATTGAGAGTCAAAGCATTTAAAATTTGTCCTATGTTTCTCAGTCAGCAAGTAGCAAAGTTGAGATTGGAGCTTCTACTTGGCTACCTCCAAAGCCCATGTGTTTTCCATGATGCTCTCCTCCCTTCCAAGACTGCCTTCTCTTTATTGCTTCAGGGATGCAACTAAAGGCCATTGATGGTGTTCAGCAGTGACTGAATAACTAGCCATAATCATAAAAGTGCATTATCAAAATTTCACAATGGAACATATGTGGTTAGCAAATATTGTTAAAATGAGGTTCTGGCCAATAAAATGCCAGGAAAATTAGTATAAATTGGACAAGAGCGTGAGGGTAACTTACAGAACTTGATTTGGCAATACTCACCAAATCAGATCCTCATTTGATCCTCAGCAAAATGAAGGGCTCCATTTTCACTTTATTTCTACTCTCTTTCCTACTTGCCATCTCAGAAGTGAAGAGCCAGGAGTCACTGAAGCTCTGCGGGAAAGACTTCATCAGAGCAATTATCTACATGTGTGGTGCCTCCAGGTGGAGAAGGCATCTGGAGGAGAGACTTCAAGTTCAGCAAGGTAACATGGAGCCGCCTGTCTCTTATTTTTTAATAATATTTTGTTGTGTTTTTGGAGAAGGTTTACATATCAAATTAGGTTCTCATTTGAAAATTTCTGCACAGATTTTTCATTGACATTATTGACACTTCTCACAATGTGCCAACATTCTCTATAATTGCGATCTGGTTGTTCTCTTTCCAGTACTCTAGTTTCCCTGCCCCCTTATCTTGTCATCTTTATTTTAAAGTAAATGCTGACCTTTTGGTCTCATATAGATCTTTGCTTTTAAAATTTTAGTAACTGTTTCCCTGCTGACCCATTTCTATATCAATTTAGAGGATTAATTCTGAAAAAAAAAACAAAAAACAAAAAACAACTTGAATTTGGCTAGGAAAAGAGGTGAGCTTGCTACATTTCAAAAATAGGGACCTCATTTTATTTAGTCTCCTTGAAATCATTTGATTGCTTAACTATTAGAATGAGCTCGCACCTCTGACAGGTGCTGTGGGGGATAGAGACAGCACGTGATTTCAAGGGCTTGTTGGATTAGCAAGATTTTCATACCTGGATAATATAGAATATAATAAGATGGAATTCAAGCAAGTGTTAAATAAGGATAGAAAAAATGGAATCTAATATTTATTGTGCATTTATTAAGTGGCAGCAGTTTCATGTGCAATATTTCATTCAGCCTGCCAATCAGGACACTATGAAGTGATATTACCACCATTTACCATTAGACCCCAGCCCCTGGGTGGTGCAAATAGTTGAGCACTGAGCTACTAACCGAAAGGTTGGTGGTTTGAGTCTACCCAGAGGCACTTCAGAAGAAAGGCCTGGTGATTTACTTCCAAAAGATCACAGCCATTGAAAGCCCCATCCACAGTTCTGCTCTGAAACACATGAGGTTGCCAGGAGTTGGAATCAACTCGATAGCAACTGGTTTGGTTTTTGGTCTTGACCATTAGACTGAAAAGAAAGATGTTTACTCTGCTGGTAAGCAGTGTGGCAAATCAGGTGTGTCTGGCTTCAAGAGCTGAGGTTTTTCATTTATTCCACACTGTTTCTGAGGTAAGGGTTGTGGTAATAAACGACAGCACCTTATGGGGGTGGTGGTATTTGAAAGAGGCCCTGAAGGATGCGTAGGATTTGAGGAGCTACAAGGAGTGAGGGTGAAGTAGGGTGGGAATTCTAACAATAGGAATACTCTGATCAGAATTTGAAGGTGGGACTGGACCTAATGTGTTTCAGACAGAGTAAGGGACTGACTTCATTATAGTCATTTGTTTTTTAATTCAAGTAACTTAGAAGTTCACTTGCAATTCTTTCTGCTAATTCTATGTTAAAGGGTGAGGAAAAATTTAAGATTCTATTTTAATAGTAAAAATCAGTTGTATTTTGTTATGTTTTTAATAAAAAGTAAAAAAAGTTTTCATAATAAATATTGCAACCACATATATAATTGTAAAGGTTTCAGTTTGGTTTAAAGTGACTGGTGAACAAAAATATTTTAGAGACTCACCCGCCATTTTCATAGTTTGGTGGGTTAATGTCTTTGGAAAACTTATGAACTTACCCTGTGCTTTAAAAAGAGAAAAAAATTATCATCATCATTTTAATATTGAGAGGTTTGTAGTTACAAGATAGTGACAAAAAGAAAAAGGGTTTTTAATCTTAGGCAAATGAATATAACTTTTTTTTTTTCGGATTAGCAAACCAAAATGCAATAGGAAATAATACATTTGAAATAGCTCTGAAACATATGATACACTGGAATGGATGTACCCATCTACCATCCAAATCATAATACTGTTTAACCTTTCACAGGTTTTCAGGGTGTTTCCCATACATTATTTTACTGGGTCAATTACTGATTTACCAATCAGCATTCATCCATCTAATTTTTCTTGGTACTTGCCAGTGTTTTAAGGTACAGAGAAGTTAGTCTAAACCAAAAGGGAGAGAGGCTTATACCTAGACTTTGGTAACAACACTCGAATAAAACTAGAGTGTGGCCCACCTTTTATTATCAGTTATAAAACCAAAAAAAAAAAAAAAACCATTGCTGTCTAGTTGATTCCGACTCACAGTGACCCTATAGAACAAGTAGAACTACTCTGTGGGGTTTCCAAAGGTGTAATTGTTATGGGGAGCACTGGTGACACAGTGGTTAAGCGTTTGGCTGCTAACCAAAAGGTCAGCAGTTCAAATTCACCAGCTGGTCCTTGGACGACCTATGGGGCAGTTCCACTCTGTCCTGTAGGGTCGCTGTGAATCCCACTCACTGGCAATGGGTTTTTGTTTTGGCTTAATCTTTAAGAAAACAGAATGCCACATTTTCTCCCATGGTGCGGCTGCAAACCACCAATCTGTCAGTTAGCAACTGAGCACTGAACCACTGCACCGCCAGGTCTCACAGGTGTAAATCTCCATTTTCTTCCTTTTTGTTGTTGGTAGTTGCAGTGGAGTCAATTCCACCTCATGGCAGGCGACCCCGAGTGTGATGAATAGAACTGCTCCAAAGGGTTTTCAAGGCTGTGACCTTTTAGAAGCAGACCGCCAGGCCTTTCTTCTGAGGCACCTCTGGGTGGGTTGTAACCACCAACCTTTTGGTTAGCAGTTGAGCACTTGAATGTTTGTGCCACTCAGGGGCCTTTTATTCCCTTACCGATCAGCCTTACAGGAAATATATGCAGTTGTTTTTTGTTTGTGTGTTTTTTGTTTCTGGCATGACTAACACCCTTGGGAGCTCTTGGCCATTGAGCAGAGGTAGCCAGTAAAACAGAATTCAAGCCCTGACTTGGCTACTGACTGGCTGCATGATACTCCCTTCTCTGCACCCAAGTTTCCTCATCTGTGAAATGAGGAGAGTGGAGATAAATGAGCACTCCACTAAACATCTCATTTTTATTAAGCCCAATGAACACTTTAGGAAAATTATGTGCAGGACTCAATTTCCTTTCAGAAATCCAACTCATTTCCTCAAGAGAAGAACTTGGTTGCTGCCTTTTCATCAGGGCCCTCTAAGAAAAAAAAAAAAAAATTTTTTTCCCTCTTCCATACAGCTGACAGAGAAAACTACTTCCATCTCCCAAATGAACATGAGGTTTCTGAGGAAATCACAGCGCACAACCTTCGGAAGCTGGACTCCGCAGTAGAGGAGCTTCCTCAGGGTGGACAGCCACCCAGGGGAGGGATGTGGGAGCCCAGGAAGCAGTCAGTGAAGTCAAGAAGAGACCTCTCCCTCATGTGCTGCACTGCTGGCTGTAGCATGGCTGATTTGAGCTCTTTTTGTTAAGATGAGAGCAAATACCCAGTGGGTGGCAGAGCTTTAAACATGTTTAATCACGGTGTTTCACTGCCTGGTACCACAGTTATACAGCGTCACTAAAATGATGGCTTTTGAGTAGTCCATGCTTCTTGTCTAAAAGTTGTGGATGAATGGTTAAAACCACAATGAAGTCTGTTTTCTTCTTTTACCAAAATTCTAATGCTTTGAATTTTAAATGCTGGAATATATGCTACCATTAACTTAGATCTGTGCAAAATTGCAATAAAAATGTCCTAAGCCAAGCTGACTATGATTTCTTTCTTCTTCTTTTTTTAAATCATATATCACTTTTAAAAAATAAATGATAGAAAATGCTGATGGTACAAAAACCGAAAAAAGAAAGTATAAAAAGAAAATAAACATGAACTGGTATCTAATCACCCAGAAATAACTATCCACTCTTAACTTTTGGGTTACTATGTATTATTACTAATAGTTTAAACATTTATTCATTGTTAGTTATAAGAATCTAAACAAAGTGATCATCTCGAAGGACTTCAGAATGCTTGAGAATTGTTTCCAAATACCGTGCAACCATCAACGTTCTACTGGACAATAGGTGGAGACATATATTTATCAATGAGGTCCCATAAACAGTAGAAACCCAGAAGGACAATCCTGTTTGTGCAATAAGGTCCTTTCCGTAGTTTAGGCCACCTTGGTTTTGCTTCCCTACTGCTGAGATAAAAGAACATTCTATTTCCATTCTGGAGGTTGAGAAACTAAAACCTAGATAGCCAAATCATGAAATTGAATGTCTTCATTGATAAAAAGACAAAAATAAAGATATTACGAAACTATGTTTTAACTTCTAACTCTGCCAGCCCAGTGGGTTGTTAACAAACATCAGAAGTTTCTATTCATCTGAAGTGCAGCTCTCATTAGTACTATAGGCTGTATCGGAATGCCATCTAATATGTACTGGGCACTTACATCGTGCCAAGGCATTGTGCACGACATTTGAACATTTTACCCCATGCATTTGTTGCAGGAAGCCTTTGAGGGTGGAGTAGTACTTTTACCACCATTTTTCAGACAAGGAAACTGAGACTCGGTGGAATTAAGTAAACCCATCTTGAGTCACTGTCTTAGATATCTAGTGGTGCTATACCAGAAATACCACAAGCGGATGGCTTTAACAAAGAGAAATTTATTTCCTCACAGTGAAGTAGGTTAAAAGTCCAAATTCAGGGTGTCAGCTCCAGGGGAAGGCTTTCTCTCTCTGTCGGCTCTGGAGGAAGATTCCCTGTTCTCAAGGCTCCCCTGGTCAAGGAGCTTCTCAGGCGCAGGGACCCCAGGTCCAAACAACATGCTCTGCTCCTGGTGCCGCTTTCTTGGCGGTATGAGGTCCCCAACTCTCTGCTTGCTTCCCTTTCCTTTTATCTCTTGAGAGAGAAAAGGTAGTGCAGGCCACACCCCCAGGGAAACTCCCTTTATCTTGGATCAGGGAGGTGACCTGCTAAAGGCTGGTATTACAATCCCATCCTAATCCTCAACATAAAATTACAATCACAAAATGGAGGACAACCACACATGGCCTAACCAAGTTGATACACAAATTTGGGGGGGACATAATTCAATCCACGACAGTCACACAGATAAGTAGGTGGTGTTACTATGTCCAAACTCAGGCTATAGGACTCTATGTCAGTGTTCTGTCCGTGGAGGGATGACTGTAGCCTGGAAGGGCAGTGTGAAGCAGATGATGGAGTTAGTGGCAACGAATTGCAAGGCTAGAAAAGTGTTCAGTTGTTAGTTGCCGTTGAGTATATTTTGACTCATAGCGATCCCATGTGTTGCATTTCCTTAAATATATTTTAAACTTATTGGTAGGACTACTTGGGGTTTCCCATACATATAAACAAAACATGATCAAGTAGGATATTGGACAGAAATTCTGGGTTAATGTCCAGTCATACTAGATCTAAAATTTACATTGAAACAGTGACTCAAATAATTGCTAGGCATTTTCTGTGTATTAGCGCAGAAAAATGGCTTCTCAAGAATGCATGGAGGAGTGGGACTTCTCTGGAGGAGTTGCTCAAGCAGAGGCTGGGCAGATTAGAAAATGTGGGGAGGCCTTGGATGGGCTGAGACTTCTCACTGGGTTATCTTTACGATTTAATCCAGCTCAAATTCTTTGAAATGAAATCTGCAGAGAAGTTGATTTACCATCTAGTTTAGGAGCCCTAGTGGTGCAGTGCTTAAAAGCTATGGTTACTCACCAAGAGGTCAGCAGTTTGAACCTACCAGCAGCTCCTTGAAAAGCCTGTGGAGCAGTTCTACTCTTTTCTATAGGGTTGCTATGAATCAGAATCAACTTGAAGGCAGCAGGTTTGGTTTTTGGTTAACCTCACCGTTGCAATGGGCCTAATTCATTCCTCAGATGTATCTCCTCAAACTAGCTCACCAGGACTGTTTGTCTATGAATGTCCTTTTGAAATCTTTATTTTATGTATTAATTTTAATCTTTTTTAATTTAAATACATTACAATAAATGAAACAACCCAAGGAATTATAAAGAAAACAATCTATCCTTGCCTTGAGGTAACCTGTGTTGTTAACAGTTATTCCCAGTCTTTCTCCTTTGTCTGTTGTTGTTGTTGTTAGGTATCCTTGAGTTGGTTCTGACTCATAGCGACCCTATGTACAACAGAACGAAACACTTCCCGGTCCTGTGCCATGCTCACAATCATTGTAATGCTTGAGCCCATTGTTGCAGCCACTGTGTCAATCCATCTCATTGAGGGTCTTCCTCTTTTTCATTGACCTACTTTACCAAGCATGATGTCTTTTTCCAGGGACTGATCTCCCCTGACAACAGGTCCAAAGTATGTAAGATGTAGTCTTGCCATCCTTGCCTCTAAGGAGCATTCTGGCTGTGCTTCTTCCAAGACAGCTTTGTTTGTTCTTCTGGCAGTCCACAGTATATTCAATGTTCTTTGCCAACACCACAATTCAAAAGCATCAACTTTTCTGTTTTCCTTACTCATTGTCCAGCTTTGTCTATGGGTGTGTATGCATATATATATACACCAAAAAACCATTGTCATCGAGTCGATTCCAACTCATAGCAACCGTTTAGGACAGGGTAGAACTGCCATACAGGGTTTCCAAGGAGTGGCTGTTGGATTTGAACTGCTGGCCTTTTGGTTTGCAGCTGAATGCTTAACCACTGCACCACCAGGTCTCCTTGTATATATATACACATACATATATATTTCACATCTATTTGTCTATCTATCTATCATCTTCTTTACAAAATGGGACCATATGACAAACATTACCTAGCAACGTGCATTTCTAACTTCAAAATAACATTGCGACATCCCTCCAGGTCAACAGATATCAATCTATTCTTTTAAAATAGTTTGATAATATTTTACAGCCTTGGGTCCTAAAGTGTGGCTTGAAGACCCCTGGAGTTCCTCAAGACAATGTGTGAAAAGTCAAAACTATTTTAATAGTAATACTAAGACATTACTGGCCTTTTTCCTCATGTTAACATGCAAAAGCAATGGTGGCAGTCACCCCACACTCTAGCGGTATCAATGCATTCTTTTCCATTCTCAGTTTTACTTAAGAATGTCCTTGATAAAGCAGGAAAAATTAATTATACTAAATCTAAGTCACTGAATTCATGTCTCTTCAATATTCTAAGTGACAAAATGAGAATCTGCATTAGGCACTTTTGCTGCATACTGACGTACGATGATAGTTTCAAGGGTGATTGATTTGTAAGGTTACAACTAGTTATTTCTCCCCTGAAGCATTTTTTTTTTGTTTTAAGAAAGACTGACAAACTGTGGTGATTTAGATTTGATATTTGAAATTAAAGGAAATAAAAATTAAAAATAAACAAAGTGAGCCTGTCAAGTCAAGAAAAGCAAATGACAGTATTTGTTGCCAATGTTCGAATTCAAGATTTCAAGCAATTCTGGAAAACTTATATCCACTACCACGAGCACTGGTTGTAATATTAGTGAATTTGATATTCTGATGTTATGTAATGAAGCCTGTAACATTTGGAAGATGCGCAGAGCTCAGTGAACCAATATTTTCCAAACGATCAATGAATGATGTTTCAAAATCATGAAAGGGTAAAAGAGCTAAAGACTTTAACAGAGCACATGAATTCACTGACGTGGTTTCAGATTCTATGTTGTAACTATCCATTAACAAACAACTACTTGTTGAGTTTTGGAATACAATCAAAAACGAATATCAAAATTGTCTGCAAAGGCTCTTCCCTTTTCCAACTAAATATCTACGTGAAGCTGGATTGTCTTCATATTCTTCAACCAACACAACATACAGCAACAGATTGAATGAGAAAGCTGATATGAGAATTAAGCTCTTTTATTAAGTTAGTCATTAAAGACTTGCAAAATACAAAATGATATTCTTCTGACATAATTTTTTATTTTTGAAAATGCAGAAACTTTTCATAAGATATGTTAACATGTGGTATGTTCATTATTATTTTAAAATGAGTTAATAAATATTTTTTTCAAAATGTCTGTTTCAAATTCCAAGACAATAAATATAGATTCAACCCATATAAACAAAAGCTCTTTGAAACTTCTTAATAATTTTAGGAGTGTAAAGGAGTTCAGAGACCAAAAGTCTGAGAACTACTATTCTAGAGTATGTACTGCCAGAATTTTTTTAAGGCCTGCATTAATAGATATTCAGGTTGTATTCAGCATTTGCCATTACAAAAATGCAAAGCAATAAACAGCCTTGTTCATATATTCTTACTTACCGATGCCTTTATTCCCATAAGATGGCTTTCCACGTTGTTGAGGGAAAGGGTATGTGTATTTTTTTCAGTACAGGTAGTCCCTGACTCACAATGGGGTTCCATTCCATTGACTTGGTTGTAAGTCAGTTCTGATATAACTTGAATACCTCTTTTTTTTTCCCCATTATTACTGCCTTTTATTATCAGTATTCTTATAAAACCGATCTTTTTTGTCTTTGGGGGTTGGAACAACACAGCTTCAAATTAACAACTGATGCTTCTGATGGTACATTACATTGAATAAGATGACGCTATAGGCCTGGTCTACAATGAAGTCCACCTCAGTGTCCTAACAATGAGTTCAGAGTCAGAATGGCTGTTGGGCACATGAGCAGTTTGTCCTATGTTGTTAGATTAGAATTGAACACTGCCAAACTTTTTATCTTTTATGGCTCCCAACACTGACACCAGACTCCATTGTAGACCAGGACATAACCTGCTATATGGCAGTGTTTTGAGCAGTAAATCATAACATTGAACACCTGTGAGTGACTATCTGAGCATAACATCAGCAAATTACATGCTGCAACATTGTATGTAGTACATATTACTAATGATGCACAAACAACAACAAAACAAACAAACCAAAAACAGATGGTTGTAAATGCAGTTCATCACAACTTGAAGGCCTCATAAATCAGAGACTACCTGTATATGTTTATTAGTTGTAATATATATATATATTTAGGTACATAGAAAAACATAGAAGAATGGACCCTAGTCTCTTTACTTCAATAAATCCTGTAGCCATTTTGTTAAAGGTTAGGAAATGCCAGCAGTGCAGAAAATTGTAAAACAAAATGAAGCTCCACTCTCCTACATGTTTCTAAAGTAATAACCCTTGTTCAGAGTTTTTTTTTGTACTTTTGGCCAGAAAAAAAAACATGTATATACTGAATTCATGTAGTATAGCTACTAATATAAATAAACAGAGTGAGAGTGCTCTATCTGAGCTCTGGTGACGCAGTGGTTAAGAGCTATGGCTGCTAACCAAAAAGGTAGGTAGTTTGAATCCACCAGCTGCTCTTTGGAAACCCTATGAGGCAGCTCTACTCTGTCCAATAAGGACATTATGAGTCATAACTGACTGGATGGCAATGTTTGTTTTTTTACTCTATCTAGATGGCACTAGTTTTTTTTTTATCCCTATACTTAGACCTAAACCTCTATCTATACATCGATTTGCTGATCTATCTATCGTCTAGCTCAGAGACTTTTAACACTCCACCAAAATTTCTTCTCCTCCTCTTCCTGGACACACAACTAGACTACACTTCCCCGTATCCTTTCCATGACACGTGATCATGTGACTGAGTTCTAGCCACTTCCACCAAGACAGACACAGGGAAAAAATGTCATGTGAAGATGCATTAACAAACCAATAAACATTAAGAAGCTAGGAAAGAGGTATGGAATGGTTCCTCTTTCAGGGCCCTTAAAGGGATCAAGAGAGCCAATGCCCTGATTTGGACTTTGAGCCTGCAGAGCTTTGAGATAATCAATTTCTGTTCTTTAAAGCCACTCACTTTGTGGTATTTTGTTATAGAAGCCCTAGGAAGCTAAGACACTGTCCTACACCTCAGTATGTATGTTTTAAACACAAACTAAGAGATTACCATCTTACAAGTCTGTATTAATTTATATTCCCACTAGAAATGTAGGAGAGTAACTATTTCTCTACATTCTCACCTGTACATGCTTGCAAAAATTTGTAGTTCTTGTAAGTTAAAATTGAATATCGTTTTTGGTTTAATTTGTATTATTTGGACTGTCATGAAATGATTACCTTTCATGTTTATTGGACACTTGTGTTTCCTCTTCTATAAATTAGCCTGTTAATATCCCTTACTTGTAATTGTTCTCTAAAATCTGAAGCTTTTTATATTAATGATACTAATGTTTTGACTGTCATCTGAATCAAATATTTTCTCTCTGTCTTTTGTATATGTTAACTTCTTTTAGGATGTCTCTGATCATACAATGTCTATCTTTTCCTTTATGGTTTCTGAATTTTCTGCCTTCTTCCTGCTAGGTAGCACAAACATTCTCTTAAACTTTATTCTAACATTGCTGTTGTTTATCTTTTGCATTTAAATCTTTAATCCATTTTATATTTATTTTTGTGTAGTGTGAGGTCAATATTTAAGTTTTATTTTCTTCCAGATGGACAGCAAATTTTGCCTGAATTGTTCCCCATTGAGAATTCAAATGTCACTTTTATCATGTTCAGTTTCCATTATATTTGGGAATATTATTGTGCCCTTTTTGTTCATTGATCTATTTATCCTGAATTAACCCCCTAATACTTGGATTGTTGTAGCTTTATGGTAAATTTTAAATATCTAGTAAGAAAACATGCCCTTCCCTGTAGGTTTTTCTAATATGCATTGCTATATTGACATATGCTCTTCCATATGAATTTTATAATCATGTTACTCCATTCCAACAGAATCCCATTGGAGTTATGATTTGAACTGCATTACATTTAGATAATAATTTAGAAAACAAATTCTATGACATTAAGAATTTCCATTTAAATACATTACTATAATAACAATTACAAAGTAATGTTATTACTTTAAGGAGCCCTGGTGGCAAAGCGGTTAAGAACATGGCTGCTATCTGAAAGGCTGGCACTTTGAACCCAAAACCATGGGAGAAAGATGTGGCAGTCTGTTTCCATAAAGACTTATAGCCTTGGAAACCCTACGGGGCAGGTCTACTCTGTCCCATAAAGTCACTATGAGTTAGCATTGACTTGACAGCAATGTGTATGGTTTATTACTCTTAGTAACATTTTATAATTTTATTTATATACATTCAGTATCTATTTAGGTCCCGCGTTAATACAGTTTTTTCTTGACTGTTAACCTAAAAGTTAGTGATTTGAACCCACCCAGCTGCACCATGAAAGAAAGGCCTGGTGATCTGCTTCCATAAAAATTATAGCCAAGAAAATCCTGTTCTGAAGGTCTACTCTGCAACACATGGGGTAGCCGTGAGTTACAATCTACTCAACAGAAACTTTTTTTTTAACCTATTAAAATTTGTTCTTAGTTTTTTTTTTTTTGCTGCCGTGAATGATTTTTTTCATGACCATTTCTAAATGCTCATTGCAGTACAAAGAGAAATCTTTATTTTTGTATATTCACCTTATCTTCGCCACCTTGTCAAGTTTTCTTAATTAAATTGAATGGCTCTTTTACTAGTTTATCTAGGTATAGAATATCATCAATCTATTATGTAAACCCTGGTGGCATAGTGGTTAAGTGCTATGGCTGCTAACCAAAAGGTCAGCAGTTCGAATCTGCCAGGCACTCCTTGGAAACTCTATGGGGCAGTCCTACTCTGTCCTATAGGGTCACTCTGAGTCAGAATCAACTCAACGGCAGTGGGGTTTTTTTATTAAGGAAAAGGTAATTTTGTCTCTTCCAATATTTAAGTTGTCATATTCTTGTTTTTTTACACTATCTGTTATTCAATATTTGTTGAGGTGTAATTTTCCAGGCACTGGTCTAGGTGCTGAGTATGTTGTAGTAAACCAAAAAAGACAAATGAAGTGTATATTCTAACAGAATCAAATGTAAAAAGGAGAAGTATTAGATAAATGACTGATGCTGAGAAGAAAATAAAGCCTGACAGGGATAGAAAGGGCTGAGAATTGGAGAGAGGAATACCTTTTAGACAGAGTGGCCAGGCTAAGGAAGGCCTCATTAGGAAGGTGACCACTAAAAGAATTCTTAGTGATGGTGATAATGGCAAGCATCTTTCTCAACTTCCTAATTTCGGTGAAAATGGGTTCGGCATTTCAGTGCTCAGTATGACATTTGCTGATAAACAAACAAATAAATGAGTTGATATGAGTTGGAATCAACTCAACAGCAATGGGTTTGGTTTTTGGTTTAAAGTGGTTAATACCCTTGATCACCGCCATGCATCTGTCAGCTTGTTGTACTGTGGGGGCTTGCATGTTGCTGTGATGCTGGAAGCTATGGTGCTGTTGTTCAAGTATCAGTCGGGTCACCCACAGCAGACATGTTTCAGCTGAGTTTCCAGACTAGGAAGAAAGACCTGGCAGTCTACTTCTGAAAAGAATTAGGCAGTGAAAACCTTATGAATAGTAGCAGAACACTGTCAGATATCGTGCAGGAAGATGAGCCCTTCAGGTTGGAAGGCACTCAAAATATGACTAGAGAAGAGCTGCCTCCTCAAAGTAGAATCAACTTTAATGGTGTGGATGGAATCAAGTTTCTGGGGTCTTAATTTGCTGATGTGGCATGACTCAAAATGAGAAGAAACAGTTGCAAACATCCATTAATAATTGGAACATGGAATATATGAAGTATGAATCTAGGAAAATTGGAAATCGTCAAAAAAGAAATGGAATGCATAAACACTGATATCCTAGGCATTAGCTGAAATGGACTGGTATTTGCCATTTTGAATCAGGCAATCATATGGTCTACTATGCCAGGAATGACAACTTGAAGATAATAGCATTGCATTCATCATCAAAAAGAACATTTCATTGATAATTACTGATGATTGGAATGTGAAAATTGGAGAAAAAGAAGAAGGATTGGTAGTTGGAAAATATGGCCTTGGTGACAGAAATGGTGCCAGAGATGGCATGATAGAATTTCATAAGGCCAATGACTCCTTCATTGCAAATGCCTTTCTTCACCAACATAAATGGCAACTATAGACGTGGACCTTGCCAGGTGGAATATCGAGGAATCAAATCAATTACATCTGTGGAAAGAGATGGTGGAAAAGCTCAATATCAGCAGCCAGAACAAGGCCAGGGGATGACTGTGGAACAGACGATCAATTGTTCATATACAAGCTTAAGTTGAAACTGAAGAAAATTAAAACAAGTTCACAAGAGCCAAAGTATGACCCTGAGCATATCCCACCTGAATCTAGAGACCATCTCAAGAACAGATTTGATGTGTTGAGTACTGATGACCGAAGACCAGATGAGTTGTGGAATGACATCAAGGACATCATAGATGAAGAAAGCAAGAGGTCATTAAAAAGAAAGAAAAGACCAAAATGGATGTCAGAAGAGACTCTGAAACTTGCTCTTGAACATCCAGTAGCTAAAGCAAAAGGAAGAAATGATGAAGTACAAGAGTTGAACAGGGGATTTCAAAGGGCAGCTCGAGAAGACAAAGTATTATAATGACATGTGCAAACACCTGGGGATGGAAAATAAAAAGGGAAGAACATGCTCTGCATTTCTCAGGCCAAAAGGACTGAAGAAAAAATTCAAGCCTTGAGTTGCAATATTGGAGGATTCTATGGTGGAAAATATTAAATGACTCAGGAAGCATCAAAAGATGGAAGGAATACACAGAGTCACTATACCAAAAAAGAATTGGTCGGCATTCAACCATTTCAGGAGGTACCATAGAAGCAGAAACCAAGGGTACTGAAGGAAGAAGTCCAAGCTGCACTGAAGGCTTTGGTGAAAAACAAGGCTCCAGGAATTGATGGCATACCAATTGAGATGTTTCAAAAAACGGATGCAGCCCTGTAAGTACTCACTCTTCTATGCGAAAAAACTTGGAAGACAGCTGCCTGGCCAACTGACTGGAAGAGATCCATATTTATGCACATTCCCAAGAAAGGTGAACCAACGGAATGCAGAAATTATCGAACAATATCATTAATATCATACAAAAGTAAAATTTTGCTAAAGATCGTTCAAAAGTGGCTGCAGCAGTATATCGACAGGGAACTGCCAGAAATTCAAGCCAGATTCAGAAGAGGACATGGAACCAGGGATATCATTGCCAGATGCATGCTGGGTGAAAGCAGAGGATACCAGAAGGATGTTTGCCTGTATTTTACTGACTACGCAAAGGCTTTCGACTGTGTGGATCATAACAAATTATGGATAACATTGTGAAAAATGGCCATTCCAGAACACTTAATTGTGCTCACGAGGAACTTGTATATAGATCAAGAGGCAGTCCTTCGAACAGGATGAGGGGGTGTTTCGTGGTTTAAAGTCAGGAAAGATGTGCGTCAGGGCTGTATCCTTTCACCATACCTATGCGATATGTATGCTGAGCAAATAATCCAAGAAGCTGGACTATATGAAGAAGAAAGAGGCATCAGGATTGGAGAGAGACTCATTAACAGTCTGCATTATGCAGATGACAGAACCTTGCTTGCTCAAAGTGAAGAGAACTTGAAGCACTTACTGATGAAAATCAAAGACCACAGCCTTCAGTATGGATTACACCTCAATGGAAGGAAAACAAAAATCCTCACAACTGGAGCAATAAGAAACATTATAATAAATGGAGAAAAGATTGAAGGTGTCAAGGATTTCATTTTACTTGGATCCACAATCAACAGCCATGGAAGCAGCAGTCAAGAAATCAAAAGACGCATTGCATTGGGCAAATCTGCTGCAAAAGACCTCTTTAAATTGTTGACAAGCAAAGATGTCACCTTGAAGACGAACGTGCACCTGACCCAAGCCATGGTGTTATCAATTGTCTCATATGCATGTAAAAGCTGGACGATGAATAAGGAAGAGCCAAGAAGAACTGATGCCTTTGAATTGTGGTGTTGGTGAAGAATATTGAATATACCATGGACTGCCAAAAGAACGAAAAAATCTGTTTTGGAAGAAGTACAACTAGAATGCTCCTTAGAAGCAAGGATGGTGAGACTACGTCTCACAAACTTTGGACATGTTTTCAGGAGGGACCAGTCCCTGGAGAAGGACATCATGCTTGGTAAAGTACAGGGTCAGTGAAAAAAAGAGGAAGACTCTCAATGAGATGGACTGACGCAGTGGCTGTAACATTGGGCTCAAGCTTAACAAGGACTGTGAAGATGGTGTAGGACCGGGCAGTGTTTTGTTCTGTTGTACACAGTGTTGCTACGGGTTGGAACTGACTCGATGGCACCTTGATCATTTAAAAGTTTTATTCTATTGCTATTTGCTTACAGATTTATTCTATCAGAAATAACTTCTGCATTTTATCAAACACGTATTCAACTTTTAATGTTTTATTAGATGAAGTTTTCTCTTTTTTTGTTAATTTGTTAATTTGTTAATGTGATGAAGTATGTTCAGAGCCTTCCTTAGGCTGAAATTTCCCTGGATTTCCAGAATAAATCATTTTAGTCATGGTGTAATATTCTCCTAATACTCAGGAGGACTGAATGTGTGAATATTTTATATAGAATCTTTGTAATCTGTGTTCACTAGTAAAATTGACCCTAAACGTCTTGGCAATAAAGATTATTCTCACATCATAAAATGCAAGTGTTATCCATTTTTAAAAAAAAATTAGAAAAAATAAGCTATGATATAAGCTACAATAGTTTGCCTAGTGATTTTAAAAAACTATTGAAGTATAATATACATTATTTAAAATAGGTGGAATAAGAAAAATAAATAAATAGAAGAAACCAAGGGAGTCTTAAAGAGGGAGCCCAGATATCTGAAGTGAAGAAGTATAAAAACAGGTAGAGATGAGCAAACAGAGGCCAAATTTGGGGATGAACAGAATTTTATATAAATATGGACTTAAGAAGAGGTTGTCATTCAAAGGAGACAGTAGCAGATGCCTAATAGCTTTGAAAAGAAATCTATAGTATCTTATTATGATGATGAGCAGAAGTTGAAGTAAACGAAAACCAAGCAAGCAAACAAATAGAAAACCACACTCAATTTTTCAGGAAAACAGTTTCAGCAGGAAAAAAATTAGAGGTCGAGGGCAAGCTTCTACCATGAGTCAGACATTTTGCAGACACTCTTTCAATCCTCAAGACAAGTGCATGAGTAACGGTCATCATCACAATCACATTTACCTTTGTGGGAACTGAGGCTCAAGGCATTAGCCACCCTTTCCCAAAGCCATGCCTCTAATAAGGATTGGAAGCTGGACAAGGAGTTTTCCCGTCAAACCTGTGTCTTTCAAAAAACATTGCTTCTCAAATTAGAAGAGAACTGAGGTGGAAGGCAGCTGCTGAAATGGTCCCTAGATTTGGTGGTGGCCTTGGGGGTTTCACTTCTGCCCTTTGTGAATGTAACACAGTGGTGAGGATGAAAACCAGATTGCAGGAGGTAGAAATGGTGACAGTCGCAGAGAAAATCAAAGGTAGTGGCTGCAGGCCACTCCTTGAAGAATTTGGGGAGCAAGAAGACATAATAAATTTTAACTATTTAAGTGTTGATTTTTCTTAATGCATTTTTTGAGACTACCTAGAAAGACAGGTCAAATTATGGCCCCAAGGAAAGTGTTCATTCCCTAAAACAGCGAGAGTTAAAAGGCTCTAATTTCTCAACTGCTGTTTTAAAAATCACTCAAACATATTGGACAATTCCCAAGAGTTTTAAAAAATGAATGAGTTGAAGCAGTGCTTAATTTCTCAATACATAATCTGTTGGACTCTGTTGTAAGGACCTCCTATTCTTTAAAGTTATTCTATTAACGATGACAGCACAATGCAGCATCGGTACTTCCATTCAAGAGGCTAGCATGTTTTTGACAGCACCTTTATATTTCTTATGCTGACAACAGAAGTGGATCAAATAAAAATTTAAAAATGAGGAAAAAAAGGAAGACATCACTTGATTTTGGTTTTGTGAAAGAAAACTTTCCCTATTGATTTTGGGGGAGGGTTTCCTGCTGATATTCCCAGAGCTAACTGAATTTTCAGTAATTTGCTATTAGTACTGGCTATGCTTGCTGAAAACTCTGTTAATGCATAATTTATAAAGTAAGAAGAAGATGTTAAGTCTCAATTTGGATGACCGCCAAGTCTAAATCTCTCACCTTGATGTTGTACCTCAGTTCCAGTTCTACTTTTTCAGCTGCCTGAGGCTACCTCCACCTGAATTTCCCATTATTAGCTTAAAATTCAACAAATGCAAAACCACACTTGGTATTTTATCCCTCAGACTCCTGCTACTGACTTCCTTACTTTTGGTAACAGGACCGCAGATCTCCTAGTTACCTAGACTCGAACCTTCAACTAGCAACCATAGTATTTACTGAGGGCTGCCCATCAGGTGGAAACTCTGGTGGCTTAGTGGTTAAGAGTTTGCTTGCTAACCAAAAGGTTGGCAGTTCAAATCTACCAGGCATTCCTCGGAAACCCTATGGGGCAGTTCTACTCCGTCCTATAGGGTTGCTATGAGTGGGAATCGACTAGAAGGCATTTTGTAGTTAAGGGCTGACCAGACATAAGTATTTAATCCTCCCCAAACCTTGTGAGGTGGGTACCTGTATTATCCTTACTTTATGATGAGGAAACTGAGGCTCAGTGAGGTCAGTAATTAAAGTTCACCTAACTAGTGAGTAGAAGCTAAGGATTCAGCCCCAGGTCTGCAAATATTCAGTTTGTAACTTTCAACTGCCTTGTCCTGTTGCCTTAAAGTCACCCCTGACTCCTCCTTCCCCTTTACCTAATCATATAGACTGTGTTCTTGTAATGTCCCATACCACTGTCCTCTTTTTTCCACTTTCCATGCTATAGTTTAGTTCAGCCTTTTATTACCTTTCACCTCTCCAAAGCAGTCTTCCTGCTCTTTATCCACATATTCATCTTCTTAAAGGTCACCTCACTACATTATTAGCCAAGTGAAAGCCTTCGAAGGGACCCAGGGTCTGAGTGTAGTTTTCTTACTCAGACATTCAGGTACCCTTCCAATCTTAGTCCTAACCACTTCCCTTCATGAACCCTAAGTTCTATTTAGTCTAGACTTCTTCCTTTACTCTGACCTCCTCTACCTGTTGAAATTCTACTCACTACCTTCACGATCTAGATTAAATGCTACTTCCTTCATGAAGTCTTCCACAAATTCCTTAATCAGATAAAGGTGTTCTGGGTTTTTCTCATGACGACATATTCTAGCCTGCACTACGGTAACATGTGCACTTCTCTTATCATCCCTATGGGATCCTAGCTCCTTTAGGGTTGGACTACGTATTGCCATTATCCGTGATGCCGGTAGCATGCGGCATAGTGCAATGCACATGATTTGTTGCTTTAAATAAGAAGATGAATTAAATTTTCATCATTAGGTGCTGTTACAGTTTGTGGTCCATGTATTCAAGATGTTTTCGGTCCAGTAAGGGAAACAAAATTAATATTCAAAAATAATCTAGAGAACAATCAGGAGCTCAACTGTGAGAGTGAACAGAGAAGAGAGAGAACAGGAGGGAAGGAACAGATGGAGAAGGTTTGACAGAAAAGCTGGGGCCTGAGTTTGATGCTGAAAGGTGAGGAAAGTTGCTGTGAGTGGAAGGGGACATTCAGAGGAGGGGGAAAAGCATGAGTGAAGGCTCCGATGTAGGGATGCGCACTGTAGGTCTGGGGACAAAGATGGCACTTTAGGAACACCCAACTGACAGGGAAATGTACAGGAAAGTTCAGGGTGCTCCAGAGCAAAACAATTTAACTTCCTTCCAGTCTCATTTATTTCAAAATATTCTATTACAAGCTTTTTGTGATAACCAGCATTTTTCCAAGTTAGTTGCAATTAATAAGTTTTACTGTATATTCCTATATGGCTATATAATTGCTAGAATTCATCATTGACCATCTAAATTACAGTACATGGTAATATGCTGGCAAAATGCTTCCTTTTTTTTTTTTTTTACTGCCATCATATTTTAAGGTTTTGATTTCTAACAGTCAGAAACATATGGTAAGAGATTGTCTCATGGATTAGAGTTTAGAACTCTGAAAAAATAAAGCCATTTTTAAAATGGGCTTTCTATATACTCAGGCAGTGTCTTCGTCTGATTTATTCATGCCAAATTGTTTTACGATTGCCCCTGCTGTTGTTCCAAGAGGGGAGAAGTTCACAAATGCATAAGGAAAATATGAAGCTTATTTACTTATTATACTTGTGGTCTAATCCAGATTCAAAACTGGCCTATAGAGATTAACCAGGATTGATGGTGATAAATTATTCCATAGACACATTCCCACTAAAGCACTAACAGACAAAATAAAGAAAATTGCCTAACTCATTTTTAAAAGCTACTGTAAAAGTCAGGACAAGCAGAAAGAAAGAGATTTAGAAAGTATACATTTTTGACTATGTGCTGTTTGGGTGGGAATAAGACATCAATAAATTTTATTGATCATAAAACACTGTACATGTACCTTTTTTTTTTTTACTGAAGACTAGAGCATTGCTAATTTTCTCCATATGTGTATAATTTGTCTTTGACCTTTAACAAATGTCCTTTAAGCAGTCCACTTACCATCCAAAAAGAATGCTACAGCATCATTTTACATGCACACAAAGAGTTGAAAGCTCCATAAAAATAAATGATCCATGATACAAGATACATTAACCAGCAGAATAATAAGCTATTTCAGCCCCGTAAATTTTAGTGCCCATCCATTCAAAACCGCACTGGGTCACTTTAGGATGAAATTCATAGGAACAAAATGGTAAACACATATGTTTTATTTGGTAAGCTGCCAACCCCATATTTTGTGTAAAAGTTTGTAAGCCTACGAAAACCTACCCAAAGGCACATCAGGCAGTGTATATTTAAAGTGTCTCTTTCCAATACATGATTTTATGTGTTAAAGATATATTTACTATTAAGCATCATGTATATTTAATGTCACAATGTCTATTTCAATGCCCTAAAAAGCTTTTGTTCACTTTATAGTTTCCATTAGCGAAGAACCAACGTTCAGTTCCCTCACAATTTTGTAAAGTGCAGGCAACCCACAAGAGCTTCTAGTTTTAATTGGCTCCCCTGTGGGACCACGATAATTGTTATGAAGTCATTCATTCTACCTCAGCAGTTTCAACTGTCAGGTACATATAACAATAATTGCAGTTAATGAATGCTGCTCAATTTATTAAGTGCAAAATGAAAACCAGTATTCTTTTATATGCAGCACTGAGGCATATTATCATTTATCATTTGTGTCTACCATGTTGAATATTCTACTGTCATATATTGGGCAGGGGATACAGCCATATTTAATAATAATAATAATAATAAAAACCTTATCTTCATTAAGGGATTATGCAGGAAATTCCAACTCTCTAATTAAGGAGTAATTTTAAAAATTAATTCCAAAAGCAATATTTAATAAGAATCTATGTCTGTGAAAAACCATCTGGAGAAACCAAAGCTTGTTTCCTGCTTTCGATAAACAGGATTCCTTCTGGAGCCACCCTCCTCTCCTACAATCCTTACAAGAGTTTAAAAAAGTCCAAAAGCTTCCGGTTGTTTGAAATATTAGTGTTGCTTCTTTCTCAAAGTTATGGGCAGGAAAACTTTTTGTATAAATAGAAACAATCTATTTCTTGATTAAAAAAAACCTAAGAACTAGATTTTTTTTCAGTCACTCAAAGTAAACCGCATAGACATCTGCAAGAGCAAAGAGAGAAGAATTTCTGAAAATATAAGATGAAAAAGTATCACTTTTAGGATCCCAGAGGCATCTGCTTCCAATATGTATGCTCTGACTGTTCAGTTGTCCAATGTGAACAAGCACAATTAGCTTATACCGTGGAATCATCAAGTCCTTGACCCGGGCTTTAATAACCTACCAATTTAAAAGGAAAAAAAAAAAAAGTCCCCATTTATCGTTTAGTCACATTGAAACTTAAAAATCTTAATCTGTGTCATATATATAAACCAAAAACCAAACACATTGCCATCGAGTCGATTCTAACTCTTAGTGACCCTATCAGGACAGAGTAGAACCACCCCATAGGGTTTCCAAGGAGCAGCTGGTGGATTCGAACTGCTGACCTTTTGGTTAGCAGACAAGCTCTTAACCACTACACCACCAGAGCTCCTTGTCATACAAGTAGTAGATTTAATTTTTTAAAAATTACACGTGCATTGTTGATTCTTTCAATAATTGTTGGTAGATCTGTAACTATGATTTCGTTCAAGCACTGTCCCCATCAGATTGAACATAAGGAACAAAATGATAGAGCAATAAGTCTACATTTTCTAAGGCGTATGAAAAATTCTAATCCAGAGCACCGAATTTAAAGGATTTATTAAATTCTTAGAAAACCTATGTTAAGATGGCTTCCCTTCAAAGAATGTTGGCCTTAGAGTTATATTGTCCGGTTCACTTCAAATTAAGGGGGCATACACAGGACTTTCCTGAAAATATGACTAATCATGAATGTTTATTAGATAATTTTGTATAAAAAAGAAAGAGAAAACCTAGATAAAGTGCTAGCTGTTTAGTTGATAAAAACAGAAATGTATTTAAAGACCACGATATCTTTATTTGATGGTACTGAAGGAGATAGTTGCTCCCTTAGTAAAGAGAAAATGATCATTAAAATATTGTATCTTCTACCATAAAGTTTTTTGAAAATGGGACAATTTCATACATTTTCTTTATAAAGTACATGCAGATGTTACACAAAACTGTCTCAGCCAAAGGTTTTCTCTCTCTCTCTCTCTCACACACATACAATGGGATATGACCTAATTAATAAATCTTTTCATAAAATATAAACATGCATTGTTCCTGCTACTGCAAATTAATTCCCTTCATCAAAAAGTAGGGGGCTGTTGTGCTTTCAGCAGATACTCTAGTTACAGTTAACACTTTGGGAAAATCACACATGTACCTCAGAAACTGTTTTAGTCATCTGTCTACAGAGCTCTGGTTCATATTCTTCCTCTTGCAGATAGTTAGTTAACACATCTTTCAAAATATGATTGACAGCAACCACAGGAAAATGTTTTGTAGGACCTGAAAACATACAGAATTTCTTTCAAGAAGTAATTTCAAACCACATCCACCCACCCTGTACGCTAATCAAGAGTACTGAAACATGAAGGGACATTTAACCTCCTGAGTGGTATCTATTTAGGGAAAAAAGTGGTCCTAATTAGGTTTCCAGTCAGGTTCTCTGGAGGGACAAGAAGATAATGGATTCATATATTTACTAGACTACCAAAAATATGTGTTCAGTACTGTTGAGGTTTGGCATTCAAAGTCTTCTCCTTCCTTGTTCCTACAGTTAGTGACCTACCTCAAAGTCTCAAGATCTTTCTAATTGGGTCTCCTGCTTTTTTGTCTCCCTCTCAGTGCAGCTCATTCTGCACACTGCACCCAAAGTGATCACTCTAAAGCCCAGATCTTACTGCATTATTCCTCTTCTTAACCCAACCTATAGCCTCATTGCTCCCTAAGCACGCTGCTCCAGTTTTCTGGATTCCACTGGGCTTTTAAAGGATGGAGTCCCTGGGTGGTGAAAATGGTTTACATGCCTGGTTGCTAACTGAAAGGTTGGAGGTTTGAGTTCACCCAGAAGTGCCTTGGAAGAAAGACCTAGTGATCTACTTCTGAAAATTAGGATTGAAAACTCTAGGGAGAACAGTTCTGTTCTGACACACATGTGGTCACCATGAGTCATGCTTGACTTCATGGCAACTGTGGGATTTCGTGTGTGTGTACGTATGTTCAAAGCATGCTGCGTGCCTTTGCTCTAGTTTTTCTTTTCAAATGGAACATTCTTCTCCATCTTGCTTGTCTGACAAGCATTTTTCAAGGTCACTTCAAATGTCTTCTGCTCCAGTTAGCCTTCTACTTCCCTTCAGGTTGAAACAATCACTCTCTTCTCTGTACTCCCAATACACTGGGTCCCCATTGCTACCCTGTCTCCTAATCCTCTTGATTATAGGAAGGCATACTTGTCTCTCTCCTCAGTGAACTAGTAAGCAGGGTTAGATTGTATTCTCCTGTTGCTAAAGGTATAAGAAATGTTCATTATATAATTTCTCAATATAAAGAGAATTACGTATTTTATAGGCACTTATCACAACACAAACAATGGCTACTTTTTGTTGAGCATTTTCTGTGTCAGGCACTATATTAAATACTTTATATTTATTACCTTACATAATCTCTCAATAAATTTGAAGTGAATCCTACTGCTGACTCCATTAAAAAATATACTTTTTAATTGAATATTAGCAAGATGACTAGGTGAATGCTTAAAAAGAATGAATTTTTAGAGGCTTATTAAATACATTGAGAAACTTTCCCAAGATCACACAGCAGTAGAGTGCAGATGGATATCCAGGTTTATTTAACTCAAGAGTCTATATTCACAGTCACATTTAGTCCATGTTCACAGCTGAAGTTTGAGATGGGTCTGCTGTTCCCTGAACTCCAGGAACCTTACCAGCACCTCTTGGGAGCATTAGCCTCATCGTCACTCTGGGTGCATGACCATGTCAATGTAATACACGTACATGTACCCAGGGTCTGGCAATCATTATTTGCAGAATTGATATGGATTAAGGAATGAGATCAAGAATTCTATCTAATTCTATTTTAATAGTTGTCAATATATTTTACTAAGTGTTCACTTTTTTTTTTTCCCACATATATATCAGTTTTATTGCCAGGTAAGAAATTCATATTAATATAGTGAATACATATGTTTACAAATAAACATTCTTAGAAAACAAACAAATGTTTTTTGTTTTTTTCTTCATTGTAGGAAGTATTATTGGTATCATAAACTCTGCAGTTGTTGACAAGTATTAATACAGGTTTACTTGCAGAACATATGGTTACTAAAATATTTGCACATAAAATATGCTCCATTTACACAAAAAAACTGGGGGGAGTTAGGTGGGGATGCCAGGCAGAGCCCAAGGAGGGTGGAGGCTTAGACACTTTGGGAGGGCAAAAAGAAGTCAGATGGTGGTCCCTTTGGGCTGAAAGTCAGAGGACAGTGAAAGGCAAGAAGTAGGGGCTGGTATGAGGGCATGGGATGGGGAGGGGAGTGTCTCTCTGCCTTGCTCAGGTTTCTTTCTTCTTGGTCTCCCCACTCTAGCTATAGGATCCTTTTCTTGGTACATGGCATAGACAATCCCATAGATCATCCCCTCCTTGAGTATCATGGGGTCTTTCTATTTTCCCTAGATGCCTAAGAATAAACAAACCTCCCCTGTCCAACCTCCACCCCGTTAGTTCAACTCCCAACACCAACTGGAAGATAACGAGGCTGCGCAGGGCTACCCTTCTTGGGTTGTTTTCACTGCTGTACCCAATTGACCAGGCTGTACCCTTGCTGCCAAAATTGTAACTGCAGACCCAAAGTAGCCAAGTTCAGTAGATGAAGTTCACTCAGAGGAGGAGGAGCATGGAGAAGAGAGAAAATACTGCAGATTCAGAAACCAAGAAAGCCCCTGAATCATGGTTGGGATAAGGATGAGATGAAGTGGGTTGAAGCAAGGGGCAAAGTTGGGCCAAAAGGGGTATTGGAATTACAGAATTTTGAGTTGGACGGAAACTTACAGATAAGCCAACCCAGTATTTCCTGAAGTGTAGGCTGCGTACCATTAGCGTATGTGGAAGGTGGGACAGGAATATACCTAGCACTAATTAAAAAAAAAAAAAAAAAAAATTATAAGTGTTTACTTTTAATGACTATATTTGTCAGGATTTAAGGAAACATATGGCATACTCAAGTTAGAATAATTCCAGAAGGCTTTAGTAAAAGAACTCTTCAGGGAGGTCCACCATCCATATATCAGTTTGTCATGCATGTTGCCATGATGCTGGAAGCTCTGCCACTGGTATTTCAAATACCAACACAATCACCCTGGTGGGCAGGGTTCAATGGAGTTTCCAGGCTAATACAGACTAGAAAGAAAGGCTTGATAATCTACTTTTGAAAATTAGCCAACGAAAACCTTACAGACCACAACAGAACACTATCTGACTCTTTCTTTGGACATGTCATGAGGAGGGATCAAACGCTGGAGGAGGACAACGCTGAAGCAGAGGGCCAGTGAGGGCGAGGGAGACCCTTGGTGAGATGGACTAGCACGACAGCTGCAACAATGGATTCAAACATGCTGAATCGTGAGGATGATGCAGGGCTGGGCAACATTTCACTGGGTTGTACATAAGGTTGTCAGTGGTCGGAGTTGACTTGATGGCAGCTATTTATTTATCTCTTAGAAAGGTCTGAGCAGGATGTAGGAAATCAGTTCTTGACTTCCAAAATAAGTTTCTGAAGGTACTTTCAGAGTCAACTGATGAAAATGCCAAAACTTTTTTTTGAGAGAATTTTTTCCCCCTTAGGAAGAAAAAATGTTTCTGAAAATCAAAAAGCAAAGACCTGAATGGTCAGGATGAAAAAACAAACAAAAAACTGTCCAAAAATGACTTAAAAGAGACTAAAGATCTGGTTATTTAACATATCTATACCTCAACTCCCACAAATTGGGATAATTATGAGAATTGCTATGTTGTAAGGATTAAATAAGATAAAATACTTAAAATTCTTACAATAGTGCTGGCCACACACACACGTAACAGTCGTTAGATATTTATTATTATTAATGTTGTTGCCACTATTGTTATTACCTCATTCTGAGGGAAGGGATAGGGGATGTTCCTTGTTGAGAAGGCAGCAGTGGGAGAGGATGTAAGCAGGGAGACAGTGAAGCCGCCACAGATGGAAGGGCCCCATGAGGTGGGCAGAGTCAACGCTGAGAGATTGACAGTTTTCTGTCCAAGGAAGTGTCCAATGATGCCTGAACACCTCATGGAAACCGAGCTCAATCATCTCTTTCTCTTCAACTTTAGGCTTTACTTTCCATCATGTTGGCCTCATTCTCAGGCAGACTATCTCAACGTGGCAGCAACCTGGTGATCACTGTCAGTGTTTTCAAAGATTTGGGTACTCCCATGAAGTACTCATTCTATAATTAATGAAAAAACCAAACCAAACCCATTGCTGTCAAGTCGATTATTACTCATAGTGATCTTTCAGAACAGAGAGTTTCCAAGGAGCACCTGGTGGATTTGAACTGCTGACCTTCTGGTTAGCAGCCGTAGCACTTAACCACTATACTACCATGATTTCCCCATAATTAATAGGTAATTTCATTGAATATCATGGGAGGCTTCTATTCTTCGTGATAAGGTAAAGTCTTAGAGTTAGTCACTTTCAGAAGTAACAGCATAATGAATAAAGAATCAATATAAATACATTACTTCATTTAATTGTCACAGCACTTTTCTAATGTACGGACTTCTATTTATAGACAAAAAACTGAGATTCAAGGATCCTGACTACGTTGCTCAAACATAATTTATCTAGGAATTCAAACTAGTATTCAAACTAAGATACATCAAATTCCACAGTCTGTACTTTCTCCTACATTTTTGTTTCAGTAATTACTTAATGAGAAAATGTAAATGGTGTTTTATTACAAGAAATACACTTTTCATTTTCCATTCTTTTTTTTTTTCTTTTGTTAATTATATTCAGGTTGCATCTCATTTTTTGGTGTCTTTATAATCAACAGCATGATTAAAAAAAAAAAACCACTGCTGGTTTGTTGATTCCACCGTCATGTGGATTCTGACTCATAGCAACCCTATAGGACAGAGTAGAACTGCCCCGTAGGGATTCCAAGGAATGGTTGGTAGATTTGAACTGCCAACCTTTTGGTTAGCAGCCATGGTGCTTAACTAGTGTGCCACAAGGGTTCCAATGGTAAATGGAGAAAAGATTGAGATTGTCAAGGATTTAATTCTACTTGGATCCACAATCAACGCCCGTGGAAGCAGCAGTCAAGAATTCAAAAGGCACATTGCATATTAGGCAAGTCTGCTGCAAAGGGTCCCTTTAAAGTGTTAAAAAGCAAATATGTTACTTTAAGGATGAAGGTGCACCTGACCCAAGCCATGGTGTTTTCGATAGCCTCATATGCATGGGAAAGCTGGGCAGCAAAGAAGGAAGACCAAAGAACTGATGCCTTTGAATTATGGTGCTGGCAAAGAATACTGAATATACCATGGACTGCCAGAAGAATGAACAAATCTGTCTTGGAAGAAGTACAGCCAGAAGGCTCCTTAAAAGCAACGATGGTGAGACTTTGTCTCATGTACTTTGGACATGTTATCAGGACAGACCAGTCCCTGGAGAAGGATATCATGCTTGGTAAAGTAGAGGGTCAGCGAAAAAGAGGAAGGCCCTCAATGAGATGGACTGACATGCTGACTGCAACAATGGGCTCAAACATAGCAACAACTGTGAGGGTGGTGCAGAACTGGTTTACGTAAGGTTGCTACGAGTCAAAACTGACTCCACAGCACCTAATAACAATAACATAATTATTCAGGTAAAGGGACAGCGAACATGTTAAGCATTTAAGATGCGTTTAACGATGCAAACATCATTGGACAGAATATGAAAATTAATTACACGTAAGAGTACTGACAATTGGCTACTTTTTTCTTCTTCACTCTGCTGGCCAGTATTGCATTGTGTGGACAGGGGAGAATCTTTACCAAAGGCCCACAAAGTGCCTATCACATGCAAAATAAAGCCAGAAACAAGAAGAAGTGGAAATACATTTTTAATTGAGTATTAAGATTAGTTGAATGGTTAAAAAAATGAAATTTTCAGGCATAAAAGACTAATTATAAAAGAATAATTCACAGAAACTTTTTGTAAGAAGGCAGATCGGCTTGACAGTAATGGGTTGCTTGTTGGTTATACTAAGATATTTCTAAAATTACTTTTCTAACTTGGCTCAACACTCAGCATTTCTAAAACTGATAAGACAATTTAGTTTATCTGAGAAAATAGTTTATGAAAATATATCCTAATGAAGAAGAAACACAGGGCATCACATTTTGACTGCTCTACATTGTTGCCATGTGACACAAACCCTTCTATCATGCATAGTCATAGGTACCAAATGGCTAATATTTTTTAGCTGCAGAAAAGAGAAAACCTGGCCCAAATGTGGCTTGCCTAACTGAAAAGCCTAACGGTAGTAGGCTGAATTTAGGACTCAAATGGTGACATCAGGATTTGATTGTTCTCTCTCAGTTCTGCCTTCCCCTATGCTGGCTTCTGTCTGGGGTTCTGTGTAAGAGCAAGGCAGCAGAAACTGCCAAACCCCAAATTCTTTCAAGTTTCAGGGCCTGATTTGCTTCTTCAACAGCCCAAACAACATTCCCTGAACTGAATCTCAAAGGCTTTGATTAGCTTGACCAGAGTTATATGCCATCCCAGAATCAGCCACTGTTCCATTTCTGAAGCCAGTGTTCACTCCACCAGAATGGTATGGACTCAAAGTGGTGAAGATGGTGGCAGTGGGGCTTCCTCAAAGAAAACTGGGTAAAGTTACCAGAAGGAGTATAAAAGTATATTGGGTAGTAGAAATAACAAATGTCCACCACAGGCACTCTGAAAATACCAGTAGATTGACTAATTATGGAGCCCTGTAATCCATGTAGTCTTGGGGATTACTGTAGAGAACTGGCTACAAGGTTTAATGGGATGTGTTGATGGTCTACAATTTTCTCTGGGTTAACTGGCCACAGATGGAACTACCTTGCCCCACAGGGTCTACCTTTGGTCCTTGGTAAGTCTCTGTGGAATTCTATATAGCAGTAATTATACATGGGTTCATATAATAGTGTGCCGGTTTGCATTTACAGAAAACAAGTAGATCTATGAGGAAACATGAATGGGAAAAGCTACTCGCCACAGACTCTGCCTCAGAGTATAGGGGCAGGTGCAAAGATCTTTGTTTTCAAAACCTCAGTGGTAAGGGATAAACATCTCTGTCGACAGGGGACCATGAATCATTTTCCTTGAAGTTTTGTTTTCCTCCACCTAACAACAATGTTGTTTGGTTTTATTGGATTAAACTTCAATGAACAGCTCTTTCCTTTAAGTCCAGTACATAGAGTGGCATCAGTCTACCAATTAACTCCACAGAATAACTCATAAACATCCAATGAACTTTTTAGTTCAGTAATACCCAATAAATGTCAGTGATGCCCAGTATTTAAGAAACACTGATAAAGAAAAGTAGTCATTGGGTATTGATCTCATTTTGCAGAGGAAGAAACTAAAGCAGCATCAAATCTCTTAATAAATTAAAGTCCCTTATTTTGTGCCAAGAGCCCTGGTGGCATAGTGGTTAACTGTTGGGCTGCTAACCAAAGGTCAGCAGTTCAAATCTACCAGCTGCTCCTTGGAAACCCTATGGGGCAGTTCTACTCTGTTCTATAAGGTGGCTACAAGTGGGAATCGACTTGACGGTAATGGGTATTTTGTGCCAGGAGCCTCTGGATGGTGCAAATGGATAAGCACTTGACTACTATCTGAAAGGTTGATGGTTTGAACCTACCCAGAGGTCCTCAGAAGAAAAGCTTGGAGATGTGCTTCTGAAAAGTCACAGCCTTGAAAATCCTATGGAGTATAGTGCTACTCTGCACAGATAAGGTTGCCACGAGTTGGAATTGTCTCAGTGGCAACTGGTTTGGTTTTTTTTTTGTTTTATTTTGTGTGAGGTTTGAAGACAATGTCAGGTTACCAAGGTTACCAATTATTATTTACATAAGCATCAGTCACCAAGTTAGAAGTTTTCAAACAGGAGTGAGTGGTAAAATAACAGACCCAACTGGTAGGTGTTTTCCATCTGAACTGTAAGGTGAGAGGCATCATCACGCTGGCTAGGTTCATCCATATAGGACACAGTACTCAGGGAGCTAAAAGCAAGGGAGAAAAAGAAAAGCTCAAAAGTTGTTACAATAATAACAACAAAATGTACTGTTGCTTTAGGCTAAAATGTCACAAAGATAAAGTTTTATCTAAGAACATTTTAGGGAAGTTCTAAGTAAATATCCCAGTAACATATTAAAAGTCTAAAACATTTTAGAGGTGGAAAAATTAAGACTGAGGTAAGTTACTTGGACCAGGTCTCGAGGTAGAGGCTGGAGCCCAGTATAGTACCTAGGTCATCTGATTATCTAGAAAGTGTTCTTTTAACAGAGGGTGTCGTGTCTATTAATGTTTGGTCTCTATCTATGGGGTCAGAGAGTACATGTTTCCAAAGCCATTGCCAATCTCGTCTCTATCACAGACACAAAGGCTCTCCCCAAAGGAGACAAACCACACAAAGAGGCCTTGGGAATATAGGAGGAAGCTTACCATGTTAGGAAAAAAACTCTTTGTATGTCTGGGGGCATACATATACCACGTACGTCACAAAAGCCCTTTGTAGAAAAAAGGAAATTGAGAAACTCATCTATATGGTGAGAAAAATCTCAATTCACCCAAACTATCGTAAATCGATAAGCATCAATCATCCTTTTCAACATTAAGAAAGGGGTTTGGTTTGGTTACCAAGGCAATATGAGCTTACCCAGGTGCTGAATAGGAGACCCAAGAAAAGAGGAACCCCTAATGTCCCTCAAGTGCTACTTAATTCAGAGGAAATTCAACTGTCACTAATGGCAGTCTCAGAACTTCCCACCCCCAATTCTCCCCACCTGTGAAAACAGAAGTTAAGCCAGATGTCATTTCAAAGGAGATAATATAATACTGTGTGTGTGTGTTCAGACAGGCCACTTTTCTCAATGGGCTATATTTTTGCTTTAATTTAACGAGAAAAGGAGAATTTGTTCCTAATCTTTAGGGATTGTTCCCCTCAACAAAGAGTTTAAAATACTCTCTTCTCAGTTGTATGGAATTAATGAATTTCTTACACATTGATAGTCTAAGAAAATCAGAGATCATCTACTTCAAAACTTTTTAAAAAATACAAAACAATTCACACGATAAATTAAAGTTTACCTGCCCAGCCCAAGAAAGCGATGTAAGAAATTATGGCTGCTCTTTCACCAAGCATTTCTGGATTAGTGTTTTAATCTTCATTCTTATAACACCTGCTTTCCTCATAATTTTCTGCTGCCCTTTGAAGTAGCAACCAACCTGTTTGGCTACACTGGCTACAGGTGTTGTGGGCAGTACCAAAGATGATAGCTTTTGCTTAGAAAACCCAACGTTGAATACCCTTAGAAAACCCCTGACGCTAAAACAAGCTGGTCTGCCTCAGTATTATACATGCTAGTTTTAACCTGCAAAACACTTTCCATCAATGATCTCATTTTGCCTTCCAAATATTCCTTGAAGTAAGTAAAGGAGTCATTATTCTACTCATTTCAGAGATAAGGGAAATGAGTAAAAGCAGACATAGATTTCAAGTATCCTATTTATCACTCAGGGGCAAAGTCTCACATATGGTCATATTTGACAGAATGCAAACAGGGGTCATGACTACCTGAAATAATTAGTTACTGCAGTTAAAATTTACCTGCACAAAAGTACAGAAGATATTGATAAAAACCCTATATCTTTTCTATTGAACATTATACTAAAAACTGATAGAAAAGCAAACAGAATTGGCTTAAAATTCAAACTAGCAGGAGCTAGAAGTCTAAGACAAGAAAGCAAATAAAAATTTTTAAAAACAGCCCACTATTGCTTTGTTCCCTGTTACTAAAGATTGATAATCAGTGCAATCATGACATCATTGCTACAAAACTGGTAATCATCATAAAATTCCATTTACCCATTGCCGTCCAGTAGATCCTGACTCATAGAGACCTTATAGGACAGAGTAGAACTGCCCCGTAGAGTTTCCAAGGAGTGCCTGGTGGATTTGAATTGCTGACCTTTTGGTTAGCAGCAGTAGCACTTAACCACTATGCCAAAAGGCAGCTTAAAAATTCTACTGGGTGAAGACTGGAGTGCAAATAAAAAGTTATACAGACTTTTTTTAAATTACTAAAGATGTTTTTGTTCAGTGTCTTTTTATTTCCACAACAATCACATAAACAATGAATACTCATTGTAAAAAATTCAAAACATACAGAAAGTATAAAAAAGGAAGCAAAAACACACAAAGGATTACTAACCACAATAACAGAACATGAAGCTTGGAGTTTGTGGAGAGGAGATGGGACTTTGGGGAGTAAGGTTCAGATATTTTGTGCTGGAAATCTGGTGACCCTTATTGTGCTGAGGGAAAATATTTGGCTAGTCTGCTGCCTTCTGTACTTTGGAAGGCTGACCATGCATTGCCCAAGGCTATAACTTCATGGAAAACAGTAGGAAAATTTTACTTGTTAAAAACCCCAAACATATATATAGTATATACACATGTTTTTTTAAACAGTGCTTTAATTTTTACTGAGATGTATGGCAACGCCCACATTAGAACGGGATGGGTTGGAAAAAGGTCGAGAGAGAGGAATAAAAAAAAAGAATAGGCTGAAAAAGGGGGACAGACCTGGAATTGGCAAAGCTCTATTGCGGAGGACAGACCTGGAATTGGCAAAGCTCCTGTGCACTGGGTGTAGAAATAGCTGGGTGAAATCAGTCTAAAGTAACAAAAGTAACACACTCTCATTGGACCTGGCTGATATCAGAAGGCATAATAATTTTCAAAAGTGAAACTTCCCATGATAACTCAATAGCCTGTGATCTGATTACATAGAAAGGAGGCAAAAACAGGGGGAAAAAAACCAAAAAGCAGTTGGAGTATGTTTATTCGTTCAGGAAATTCAGTTTTCAAAGAAACACCTTGCAAGTTTGCTTGGTGACCAATCCCTGAATTGCATAGCTTTATCATTACAAGGCACATAATAGCGTCATGACTGTTAAAGACAATAATTTCACTTAAATCTCAGTAGCAACCGTTGCGGGGGGCGGGGGGGGGGGGGACTCGTTGCCATTGAGTCAATTCCAACTCATAGGGACCCTACAGCAATAAAACCAAAAAACCAAACCCATTGTCATGGAGCCGATTTCTACTCATAGTGACCCTCTAGGACAGAGGAGAACTGCCCCACAGACTTTCCAAGGAGTGCCTGGTGGATTTGAACCGCCAACCTCTTGGTTAGCAGCCGTGGCACTTAACCACTGTGCCAGCAGGGTCTCCACTGTAGCAATAAGAAATACTACCTAATTGTTACTGAGAACTCATTTCCAGCCATTTTCACTGCAGCTCCAGGAAGAGAGAATATCTGAATGCATAATTGGCCTGGGAGCCATTAAAGCAGTAGATTAAGACGGTCAGAATATCATTTCTTTCTATTTCAAACTATGAAATGCTGAGAATGAGCATGTTTGAGATGGTATTATTCATGTATACCTTTTTTTTTTTCCCAACCCCGAGGGCTCTTAACTAAAGTGATGTGCTGCCTCCCAGTGGACATACTGCAGAGCGCCACAGAGGAAAAAGGTAGGCTTCAGGGTATAAATTTGTAAGTTTCTTCTTCCATTCTTTTCTTCATTCTTTCAACAACTTTTATTGCCCACAATGTGGAGGGCAAAGTGGAAAGTACTGGTAATCCAAAGAAAAATTAGAGAGAGCCTCTGTGCTTGAGACACACGATGTAGAATGCGAGATAAAACATGCACCTAAACTTCCCACCTTAGGAACTTCCCACCTAAGGGCGTCTATGGATATTTTTATGAATGTCATGCTTAAGAGCCAAAGCATACCAACTGCTTGCCTGTCAGCAGATGGCAGTGGCTGTCTAGTAAGGTATGTTAGCTTTGTGTTCATTTAGCTTATAGCAAGCTTGATGGATTTTTATGTAGTTTTCAGGTATTTTACTCACATCACTAACCCCATATTACTAGTAAAAGGAAGCTTATAGTGGAAACAAATGTCATGATAATTTCCAAAAACAAAAGAGGAAAGAAAATGACAAATGACATGTGTTCTTGAGGGATACATTTTTAAGAGGAGGAGTTATTCTGAAAGACAAAGAATGAACCATGCAACTTGTGAAAAGTACAGGTATGACTTGACACTCTGATGTGATCGAAGATAGTCAAGGGAAGGTGACTGACAAAATAGAATAATGTTGAGTGTGTGGAGAGAGAATCAGAGTTAGTATTCAAAGCCCGTTGAACTAATCCTGCAGAAGAAGGAGAGATGATAGGTAAAGGGCCGCTGATGAAACTTCTGTGGCAGCTCCTGGATGAATGAATAAGTTCAAATCTCCTTTAGCCTCAGCAATCATCAGAGGTGAGGCTGCCAGTGTGGGTGCCGCAGTTGCCTCTACAACGCTGTGGGGATCATCAAGGAGGAGCATGACCTATCTCCACAGATTTCCAACACAAACGAAAGTGTTCTTTTTGGAAAAAGATGCGCAATGTTTTAGCAAGGAGGCAAAGAGTGTACCTTGCTTTAAACTTTCGAATACGCACTTTTCATTTGCTGTCAATGTATTTTATGTCTGTAGCATGAAATCCCTTAACTTAATGGATATGCATACTTGTGAGCCGAACCTGTTTGTAAGCAAAATAAGTTGCTTGTTCAGGATTAATATAATACAATAATATATTATTAATTCATTCGGCAGTCAACAAATATTTATGGAGTTACTACTGTGTGCCAGACATTATTCCAGGTTCTTCGGCTACAATAATTAAATAATACAAAACTAAGGTCTGTCCTCATGGAACTTAGATTCTGGTGAGAGGAGACAGATAATAGACAAGAGACTTAAATAAATTATCTGTTGTGATAGAAGTGATTAATGATATGGGACAAAGGAAAAGTAGAACAGGTTAAGGGAACTTTGAAATGGGTAGGGGGACAGGGTGCCTCCACGAGCAAAGAATTGCAGGATGTGAAGGAGTGAGCTATGTGGATCTCTGAGGAAAGAGTATTCCAGGGAAAGAGAAAAGCTCATGCAAAGCTTTGAGACATGAGCCTGCCTGGTGTGTTTAAGGAAGTTCATTAGAGACAGAGTAGCCAGACCAGAGGAAACACACGGGAGGGTAGAAGATGAGGTTACAAAGCTCTCAGATAGCTTTGTAGGCCATTGTAAAAACTTTGGCTTTTACTCTAATAAAGTGGGAAACTATAGGGAGTTTTGAGCAGAGGAATTGCAGGACACAACTTCCATTTTATGATGATCACTTCAACTGCTGTGTTGAGAACAGGCTTTAGGCAGGCACGGGTAAAGCAGGGAGACCAGCTAGAAAGCTACTGGAGTAATCCGGGTAAGAGATGATGGTGGCTTGGGCCAAGATGGTAGCAGGGGAAATAGTAAGAATTCGTCAGATTCTGAATATATTTTCAAAGTAGAAGCAAAATAATGTCCTGATGAATGGTAAGGAGGTGAAAAAGAGCTATGAGCATGATGTTCGAGATGTATATTCGGTGTTCAAATGAAAGCACAATTTTTTTTTAGGTGCTATGGAGTCTATTTCAGTTCATACTGACCCCATGTGACAGAGCAGAACTGCTCCATAGGGTTTTCTAGGCTGTAAACTTTACGGGATCTCCTGGATGGGTTCAAACCACCAACCTTTCGGTTAGCACCCTAGCACTTAACCAGGACTCCTTGAAAGGACAATAGGTACTTAGATCTATGAGTCTGGGATTTGGGAGGGAAGCATGGGGTGGAGATGTAAATTCCAAGTGAGTTTGGCCATCTCTTCATATTCTGCTTAGTCATTTGGGCTTCACTTCTATAAATTGCTATTTATCTCCTTTGACTATTTTTTCAATCACTTTCCTGTTTGTAATTGTTAATATGCAAGACTTTTAAGAAATATATACCTTCTACTGATCTATATTTTTAAAAAGTCTTACATATTAACAATAATTAAAAAAAAAAACAGGAAAATGATTCTACTGGATCTATCCCCCACACGTCTGTCAGTTTGTCATAGTGTGGGGGCTTGCAAGTTGCTGTGATACTGGAAGCTATGCCACTGGTATTCAAATACCAGCAAGGTCACCCATGGTGGACAGGTTTCAACTGAGCTTGCAGACTAAAACAGACTAGGAAGAAGGACCCGGCAGTCTACTTCTGAAAAGAATTAGCCAGTGAAAACCGTATGAATAGTGGCAGAACATTATCTGATATAGTGTCCGAAGATGTGCCCTCCAGGTTGAAAGGCACTCAAAACACGACTGGGGAAGAGCTGCCTCCTCAAAGTACAGTTGACCTTAATGATGTGGTTGGAGTTAAGCTTTCAAGACCTTCATTTGCTAATGTGGCACGACTCAAAACAAGAAGAAGCTGCTGCAAACATCCATTAATAACCAGAACCAAGATTGTATGAAGTATGAATCTAGGAAAATTAGAAATCATCAAAAATGAAATGGAATGTGTAAACATCAATATTCTAGGCATTAGTGAGCTGAAATGGACTGGTATTGACCATTCTGAATCAGACAATCATACGGTCTACTATACATTCATTGTCAAAAAGAACATTTCAAAATCTATCCTGAAATACAAAGCTGTCAGTGATAGGATAACATGCATACACCAACAAGGAAGACCAGTTAATACGACTATTATTCAAATTTATGCACCAATCACTAAGGCCAAAGATGAAGAAATTGAAGATTTTTACCAGCTTTTGTAGTCTGAAATTGATTGAACATGCAGTTTAGGATGCATTGATAATTACTGGTGATTGAAATGTGAAAGCTGGAAACAAAGAAGGTTTACTGGTTGGAAAATATGGCCTTGGTGATAGAAATGATGCCAGAGATTGCATGATAGAATTTTGCAAGACGGATGACTTCATTGCGAATACCTTTTTTTACCAACATAAATGGTGACTATTCATGTGGACCTCACCAGATGGAACACCCAGGAATCAAATCGACTATATCTATGGAAAGAGATGATGGAAAAGCTCAATATCATCAGTCAGAACAAGGCCAGGTGCTGACTGCAGAACAGACCATCAATTGTTCACATGCTAGTTCAAGTTGAAACTGAAGAAAATTAAAACAAGTCCACGAGAGCCAAAGTATGACATTGAGTATATCCCTCCTGAATTTAGAGACCATCTTAAGAATAGATTTGACGTGTTGCACACTAACGACTGAAGACCAGACGAGTTGTGGGATGACATCAAGGACATCATCCATGAAGAAAGCAAAAGGTCATTAAAAAGACAGGAAGGAAAGAAAAGACCAAAATGGATGTCAGAAGAGACTCTGAAACTTGCTCTTGAATGTCAGGTAGCTAAAGCGCAAGGAAGAAATGATGAAGTAAAAGAGTTGGACAGAAGATTTCAAAGGGCAGCTTGAGAAGACAAAGTAAAGTATTATAATGAAATGTGCAAAGACCTGGAGATAGAAAACCAAAAGGGAAGAACATTTCTCAAGTTGAAAGAACTGAAGAAAAAATCCAAATCTCAAGTTGCAATTGTGAAGGATTCAACAGGGAAAATATCAAATGACATAGGAAGAATTAAAAGAAAATGGAAGAAATACACAGAGTCACTATACTGAAAATAATTAATGCATGTTCAACCATTTTAGGAGGTAGCATATGATCAGGAATCAATGGTACTGAAGGAAGAAGTCCAAAGTGCACTGAAGATACTGGCGAAAAACAAGGCTCCAGGAATTGACGGAATATCAACTGAGATGTTTCAACAAATGGATGCAGTGCTGGAAGTGCTCACTCGTCTATGCCAAGAAATTTGGAAGACAGCTACCTGACCAACTGACTGGAAGAGATTCATATTTATGCCTATTCCCAAGAAAAGTAATCCAATCAAATGCAGAAATTATTGAACAATATCATTAATATCACACGCAAGTAAAATTTTGCTGAAGGTCATGCAAAAGCAGCTGCAGCAGTATATTGACAGGGAAGTGCCAGAAATTCAAGCTGGATTCAGAAGAGGATGTGCAACCAGGGATATATCATTGCTGATGCCAGGTGGATCCTGGCTGAAAGCAGAGAATACGAGAAAGATGTTTATCTGGGTTTACTGACTATGAAAGGCATTTGACTGTGTGCATCATAACAAATTATGGATGACATTGTGAAAATTGGGAACTCCAGAACACTTAATTGTGCTCATGAGGAACCTGTACATAGACCAAGAAGCAGTCTTTCGAACAGAACAAGGGGATACTGCATGGTTTAAAGTGAGGAAAGGTGTGAATCAGGGTTGTATCCTTTCACCATACCTATTCAATCTGTATGCTGAGCAAATAAACTAAGAAGCTAGACTATATGAAGAACGTGGCATCAGTACTGGAGGAAGACTCGTGAACAACTTGCATTCTCCAGATGACATAAGTTTACTTGTTGAAAGTGAAGAGGACTAGAAGCACTTACTGATGAAGATCAAAGACCACAGCCTTCAGTATGGATTACACCTCAACATGAAGAAAACAAAAATCCTCACAACTGGACCAATAAGCAACACCATGATAGGACCAATAAACAACATCATGATAAAAGGAGAAAAGATTGAAATTGTCAAGCATTTCATTTTTCTTGGATTCACAATCCACACCTATGGAAGCAGCAGTCAAGAAACCAAAAGATGCACTGCATTGGGCAAATCTGCTGCAAAAGACCTCTTTAAAATGTTGAAAAGCAAAGACGTAACCTTGAAGACTAAGGTGCACCTGGCCCAAGCCATGGTGTTTTCAATCACCTCATATGCATGTGAAATCTGTACAATGAATAAGGAAGACCAAAGAAGAATTGATGCCTTTGAATTGTGGTACTGGCAAAGTATATTGAATACACCATTGAGTGCTCAAAGAATGAACAAGTCTGTCTTGGAAGAATGCAACCAGAGTGCTCCTTGGAAGGGAAGATGGCAAGACTTCATCTCATGTACTTTGGACATGTTATCAGGAGGGACCAGTCACTGGAGAAGAACATCATGCTTGGTAATGTAGAGGGTCACTTAAAAAGAGCAAGACCCTCAACGAGACAGACTGACACAGTGGCTGCAACAATGGGCTCAAACATAGCAAGGGTTATGAGGATGGCACAGGACTGGGCAGTGTTTTGTTCTGTTGTATTTAGAGTTGCTGTGAGTTGGAACTAAGTCGACATCACCTAACAACAACAACAACATTTTTGTATAATCCTGGATCTATTTCCATCTGAGGTTTCTACATGTTCCATTCCTGTTACAGTTTATACATTTATAATATTTATAAATAAAAATTATAATATTTTTATTTAGTATGACTGTGGTATATCTTAATATCTGACAGGTAAGTCCTCCCTCTCTGCTAATTTTTTAAAATGAATTTTGTCACTTGGAACTCTTTTCTTGTTTGTAAAGTTTAGAATTACTTTGTAGGGTTTCTCAAAAAGTACATATGAATTTTGAGTGAAATGCACTGAATTTGTAAATTAATTTGAGGAGCGCTGATATCTTTATTGTGTAGTTTCAACCACGTATTATCTCTACTAATTCAAATATTCCTTTATGTGAATTCTTTCATGACCTGGATGACACACTCACCCAAAAGTTTTAACAAAGACAACTGTGAGAGGTTATATCCAAAGATGGTCCATGTGGCATTATTTATCTTGGCAGGGAATGAAAGACAATGTAGATGTCTGGGAATGGATGAGAAAATGCATGATGGGAAGATATTAAGGAATACTATGTAGCAGTAAGAAGCAAAGAGGTAGATATCTATAGCTACATGAGTACGCGTAAAAAACGAAAAGTTTAATGAGCTATATGAGATTAAGAAAACAGAATGAGATTTATATCAAAACACCATTTTTATCAGTTAAAAACACACATATCTTTGTTCAGTACCTAAACATGTATATTCTTGTAACATATGTAGTATTGTTTGTGTATATTGGAGTGGGCAACCACTGGGGGAGGGGAATGGAAGTTAAAATGGGGAAGAAGGGGGATAATCAGATACATAAGAGAAAGCCTTGCCCATACTGGTTATAATGATGGGCTATTAAATGAGGAATTCTTTTAACTCAAATCTGCTTCTAATGATCGTTATTTATTTATATGACTTTGTGGTATATCTTGATATCGGACAGGGTAAGTGGTTCCTCTCTGCTCATTTTTCAGAATTAACTTAGTTACTTGGAACTCTTGTTAAAAGTTAAATAGGAATGGGAATAATAAAATAATAAAAATATCTTCTTTAACCCAGAGTATTTTTTAGAAGAATTATATGGCTACTGTATGTGAAATGGCTTAGTAACCAATAAAGTATAATACAATGTTAGTTATTATTGTGGTTTAATTTGAGAACATGGCTATTTCTGTTTTCCCAAGCATATCTCTTTTGGGGGGATTCTGATCTTGTTGGGAGCTTTAGTTAGATTTAGATGACAACATAATTTACCCCCCTAGTAGCTCTGATCTACTAACCTCTAGTCTTATCCTTCAGGTATAGAAATGACAGAACAGGCCTGGCAAAGTCTTTTTTAACTGAACATAAGTGGCTCACAATAGTGTAGACTGGAATCATAGAATAAATCCATCATATTTAAAATTACTTGTTTGCCTGCTATATTGGAAACCCTGGTGGTGTAGTGGTTAAGTGCTATGGCTGCTAACCAAGAGGTCAGAGTTCAAATCTGCCAGGCGCTCCTTGGGAACTCTATGGGGCAGTTCTACTCTGTCCTATAGGGTCGCCATGAGTCAGAATCAACTCGATGGCATTGGGTTTTGGTTTGGGGTTTTGGCCTGCTATATTATAAGCACCATGAGGGCAGGATTGTTTCTGTGTGGTTCACCACCTAGCAGCGTGCCTGCAATGTAATCATTGCTCAATAAATCTTTATTTTTGAAGGAAGTAATGAATGTAATCCTTTCCATGCTGGTCACTCTTAGTGGAAAAACCTAGCCTACTGTGACAAAGCTACTAAGTAGCTCCCAGTTTACTTGAAAAATGAGCTTTTCCAGGTTAAAGCCCTGGAGTTATTCATCTTTATATGTGTAACATGTGGCACAATAATTGGCACACAGCAGAAGCTCAATAAATGCTGAATAAGTGAAAGAAGTACATACAGCATGGCCTAATGAGTGTGTGTGTTAGATACCATTAGATATCAACTGAAAATTGTGGTAATATTATGTCACAGTAATTTTTGTTTGAGGCAAAAAAGACTCTTCAGTCCCCAACCTTAGGCCTGAGCTACTAGTTGAATTACTGGCCTCAGAGATAATAAACCTGGATATCATGTCACGTTATATGACATGGGAAAGTAACTTAACCTCATGGTTTCTGTTTCCATTTTCAAGAACATGAGAGTAGCACATCTGTTTAATACTGTTTAATACTGTTTAATGTCTGCCAAAGGCTGACCTTCCACCAAGGAAGACGTCATTGTAAACACCTGCTCTTATCTCATGGCTGGGAAACAGAAGGTTCTGGTGAATGAAGAGAACAGCTTCATTAACGAAAGTTACACGTGGGTTACCAATTTTCAGGAAATGAGAATACTTGGTAAACAAAAGCCCAACTTGCCACTTGCTAATTCTGCAGCATTGGGGCTACGGAATTAGCCTCTCTAAACTTCCATTTCTTCATTTCTAAAATGAAGATGACAATTAGTATCTATCTTATAGAGCAGGGGTTGGCAAAACTTTTCTATAAAAGGACAAATACCAAATATTTTTGTCTTTGTGGGCCATATGGTCTCTATTGCAACTACCCAGCTCTGCTGTTGTAGTGTGAAAGAAGCCAGAAGCAATACGTTAAGGAACAGGCATGGCTGTCTTCCAAGAAGATTTTATTGATGGATTCTGAAATTTAAATTTCATATAATTTTCACATGTCACAAAATATCATTCTCCTCTTGAATTTTTTCCAATCATGTACAAACCATGCTTATCTAACAGACCATAAAATAAGAGGTAGTAGGTTGGATCTGGCCTTTGGGATGTAGTTTGCCAAGTTCTGTGACAGAGCTTCTATGAGGAATAAATGAGGTCCATAGTAAAGGCTCAATAAATATTAGCTATTATTACTATTTTTATTATTATAAATTACTTAAGTGAAAAAATCCTCAAAATTCAGAATTAGAAATGAAGTATGATGACAACTGTGTGGGTATAGAAAGAAATATGTCTACATGTTAATAGTTACAAGATCCAGCTCAAGAAAAATTATATTATAATAAAACTATAAATAAGAAGACCTAATTCTGAAAACTGTCAACAATAATTATATTGGATAGAAGTCCATTCTTCCACAATTCAGAAGGTACTTCAGACATCCGTGATACCCAGGGATCACATTAAGCATTAGTTCCTACTGTAGAAGACTGTAGACATAGACGTGTAACCTTCAAGGAGGAACTTATCTGATCTCACACTACACCCAAGAACTGCTTTCAAAGTAGGTCTATCCCCTACTCTTTCTTGCATTCCTTATCAGTGTGTTTACTGCTATAAAGGCAAATACGTCCACAGTCTGATGGGAGAAGTAGGTAAGAAAATAGCCAAACACAGTACCCCAGAGAAGGGGAGAGCAGAAGGAGCGGAAAGGATGGGCATCCAACCGAACCTGGAGATGGAGGTGGTTGTAGTCGGGTAGTTAGAGAGAGGTTCCTAGAGATGAAAAGACGGAGTTAAATTCTCAGGGAAATGAAGAAGGAAGCCAATAAGAAGAACATTCCAGGCAAGGGAGGGAGTATGCGGCAGTGGCTAGAGGCAAGACAGAGCACTGAAGAATACGGTAGCTGAGTATACTGTCAGAGGGTAGGATGCAAGACAGCAGTAGGGAAGGTGTTGCCAAAGAAGCAGCAGGAGTCCGAGGACCCTGCATGCCATACTCCTGATTTGGGACATTATACCAGTCATTAAATCAAGTTGACTTGCGAGCCTCACTTTTCTCATAGTAAAATGGGAAGAATGATGTGTACCTAGTAGGATTAACGCTGAGAGATTCAATGAGATAAAGTATATATATAGGTCCTCAGTGCATTTCAGATACACGCTTGAAACTATTGAGAGTTATCTTTTCAAAAAATTGTTTCCATATGATTTTCAAATGAAAGGGGTATGCTTTTCCATAAAACACTGCAATTTTAAAACAATGCCTGCATTTAATAGCCAGTAAGTTTCAGAATTAATCTGTTAGGTGAAGACTCATTTCATGAAGGAGAATCAATTGTCAAGTTTGATTCCAGACACGAGGAGACAATGGAAAGCAAGTATGGGCTAGAGCTGGGGAGGCGGCTCTCTAAATAGCCTTTACATTGCAGAGTTGCTAGTTAAGAAAAAAAGTACAAACAGATGATTCTGAACAATTTGTTTGAGAGGCCAAATTTCTAACTTTGGAATATATCAAAACAATGGTAATTTAAATGGATCTGTTAATAAAAGATTCGGTCATGAAAAATCTATCCTAGTGAGTATTCTTGTTACTTTTATATTTATACTTCATCAACATTAAGTTGAAAAAGAGGAATCTCTTGTTCTTCAGATTTGATCAAATTGATTCTATAAGACTTTCCAATTTGTTTTTGAGAAGGAGGAGGTACATGAAAATTATGCAAGTAGGGATGATAGTTTAGTCTTTGGATGAGAGCATATTTTTTAAAAATCATGGGAATATGATTTATGTCAGATTATTATCATAAATATTTTCTTGAAAAAGTAAGCTGGATTTTAGCTAACAATTATTTTAAGATAATTTAAAAAAATTAATTTTAAATATTGGAAATAACAGCCAGAATGGTTTAGGGTCAGAAGCAAAAAAAAAAAAATTACATAGGTTAATTATTCTCCCAGCTATACTTCTGACATATGCTGAGGTTGCTACTCATTTATATTGTTTCCCATCAAAAAAAGAGGAAGATTCTACTTATAATCCACAAACTTCCAGGGTTGGAAAGTGCAATTGTTAAAAAGTACACTGACAGACTCTGGGAACAGAAAGAGTTTTGTTTCAGAACTCTCATGTATATTTCTTTTCTTCCAATCTCTGTTCCACAGGACACACTAGCTTCTGCTTCCCAACCACCAGGAGTAAGATGCCCCACCCTTCAATCCTGTGGAAACTATTAAGAAGGGAAGTCTTTTATATAAGTTAATTGTCCTGTGTGGCAGATAATTGTTTTGTTATCTTCCCAGGGGCAGTAAAAAGAAATGTTATGAAGGTATTAAAAATTGATTAATCTCTTTTGGAGAACAAATGCAATATGTAGCAATAGCCAAAAAATGTGTTTATATCCTTTTCACCTACCAGTTAATTATACTTTTGAGAAGCAACCAAGCAGATACTTATTATTTAATGCAAATCAAACAGACCAACCAGCCAGTGGGAACAAACTTAAAATGCCCAGTAATTGGGGAATGGCTAGCTAACTCATGAATTACATTCTAAAAATATGCAGCCATTTAAAAGAATATGAACAAAGATTTTGAAAATACAAAATTTGTATGCAATAATGGTAAGTGCATTGTATATGCATATATTTATTATAAAAATATAAAAAGCATATAATATAAAGGAGAAGAATTCATGAAACATGTAAAGAGTAGCTGGTCTACATTGCTTGTGATGTTTCTTTTAAATAGTTTTTTTTTTTTGGTAAAGTCTTCGAAATAGTAAAAATGCTGCTAGGATCAGCATATCACTTATACTTTCTTATTCTCTTTCTCTCTCTTTTTTAATAGGGCCCCAAAACATGACCTGAACCTTGTACTTGTCCATTTCTCCATTTTTATATCCCAAAGGAAATGATCCCTCCCTCCCCATAAACATTATGAAGCTGTTTATTCAATAATTGAATTCAAATTGCTAGACATTCAGTTACTCACTCTTTGGTGCGCCGAGGAAGTTCCTTCTGCCAGAATTCATGACTACTTAGAGAAGACATACTCCCTCTTTTCTTTAATGAATGGGCTGCTCTGTCTTTGGTGATGTCTGACATCATCACGGCCTATGGTAGATTTTTGGAAAATAGTAAAAGAAAGACATGAAAACATTTCAGTATAACAGAGTCAAATGTCCAAGTGAAATACACACACTTTTCCTACCATTTTTGAATGTGGAAGTCACGTTTCCCCAAGAGTGATTTACAGTAGATGTTGTTATTTTGGCCAGTGTTAACTGGAAATACAATAACTGGTAACTTATTTATGCAATTACAGACTCAATTCACATCAGTAGATATTAGGCTGTAACAAAAATGTTTAACTGGAGAAGAGGGAGAAAGTCGTTGAGGAAAGACAGTTGTTATCCCACACCAGAAACCAGTATTTTTTATTGGCCCACACACTTCATATTGATAAAAGTTTTGCTCAATAACATTTGTTGCTGTTTCTTAAAAAAATAAAGTTAAATGTCTTCCCTAAAAGATTCCACCCCAAGTAACAGTGTTATTTACTTTATAAAGAGAAAATGGAACTTTTAAGTAAGTAATTTATGGGAAAACCCACCTTTTCTCACAAATGTTTGTTAAAAAGCTGGTAAAATGAAAAAACAAACAGACCAAACCCATTGCCATCCAGTTGATTCTGACTCATAGCGACCCTACAGGACAGAGTACAACTGCCCCATAGGGTTTCCAAAGAGGCTGGTGGATCTGAACTGCCAGCCTTTTAGTTAGCAGCTGAGCTCTTAACCATTGCGCTACCAGACCTCCAAAAAAAACAAAATGCTGGTAGTGGGGATGAATTTCCCATAATTTAGACTGTAACTATAATGCCGTTTTGCCTACACACAAATTTAGACATTCATTTAGACTTTTTCGTAATTTGTAAATCTGAGATCCTTAACAAGGAGACACTGTGGTAGGCGTTAAAACAGAGTCCCTGCTCTCAAGGAGCTGGTAACTGAGTACTGGGTAGGGTAGACAAGAACACAATGGTGTGATAAGCATCTTGACAAAAAGAATTCAGTTGCTATCAAGTCAATTCTGACTTCTGGTGAACCACGTGTGTCAGAGTAGAACTGCGCTCCATTGGGTTTTCAATGGCTGGTTTTTCAGAAGTACATCACCAAGTTTTCCTTCCAAGTTGCCTCTGGTGTACTTGAACCTCCAATCTTTCAGTTAGCAGCCAAGCTGCTGCACTCCCCAGGACTCCAGTGTCTGGGCAGAGACAGGTAAAGGGTACTGCAGGACACACAAATGGGGCAGATGTGTGCTGGGGAGGGGGCAGAGTTTGTGTGTGTCTATATATGTCAGCAGCTCTGTGCATATGTCTGCGCGTTTGAATGTGGAAGTCATACACTCACATGTGTGTACCTGTAAGTGTGTACATGTCTCTGTGTGTGTGCCTGTGTGTAGGAGTCTGTGTGAGTGGTTGTGTGCCTCTCTGTGTGAACCTGTTTGCGTGAATATCTGTGTGAGTTTGTGTGTGAGCATCTCTGTGTGTGTGTGTGCCTGTGTGTGAGAGTATGTCTGTGTAGGTATGAGTATGTGCCTGTTTGAGTGTGTACACCTGTGTATATGACTGTGTGTCTCTAAGTGAGTATGAGTGTGTGCTTGTGTGTATGTCTGCATGGGTGAGAAGGTATGTGTCTATGTGTGTGCAGCTACCTAGTTGATGAAGAAGGTGGGGAGAGACACACTGAGCCTGATTCAGTGGGTCATTCAAGTTCTGCTGGAAAGTCACTGAGACATTGGCCTTCTTAGCTGTTTCCAAAACACCTCCGGCCTTCTCTCCACCCCATCCCCCAACCCCAAACAAGAAAAGCCAGAGCTGGAGCCTGGAGAAACCCAGGGGGTGAGGTGGCCCTGCAGGACGTTAAGAAGAGGGCACAGAACTCTCGCTGCTCGGCTCCAAGAGCACACCAGGCTAGCCTGCACTGCAGTGGGCATCACCCTATAAGCCCAGACATACAGGTGGGAAAGGACGCCAAAGATCGGGTCCCACTTTCAGTTCCCAAATTTGAGGCCAATTTTTCTTATTTGCTGTGGGGAGAAGTAAAGCGGCGAGTGTTTAAGGCCAAGGCAGGCCATTCTCAGCGCAGGGCTGCTCCCCCTCCCAGCCTCCCCGACCCCAGAGTTGGTCGTGGTCTCCCTTTCCCCTCCCCTCCAGCCCCGACGCGCTACGAAGAGGATGCCCTCACCTACTCACGGCAACAGCGTGGGTGCCTGCGCCAAGGGCCTCTGGGACCTCCGGCTCATCCACTGCTGGCACTAGGGTGCAGCGCTGCTCCCACCTCCCCAGACCTCTTTCGGTCCGCGGCCGCCTGCGCACGCTCTCTCCGCTCCGCCGCGGGTCTCCTTGGTGACTTCCTCAAACAGCGCCCTCAGCCCGCCCTGGCTGGACTTGGCCTGTGCGTGGTCCTCTGAGCCGCCCCACAGATGTAAAGGATCTCATCACCACTGGCCGGAGGTGTCACCCTGAGCCCCGCTGCGCCCTCGTGTGGCCGTGAGCTGAAGAGGCGTCATTTATCTTATAGCGAGGAGGTCATCTTGAGACTCAAGACGTGGGCCCCTAGGACCCCTCACCCGGTCCACTTTCTGAAAGATGTCTGAGATAGGAGTGGGAAATGCTGCTGTTTCTTGGGACAGGAAACTCGAGGCACAGAAAGAAAGGAAAGCGACTCCTTCCCTTCCCTGGCCGCCTAACGCTGCTTTCCGCCACTCCTCTCCAAAGCACAGAAGGTTGGTAGAAGGATCATTTATTGAGAGCTTACATGTTTTTTTTACATGTACCAGATACTGGCAAGCAGTTTTAGTTTTATTTAGTCATCCCAACAACTCTATCTAAAAAGGATTATTCTCCCTTTACAGATTTAGAAAATTGAGATTCTAAGAAGTTAAATAATATGCTGGGCCCCCCTGGAACTCAGAGTTTCCACTCCTGTGCATTACTATCAGGGTTCCCTCCCTCCATAACACTTTCCTTAATAAGACTGGGCAACTCATTAAAGAAGCTTTGGAGCAGAAGCTGTTTGAGGTTGAGCACCTACCTCTCAATTTATAGTCTATGAATCGGGATCGACTCGACCGCTACGGGTTTGGTTTTTTTTGGTTTTCCTTCTCCATACTACCCCCTCCCAGGTCCGTAGCTCCTCTGCAAACCAAAAACAAAATCAAACCCTGTAGGGACCCTCCTGAGGGGGCAGTCTTTGGGGGTAGAAATAGGATAATGCCACTAAGCTCCTAGCCTAGTGCATAGCCCATGATGAGCGCTTGGTGACGATAGCCACAGCTAACAATAGTCATACATTAGCGTTACAGTATAGCAAGCCAAGTGTTAGGATAATCCCTTGTCAACACGGAGGAAGAACATTAAAGTTTTCTGGTCTATCCTAATCCCAATTCACAGTGTGATAAGAACAGGATTTTTGAATTTTTTTTTTTTCCTATGTACTTACGAGGTAGGAATTGTTAGGAACTGATATTCTCATTTAATCTGCTCATTGACGCTATGGTATAAAAACCAAAACCAAACCCATTGCAGCTGATTTCTGACTCGTGGCAACCCCATGTGTTACAGAATATAACTGCTCCATAGGGTTTTCTTGGCTGTAAGCTTTATGGAAGCAGATTGTCAGGCCTTTCTTTTGCTGTACCACTGGGTGGATTAGTAAATTGTTTGGGTCACCCTTATGATTAAAAAAAAAGACCAAACCACCAGTTGATGTCAATCATAGCTACCCTACAGGACGAAGTAGAACTGCCCCACAGGGTTTCCAAGGCTGTTAAAGCTTAGGGAAGCAGACTGCCACATCTTTCTCCTGTGGAGTGGCCGGTAGTTTACAACTGCTGACCTTTTGGTTAGCAGCCAAGTGCTTTCACCACTGCATCACCAGGGCTCCTTTCCCCTTATGATATAGGGGACATTAACAGTTTTTTTTTTTTTTTTGTCAGATAAGAAAATGGAGAATCATTGGCTCGCTCAGTTCTATAGTTAAATTGTGGAGCTGGATTTGTTTTGATATAAAACCCTTGGACTGTGCCAACCCTTTGTCCATTTACCCACCCTAGACATGCAGTTAAGTTTTGCAGAGGATCAGGTAAATTTTAAGAGGCTAGCAATAAAAAAGGTTCACAACTCAATTTCTTTTTATAGTTTTCATTTATTTTCCAGAAAAAAAAATTAAATAACAACTTACTTAGATATGTCATCTTGTTCTCATGTATAGAATTAAACTTTGTTTTGAAATGGGAACCCTCATAGCAGTAACATTTCATAATAGATAATTGGCATATTCAGGATTTTGTGAAATGGGCGATTGGGAAAATTAAGAAGGAAAAAAATTATAAAAATCATTATTTACAAAAAGGGATATCCACACTTTTTCTAACCTATGAGGCAAATAACGTTAAAATGTTCTCATGATTATCTTCAACAAGTCAATACTCCACATTCATATCACCGTTGCTCAGCACAGAGCTTTCTGCAGCCCTGTGAAGGCAATGCGCCTTTGCTTCTCTTGCCTGGTTTCTCTTGAGCACAGAAGAGAAGCAATAAAGCTTTCATCACAGACGAAGCAGTAACGGCTGTTAGAATAAAGTATACTCTGTTGGATTGCACATGGAGGAAAAAAGGTCAGGCATTGACATTCTGACTAAATTTTAAAGACATACTTGAGTATCTTACTCCACAATTCCTTTAAAAAATATCTTATACCCAAAGTGTTTTGTGAAATTTTATACTCAGTACAAGATCATAAAGAAATTCACTCTATTTTTTGCTGCGTAGATCACAGAGAACTCTAAATAAATTCTACCACCAAGTTGAAGTACATACTAAAAGCATTTTCCTTAAGACAAGTGACTAAATTTCATTACCTTTAGAAACACAGCCAAATTCCTCTCAGAGATTCTTTTCCCAGTTTCTCTTATTGTTAAAATACAAGCCAAAAAAGGTGGCGGGGGGGGGGGTGCGGGGAGAGAGAATCAAGCCTTACATTGCCACTTACTCGGGAAGAAAATAAAAATTTGAGCATTTCTTTTATATAGACCTTTTCCGAGGCAAAGTGAAGAAACAAAAAAATTTTTTTTTCAATTGAAACACAGTCATGATCAAATAGTTTAAAAAGCCAACCCTATAAATTACTGCTTGGTCTGTAATGAAGACCAGCTTATAGGTAAGATTAGCATATTACCACACCAACACTTGTTTTTTTTTTTTTTTAGTTACTCAGCTGCACTGGGTTTTAGATTAACAGAGAGAGTGAGAGAGGCTGAGGGAGGGAGAGAGAGAGAGACTGAGGGAGGGAGGGAGAGAGAAAGAGAGACTGAGGGAGGGAAGGAGAGAGAAAGAGAGACTGAGGGAGGGAGAGAGAGAGACTGAGGGAGGGAGGGAGAGAGAAAGAGAGACTGAGGGAGGGAGAGAGAGAGACTGAGGGAGGGAGGGAGAGAGAAAGAGAGACTGAGGGAGGGAGAGAGAGAGAGACTGAGGGAGGGAGAGAGAGAAAGAGATCCCACAGGAGCCAGTCTCCCTTGTGCATGTCCATTTACCAAAGCAAGAGTTACATACTAACCTGCAAAATCATCACAGCTGTAAGAATTACTATCCTAGCAAATGATAAAGAAAAATCTGGCTTTGGACCTTGGGACGGTGACCCCTATGAGAATCATTTGGCATATCATTTAAAATAGTTTAAAGTGATGATGCATGAATAACGTTAAGCATTTGTTTTGCCAGAAATGAGTGAAAATATCAGTGAAGTAAGAATGGGTGAGATGAAATTAACACTTGCAAGATCTGCTCATTTAATGGACATTTTAAAATTACAAAGGGCCCAGAAACTCTAAAGGAATTAAAAATTGAACTATAATTAGAGAAGCATAAAGTGATTTTATAGACGGGAATTTTTTAAAGGAATTCTGTTGAATTTGTGTAAAAACAACTGATTTGCAAAATAAAACAAAGCAAAAAAGAACTGCGTGCGAAATGCTGATTAGGTGAACGTGGGGTCCTGCACAATCCACACTAATAGTACATTTCTCTTAGCTTTAACTAAAATGCTTTTCAGGTAATTTCTAACAAGTTTATTTAAAAATACTGCCAACATTCCTCTATTAAGGTTCAATTTCTTAAAGCTGTTAAATAAAATACTATCAAAGACTGTTCACAAGCATTAATTTCATTCTGCAAAGAATTTGCAACACCTTTCAACAGATAGAAACCTTATGTGCTGGTCGTAAGTGTAGGTCTTAATAATTTAAAAATCGAATATAATTTTATTGATTTTGGATATTTTAGGTGGTAAAAGGAAATTCACTAAGAGATACTAATGAAATTTAAAAATAGATAGCAATTCATTTGACGTAGCAGAAATTCAAAGTCAAAACAAAAACCCAAAAGCAAATTTTCAGAGCACTCCTGATTATGATTTGCAATCGTTGAAAGATACATAAAATGGTGTTAGAAAAAAAAAAAAAAAACTTCTCCAAAGTTTTTCAAGATGTGCTGAGAAAAAAAAGTCTTTTCCTGATCCAACAGCTTTCTTAAGCTTCACTAAAATGCTCATATTTGTTGTCAATGTCCAAGGAGAGAAGACTCCCTATAGGACCATCTGTTCTCAGACCACAGTGAAAATTTGTCAGAACTGGTAGATCTAATGGGTAGATCTAAACACAGTGTTGGAAATATTGGACGATAAGTGAATGCAAAGTACCTTTTTCTTCCTTTCTTTTAAACGTGAAGTAACATTTAAAAATATGTTTGTTTTCTGTTGAAACATCTTTTTCTAGAAGGTTGAAGATACATTTAGGGCAGGCAATGTACTCTGCTAGGGATAGAAGAAGACAATCGGAAATACTATAAATGAAAGGAAAAATAATTTTAAAAGCTAAACCTGGAGAAAAAATTTTTATTTCCATGGTGAATGTTGACAAGGAGGTACCTTTCTCTCATAGGAATACGCCTATTTAGGTGTAAAAAAAAAAAAAAAAAATCATTGCCTTAGCATTGATTCTGATTCATAGTGACCATACAGGACAGAGTAGAACTGCCCCGTAGGGTTTCCAAGGAGCAGCTGTGGATTTAAACTGCTGCCCTTTTGGTTAGTAGCCAATCTTTTAACCACTGATAGAAATCAGATATGAAACATGAGGGACAAACAAGAGGTGTGATCATGATCAACTCAGGAGACTCTAAACTTTGACATTCTTTCAAGAATGATATTTAGATTTTGATGAGATATTAAAAATACAACTCTAGCCTGAAGAAGATGACAGGACATCGAAACAATGACACAAGAGAAAGACATTTAAAAAAAAAAAAAAAATTTGGAGACTTAACTGGTCTTCTATCTCACTTTTCCTCCCTACATTCCAAGGCCAAAATTAAACTAATGCTATTCATGTTTAATTCATGATTGAGAGAATTGCATTTAAATGCTGCTTGTTGAATGGAAACTAAAGGAGCAGGAAAAATACAATACAGTCTCCAGAGAAAAGTGCACACAAGAGAGGCGGGTGGGGTGAGTTGCTAGGGCAGAATTTATTTCAAGGAAACATATTTACTTATACTAAATTTCCAGGCTATATTTAGAGGTCACGCTTTCATTTTGATGTTACAAAAAAAACAAAAACAAAAAACCAAGTTTCCATCTTTTTAAAATTGCTGGTCAGGAAACGGTGTGGCAAAATGAGTACATTTAGACTGGGAATTTGCTCAAATGCATTGTTTCAAGAAATATAAAGCTTAACCACACGTACACATACACACACACACACACCCCTACACACAAACTCATGTCCTTAGTAGATACATGCATACTGTACTGTGTCATTCTATTTTAATTGATACCCTGTGATTATTTTGGAAAAAAAAATTGAAAAATACAAGTGATTGGTGCAACTGTTTTGGAATGGGTCTAGTCCATGCTTGTAAAGTATTAAATTCAAAAGCCTGCAAAATAAATAGGACCAACTCACAGGTTAGAGGTCTGCATGTCCCTTGCAAGGGAGGAGGCATTTTTTAAGGACTGGGTATTAGGAATGAAAGACAACTTGCAACATCTCTACTGCTTCCAGTCTTTTAAGACATTGAATAAAAGGATGAAAGCCTGAAAATGAGAGAATGCATTTCGGGCCCTTTGAGACCGAGATAACTTACCAGGGGAATTTCAAGGAAAAGACAGGAATTTTCCTAGAAAAAGCCACCCATCTTTTTTTTTTTTTTTAAAGTTTGGAGAATGTTAAATTGACTGCATAAAAATAAACTAAAAAAAATGGCATTCAACTTATAATTTAACACTTAAATTCTGATATGATGTCAGAAATAAGGACCTTAGAGATCTATTAGGGCAGTGATTCTCAAATTATGGGTGCTTGTCAAAACACATATTCCCAAACCCTATCCAGACATTTTATTCATTCTAAATAGTACAAATTTCTTGATGTACTATCTTCCCGGCTCTGGTGATATAGTGGTGACTAAGACAAATCACTGCCCTCTTTTAATAAATGATGATACATGTGGTCCACAAATCACACTTTGAGAAACACTGACAGTTTTTCAACAACTTTGTTGTTGGAATTGTCCTTATTTGAATATTAATTTTTTATAGTGCCTTTTCCTATAGGTTGCTATGAGTCAGAATTGACTCAATGGCAAGGGTTTTTTTTTTTTTTTTTTTTACCTTGGTATTCAAATAGAATATATATAGTAAAATAAAAGTTTATTTCCTGGAAAGGACAAAGCAAAAAAGGTCAAAGGGCTCCCTCTGTCAGTAACTGAGTTATTCCTAGCTGTGTCACTTTGGGCAAATTAATCTGACCAAGCCTCAATATCATGATTTGTAAAACCTATTGCCATCAAGTGGATTCCAACTCAGTGATCCTATAGGACAGAGTAGAATTGCTCCATAGGGTTTCCAAGGAGTGGCTGGGAGATTTGAACCGCCTACTTTTTGGTTGGCAGTCTGAGCTCTTAACGCCTGCACCACCAAGGCTACATTTGTAAAAAAAAAAAAGGAATGAAAGAGAGTGCCTACAACTTTCGGGTTGATGTAACAATAAAACTGGTACATGGTAAGCAGTAAACTAAGTATGAATTTGTATCGTGTGCCAAATTTAAGTAATCTGCCTAAGAAGCCCTGGTGGTGCAGTGGTTACCCGTTTGGCTGCTAACCAAAGGTCGGCAATTCTAATCCACTGGCAGGTCCTTGGAAACCCTATGCTGACAGTTCTACTGTGTCCTTATAGGGTCGCTATTGAGTTGTAATCCACTCGACAGCAAAGGGTTTGGCTTTTTTTTTTTTTTGGTATCAATCAATTACTGTGACTATATAACTTATAAACTTCCAAAAGGTGGATCTACCTGAGTGAAGTAGAGTCATGGAACTTTGGAGTTGGAAGAAACTTCATAGATGATCTACGTGTTACAGTGGTCTTCAAACTGTGCTCTTGGGAGCTTAGATTTAAACTGCTGGAGTAACTCATTCATTGCTTTAATCTGTTTTGTCTAACAGAATTCCATGTGCAGTTTTATTAGAGAAAAAACCTGCTCTTAAGAAAAGCTTGAAAACTCTTCTAATATCAACCCCTCATTCTATGTATGAGAAATTGAAAAGGACAGTGACTTGTCCAAGGTCACAAAGTAAGCGTTAGAGTCAAGTCACATAGCAAAAGCTGCTATAGACTTACAGGCTTCTTTGAAGAAATGACAAGATGTGAAATTATGGCCTAAAACACTTTGCAGATTGAGACTGAGTGAAAATACATTTAAAAAAACTAAAAAACTTCAAGTCTGACTTTCTGAGGAGTTCCTATCTATTCACTCAAAACCATTTGAAATGTGGACATTCTTTATTTATAGGTGAAACATGTTCCCAAATGCCATACGCGGAATTTTCATTTTGGCTGTTGGTGCAGAGAAGAATAGAGCTTTAAAAAGAATAACAAATTTAATTCTTAGTAATTATAAATTTAAATTAAGATTCATACTAATTCTTAGTAAGAATTTATTTTTAAAAACTTCATGAAAATATGGATTTTATTTGAAAAGAAAACATACTTTCCATGTTGCTGAAAAAAGCAGTATCATTCATGCTTTCTATCCTGCTGGAGTCGAACCTTTTTTAATCATAATGCTCAGGAAATGGTGGTATTATTTTAACCTCTGGAACTGAAAATCATCTTCATAAATATGTACTATTTCTTTTCTGAGGGAGGAATTGACAGTGAACTTGACATAATGTTTCTTTGATTAATGAGACTCTTGCATTGTCTTAGGATCATTTTTCTGAACCTGAACTGTCATTATACAGTACTATGGATACAGGAGATGATAACCTGCAAGATTGAAACAAAAAATGAAACTCCAAAATCTAAATCCCTGACATGAACTTATTATGTTATTTTTTGAAGGGATATATTCTTTATTGATGTTCTGGTTCTTCGAGGTTTAATAATTTTGAAATTACTGACTCCCATTCTGTTTTTTTCACAAAGACTGATTAAGGGATCATAAAATGTTTTCATGCTTTCAAATTTAGTTCCTGGAAACATTTGAATAATTTTAGGGAGTACTGTAATCTATGTTTTCAATTACATTTTTACGATATTAATGAAAATTATTCTTTGGGAAAAAAACTTGTAGTTTAAATACTAATTAATTCTTGAACTACATAAAATAAAACATAAAGATCAAGATATGAGAACCAGTAATATTTACATATTTTAATATGGTTTGTGTTAATATTCAATAAGTTGTTCATGAATTGATTAGTTAAAAACACATTTTTATATTCACATGCTGAATAAGTCTCAATTTTCTGCGGCTTACTTTCAGGTGGTTTCAGTGTTCTGAATTTCCCCATGTTTCATGGGAATTTAAAAGTTCGCATCTTCAATTTTGGCTTCAAAATCGAATTGCATATCTTTACTAAAAATGAGTATATTAACTAGTTTGCTCAAAAAACTTCAACCCATACTGCTCTGGGGTACCAACTGAGAGTTTGTTGGAATAGTAAGAATACTTTCAAGCCAAAACAGATCATTTTGAACATTCTTCTGGTAATAAGCACTAATTTTGGAGTACAAATATTAATTTTTTAAAAGTTCCACTATAAACAAATGCCAGTCGCAATGTATTTTAAAAGTAAGACTTATAAAATTTAATTTGATTCTAAAATTTAAAGGGCTAAAAGTTTCTTTTGTCAAGTATGAATGAATAGAAAATAAAATTTAGCAACTGATGGTAAGTATAACAACAAGAATTACAGTTATTTAATAGTATAACCTAAAACAGGAATTGGTTTGTTTAAAATAAGTTCTATAATTAAAGGAAGACTAATGTTTTCAAATCTTAATGGAGGAAGGCTTCATAGCTGGGACCCTGAAGAAGCACTCTCTTCTCTGAACTTCCATATTGTAGGGCTGGATGGAGCGATGACAGTTACTATCATGCCTTGCAACAGTGAAGTCATGACATAAGTTTTTGAGAACTCTCTTCTTGATTCCCCAAGAACAGCAGAGATTTACAGTTTTAGACAATGAATCTTAATAAAGTATATCTTGTTCATCCAATAGGAAGTTTATTGCACAATACATGTGGCTAGAATTAATTGATAAAGCTTATGGTTTTCTTCCCCAAATGATATAAATGAGGACAATCAAAATTCTCCTTCTGTTTCTAAACAGGGGACTGAAAGTTTTCTGCTAAGACTCTTAGCCTCAATGTTTTGATGCCTCTGGAAAAAAGAGGGAGACACGAGGCTCCATTCCCCTGTGTTGGATGAGCGAGGGCATTTATTCAGAGTGATTGTGCCAAAGTTGTCAATCGGTTCAACTATGGAAAGTCTTTAAATCTTAAAATCCCAATTTTGGTTTTAGTCTGACTGATGATTCTGTCATCTCCACAGAGAGAGGGAGAAGTAGTTAAGACTTCAGCATCTTCTTTTCTCTTGATTATAATTTTATATACTTAAACTTTAAATATGAATTGCTTTCCCTTTTTACACAAGTTATAAAAATAAGAGGCCTTGTTTACACAGTTTGCATTTTTATGAAATTTGCAGTTTGAAAAAAAAGCTTTTTAAAAAGTGGTAATGCTTTCCTTTGAATACGCTGTAACCTTAGAATTTTTTTTTTTTTCTGAAATAGTTTCTGAATTTCAACCCACTAAACATTTGAAGATAGAGTTTTTATTTAGCACTAGAGTAAGACATACTAAAGACTGAATAAAAGTTTTGTTTTTTTTCCTCTGGTTCCACTTAATTTTCTTTGTGTGTGGCACCCCCTTTCTGACAGCTATCGATATAATATTTAAATTTGATATATTGACAAAATGCAATCTACCTCTGTAAGCATTGTGCCATTCAACAGTACTACTATTAAATTTACATACCACAGTTTAAATTACATCCATTTCAGGAATGGTAAAATGCTAAAACTCAAGTGTCTAACTGCCTTACTGGAATGAGTACAATTTACAAATACAATAATTACATTTTAAAACCATTAACAATATTACACCTAGAAGTAAATACTGTACGACTGGTCATCATGGTACTGTGTGAGGGAAATCATTGCTGAAAGTCTCTGAGGTTTCCAGCAGGTATATCCCAAGAGCAGATTTTGGTTTGTTTTCATCAAACCGAAATTAAAACCTGGTTCTCAGATGACAGTCCTCCGTTATATGAATCCTCCAAATCCTTGCACATAAGATTTGATTAGTTATCTGCCAAGTATTTTCCTGTAAAACAAAATGGCATATCAACAGGTTACCTGCTAGTCCAATAATGCAATCATGATGTAAGTAATATATTTATGCTTCCTGTCCTACCCACTGGAACTAAATACTGCATGCCTGGGCAGTGCAACACTGATATGAAAGACATGAAGGTTTTTAAGCTTTCGATTTTCCAGACCAGCTAGCTGCCTTTTCACATTTCCGTATCTGAATGATTTGCAGAGGTTTGGGTTTTGACCAGAATAGGCTGGGAGATTTGTTCCTGAATGTGAGAACCCACCTTGTTATAGGAAAGGTGACCATATACTTTATTTTCCAATCTGAATCATTTTTGAGAGTGAAAGTGGTATTACAATTACATCAGCACAACAGTGCTATCGACATCAGCACAAGGGGCATAAAACCCAGGAATCAGCCCTGCCCAGCAAATCACCCACAAGTATAGTCTCTAGCCTGTAGGGAAATTTGGATTTGTTTTTGTTTCACTTCCAGAAAGAAATCACTATATGGTGGGCCCTGAATGAGCCCGAATTTTGGGGGGAGGGGTGGTTCTGAAAATGTACCTGATTTCTTGGCGCAGTAGTTCTTACAGAGTGATCGCTGGACCAGAAGCATCAGCATCACCCAGGAATTTGTTAGAAATGCAGATTCTCTGGCCCCACCCCAGAATTGCTGAACCAGAAACTCTGCTGGTGGTGCCCAGCAATCTGGGTTTTAACAAGCCCCAAGTAAATCGGACACGTCTTAAATTTTTTCAGAAACACTGTCTTAGAGGCTCCATTGAGTAAAATCAGGTTGGGTGGGGACTGTTGTGAAAGGGAGGCGCAGTGAGTCTGGCTCTGGTGGGGTGTGTGTACTAGGCTCCGGTTTATTTTCAGGAAAGCAAAAACATTTGTTGCCATATATGCTGATTTTCAAAAAATGCTGGAAATCTAGATTTTTTTTTTTGTTAAATCACCTACTTTTTCAATATTGGTTTAAATTACTCTCCTTCTCCTCAACAAATCCTGCTGTGTGTGCCAAATAAAACTTGTCCCATAGCTGCATTCAGCTCATGGGCCACCGATTTCTACCTCTATGGTGTTTCTGTGGTTGAAACGTTGCAAGGTTGCTATTAAAATGAAAATAGATCCTCTCAGTTCTCAGCTAATCCTGACAAGCCTAAATCTGAAAAGTCCTGTTGAAAAACTAAACATTTTCAGGTGGGAGCTAAATGCAAAGGCAGACAGCATTCCTCTTGTTTGTCAATGTGAAAAAAAGTAGAATTTACTCCATTAACCGCAGGACGTTGTTGTGTACCGTCAAGTTGATTCTGACTCATAGCGACCCTACAGGACACAGTAAAACTGCCCCATAGGGTTTCCAAGGCTGTAAATCTTTACGGAACCAGACTGCCACATCTTTCTCCCGTTTGAACCGCCAACATTTTGGTTAGCAGACAAGTACTTAACCACTGTACACCAGGCCTCCTTCCTGCTTGATATGAACACCCATTGCTGTGAAGTTGATTCTGACTCATAGCAACCCAAGAGGACAGAGTAGAACTGCCCCATGGGGTTTCCTAGGTTGCAATCTTTATAGGAGCAGATTACCAGGTCTTTTCTCCTGTAAAGATGCTGGTAGGTTCCGACAGCTGACGTTTTGGTTAGCAGCCAAATGCTTAACCATCGTGCCAATAGGACTCCTTTCAACTTTAATATACACAGCTATAAAATGGAAACAACTGGTCAACCTCACATAAAAAAACAGAGCCAGACTAGGAGGCCAAATCCCTCCTGATTTCCAGTTCATTGTCCTACTTTTTCCTCATTCAATCATTGGTTTCTTTTTAATTGGGATGAAAAAACGGGGGTTGGGAGTAGGAAGAGGAAGAGGATGAGAAAATCACAACCTATTTATCCTTACAGAAGAGTTGCTAAGGCAATATTATTTTCCCAAATGAAACTTACAAGATACCTTATTCACTTACCTGCAGCAAACCTTTTTTTTATCAGTGAAAATCGATACCCTGCTCCAACAAGTTCAATGTCACAGCCAGAAAGGGTGCTTCCTTCACTTGTGAACTGCACAACCAATGGGGAAGGTTTGCTTGGACCATCAGATAACTGGAATCTTGCCAATAAAGAACCTACTCCTAAAAAAAAAAAAAAAAAGTATTATTACAAGATAGTAGTTAACATTCTGGAAATGATCTTGGAAATTGTATTCAAATGTTAACCTACAAGATCTAACGGAAATAGTATATACTTCACTGACAAAAATGGTGGTGAGTAAAATTTATCATGAGCAACTTCTTTTTTTTTGCATGCTGTTATAATTTAGCAAAATGGTACTTCAAAATTTGTGGACATGCTTTTTGGAAGATGCTTGTGTTCCAGCAAATGAAGACTGTCAGGGGAAAGTGAAAGGAAGTATGGGATCTGATACAGGGTAAGAAACCGCCTCAGTAAAGGCTCTTCTCTGCCTAAAGGATGGCCTGTTTGATGTGGAGTCCTGATAATGGGTAGAAATGGAGAAAACGAAAGGGGGATGGTTTGGATGTGGAGGGTTCATCGAAGAATTATTTGCTTTTATTGGTTGAAATAAGTAAATGTAAAAATGAAGTGAAATATTCCGCTTGTTTCTAGTGCTAAGTGTATTTTTGTTAACAGTTGGCTAGTATCTAAAGGTTATTTCAGTTTTACATGTTACACAAAAAGAGGCCTGTGATGACGTTACCTCCGTTTTCTGACTTCTGAGAGATATCAGGGATCTTCCACAATATCCTTTGTTGTTCAGCATTCCTAAAAGTGAAATAGGTAAAAGACTTTTGCACACACATCCATATTTGATGGATGTCATGTATTGTTTGGATAGTGTCATTTATTAAAGATGGATCTTGAAAATTTTGCTACATTAAAAATCATATATATAATATATATAAATTCTCTCCCCTCCCTTTCCTTATTATAACTAGCCACAACACTGACAGATAAACATTTAGAGGACAATGAAGAATTCAAAAAATTTTGGAAAAAATCTACTGAAACAATAGATGAAAAGTGTTAGTAAATATAACTCAAGTAATTTAAATTAGAATTATGTCATATGGCTGACATTTATTTGTTAAAAATGTTCTACTTTTTGCTTCTGACAATCATATGTGAAAACGAGAATGTTCTCTCTAGGAGAACAAATTCTTTTTAACAGATGCTATTTTTTTTTTTTTTTTTAGTACTCTGTATCTTTAGCATGCCGTCTTGTAGTCCAGAGGCTAGAAAACTAAACACTGTATTTCCCAGGCTCCTTTGCAAATTAGGTTCTACCAGTTACATGAATTCAAGATTTGGAAGATGGAAGAGAGGCAGAGACTATTTTCCTGCATCTTTCTTGGCTGTTTTCTGCTGGCCAGCAACCTAACTGAGATGTGGGGATCCTCTATAACAGTGCTGCAGTCCAGTCTGCAGTTAATGAGGTGCCAGCAGGAGCTTTCTAACCCTTGGATCATAGGTATGGTGGTTGGTTCTTGAATTCTACGGTTCCACTGGCAGCCTTCTAATTTCCCCCCTTCCCATTTGGAGCAGAGCCTGGCAGCTCTCTTGGTGAGCCAGTTCTGCAATGTTCTAGAAACATTCTCGGAGATCAGCCTAAAGCCTGTTCCTTTAGCACTTCCACCATTTTGTACGGATCTGAATCCCTGTCCTAAGTCATTTTCTACTTAAAATAATGACAGTGGTTTCTGTTTTCTACCCTGAACCCAGATACACAGACCTATTGTAATTTCCTCCTGTAGGAAACTCAAATGCTAAGAAGATTGTCATCTCTTTATATAGAAGGAGCCCTTTGGCAAAGAGAAAGGGGGCTGGTGGCTCCTTACCAGACTGCTGGTGGGAGTACAGCCTGGAGCTTGGTTACGCCTCCATCTATGGGGACCAGAAACTGCACGTTGTTGAGGGCCACAGCGGTTGTCATTGCATCCGTATTGTATTTGTAATCTATACGCAGGTCTGTGCTTGCAGGCTCACAGCGCCAATTCACTGCCAGGTTCAAAGGCGTGGACTGAATGCCCTGGGCAGACACCTTGCCAAACGACAAGAAAGAGGATATATAAGCCTGGATCATTAATCAGAAACAAACCCAGAAGCTATCTTTGTAGGAAGGTTCTTAGATATCAAAATTTCATAACATTGTATATGCTGCTCACAAATGGGCTGTCAATGAAAATCACTGTGAAGGGGGCATGGGAGAGGGAGCTGGGGACTTAAGGAAAACTGTTGCCCATTAAAAACCAAATTTACTACTAAAATCTCTACGGCCTTTTATAGTTTACAATGCACTTTACATCTGTTAGGGAGGTGGACTAGCACATGGATTAGGAGCTGAGGCTGTAGAGCCAGGAGTTTGAGTTCTGTTTCTGTCACAAGTGATCCTGGACAAATCACTAAACCTTGCTGGGCCTCAGTTATTTCTTCGTTTGCCAAATGTGAATCATAACAATAATGTTTACCCATATGGTTGTCAGGAAAATTGAAGGAGATATTTTATGCATAACACTCAGAACAGTGCACCTAGCACACACTAAGTAATTAATGTTTTCATAAATGTTACTTACTCAATGGCAATGGGTTTGGTTTTTGGTTAATTACTAATCTTAGAAGTCCCTGGGTAGTGCTAATGGTTAAACACTGGGCTACTAACTTAAAGGTTGGCTGTTTGAACCCACCCAGAGGCGCCCTGGAAGAAAGGCTTAGAAATCTGCTTCCGAAAGCTCACAGCCATGAAAACCCTAGGAAGCAGAGTTCTACTCTAAAACATGCAGTGTCGCCATGAATTGGAATTGACTCGATGGCAATTGGAAAAGTAATATTCTTATTGCATTTGCTAGTCACAACAAAGCGGGGAGTTAGACAAAGGCAGTTATTGTTATTATTACTACTTTGGGATTTGCCCTGACTGGAAGTGCTACATTCTACATCTAACGTTGATTCTATTTCAAACCAACAGTAGATGGTACAATGTATTTAGAATCAACAGTGACTTTTACCTAGGAAAAGCCAGGTTTGAAGAATCAACAAGAATTGATCTCATCTAAAGACAATAACATCAGTCTGAATTCTGGGTGTCATAGCGAAAATTTGACAACGTTATAATCTCTCACTGTTAATTGTGAGGGTGAATAGATCTCCAGCAGATTCCCCTTTCACAACTACACGCGTACTGCAGGGGCCCTGTATGCGTTGTTTATACCCTTGGATTTTTTTTTTCATGGACTGCGAGTTTTGCAGATTTTGAAGAATATAAACAACCATCTGTTGGCCTCGAGATGCCTGCACATATGGACACCATGGGGAAGGGTCCCGAAGGCAGGAAAAGGTTGAAGGGGTTGCTCCAGAAATAAGGCCAGAAATAGACTCTTTTGTGAAATGGTGGAAATGAACTTTGATGACAATTCTGATTAGGTAACCATTATAGCAGTTACCAAACTTTAAATATTTTTAGCAACATGATCTTTTTGGAAAATGAACTTTTATTTAGAAAGTCATTATCTAAAACAGACCCAAAGCAGAGCAGAACCCTCCTTTTTCTGCACTCTGTCCTCAGCAGTAGTTTTCAAGTTGACAGTAATTCCTCCATCCAGGGAGGTGCTATTTGGATATGTGATCCTGTGTTTTTGATTGTTCCAATTACTGGGCATTGCTATTGGCCGTCAGGGACTAAACATGCTGAGATTTGAGGGCAATTCCTCCAAAAGCTAGTTGTGTCCCACCTTCAGTTGTTGGAAAACAATAACAAAAGCCCAACAAAAACAATAACAAAAGGAATTCCTCAGAGCACAGTTTGAAAACAACAGTTCTAGGGCTATACAAAGTACTTTGAAATATATTCGGCCATTAGCATCTCAAGGAGCCCTGGTGTGCAATGGTTAAGGCACTCAGCTGCTAACGGAAAGGTTGGTAGTTTGAACCCATCCATTCATTCTGAGGGAGAAAAGACCTGGTGATCTGCTCCTGTAAAGATTATAGCCTAGAAAATCCTATGGGGTAGTTCTACTCTGTCATATTGAGCTGCTATGAGTCAAAAATTGACTCCATCACACCTAACAACAACATTAGCATCTGGAAAGTAGCCCCTGGATGGCAGAAATGGTTAAGTAGCACTAGACTACTAGCCAAAAAGGTGGCAGTTCTAGACCCCACCCAGAGGGCCCTGGGAAGACAGGCCTGGAGATCTGGTTAAGGTCACAGCCTTAAACAGCCTGTGGAGCTGTTCTGCTCTGCACTCATGGGGTCGCCATGAGTCGGGATTGACTCAATGGCAACTAAGAACAACAACAACAAGCATCTCATGACAACCAATGAAATATCTGGGTAGGTATGACTGTTATTCTTATTTGCAGATGAAGAAACTGAGGTTCAAGAAGATTAACGCATTCAAGGTCACATGGAGAGTAGGAAGCAAGCTTAATTTAGTCTCTTGCCTACACCTTAGTATTTTAAACCAAGCCCATATTAACAAAACAAAAAAAAAATTTTTTTTTTTGTTTCGTTTTGTTAATTCTGAATTCTGCCTACTTCCTAGGTTCACTTAATAACAAATATGGGGATTAAAAAAAAAATCACAGAGGATATAAAACTTTCAAAAATTTTTATCTGAAGTGAAAATGTAGATGTAGTGTTTGTAATCAGAGTTCATAAAGGGATACAAGTACAGTTTTATTTTTACCCTTTTGGGGATGAGAATCACTCACATGCCTGAAATTTAACTTGCAGTTCAGAGAACAAATACATTGGTGTTTCCCTTCCTTCTTCCTTATTTCTCTCAGAAACTTAAAGGAGTCACTAAACATGTTTAAATGTTTCGAGGAAAAAAGTTTAAAATTTAAATAAAATATATTTTCTACTTTATTTTAATTATAAAGCTATAAATTTTATATCGTATAATTTATTTGACAGTATGATCTATGGTATCCAAAGTTTAGATGATAATATTCTTGAGGAAAAAACCTTATATTTGTTTGCATCTTTGTAAAATGTACCATCATATAGATGACTTACATTCAATGGCCTCCTTCCAGTAATTTGAATAAATAGGTTTCAACCCATAGGGTACGTTAAAGTTGTTGGAGAGCTTATAAAAAATACAGATACCTGGGTTCCATTCAGAACCAATTAAATCAGAATCTGAGTGTGTGAGGGCCAGCAACTATATTTTGATATTTTTTGGTACCAATTCAGAATCAGTATTTGTTTATAAGCTCCCTGGTGACTGTACAGTACAATGAGGTTTAGGATGCATTGATTTCTATGAAAGCACAACTTTGAAAATGAACAATTTTGTTTCTTTATTTTAAGAAAAAAAAGTCGAACATATTTAATCCCCAAAATTACAATGCATTAAAAATAATCTACAAGATCATGTGGCTGGGAATCTATGGAATTCACAGGCATTAGAATTTGTACTACTTCTTGCCTTTGAAACTCAGCTGGAAATAGATGTATTTGCTAGATCAGTAGTAATTTGAGGTAGGGGCAATCCTAGACACAAAAAGAAAGTTCTCACATACTGTATTGTGTTGCATCAAACCTTCTTTTAACATTAAATGATTTCTTAAAATAAATCTTATTAGAACTGTGCCACAGGACTATCACACTAGAAAAAAATCGTATTTCTTACTTTTAATCATTAAAAATAAGAGGTTTTAGTTCAGTAATATCCTTAAGGTTACAGTGATCTACTTTGCAATATTTATAATTTTAATTGATGTAGTTTTCTGGAACCTCATTTTTGTAGCATGTTTCTCTCATTTTTTAAATAAAATATTTATAGGTAAGTTTAAACTAATAAGGATATGTATAAATATTTTAGTCACTAGTCCTCAGTCTTTTAAAATTTTATTTTCTTATAAATTATAGACTTTAAATAATATTAAGAGAGATGTTTATTTACTTTTATACTTTTGAATATAAATTTATAATGCGAAACAGATATCCTAATCACATAAATAGGCTTACCTGGTATTTGAGCATGTCCACATTATAATACGTAGCTTGGGGTTTCTGTTCAGATACTTTCTTTAGGTGAGTCATCAAATTTGGCATGTTTACCCAGAATTCCTTGGAATTGGCATCATTTTGGGTATTATCGCTGTTCAATTGGGAAGGAAAAATGATTGAGCAGCATCTTATAACAAATTAAATATAAACCACACAAGAAGCAGCTCAGCAAATGGATATCTAATGTCTATACCCATCTTTGACAATTCTTTGAGATTATTTTATTAACAGTAGTGCAGCTTTGGTACAAATGCAATTCTGAATGGTATTATGCCATGTTAATAGATTAATACCCATATGGAGCTATTGTTTTGCTATAAAGCTTAAGGAGTACCCAGTAATATTAACCAATTATGATAATTTGTTGCTTTACAGAGATTTACTCAATTATTTATTAACTCAAACTTAATAGACTTTTCTACATCTTCAAATGTTTCATCTGAATTAGTTAATGCAATGAAAGAGCTAAGTACATTGATTTTCTTCTTAATTGAGTTGGCCAGTAGTTTCTTAGAATTTACTGAGTTAAATATCTTAGCCAAATATAAGCATAGTCTTTATCATCAGCTAACAAGAAAAGGATGATTCTAAATTACCATGCTACCTTTTCAGCATAGACAATATTTAATTTGGGATCTAAATCATAAAAAAGTCACTTCACTTAGAAGGTAATCCTGGAATTTAAATAATAATAATCATCGTAGTTATAATAGAAAAATAGAGTGCTATCTTGAACCAAGGAGTTTTATACCCCTACAGCCTTCAGTATGGGTTACAACTCAACATATAACAAAAATCCTAACGACTGGACCAATAAGCAACATCGTGATAAATGGAGAAAATATTGAAGTTGTCAAGGATTTCATTTTACTTTGATCCACAATCAATACACATGGAAGCAGCAGTCAAGAAGTGGGGCGAATCTGCTGCAAAAGTCCTCTTTAAAGTGTTAAAAAGCAAAGACATCACTTTGAGAACTAACACGCACCTGACCCAAGCCATGGTGTTTCAATCACCTCCTATGCATGTGAAATGAAAGCTAAATGATGAATAAGGAAGACCAAAGAAGAACTGATGCTTTCGAATCATGGCATTTGTGAAGAATTTTGAATATAGCATGGACTGCCAGAAGAACAATGAGTCTGTCTTAGAAGAAGTAAGACCCATTCCAAGAATGTTCCTTGGATTAGCAAGGATGGTGAGACCTCATCTCACGTACTTTGGACATGTTATCAGAAGGGATCAGTCCCTGGAGAAGGACATCATGCTTGATAAAGTAGAGAGTCACGAAAAAGAGGAAGACCCTCAATGAGATGGATTGACTCAGGGGGTGCAACAATGGGCTCAAACATAGCACTGATTGTGAGGATGGTGCAGGATCGGGTAGTGTTTCATTCTGTTGTACACAGGGTGGCTATGAGTTGGAATCAACTCGATGGCACCTAACAACAACAGCAAAGAGAATTGTTCAGCTTTGCTCAGAGGCTTGTCCACATACCGTTCACACAATCCCTCTTGTGAATGCTTGTCCTCAGTGACAAAAAGCATAGGCAGAGTGTGTAAAGCATCTGCTTCCTTCCTGCATAATGAGGGAACTGAGGTCCTGTGTGATTAAGTAACTTAACAGACAACTATTCACTGACGTTTCATTTTTAGAATATCCTGTATAATACAATAATAGTAGCTAAGCTTTCTTGAGCACCTATTATTACTAGGCACCCTACCAGATGCATTATAAATTATTTCATTAAAATCTACCCTGCAAAGGAGGAATTATTACCCTCATTTTTAAAGATAAGCACAAACTTATTACAAAAAGAGAAAATGAGAATTTGAGAAGAGGAAAGGTGGAAAAGTAGAGGGCAGATCAAAATAAATTGCTACGATTCAGCCTTTAGAGATCAAACAAATCAAGAAAGTGGAGTCTAAAAATCACCAGGGTCTTAAAACTGCTACTGGTCTCTTAGGAGAGATGGCTGTTGGAGGCCAAGTCTCAGCATGCCCACATGATTCAGCTGTGCCCTGGCATAAGGTTACTGAGGACAAAGCAAAACTCTATGATTCTTCCCTATGATTCTACAAAGGGGACGGAAAAGACTCCTGGCCCCTGAGACTTTGCCCCTGAGTCAAGCTGAGCTAACGATGCTGATAAGGGCTACCCAAACTTTTATTATCTATAAGTGTCTAAGTTACCCAAGCTTCCAGAGGCAGGAGGCAGGAGACAGGAGAAAAGATTATAGAGGGTCAACAAAATTCAATAATTTGCTTAAGGTCACAGTGCTAATTATAAGTAATAGCATCAATATTCTAGCCCAGGTCAGTATTATTGCAGTTCATACTTTCCCACTATACCAAAACCAAACCAAACCTAAAAAAAAAAAAAAATCCACCCCAAACCAGTTGTTGTGAGTTGATTCCGACTCATGGCGACCCCGTATGTGTCAGAGGAGAACTATGCTGCATAGGGTTTTCAATGGCTGATTTTTTGGAGGTAGATTGCCAGGCTTTTCTCCTCAGGTGCCTCTGGGTGAACTGAAACCTCCAAGCTTTCGGTTAACTGTTTGACAGGGGTGAATTAATATCCAGCAACATATTACTGGGTCCCTGGATGGTACAAATGGCTAACTTGGCTGCAATAGTCAAGCAAGAACACTCTCATTGTGGTGTTTAATAGAAGTCACAAGGAGTCTCTGGGTGGTACAAATGGCTAATGAACTTGGCTACTAACTGTAAGGTTGAAAGTTCAAGTCCACCCAGAGGAGCCTCAGAAGAAAGGACTGATCATCCTACCTCTGAAAAAAATCAGCCACTGAAAACCCTGTGGAGCACAGTTCTACTCTGACACACGTGGGGTCACCATGAGTTGAAGTTGACTTGAGGCAACTGGTTACTGGTCTACATGTTAATATATGTATAAAATTTTTGCACATGTGCCTAAGAACGTGGCAATATAACTGCCTCAAAGTGTAAAATAATATAATAAGAATAATATTTACAAACAAACTAGTGAGGTAGTGGCATACAATTTCTAATTTTAGATGGAAAAACATTGAAAAGTAAAATTAACTGGCTCAACATACACATCAAAAAGAGGGAGGGAAACTGACATAAAGATTTGTCAATTTCCAATAATAATTACTTCACATTTATTTTTGATCCAAACAGATGATCATTTCTTTTATACCATCAAACCTGGACTTAAGTTGCCGGTTAGGCCCTTGCAAAGGCCACAGAGGAGAAGGTGACATTTGGAATTGTCTGAAAGACCCATGACTATTTTTTCACCGTTGGAATTAAAAAGTCTCATTTAGGCAAGAATGCGACTATGTTAGTTCTCAAATTCCAGGTACAAACAACATTTACTCATTTCTACATAAACATCCCACTGAATAAGTTCTTTATGTTTGAATTGTTCATTTATTTAATAAATATTACTCAAGTGCTTATTAAATGCCAGACACAGTGGGAGGTATGAGGATTCAGTGGTGAACTAACAGAATGTTCCATTCCCTCATGGACCTTACAGTTTAGTGGGCGAGATAGATGAATGAGGAAAAACCAATAGATATATGATTATTAATTATAGTAAGCGCTATAGAGAAAAAGAACAGGGGACTTTTGGAGACAATAACAAGGGGACATAATTTAGTTGGGAATGGTGGGAGATGAGGAAGGGAGTGGGAGGGTCCGGGAAGCCTGGTGAAGCTGCATCTGAAGGATGAGTAGGAGACAGGCGAAGAAGGGCAGAAAGAGTATCCCAGGCAGAGGAAACAAGCACAAAAGGTCTGGTGTTAAGATGTTTCTGAGAACGGCAGGTGTGCCGGAGCTATAGGGATTTTGAGGCAGAATGGTGAGGGAAGAGGACAGAGAGGCAGGTAAGAGTAGATGACTCAGGACCTCCAAAGAAATGGTAACAAGTTTAGGCACAGGTGCAATGTGAAGCTACTGGAGGATTACAAGCAAGGTTGACCTGATTTACCTCATAAAAGACTGTCTGGCTGCTGTGTGAAAAACGTGCCAGAGTGGGCCAAGATTTGATGCAAGGGAGCAAGAAGGGAAGCAATTGCAGTGGTCTAGGGCACTGATAGTAGGGACATGGGCAAGGGAGATCTCAGTAAAGGAGAAAAGTGGACACTTCAAAGAGAGATTTTTAGATGTAATGCAAAAAAACCTAGCGCTGTTGAGTCAATTTGTAATATCAGGACTTAATGACAGAGAAGGAGATATCAAGAATGATGCCATTGGCTCATCCATTGCAAATAATCAACTTGATATAATTTATCAACTTTAATAGCATGTATGTATGTATTGTGTGAATGTGCACATGAGTATAGATAATAAAGACATGATATTCAGGTTTAATACTTAGAATATGTGAAAAATTCTATCTATATAAAAATGCACATAAGCTTGTTTTTGTCACACATGGAAAGATCCATCAAAACATTACAATTACAATGAAGTTTTATCTATCACAAAGAATATATTCTAGGTCATGTGAAGAGTAGCTCACAATTCAAATATCATTTCATTTAAAAAGACGCTAATTCAACAAAAGGATTTTATTCCTGTTATTGGGCTTAATTCCCACTATTCTCATCCACTGTCTACCAGTGAGAAGTAAAACAATGATTAAATTGTCACTAACACAGATTTTATTACTCTAAATGTCTCTTTACTCACTTGGGGTAGTTGGCCATTAAAATACCTATATGTATATGCAGCCATACACACACACACACACACACACACACACACACACTCTCCCCAAAACTCTGACAACTAGGAAGAGTTGTACATCTTAATCAATAATTGAATTTCCTGTTGAATCAATAGAACGGTGGCGATTTCTCTAACAGTGCTATTCAACTACTAAGGTTTATCCCTCTAGGTACAAAGTGTTCAACCACATACATTTCTAAATACTTGTGCAAAATCATATTTACCAGCAGAGAAGTTGGGGATTTGGCAGGACGTGTTCTAACCTGCTGAAATTCACCACCCGAAAAGTCAGTGCAGCTGGGGATGGGTTATTGGCAAAGTGTCTGGTGATGCCGGCAGGAAAGGACAATACCATTTCTCCAGTGATCTTGACAATGCATCTGGCATATCAAAACACAGAGGTCAATATGCTGTGAATCAAAATAGTTGTGAAAAAGTAAAGACATATGTAATAATATTAAACAGCCGAAGAGATGAAAGGTAAGCTCTTATAATTCCACTCTGCTTACTAAATCAATTTCCCACTTATCTGAGAAATTAATGGCTTGTTTTAACACGTATATAAAAAAAAGTGGCTATTTTGTTGAATGCATTTTGGGCTGTAAGAAGACTGAAGGTTTTTTTCTGTGGAAAAGTCTATATATTCACCTCACAAATAGAATCGTCTACCCTGGTGGTTTGCTTTCATTTTGGTTGGTTTCTGATTTTTTGGCAGAGCATTTAAAGATATTAATTGTACCCCATCGTCACACACTGGAACCAACTTGAGTTCTCTGAGGAGTAAGATTAATGCCTTGAGCATGTTCTTTTACATTCTTCAGAGGAAATTCTTGTGTTCCACTTAGCTGGTTGTTCACTAACTTGGCTATGTGGTCAAAATGGTCAAATCCGTCATAAAAGTTAACACAATAAGATGGGAATTTAGAACGAAAAATGATAGTTTAAAAGAGCATTATTGAGGCATAACTGACATACACTAAACTGCACTTTTTTAAAGTGTAAAATTCCATAAGTTTTGACAGAGTATATACCCATGAAATCATCGCACGACCAAGAAAATGAACATATCCATCACCCCTAAAAGTGTCCTCATGTCTCTCCCTTTCTCCCATCCTGCCCCACCTTTCCATTCCCCATTCCCAGGTAATTGGTAATATGTTCTCTCTCTATGAATTAGTCTGCATGCTCCAGAATTGTTTATAGGCGGAATGATAAGGTATGTCCTTTTTGGTTAAGTTTTTTTCACTTAGCATTATTATTTTGAGATTTATCAAGTCGTTGTGTGTATCTACAGTTCATTCCTTTTGACTGCTAAGCAGTAGTGTGGATATAACACACTTTGTTTATCCATTCACCTGCTGAAGAACATTTGGGTTGTTTTCAGTTTTGGGCTGTTATAAGTAAAGCTGTGCACGAATGCACAAGTCTTTGTATGGACAGGTGCTTTCTTTCTCTTGGGTAAGTACTTATGGTTGGGACCACTGGATAACATGGCAGGTGTACTTATAACTTCTTCAAGAAACAGTCAAACTTTGCTAAAGTGGAAAGTAAAGCTATGTATAAGACCTTTGAGGGAAACTTGGTGGCGCAGTGGTTAAGTGCTTGGCTACTAACTGAAAGGTCGGCAGTTAGAATCCACCAGCTGCTCTGCGGGAGAAAGATGTGGCAGTCTTCTTCCTTAAAGATTTACAGCCTTGGAAACCCTATAGGGCAGTTCTACGCTGTGCTGTAGGGTCATTATGAGTCAGAATTGACTTGATGGCAATTAGTTTTGGGTTTATAAAACTTTGAATTCTTCCACATCCTTGCCAACACTTGTTAAGTTTTAGCTATTCTAATAGATGTACAGTGTTATGTTATTGCTGTTTTAATTTTCATTACCCTAATTGCTAACTATGTTAAGTACTTTCATGTGACGACTTATCATTAATTACCTCTTTTGGTGAAATGTCTGCTCAAATCCTCTGCCAAATTTTTAAGTTGAGTTTTTTGTTCTCTTATTATTGAATTTTGGGAGTTCTGTATATATTCTAGATACAAGACATATTTATTAGATAGGTGCTTTGCAAAGATTTTTTTCCCAGTCTGTTTTTTTTCCTCTTAAGAGTACCTTTTAAAGAGCCAATTTTTTTAAAATTTATTTTTAAAATTTTGATGGAGTCCAATGCATCGATTTATTCTTTTTATGGTATTGAATCAATGTATTCTTTGGATGTTGTATAATTTTTCACCTATGTTTTCTTCTAGAAGCTTTATAGTTTTAGGTGTTATATTTAAGCTTATGATCCATTTTTTATTTAATTTTTATATGCTGTGGGAAACCCTGGTGGCGTAGTGGTTAAGTGCTACAGCTGCTAACCAAAGGGTCGACAGTTTGAATCCGCCAGCTGCTCCTTGGAAACTCTATGGGGCAGTTCTACTCTGTCCTATAGGGTTGCTATGAGTCGGAATCGACTTGATGGCACTGGGTATGGCACTGGGTGTGTGGTATGGATCCAAGTTAATTGTCTTTGTTTTGATAGGGGTATTCGATTGTTCTAACAATCTGTTTAAAAGACTATTATTTCTCCACAGCTTTACCTAGGCAGTTTTGTTGGAAATCAGTTGCCCATATATGTGTGGGTTTGTTACTGGCTTTCCTATTCTGTTCCATCGACCTATTTTACCTACCTTTTCACTAACACCATGCTGTCTTGATTTCTGTAGCTTTATGTTGTTGGTGGTTGATAGTTCTGAAGTCAGATAGTATTAGCTCTCTAACGTTTTCCTCTTTTTCAAAGTCGTTTGACTATTGTAGGCCCTTTGCTTTTCCATGTGAATTTTAGAATTACTGTGTTGATTTTGACATAAACGTCTGCTGAGATTTTGACCGAGATTGCATCAGATACCCAGATCAATTTGGGGAACACTGACATCTGAACAACACCGAGTCTTCTGACCAATGAATACAGTATATCTCTCCATTTATTTAGGTCTTTAATTTTTCTCAGCCATGTTTTGCAGTTTTCAGTGTAGAGGTATTTTATATCTTTTGTCAGACTTATCCCTAAGTATTTCACATTTTCTGATGTGATTTTAAATGGTTATGCTTTTTAAATTAAAATTTCCGATTGTTGTTATTACATAGAAATATTATTGATTTTGTATACTGATCTTGTATCCTGCAAATTTGCTAAATTCACTTATCGGTTCTAGTAGTTTTTTGTAAATTCCAACAGATTTTCTGCTTAGACAATCTCGTCGTCTCTAAATAAAGACAGTTTTACTTCATCATTTCCAATCCAAATGCCTTTTAGTTCTTCTGCTTGCCTTCTTGCAATGGCTAGAACTTCAGTACGATTTTGCAAAGAAATGGTGAGAGTGGGCATCTTGTCTTGTTCCTGATCTTAGAGAGAAATTATTCAGTCTTTTTCCATTATTTGATAGTTTAGCTGTAAGTTTTTTGTAGATGTCATTTATTATTAGTTGAGAAAATCACGTTCTAATTTCTAGTGTTTTATCATGAGTGAATGTTGAATTTTGTCAAATGTTTTTAATACCTCTATTGAGATGGTTTTACTTTTTTAGTTTGTTAAAAAGTTATTGCATTTGTTGACTTTTGAACATTAAAAAATCTTCTTATTTTTGTGATAAACCCCATTTAGTCATTTGTGTTATCTTCTGTATTGTTGGATTCAATTTGCCAAAATTTTGTTTAAGATTGTTGCAAGTAAGTTTAATGGGGAATTGGTCTCTGGTTTTCTATTCTTGTAATATCTTTGTTTGGTTTCAATATTAAAGTAATGCTGGCCTCATAGAATAAGTTGGGCAGTATTCCCTTCTCTTCAATTTTATGGAAGAATTTCTATAGAATTAGTATGATTTCTTTCTTAAATGTTTGGTAGAATTCACCAGTGAAGGCGTTTTCTTGGTGAGAAGGTTTTTAACTATATACTCAAATTCTCTAACAGATACAGGGCTATTCAGGTTATCTATTTCTTCTTGAGTGATTGTTAGTAGTTTGTACTTCCAAGGAATTTGTTCATTGTATCTAAATTTTCATATTCCTTGGCACATAGTTGTTAATAACATTCCCTTATTACCTTTTTAATATCTGTAGTATATATAATAATGTTCCCTTTCTCATTTCTGACATTGGTGATTTGTGTCTTCTATTTTTATCTTAATCAATCTGGCTAGAGGTTGTCAATTCTATTGATTTTTTAAAAACCCAGATTTGGATTTTATCTATGTTCTCTATTTTTTCCTTGGTTTTCTAGTTCATTTATTTCTGTTCTGATTTTTATTATTTCTTTTCTTATATTTACTTTGGGTTTAGTTTGCTCTTCTTTTTTCTGATTCCTAAGGTGGGATCTGAAGTCATTGATTTGGGGTCTTTTTTCTTGTAGGCCTTTGGTACTGTAAATTTACCACCAAGTGCTGCTTTTCTGGCATCTCACAAATTTTGACATGTTATATTTTATTTCAGTTCAGTTAAAAATCTTCCTAATTTCTCTTCTGATTTTATTTGTAGCCACGTGTTATTTACAAGTATATTATTTAATTCCCAAATATGTGGGAATTTTTCAGAGATTTTTCTATTATTGGTTTCTAATTGAATTTGTTGTGGTCAAAGAACATATTCGGTATAACTTGAATCCTGTTAAATTTTTCGAGACTTGTTTTATGTCCCATAACGTGATCTTTCTTGGGGAATGTTCCATATGCACTTTAGAAGAATTTGCACACTGCCATTGTTGAATGAAGTGTTCTATAAATATGAATTCAGTCATGTTGGTTGATAATGTTCTTTAAATCTTCTGTACAGCTACTGATTTTCTGTCTACTTTTTCTACCAATTATTGAGAGAGATACTGAAATCTCCTACTATAATTGCGGATTTATCTACTTCTCTTGGTACTTCTATCAGTTTTGCTTCAAGTATTTTTAAGCAAAAACTCTTACCATATTGTTACTCAAATAAAGTGGGCCTTCTACATTTGTTTCCCAACTGCACCCTCCCCTTACTAGATATTTCCATAAGCACACTATGCTGATTTTTTCACAGCAACATGTAAAAAAAAAATTGGCATAGTGGCACTTATTAAAATACCTCAGGGCGGGGAGAGTGCAGTTGGCAAACAAATTTAGAAGGCACGTGTTATTTGTGTAAAAATAAAGCATTGGCTGCATAATAAAACTCTGCTATTAAGTGCAAAAACATTTAGCATTATTATGTTCTTTTGATTAATTACCTGTGTATCATTATGAAATGACCTTCTTTACCCCTGGAAGTATTATTTGCTCTGAAATTTACTTTGTCTGGTATTAACATAGCCATTCTAGCTTTCTTTTGATTATATTAAAAAAAAAAAAAAACCCAGTGCAAGGTATATTTTTTCTATCCTTTTACTTTTAATCTGTTTGAGCCTTTGCATTTGAAGTGCATTTCTTGTGGACAGAATATAGTTGGCTCTTGTTTTATTATACAATCTGACAATCTTTGCCTTCTAATTGATGTTTTTGTTGAAATTTGTTATTTTTTGGTACTCTCACCTGTACTTTGCTCCCTCTTTTATCTTTTTCTGCCTTCTTTTAAATTAATTGAATGTTTTTATGATTCTACTTATATCTCATGCCAGTCATCAATTTATTGCTTCCTAGTTCCAATTCACCCTTTACTGTATCCTCTGAGAAAGTAATGGCCCCTTTATGTTTTTTTCTTTGCCAATAAAAATGGTGTTAAACTTTGTCAATAGAGGGCGCTGGAGAGACATTGCAGGAAAAGGGTTTCCTTTCTATTTTCAGAGGGCTTGCTAGGCAGACTCCTACAGTACATAGGGTTTCTTCAGTGTCTGGCTCCTGCAGTACATGTGGCGTGTACAGCAGCGCATACAGCTTTGCCAGTGCCCAGTAGCACAAACAGCTTCCTTAGCATCAGGTTTCTGCAGCGTACACAGCTTCTCTAGTGACCAGTTCCTGCCATGCAGGTGGGTTTTTCAGCTCCAGGCTTCTGCCATATGTACACCTACTCCAGCACCTGGCTTCTGCTGTGCATGGTGGCCTGTAGCACCCACCAGCCATTAGCTTCCCCTGGTCTCCCGCCCCCACCTCTCCCCCAGCCAGTTTTGTAGCAGAGTGCCTCTGTGAGACAACTCCCACGAACAGCTTTCTCTGGCGCCCTAGAGGGTAGATTTCCAGCAAGATCTGGAGGGTGGATTTCCTGCAGTGCAACAGCACAGAGACTTCTCTGCCTCCCACAGCCATGCCCTCTGCAACAAGGTCTGGATCTTAGTCAAGAGCGGGGCATAGAGGGTTCTACCTTGGGTGCGCTATCTCAGCTCTAGGGTAGTGGCTGTTGTTTACATCTGTTAGCCATGTGTAGGAAACCCTGGCAGCATAGCGGTTAAGTGCTACGGCCGCTAACCGAGAGGTCGGCAGTTCGAATCTGCCAGGTGCTCCTTGGAAACTATCGGGCAGTTCTACTCTGTCCTATAGGGTCGCTATCAGTCAGAATCGACTCGACGGCAGTGGGTGGTTTTAGTGGGTATGTTAGAGTGCTCTTTAGTTCTTTAGCTCTTGTTACTCCAACCCCAATTATAGTTAATAATTCCCTATATTAAACTTTCCCCTTTCAAATTACTGTGTGGTTTCTCCATTTTGATTGGACCTAATATACTTCCTATGTGGGCTTATTAGTTATAGCTATAACTCTATTATTTTATTGGTTGTTTTAAGGCTTATGCTCTTCGTTTTTACTGATCACAGCCTACCTTGAAGTGGTTGATACTTTAGTACTTCACAGATATTATAAGAACTTTACAATAATACATCTTCCATTTTTTTCCCGATCTTTGTGCTACATTGTTATCATACATTTTACTTTCACATACCTTAAAAAGCCCATATTACATTATTATTACTTTCATTTAAAGAATCAATTATCTTTTAAAGGGACTTAAATAATGAGAAAAATCTTATCTATCTATTCATGTAGTTATAATTTTCAGGATTCTTCCTTTGAGTTATCTGTATTTCCACGTGTTATAACTTCCCTTCTGCCTGAAGGACTTCCTTTAGCCTTTTTTTGGTGGTGTCGGTCTGATGGTGGTGCATTGTTTCGGCTTTGTATACCTGAAAGCAGATTTTGCCTTCATTTTGACAACTGCTTTCACTGGGTACAGAATTTTAAGCTGACAATCTTTTTCCTTTCAGTACTCTAAAGGCGTTGTCTCACGGTCTTCTCACTTGCATTGTTTGCAATAAGAAAGTTGCCACCATCTTTGTTTTCCCTCTGTGTCGAGAGGAAAGATAATGTAACTTACCCTTCTTCTCTGGCTGCTCTCTTCATCACTGCTTTTGAGCGATGTGATTATAATGTGTTTGGTGTAATTTTCTTCATGTTTCTTGGGCTTCGGGTTCTTTGAGATTCTTGGATATGTAGGTTTGTTGTTTTCATCAAATTCGGAAAAAATTTTGTCGTTCCTCCTCTCTGTAGGGGCTCCATTTACAGATACACTACTAGGCTGCTTGAGGTTGTTCCATGGCTCACTGATGTTATATTCTTTCTTTTTCTTTTTTTTCTCTCTGTGTTTCATTTTGAACAATTTCTACTGATATATTTTCAAGTTCATTAATCTTTTCTTCTACAATGCCCTATCTGTCATTATTCCCATCCACTGTATTTTTCATCTCACACATTATAGTTTTCATCTCTAGAAGTTCAATTTATTTGTTCATTTAAATATATCTTCCATGTCTTTACTTAACTTTTTGAACATATGATATACAATTGTAATATCTGTTTTAATATCTCTGCCTGCTAATTCTAATATCTGTGTCAGCTCTGGGTCAATTTTTATTGATTGATTCTTATTCTTATTACACGTCATGTTCTTTTGTGTTATTCCATGCCTGATAATCTTTGCTTGGATGCCAGGCATTGTGATTTTTATCTCGTTGGATGCTGGCTATTTTTGTATTCCTATAAATATTCTTGAGCATTTCTCTGGGTCACAGTTACATTTCTTGAGAACAGTTAGGTTCTTTTAGGTCTTGCTTTTAAGATCCATTAAGTGGGACCAGCATGTAATTAGTCTAGGGCTAATTATTGCCCACTATTTTTTTTTTCACTGATGAAGGTGAAACCCTGGTAGCATAGTGGTTAAGAGCTATGGCTGCCAACCAAAAGGTCGCTAGTTCAAATCCACCAGGTACTGCTTGGAAACTGTATGGGGCAGTTCTACTCTGTCCTATAGGGTCGCTATGAGTCGGAATCAACCCGACGGCAACGGTTTTGGTTTTTGGTTGGTAAAAAAAAAAAAAAAAATTTTTTTTTTTTTTTTTTTACTGATGTAGGGGAAACCGTGGTGGGATAGTGGTTAAGTGCTACGGCTGCTAACCAAAAAAGGTCGGCAGTTCGAATCCACCAGGCAGTCCTTGGAACCTCTATGGGGCAGTTACACTCTGTCCTATAGGGTTGCTATGAGTGATAATCGACTCGACGGCAATGGGTTTGGGTTTTGTTGGGTACTGATATAGGACCCTTCTGTGTACCCTACCTAATGCTTTATAAATCTTGAGGTTTTCTGGTCTGGCTTATAGGGACAGGCACAGTTCTTGGCCCTGTGTGAGTGCTGGACCCTGTTATGTCTAATCATTTCATGCAGTTCTTTTTCTGGCTTTGGGCGTTTATCTCACACACATGAGCTGACCAGCTCTCTGCTGAATACTCAAGGGGAGCCTCTGCAGACTGTTAGGGTTTTCCTTCTGTGTAGCTTTCTCCTCTTTGGTACTCTGTCCTGAGAACTCTAAAAGCCCAGACTCTCAGCTCTGTCTCTTCAACTCACAGCCCTCTGGGCTCTGCCTGGGTTCCCTTTCCTTATGGTGTGGCCTGGAAACTCTCTTAAGTAAGCAGGGACAGTCATATGGTGTACCTCATTTATTTCCCATCTCTCAGGGATCACTGTCCTTCACCTGGCATGTAGCTTCTTGCAAATAAATCACTGTTTCATATACTTCGTCTGTTTCCAGGCTGTTTCAGGTGAGAGGGTAAACTGGTCCCTATTGCTCCATCTTGGCCATAAGCAGAACATTTAAAAGGGTTATTTTTCTTTGGGAAACACTAAGTACTTAAATTGAGTGCACTTCTTTACAACTTCCCCATTCATCTAGATAACTGACCCTTGTACCAGTCTGTAGCTCTTAAGTTCAAGAATGCACTTTCTAGGGAAATCAAAATTAATAAATGAACTCTTTGCTCGCATCTGTGTATCTGGGACTCTATTTTGCCCCAAAGTTGCCTTGTATACTGTGTATCTCTGAAGTTGAGGAGACATACCTGGCTCAGGTGAGGTGTTCCTGGTATATATCCAAAATAGCTTATGTAAAGAACTACCATAGACTTATATGTATGTCTAGGGTTAGGCTTAGGGTAGAGGTGGAGGCAGGTGAGTTTCCTGAAGTTGTCAAGTGTCCACCCTCGTTCAGATATTACCATTCATAACTTTGCACTGCTCTGGATGAAAATTTCTGGTTTCTGAAAGTTTGCATCTCCATGTCTTCTGGGGAATATTGCTGATCTCTCAGTTTGGGTGCTAACTCTGTTATCTTCCTTTTCTACCTTTTAAATCAGTAAACCTTGCTTGATTTACCCAACCGGTGCTGAGCCTAGACTTTCCCTTCACCTGAATCTACTCGTGATGTTTGTTGATATGTGGTGGACAAATATTATTTGACAACTGCTGTTTAAAACAACAATTAGTCAGAGTGCTTGTTAAATTAGATTTCACGACCTACCCTCACTCAATATATTGTCCTTAGCAGTGGTGGCTCAAATGTTTTTAACTGGGAGAAAAGCTGCTTAGTTTCCTTTTCCGTTTGCTTAAAATGAGATCTACATGTTGTCTTGGTGAGGCATAAAGTTTCACTCTTGAAAGCAAGTCAGCAAGGGAGGAGGTGGCATTTATTAAATGAAAAAAAATTGGCTGTCAACTCTTTTTTTTTTGAGTGGGAAGGCAATTTAAAAACAAGCAAAACAGCCCTTGACTTCAAAGACTTTACAGTTAGCTGGAAGGTGGGAGAATGGCAGATGTGTAGTCTGTATAGTCCATGATGCGAAACACCGAGGCTCCCCCTGCCGCATTATATTCCTGCCCTGCATCTGAGCTGTCAGACCTCTACTGATTTATTAATCCATCTACTGTCTAAGTTGAGATGAAACTCTTATATAAAAATAAATATTTTCCATTGATACTCACTGGAGGGAAATCTTTGCTCAACCTTAATGATTGTCTCTACTAGTATGTAATATAGATACATTTCATGTGAGTTTGAATATATAAATTGAAAATAGTGTGATAAAAAAAATTAATCGGCTTTTATTTTAGGAATAAAATTTGAAATCATGTGAATCCCCATAAATGAAAAGTTTGTCAGGAATGGCAAAATTTCAAAGTCAGCTGACCAAGTGACTTATAAACTGGGTTCTCCCTATTGCCACAGGCAGCATCATGTTTGTTAGCTGGTCCACAGAAGTACTGACCATTTTTAGTCAGGGAATATGTGAATTAAATTACGTGAGGTCATTAGGAATGCACCCCTCAGATAAAATGTGATTTCTGTGTGCTGCCTCGATAACCAAGACCACTGCTGTCTTTTCAGGCGTACCTCTGTGCTCATGATGCTTCCTTTATTTGTAATCCTCTTTCATTGGCTTATCTACTAAGCACAATCCTTTTCATATTTCAAGATTTAGTTCAAAGGAAGGTTTTTCTGAAGTCTTCCTTAATATCTTCTCTATCCAGCCTTCCTTAGCTTTTCCTTTCTCTATGTTCCCGTAGAAGCATGTACAGATCTTTGTTGGAAAATTGTTTTGTAGTTTCTTGGACATGTTTTATCTACTATCATGAGTGCAAGGACTGTTGTCTGAGGTTCTTGGAAGGCAAAAGTACATAACACAGAACCCAGCAGAGAGGAGGAATGCAATGAAATGTTTTTAACATAAATTCATAAATTTAGCAAATACACTGGGTGGTTATACAATGTTATCAGGCACCAGTCTGGGCAATGAAATAGAGCAAACATGGTCCTTGCCCAGACTTCCAATGTAAAGAGGGAGACATACTGTAAAGTATGATGATAAGAGAAAAATAGGATATAGCTGAGAAATCTAAGTTTTTCTAGGAGATTAAAGAATCCCTGACCTTTATTTCATGGGACCAGGGTTGTTTAAAGCAGCTGATAATGGGAAATGTAAAGTCAAGGTGTTCTCTATCTATGAGCTACTGAGAAAGACTGAAATGTCAGAATACCTGTTACAGGTGTTCTGAATACTCAGGTAAAAAGTGTTACTATACATGAATGAATTATATATCATAATAAACAATTAAAGTGGTATATTTCTTTTTCCAATATATGAATGGTTCTGAAAAAAAATGGGGAAGGTTTTGATGCAGGAGGTGAGGGAACCACAGACAAAGCAAATCCAAACACTTTTTCTGTGTGGTTTCTAAATTCGGTGTTGTGGTTGGTTTTATTTTCATCCAGTGATCGAATCTGAGTTGTTTCCTTAAAACAAATCATGAAAGAAGAGCAATTACAATCATTCACTGCCTTAGATACAGAAGAATGCCACTTCAAGATTTGGTCATGAATTTCAGATCTAAACATGTCAACGAAATATACTGGATTTCCCATCTACCATCACACAGGATATACTAGCACTGTTTGTGGCAATATATTTTAAAAGACTCAATATATACAGTCACCCACAAATCGAAGGCTCAGTTAATTTGGAAGGGCATAGTAAAAGCACTAATGTTAATTAGGCCCAACTGCTACATCATTGGAATGTCAAGGTCATGGGTACCAGGCTCATTGGTGCAGACCTCCCTACACTTCTGCCATAGTATGCTGGGGGAGCCCAAGCAGGATGAAGAGCCTCGCTTGCATAGTGGCAGGCCCAGAGGTGACTGACAGGCCATTCCACTTCTTCTTAGGGTTTAAAAAACTATTCGTAAGGATTTCTTGATTCCTTTTGCACCATATTGCGTGTCTCCTCAGGTTGATTTTGCATTATATTTACAAGTCTTGCTTTCCATATCAGTGGTCTTCATCACCAATATATCTCCTGTCTAGTACAAGTACAAGCACACTGTAGACATTCCATAAATGTTAGGTAAGTAATTCAACTCAACTCATTCAGCAAATATGCATTGAGTGCTCCATGCCAGGCCCAGTTTCAGGTGCTGAGGTTACAGGTGTGAACAAAACAGACAAGTCCCAGCTCTCATGGAGCTTACATTTTTGTGGGGTAGAGAAAGACAACTGAATAAATATGCAACATGTTCAGTAGAGAGAAGGGCTATGGGGAAATTGAGGCAAGAAAGAAGTGTTGATAGGAGTGGAGAGGTGTGTTGCAATTTTATATAAGGTGGAAAGGGAAGGTCTCTTTAATAAATTTCCTGAAGTACCATGAAGGCAGTGAGGGAGCAAGTCACTCAGATATTTGGATAGAGGTTTCATCCAGGCAGAAGGAGCAGCAAGTAAAAAGACCCCGAGGTGTGGATGGAGTTGAGCGATAAGGCCAGTGTAGCTAGGGTGGAGTGGATAAGGAGGTGTGTGATGGAGACAAGATCAGAGATAAGAAGGAGAGTGATGGAGATAAGATCAGAGAGTTGGTGACCGTGGTGGGGCTTGGGGAGTGCTGAAGGACAGATCATGTAGGGCCTTATAGGCCATTATAAAGCCTTTGGTTTTTACTTTGAACAAAGCAGATGTGTTGTGTGCAAAAAAGTGACGTGATACATTAAGTACAGACTTCAGGGGGGCCAAAGTGGAAGTAGGGAGACCACTTAGGCCTCTCTGAATAAATCGGTGAATGAATGAATGAAAGCTGATTAGTAAGCAGGCAAAAAAGAATCAATTCTTGTGTGATTCTCAATGTTTTTCACTCAGGTGCATAAAATTCTCTATACACCTGACTGCTCTTATTTTTTTGAAGTGTGTTTCTGCCCACTTTTCTCAATTCAGGCTAGCCTGAACTTTCTAAGGTATAGGTCCGTCAGTAATAATTAGCCCTTAAACTGGCATGACAGAAAATCATGCAAATTCTTTGTTTTAATAAGATTCTACAGTATAAAGTATATAAAGGATCTAAGCTCATGGTGTTTACTTGCTCTAACAGCTCAAATGTATGCTCTGCTTGAGGTAGCTTTTAATTTCTATTTATATGTGGATATGGCAAAATTTCATTCTTTGAAGATAAAGGAGAAAGGACATTGGGAGGAACCAGAATCCACAGTGTTTGTTTCTCTACAGTATTCGAGGTCTAGAATAAAGCCTAGATGTTGTTTAAAAAGACATGGCACTTGGGGATGTTGGTAGACCCCAGTGGCTCGGTAGGGCACTTAAAGGTGGAATTCTTAGTTTTCCAGCACAATATTGTTAGATTTAGACTGTAAAAAACATATTGTTTCTGAAGCATAAAGAGGATTCATGATTAGTTATACAGAGTTCTGCTTAAAATATATGTGAAGATCCAAGTTCTAATTATACTTATCACTGTTTCAAACATTTTAATAGCCTAGTGTTTTGTATGCAAATTTAGTTTTTTCTCTCATTCTTATTGCCATAGATACTAAGAATTTCCAAGCCCTAGTCCTTGTAAGTAAAAAAAGAGAGCAATTCTTCCTTCATCTGTTTTCCCTTTGTTTATCAATAAAATTTGGAATTGGAATTATATTAATGACATATTTGAGAACCAGTGTGACTTAGGTGTTTAGTTTTCAGTTTAGACAAGTAATCACTTTCAACCTTTTTTGAATCATGAACCCCTTTGTGAAACTGGTGAATGCTATAGGCTCTCTGTATGGAAAAATGCACATTTACCCCCCCCCCACACATAAGATATGCAATAGAATTTCAGGGAACCCATAGACTTCCACAGCCCTATTCGTGAAAGTCCTTATAGAAAGGCAAAGTATTTAATTATATTACCTATGTATTCAGATTAAGTCCACAAAACAAATGCATTCAATGACTGCTACTGAATGCATTGCCTATAAAAACTGATAGTAATTTAAAAAATAAATACATAAGTGAAATCAGGCTCTTGCAGAAAGGATGGTGCATTTTGCTCTAGAATTCTTACTAAGCTGTGATTATAATGGTTTACTTAGTAAGGGTAACATCTGCCTCAATCTCTTGCCAACCTGAGTGTTTTCAGAAGGTTTTTTCTTCCAGGTTCCCATTCCTATGCACCATTGTTCCAATTTATATTTGGGTGATTCGTATCCAGGAAAGACTAAGATAATGAAAGGCATGATCTGGACTTCTACTTTTGTGAGACAGTAAGTTTTCTTATTGTTGACAGAATTGGGTTAGGGTTTTCTGTGACTTGCAGCCAAAAGCTGGATCAGATTTCTGAATAGTAAGATATTAGACTGCTAGAGGGCACTCGTGGTTCAGTGGTAGAACTCTCACCTTTCATGTGGGAGATCTGGTTTTGATTCCCAGCCAACACACCTCGTGTGCGGACACCAGCCTTAGTGTGGAGGCTTGTGTGTCACTATAATGCTGAACTGGTTTCAGTGCAGCTTCTGGACTAAGACATACTAGGAAGAAAGACCTGGTAATCTACTTCTGAATATCAGCCAATGAAAACCATATGGATCATAACGGTCAGATCTGCAACCCATCATGGGGATGATACAGGGCAGGGCAACGTTTTGTCCAATTGTGAATGGGGTCACCATGAGTATGGGGATATCTCAATGGCAGCTAACAATAAGATATTAGAATATTGGATCCTTTGGGACTTTTTTTTTTTTTAATAAATCAGTGAATTAACCTCCCTAATTAAATTGTCTCCTCTATTCTAGGCATGCCACCTGTTACTATTATCTGGATCTTTTCGGTGTTAAGATGAGGAATGATACAGTAATGCTTAGTGTGTCCCCTACTGGATAGGCTAGAGCTTGGGAATACGTGGACCAAGCTCCAGGCTTACTTGCTTGGATCTGCTCCTTTGAAGTAGGCATTGACCGTTTCTGTAAATGCTGCTGCAACAGGGAGGGTGTCCTGGGCTCCCATGGTTAGGGGGCTGGGTCCCCTGGAAGAACCTGCATGAGATGAAAAACTTTCATTTATTGTGGGCATAGGAGATATCTTAATACATGTGGAACTAAAAGTCTACTAAAGAACTAAAGGATGACGTCTATTACTGAAAAAAAAAATTATGTGCTAAGAACCATCCTTTTGCATTTCAACATAGAGCTCAAGTATTTAAAAGGAAATATTTGGCTGGTTTACAAACACATTTGAAATTAATTAAATTATGTATTTTACTACAGAAAAAAAAATCCAAGCAGAAGAACAAAGTCATAGGGATTTTCAAATGTTTTGCATAAAGCATAAGGCAGTATTTGCATGACAGTTTGTACAGTAGATGGTTAATAAAGTAGCTAACTTCCTATTTGAGTATTCAGCCTATACAATCACCCACATTCCAAGCTTTTTACATTTCTTCATTTTGAAGAGAGATACAGCCTAATGGTATTACATTACACATTGTCTTTTTCTGGATTATTTCAATTTTAACAACCCCAGTTGCTCTCAGATACAGTAAGCTCAAGTTTACATGTCCAAACACACACACACAACCAATATGTACACTTTTGACTTAGCAAAAACACATAAATGTACCAATTAATACTATTAAAAATAACAGCAGCTCTCGTGTATATTGAACACCTGCCGTGTACCAGGTGCTGAATAGATCTTACATAAATTATCTCCTTCAAGCCCACATCAACCTCGTGAGACACGCTTTCTTATTCCCATTTTCCAGAAGAGAGAACTGAAGCTTAAAGAGGTAAGTGACTTGCCCAAGACAAAAAAAAAAAAAAAAAAGACAATAGGCTTAGTTAAATGGCAAAACTAAAAATTCAAATCTATATTTGCTTCCCTCTAAAGCACATGTTTTTTCCCACCATAACATACAGTTTGTCTAAATGAAACATTCTCCTATATTGTTTGGATATAGAGTGTGGCTTCCAAAAGGAACAAGTTTAGAATTGTTGTCTTGGTTATTAATATCTGGCATGGTGCTAAATAGTAAAGTTTGTCTGCATGTCTGTATGTATGTGTGTGGGTATGTTACACTCTCACTGCTTCCTTTCCTACCAAACAAAGCACATTTAGTTTTACCCTAGGCACAGACTATCATGGGCTACATGCTTTTGTGTAATGCTTGTTTATTTTTGTCTTCCATCACCTGCACCCTCTTCTTCAACTATTAAAACGTCTACTCTTTGTATACATTCTTCCTCCATGAAGTTTTCCTGGATAATTTGAGTCCATGCTAGTCTCTTTTCTATCTTCTCCTGTCTTTTAGTATCTCAGAGTTGATAAATTAATCACTAATTTAACAAACACTTGTTTAATATCTATTGTGTGTCAGGTACTGGAGAAGGGGCTGGGGATCCAAAGTTAAATTAAATATGGTCCTTGTCTTCAGGGAACGACAGTTCACTATGCTACTATCATCATCATCATCATCATCACCTTCATCACCATTATTGGTTGCACACTTACTGTGTGCTTTGCATATATTTTCTATGGAAACCTATTGTTATCTTCATTTTGTAGTTGATGGAACCAAGGCTCAAAAGAACTTATACAACTTGCTCAGTACCTCAAAGCTGGTATGCAGAAAAGCTAAGACTGGTACCCAGGTATATATGAGTTCAAAGTTGAGGCTCTGAGCACTATATTATTTTGCCTCCTTAGAAGAGGGTAAGCAAACAATTATAGTACCATTGAGTACGTCTTATGTTGGAATCTGCACATTTAAGTCTTTGCCTCTCACAAGACTATAAACTTCTAGAAGGAAGGAACCATGACCTGAACTTCAATGGCACCTTCACAGTTCCTAAAACACAGTCAGGATTATATTGACCTTTCATTAAATAGATGTTGAATTATCCATTGTTGTAACTCAGAAAGGTAAAGTTTACGAGCAGTTAGAAATGAAGAAATCATGCTAAACACTCATTATTTTCTAACAGTGTTCCTTTATTTATTTATTTAATCACTAGTTCAAATATTTACTGAGTTGACTATTAGGTCCCAGAGAAAAATGACTTCCCTAACTGTTAGTTAAAGCTGGGCCAAGGTGGTGAGAGGGCTCAGCTCTCACCATTGTATCAGGGTCATAGCCATCATACGAGGGGGTGGATAAATGTACAACCAAATCACTAGAGTAATTTGATAAATGGTTTAAGAATGGTATGAACAGAGCTCTACAAAAGCTCATAGGAAGAAGCACTTAATGCTGCTTGGAAAGGTCAGGGAATATTGAGAAGGTGACATTGGAGCAGAGGTCTGAAGCTGAATAGGTTCTCATAAGGGGCAGAAGAAGGCCCAGCATGCACATGTATGTGGAGCTGAGCAAACACATACCATTCTGAGAAACCGCAGGAAGTGAAGCATTGCTGTGTGTGTTTGTGAGTATGGTGGATCTGGAGGGTGATAAACGGAAGGAGATGAGACTTGGGGGTTAGGAATTAGGTCACAAAGCAAAAAAACCCAAAACCGAACCCGTTGCCATTGAGTTGATTCTGACTCATAGCGACCCTATAGGACAGAGTAGAATTGCCCTCACACAGTTTCCAAAGAGCGCCCTGTGGATTTGAACTGCCAACCTTTTGGTTAGCAGTCATAGCTCTTAACCACTATGCCACCAGGGTTTCCTAGGCTGTAAAGAGTCTTGTGTAAATATTTAGGAAACTTTGTCTTTATAAGAGATTCATGGGCATTAAAATCATAATTCCATTTTGATAATCTAATACAAACCTATGGATACTTTTCTGGGCAAATTACACATATATGGAACATATTGTATATAATTTGAAGTAGAATAATGAATTTCTTAAAGTCCTTGAGGGCCCTGGGACTGAGGTTCAGAACACGTTCTACAGAAGATGGGAGGCCTCTGAAGTATTTGAAACACAGGCTCACAATGGGACTTGCATTTCAATCACCCTAGCTGTAGGGTAGAGGATAAGTTAGTGACGGAAACCATAATGTAGGTGAGGAGACCTCTTACATAGAAAAAAAAATATATAAAACTGATGAGAAATGAAGATGTTAGTAAATAAAGGGAATGTCCTAGGTATAATATTTTTTATAATTCTTTTTTTATTTGTGTGCTTTTTATAATTCAGCAGAGCATTTAATAGTCCTCCAAGATATTCTTGTGAATAAAATGGTGAAAGTTGGTTGGATAATGGTCTTGCCAAGTGAACTTATAGATGAACCACATTATTCAATAAGCATGAATCAGCTGTTCCAGTGGTTAAAAGCTTGGCCACTAACCAAAACGATCAGCAGTTCAAATCCACCAGCCACTCCTTGGAAACCCTATGGGGGCAGTTCTATTCTGTCCTGTAGGGTCACTGTGAGTCAGAATCAACTGGACGGCAATGGGTTTGTTTGTTTGTTTTTTAGTAGAACACTCCAGAAATCTACCATTAGTCTGGGTTCTTCAGTGTCTTAGATAAAACGAGATGGCACGTTGTAGTGGCTGAGAGCTTGGGATTTGGCATCAGACGTACCTGGCTGGGACTGAGTCCTATCTCTGACACACTTATTATCTACATAATCTTTGGCAGGGATGATGTAATAATACCTACCTCAGAGGCCTATTCTGAGGGAATAATGAAGTAAAGCATTTAGCACAGCACTTGGTCCATAATAAGCACATAACCACTAGACATTTTTAAGATTATTACCACATTTTAAAATAACACAAAGGTTATCTGAAATTACAGACTCACTGAAAGTGCTAAAATTTATCGCCACAGTTTTGGAACACTGAGCTGTATGCTTTCTGAAAGGCAGTTTTCTATGACTTTAATTACACAGCAAGGAACTCTGGTAGTACAATGGTTAACTGCTTGGCTGCTAACCAAAAGGTTGGCGGTTCAAACCCACCCAGTGATCTGCTTCCGTAAAGGTTACAGCTAAGAAAATCCTATGGTGGCAGTTCTACTCTGTCATATAGGGTCACTATGAGTTGGGATAAACTCTATGGTACCCAACAACAACAATTACCAAACAAAGTCACACAAACCGACATACACAACCTGAGTCTAAAAACATTTAAATCCTTAATAACAGTATGAAATCTTTAAAAGAAAAGATCCTTAATTTGTGGAAACATTTCATGAGTAGTCAATTGAAATACAAATGCAGACACAAAGTACAGAGAATTTATATTTGTATATGTAAAATACTTAAAGGAGAAAGGGAAAGTGAGAGAGAGAGAAAGAGAGAGAGAGGTTTTACAAGAGAAATGGAAAGAAAAAAAAAAAAGAGGAGAAAAGACCTGGAAATCTGCTTCCATAAAGATTACAGCCTATAAAACCCTATGGGGCAGGTCTATTCTGTCCTATAGGGTCAATAAGAGTTGGGACTGGCTCAATGGCAATGGATTTGGTTTATTTTTTTGGTTTAATAGCTATTAATTACCGTGTCCTAACTTTGTGTCAGACCCTATGCAATGCTTTATATGTATTATTGCCTTTAATTCTCACAACCTCAACAAGTAAGGGCTATTTTTAACACAGCTTTCTTTCAGATGAGAATCTTAGAGATCTTAAGAAACTTGCTCAAATTTAGATAGCAAATCACCCTTACTTTTAATTATTCTGTTTTGTCATTACAGGAAAGAATCTAGGATTGTGTCAGAATGTATGGGCTTCAGTCTTGACTGCTTCTTATCCAAAACCTGACCATGAGCAAGTCAGTGATTCTAGCTGTATCCACATAACATTTGGACAATAAGATCTGTGCTACCAACCATTATCAGACTATAGGGATGACCTGTATTTACTAATGTAAGGTGTCAGGAGAGCTATATTTTTTACCTGCTGTCCGTTTGGGGTTAAAAACTGTCATCCTGAAAGCATGATCTGAAGCACAAACAGCAAGAGAGAAAAATCCTGTTTGTTTAGAACACCACTTCTACTTTTTGTCAACTCAAGCAACTGCCCACCCTGCCAGACCTACTACAGATGGGAGGCCGATGGCCTTCATGCCAGCCATGAGAATGCAGGAGATGGAACTAACAGAGGAAGGCAACAGAAAGTCTCAGAATGCATAAAAAAAGAGAAGAAATCCAAGTAGTCGTATGAAGCAGCAGAAAGTAAATATTAGGTTAGCTAAAAACCTAATCATATTAGTTAAAATCACCGAAAAGATAAATTATACTTAATTCTATAATTATTATGAAGTATATTTCATATAATGTAGTGATAAGGGATTTTGGAATCAGATTGAATTACAACTGTATCCTGACTTTATCATTTACTGTGTGACCTTGGGCAAATTAGCTAACTTTTTGAGTTTCGGCTTCATCACTTGTAAAATGGAGATAGTACCGTCAACAGGTACTTTGAGGATTAAATGAGATGATATGGGAGGTCCCTGTTACCTAAGGATAGTCAGCACCAGAAAAGAGTCACTTAAAATGAATGTATTTTAAACAGGTACTAAAATTTCATGGTATATAGTGATAAAAAGGTTTGGTTGGTACTTTATCAAAAACTAAACTTATGAACAAAATTTAGGCTATAATCACAATAATTAATGAGTTCTGAGAATGAACAAAAATGATTTGTGTTGACATTTGGGGGGAGGGCTTATTTTCTGGTAAAATTGTGTATTAAGTCTACATACCATCCTTGGTTCACATTTAGCAGTGAATCGTGATCACAAAGTAGGCCATATTGCAGAATCGAGAGTTTTAGAAATTTTCCTAAGGGCCACTCAGTTTCTTGATTTTCATTTGAGGTGGCTATGAGGTAAGCTTTCTTTTTTTGTCTTCTTTAGTTATCAGTAGTTTTACTTTTGTTAAGCCATTAATTGACAATGACTGAGTGTGACTGAAGCAGATTTACATCATTACTTTCACTGACTTCATGGAGTCCCACATCCTTTCGAAGGTTGGCAATTTCACTTTGCAATAAATGTGCACCGTGTTTGCACTGTATGCCCATTGTTCATAAAATCAGATGTTTATGGAGAAATTGACTGACTCTTATCTAATGTAATGGATGGGGATAGATACTAGTGTTAACATGGGAAGAAAGGTGTTAGAATGAAGTATTTTCATGTCTTCCTGGACTTTATTTTCCTACAGAATCAATAATTGCAAGGATGCTGAATAACAAAGGAGAAATGCCAGTATATGTAAATCACAGTGCCTGGCACGTAGTAAATACTCAAAAATGATAGCCATTATCATTAAGGGAGAAGATGAATTTGTTTGATAGTCACTATATGTCATAATTTTTTAGGCTTCTTTTATCACCATATGCATTTAGCACAGGAGAGAAGCATAAAGAGAAGGTTAGAGGTTCTTCCTAGGTCAGTAGAAAGAATCGTATCATGACAGCTTAACTGGAGGTGAGTTACATTCTTGTGACCTTCTGAATCTTAGCTTAATAAAGTGAGGTAACATTACCCAACCCCGTTGTGTAACATTAGTTTTTTTAAATCATAGCTTTGTTTAAAATTTTTTTTTAGAATAGGTTTGTAAGAAAAGTATTACATATTACAAAGAAAGCTATTATATACGGAATTTTTTTTTCACTTTTCTCTACATTTTAGAATGTTAAAGTTTTGCATAAAGTAGTTGTCATAAAAACCAAAAAAAAAAAAAACAAACCCGTTGCTGTCAAGTCCATTCCGACTCATTGCGACCCTAAAGGACAGAGTAGAACTGCCCCACAGGGTTTCCAAGGAGCACCTGAAGGATTCAAATGGCTGACCGTTTGGTTAGCATAAGGTATGTAAAATATATCTTATATATGTGTATATGTATGTGTGTCTGTATGTATATATGCATACCTACACACGTGTGTTTATATATATGCATAAAAATATATATAAATAAACATACTACTACATATCAAAATCTATGACTATAATATTTCCCTGTGAGTTGTTAGTCTAAAGCTATAACCTAATCTAATAAATAATAATGCTGCCATGAGTGGTAAACTGAGCACATACTTCTTGTGTTCCAGGAACTATCTAAATGTTTCACCTGTATTACCTTATCAAATACTCACAGTTTTAAGCAAAAAAGTATTATTTTTGCCATTTTAAGGAGCCCTGGTGGTACAACAGTTGAGCACTCGGCTGCCAGCTAAATGGTTGGTGGGTCAAACCCACCCGGCAACTCCAAGGGAGAAAGACCTGTTCTCATAAAGATTACAGCCTAGAAAACCCTATGGGGCAGTTCTACTCTGTCATGTGGGGTCACTATGAGTCGAAATTGACTGGATTTTACAGCTAACAACAACAATATTGTTATTTTACAGATGAAAAAAACAGGCTTAAGGAAGTCAAGAAGCTTCTCCAAGTGCTGCATTTACATCTTACTTCTTGAGACAAACAGCATCAATCGACCTGGTGCATATCAGTAAGGAGGAAAAGAGGCAAACTTCAAAGGGGCGGGGAGGGGGATATTATTGGGCACCTGCTCTGAGCTAGACATTGTCTTTTATGATTTACATATACTGCATCATTAATTATCACCAGAACCCTAGGCCCAGATAGGCATTACTACATATTAGAGATCAAGAAACTGAATCTGAGAGAGGTTAGTGACATGCCAGGTTCCCACAGAGAGTAAGTAGTAGAGCCAGGATTCAAATTTAGGACCTCTTGACTCCATGTTCTTTTAACAGTAAGGAGCCTCATAGGCCTCATCCCAACTCACAGTTGTATTCAGTGGTGTCACCAAGAGGGTGGGGACTGTACCGGGTGACACTGTCAGAGAGGGTGACACCAAAATGTCAATAAAATTTTTGTACAGTGTTTCAGCAGCAATTTATTATTTTTAATAAAAATATCCCTGCAGTTAGTCATAACAACAAAATTTGTTTTTGTAAGCCCAGTTTACACGTATCGATATACCCACAAGGCTGAAACTCTATGCTGATCTACTTTTTGAACCTTCCAGTGTGCTTGGATGAGAGTTGTCATTATCACTCAGTTACAACGAGGCTCTGAATCATGTAATTCTGTCTGCTCGCGGCACAAGCACTGCTGTGGCTTTCCTTGCTGCCGGTGATTTTATAGTCGCCGATTTTGCCAAATTTTCTGTTGTTTTAGCTGCAACATTGTGGTAATTAGCATGGGGGGGGTAACAGCATGAGTTACCACACTGGGTGACATCAACCCTAGTGACTCCACTGGTCACATTGGGCGGGTTATTCTTGTTAGTTACCTTGTGCTTTTCAAACCCTGGTGGCATAGTGGTTAAGTGCTACGGCTGCTATCCAAAGGGTTGGCTGTTCAAATCCGCCAGACGCTCCTTGGAAACTCTATGGGGCAGTTCTACTCTGTCCTATAGAGTTGCTATAAGTCGGAATCGACTTGACGGCACTGGGTTTGGTTTGGTTTTGGGTTAGGCATTCCCTTTGCAAAAATGAGAAAGCTGTACTTAGAAAGTCAGTTATCTTAGAGTAGAATCAAGGATACTGACATTCTGAGTAAGTACATAGGATTAGAGATATTATCTGTCTTTCTCTTCACAAGCCCCTGCTTGTCTGCCCTGGTCACATATATATTCCACATGCACGTATTTCTTGCTTTACAAATCCCATTCAGGCTAGAAGCATTGTCAGTGGACATTTTTCATCATGGTTTATAGGCAGTTTTTCTTCAAACTGAATCTTTGCTTACAATTCCTAAACCATCATCCAAAATTAATGCTCTGCTTAACTAACTCCCTAAAATAATATGGTTGACTCAGAAAATGGGAAAATTATACTTTGTTTTCATCATCAGAGTCACATCAGGCATATTCTGTGTAAGATCATACTCATTAAAAATGGACTAAAGCAGGAGACAGAATCATAATAAAAATGAATATACACTTGGCTTAGTTGATTTCCTCAATTAGTGTAAAAACGTAGTGATTTGTCTTTACTATGAGCACTCACATGGCCAGGTCCTAGGCTTGTTCACACAGACAGTGCTGAGTGTGTGATCAGGCACGTGAAGCTGAGCCAGCAATAGCATTTTACTAGGAAGAACACAAACAACAATATTAAGTGCTAAATTACATAGAACACTTTTATGTGACAGCCACAGTGCTCAACATTTACATGCATTGTGTTTTCTAATCTCAAAATATCTTTCTGAGGTATATGCCATTATTATTTCTATTTTACCACTGACGAAATGGAAGCCTCGTGAAATGGAATAACTTGCTCAAGGTAAGTTGCTCTGCAGTAGGTAGAGGAGCTGGCACTGAAAACCAACTCCAACTCCAATTGTACTCTTACACCCTACACGTATTATCATTGTTGGCCCACTGGCCTTAGTAAGCATTACTCTGGCAGCTAGCTGGATCTGGAGCACGCTTCTCGACCAGGGCAGATCCCAAAGAAGGTCAAATTGGTTCTTTTGGGAGGCAAAAAAAAATCGTACTTTTTTTTTTTTTATGTGTAAAGGACACAGATGTACATAAAAAAGAATTATAGTATATTTGTGATATTAAAATTTCGTGGGAGGTATCTTAGTTATCTAGTGTTGCTACAACTGAAATACCACAAGTGGGTGACTTTAACAAGTAGAAATTTATTTTCTCACAGTTCAGGAGGCTAGAAGTCTGAATTCACGGCACCGGCTCTAAAGGAAGCTTCTACCTGTTGTTTTGGGGGGAAATTCTTTTCGTAGCTTCTCTATCTGGCCATCCTTGGAATTCCTGGGCTTGTACAGTGGTCTGCCTCAGCTGTCTTCAGACAGCACTGGTCTTCTCCCTGTGTCTACCTTCTTCTGTGCCTAATCTGTTCTTTTTTTATCTTAAAAGTGATTGGTTTAAAACACACTCTACAGTGATATGGCCTCATTAACATAACAAAGAAAACCCCATTCCCAAACGGGATCACATCAACAAGTATAAAAAACCTGTTGCTGACGCTTCAATTCCGACCTATAGCAACGCTATAGGACAGAGTAGAACTACCCCATAGAGTTTTCAAGGAGTGCCTGGTGGATTTGAACGTCAGCCTTTGGGTCAGCAGCCGTAGCACTTCACCACCATTGTAAAATTTACAATGCATATTTTTTTGGGACACAATTTAGTCCATAACATGGGGTTACCAAAAAACCAAACCCATTGCCGTTGAGTGGATTCCGACTCATAGCGACCCAATAGAATGGAGTTAGGGAAAAAAAATGTCTAAAAGGACTCCCTGAGTGAGGGGAGGAGGAATAATGCAAAAAGGTTTAGAAGTACTGATCTACAGGTTTAAAAGGGCCCAGTACAACTATATCCCAGTAGATCTCATCTCCATGAATGTCCCGGTACAACTCATCAGCTCTCTTGGAAAAAAACTTTAAGGCACTTAGTTATGCTGAAGGATACTTGTTTTTTTCTTCAAACTTACACTGAGTGAATAATATAATTACCTGTGCCATAATTACCTGTGGTCTAATCAAGATTCTTAGAAAAAAAAAAAAACCTAGTAACATAGTAAATTATATTTACTAAATATAGTAACTCTACTAACATCTTTAAAAAAATCTAGTACACAGTAAACATAAACCAGAATACCAAACCCGCTGCTGTCGAGTTGATTCCGACTCATAGTGATCCTGTAGGACAAAGTAGAATTGCCCCATAGGCTTTCCAAGGAGCACTTGGTGGATTCAAACTGCTGACCTTTTGGTTAGCAGCCAAATGGTTAACCACTGCACTATAAACGAATAGAGTACAACAAAGCGAGGTTTTAGAACTTGGTCAAACCAGGAGAGATGTTCTTTAATGAGTAGTTTAGGGGACCCTGAGCCCAGGCAGGAAAGATGAGAATATAGTTAGGGAATTCAAGTGAGAAACTGAAAAGAGCCTGGGTCAAACTTGAAACCAAGCAGGAGCAAGGCCAGATACCATGGTAGTACAGCAATATGGGTCTGGGAGCACCAAGAGAAGAAGGGAGAAGTCAGTTAAGGCTGAGGGGTATTAAAGGTTCTAGAAAAGACATCCAAGAATGTTGGACAGGTAGAATATATTCTTTCGTGGAAAGTCTGGTGTGTACTTCCAGAGAAATCCAGGCTATGTGGAGTTATGACCTTGGGGTTGACAACATCAACACATTATTAGCTCCTTAGAGTCTTTCTCAAGCAGAAGTGGGGAAACATAAGACATTTAAAAAGGGACAAAAAAATATTCACTGAAGAATCATAAAAGGCTTAAAAGTATGCAAATTGTTCAGCCTCACTAGTAATTAGAAAAATGCAATGGTAAGAAGGACAGTCTTTTTTACCTTTTCATATTAGAAAAGCTCTGAAAAAAATAACATTCGATGCTTGTGAGAATAGAATGAAATAGGCAATTTCATATAATGCTGGTGGGAATGTTAGCATAATCTTTCTAGAAGGTTGATTCGTAGCATGTACCATGAACCTCTAAAAATTTCATAATTTTAGCCTATAATTCCAGTTGAATGTATTCTGAGAAAAAATCTTAAGTCCAAAGAATTATGTGCAAAGAAGTTTATTGCATATGGGAAAACCTGAAACAATTTAAACGCCTAATAACTGAAGTGTTTAAATAGATCATAATTAGTGACAGAATGGAGTTTTATGCAGATATTAAAAATTTTCAAGTAATTAAAGAAATGCAGTTAAAACCAATCACATATCACTTTTACCCATTAGATTGGAAAAGGTGAAAAATGCTGACACGGCACAGCATTGGTGAGGGCATGGGAAAATTGACAATCATAACGCTGTGATGAACATTTTGGAGGAGCATTTGGCTATATGTAGTTGTCCAGAGTTGAATTGTGTCCCCCCAAAAGATATGTTGAAGTACTAATTCCTGGTACTTGTGAATGTGACCTTATTTGGAAATATGGTCTTTGTAGATATAATTAGTTATCATGAGGTCATACTGGTGTATGGTGGGCTCTAATCCAATAAGACTGATGTTTTTTTAAGAGGAGAGAGACATAGAGCTGGAGAGGCACAGAGGGAAGACAGCCACAGGAAGACAGAGGCAGAGATTGGAGCTATGCTGCTGTAAACCAAGGAACAACTGGGGCTGCCAGAAGCTGGAAAGATCTTCTTCGAGACTTCAGAGAGAGAGTGTGGCCCTGCTCACACCTTGAATTTGGGCTTCTAGCCTCCAAAACTGTGAAAGAATTTATTTCTCTTGTTTTAAGCCACTCAATCTGTGGTACCTTATTATAGCAGCCCAAGGAAACTAATACCTAAGCCCGTTGCCATTGAGTTGATTCTGACTCATGGTGACCCTATAGGACAAAGTAGAACTGTCCTATGCATAGGATTTCCAAGACTGTAAATCTTTATGGAAGCAGACTACCACATCTTTCCTCACGGAGCCACTGATGGGTTCAAGCCTCTGGCCTTTCTGTTAGCAACTCAGAGCTTAATCACTGTACCACCAGGGCTCCTTAAGGGAACTAATACAACAGTAATGCTTAAAATGTGTATGCCCTTCAACATAGCAATTCCATTTTAGGAATTTCTCTTTAGGGCACATTAAGATAAGTGCATAAAGACATATTCAAGGCTGCTTATTGCAGCATTTTATATAACAGAAAAAAAGTAAATAAAAGGGAAAAAACCTTTATCTGAACTGGTTATTCTGGTTTGAACCCCTGCTAAGAATTTGCACTTCTACACCAGATATACCCAATCAGAACCTACATTTTAACAAGATCGCCATGTGATTCTTATGCGTAATAAATTTTGAGAACCACTGCTCAACTGGTGTTCTCAAAATCCGTCACTAACCAGTAGCATTAGCATTGCCTGGGAACTTGTTAGAAATGCAAATTCTTAGCAAGGATTTGAACTGGAATGGACAGGCTCAAAGCCTTGTGTGACATGCACACATACGTACAGGTACACACACTATGTTGTTGTTGTTAGGTACCGTCGAGTTGGTTCTGACACACAGTGACCCTACGCACAACAGAACGAACACTGCCCGGTCCTGAGCCATCCTTACAATCGTTGTTCTGCTTGAGCTCATTGTTGCAGCCACTGTGTCAATCCACCTCGTTGAGGGTCTTCCTCTTTTCCACTGACCCTGTACTCTGCCAAGCATGATGTCCTTCTCCAGGGACTGATCCCTCCTGACCACACACACTATAGTAAATTTAAATGGCTACTGTTGAGAGAAGATTATAGAGCAAATTGTATATCCTATTTTCATGAAATTGTACACAACATATATTTCCTAGATTATAAGAAACATACTTGTAAAGACATTTTAACATTTGTAAAATTGTGATGCATCTTGTATTCCATGTGAAAAGAAACCTGGCATCCGCTAAGAGTATGGGCCATGGTTGTCTTTGCTTGCTCTTGTGGGAATGTAACCACGAGTACAAGTCACCAGCTCATCTCATGGTCTCCTCAGTTGAGTTACTTGCATTTATAGCTCCTCATGTGATTGAATTTTAACTTACATTTGGACTGTTAACTTCCCCTTAAATTTTTTTTTTCTATTTTATGTTTCCGTTCTGATGTAATAATAAAGTGAAAAGTTACTTATACGCAGAAAATTAACTGACACATACCAGGCGACAAAAATGTAGGCAGGAGAAACTGCCACATTTCTTAGAATCTAAACCACAGAAATTTAAAAGATGGGACGAGTAGGTTATGACTGACTTATGCATCATGGAAGAATATATAACTTAGATGCTAAAACTTTATCTGTCAACATTGTCCAGTTGCCTTTCAAGAAAGTTTTTTACCTTGTGGCAGTACATAAAAAAACTTAGGGTAACTAATGCAGGTAAAATTCTGGAATTTTTGATATGTCTCAGAATTAAACTATCAATGCAAAAGAGAATAAAGAGGTTAAAGTTATAAACATAGGGCATAAAAAGCATCGAGTCACTGTGATACTAAACATAACTGCTGAGGGTCAGAAGGGATTTAGATGTGGTTTGTGTTTTTCTGTTTTTGTTGGTTAGAGAATAAAAGGATTTTCTACATTTAAGGAAGTTTCTTTTATACCTGAAAAGTCATTATGAAGCCCATGAAGCATATCCCAATGGATGGCTTCTTGGGAATCAGGTAAATGCATTAGACATATTTGTGTGTATGTGTGTGTATATCTTTGCAGATAGATAGTTTTCTTTCAGAATTTTCACCAAAACTTTAATAATGTTATCTCTAATAATCTCTAAATAGTGTGATTTTGGGGTCTTTTTACTCTTTTAATTATACTTCTCTATATTGTTTGAGGAAATGCTGGTGGCATACTAGTTAAGAGCTACATCTGCTAACCAAAAGGTTGGCAGTTGGAATCTACCAGGCGCTCCTTGGAAACCCTATGAGACAGTTCTACTCTGTCCTATGGAGTTGCTAGGAGTCAGAATTGACTCGATGGAAATGGGTTTGGTTTATTTTTTTGGATATTGTTTGAATTTTTAAAACTAATATGTTGAATCAATATCATGATCAGAGTAAAGCAAACTATGAGCTATTTTGAAATAATTTTTAATGGCATGGGTAAATTACTACACATTAAATAAGAGTGTGCAATTATACACTGTATGGTAATAAATTACATACATACACACACACACGAAAACATTTAGAACTGAAAAACATCAAAATGGTAATAGTGGTTACCTGTGGTTATTGGATTGTGGATTATTTCATTTTCGATATACTTTTCTCTGTTTCTAAGTTTTCTATCAAGAGATTGCATTTCTTTTATATTGTGGCAATAACTTATTACAAATGGGAATTATATTGGGATTTTAAATAACACTGAGTTGTCTATGTTTCTCCTTTACTTATTTCTTGAGTAGTTCCTGTTCTTGTAGTTAAAAAGAAAATGTCAGTAATTTTGGACACTCCTGAGAGCTACTCCCTGGGTGGCTGATACTTAGGAATGGAGAAGCATGAAGAATGCCATAGTCTGACTGCCTGAACGCCTGCTATTTAAGCTGCCAGTTTCATGGGCTATGGGCTGTGAGCAAAGTCCAAAACAGGCAACATCTAAAGAAAGAAGTAACCAACATTAAAGAACTCATTCTTCTGCTTCCTGGCCTCACTCGCCACAGTGAGGACTGCAATTCTTGAGAGTCACCAAAACATCCTTGAAAGACTCATATCATCTCTGCTCCCTTGTCAAACTTCTCCAGAACAGTCTCTTATATTTTCTCAGAGGCATATTTCAAGCTTCTAAATCAGATCTTAGGAGAAGTCAGTCTGTAATTTCTCCGAATCTAAGACTAAGACACACAATTGTAAATAGTACACACTGCCTGAGCTAAGGTGTGCCACACATGATTGTAAATAGTACATACTGTCTGAGCTCAGGTATGCCAGAAGAGAAAGAAGCTACAAGGTCATATTTACTGGTGGCTTAGTACAGTAGAGCCAACAGAAGAGATGAAAAAGTCCATGAAAACTCCTGTCTGCTGTAAGTCTATGCTGTAGCAGAAATTACTACCACATACGTGCACACACATGTTGCAAAACAGTGAAAGATATAAAAAAGTTAAAATCTTTAGAAGGGCCATGACTTGTTTTAAAACTCCCAAATCAATCTTTGATTTAATAAATGAAGCAGTTAATATAAAGTTCTTAGCACACACCTACCACATGTTAAAGTCATTACGTGTTTATTACTTTAAGAAATAATTACACTTGTATAGTACTTTATAGCTAACAAAGGCCTTTCATAAGTAACTTGAAAATCTATTAGGGCTATATATGGTCTTGATTGAATATATTCATTTCAGACAAAGGGGATTAGAAATGGGAGATTTTCCTAAGTCTTGACATCATGTCTTTAAATCACTAGTCGATTGTCTTCATTTATTTTTGGCAGCTCTCCTCTCTGCCTGGGGTAGGCAGAAATTCATAAAAGAAGTACAATGGGATAGGCAGCCCAAATCTGTGGACGTCTCTTTTCAGAAGGCTGCAGTACAACTGACTACTTTTGTGTGTGGCCTTTCTAACCATGGTCTTGTAACTCCCACCCAGGTGACTAGGTGAGATTGTATAATAGGGTAATTGTGGCCCACTGAAGGGATTGGTCAGTTTTGCCATCCCACTGGGCTTGAAATGAGCCACCCCAAAGGAAGGGAAAGAGAATAGCCCACCACCACCAAGGAAGGAGAGACCAGCAGGAGAGGCCTGGCAGCAGAGACCTGGCAGCAGGAGATGGCATGGTGGGCTTCCTGACCCATGGAAAGAGAAGGCTGAGGGCCTTTGGGCAGAGACTGAGGGCCAGGAAGAGGCATGCCTTCAAGCATGGCTGGGATGAAGCTATCTTGATGGAAGAACTGTATCCTGGGTGCTCCTGAGCCTGAATTGTAACTGTTACTTCCCTAATAAATCCCATAATTGTGAGCATGGTCTTTGAGTTCTCTGTGGTCATTGCAACGAATTATCAAACCCAGTAGGGAGGGCTGTGGGAGGGATAGTTGAGTCAGAATTGGAAAAGATGGCAGAGAGAGGAGGCATGTCTGAACTCTACCTCATAGGAATCTGCCTTAGGCTGTTGATCTTGGTTCTCCTTCCCTCTTGTGAAGTTAGAGGAGGTCAGACACTGCCCCCATTTTTACAAAGGCACATGGTAAAAATAAAATCTATAAAGGTAATCAGCCAGCTATTGCATGATGAAGGCTTGCAACCATCCAAAGGTGAGTCCAGGGATTCTCTCCTTTTTCCATTCTTTGCTCAATAAGTTTGAAATTACTTGTCAAATCCGTTAAAATCCCATAATTTGCAAATCTTCAATAAAAGAGATGGTAACAGACTTTCTTCCATGTCTCCCATCAGCATTAACAGAGAACCCTGAGGAGTGTATCACCAGGCAACTCATTAGCCTTAACGAGTCGGCTTTAATGATAGGCTCTGGTGGAGGTGGGGCTTGTACAGTCGGGACGGGTATTATGCTTGCAAATCATTCTCTTCCTCCACCAGCAGCACGGAAAAGATTGCCTGTTGTTCCTGCTGACAAGGAGGTAGGCCGTGGAGCAACCCATTGGAAGTCAAGCTGTCAGATGTTTTATATGGAACACCACCAGAATGCTACAACTCGGACTTCTTCACAACAGGCAACAATCAAATAAAACACAGCCATGTCACAAGCAAGGGACATGCGAAGTTGGACAACAGTAGTAATACCTAAAATTTATTGAGCAGTTTGCATGCACGGTACTCAGTGCTTGATTACTTAATCTTGACCACAGCCCTAGGAAAGAGGTGCTATTATTATTAGTCCAATTTATAGAGGAGAAAACTAAGACTTCAAGACGTTAAGCAATTTGCCTAAAGTCAGACATTCAGGGCTGAGAAGGCTAATTACACACGCACATGCACACACACACACATTCTCTCTCTCTGTTTCATCTCTCTATCCCTGTCACTAGAGAATAAACTGATATAAATTAATTGGGGATTCTATTTCTCTTATCTAGGATAATGTCCACTATAACTTTAGGTTAACATTCGCATACTATGGAAGATTTTATATTAGAACAGCAACATTTTCATATTTACTCCGAGCAAAACTCTTATGTAGGCTTTCTCTGGAAGCTCTCCCTAACTTCTCGGCCAGGTTAGGTCCCCCACTAGGTGCCTTCAAAGCAACCAACTGCCTTAGTTATAACATTCTTTACACATTATTGTCATTACTCATTAACGGCTTGCTTTAATGCTCCAGCAAGGCAGGGACATGCATTTCTCGTTCACTGCTGTAACCTCAGTATCTACCATAGTATCACGCACATCGTAGTAACTCAATAAATACTTGCTGATTGAATGAATACAGTAATAACAATATCTGTCCCTACAGGGTCGCTATGAGTTGAAATCAACTCAATGGCAATGGGTTTTATAGCCATATTATCAAGGATTTATTTTACAAGTTCATTAATTGTTTTCCCTATCAAATACTTGGAAACGCTGGTGGCATAGTGGTTAAGTGCTACAGCTGCTAACCAAAAGGTTGGCAGTTCGAATCCAGCAGGCACTCCTTGGAAACTCTATGGGGCAGTTCTACTCTGTCCTATAGGGTCACTATAAGTTGGAATCGACTCAACGGCACTGGGTTTCATTTTTTGGTTTTATCAAATACTTACCTATTAACAGAATTGGTAAACATGGACAATCTTACATTTTGCTGTATATTCATCATAATCAATTTTGTGCATATATAAACATATAAAGATAGTCCGGACTACTGTTAAAGAATATTAACTATTAGCATACGCATAGAGTAGCATGGGGAGTATTTCAAGTAAAGTTCTTTAATAACTTAACAGGACACCTAATTTCCTTCTTCTGAACAGGACTTATATGTCTGAAAGTTTACTGTAGGGGTAGGTAGGGAACTTTAAAGTTTTTCTCCAGAGCTCCTACTACATGGAAAAAGAAAAATGAAGCATCATATTAAAAAAATCAATTTTCTTTCTATTCATAAGCAAAAAAATTGAAAATTTATTACTCAATATGTCTAATGTTTACATGTCATTACATTTTTATTTGATGTACAAAACAAATAATATCAAAAATTCCTTCAGTCTCATGTTCAGTTTTGATTGTTTGTGTCTGTGTGTCAGGAGGAACGAATACGAGAAAAAGAACAAAGATTGCAGGATCAAAGAGAACACACACAGGAACACACACACACAGGAGAGGCACAGAGAGAGCGAGAGAACACAAAAGCAGCACTTAGGGAAAAGTAGCATTACGTCATCTCTGTGTTTGTGTTTGCAATAATAGCTAACCAGAAGCTGGTACTTTTCTTCTAGACATGATGTCTGCAGTTTTCCTAGCTGGCACTCAGGTTAATTGTCATACTGGGAGTGCAACTGGTCAGCCAGTCGGACATTCCCTCAGGTGTGAATAGCTAATGGAAAACAGATCAGCAAAAGATCTAGGCAATTAATGTATTCCATACAACCATAACCATTACAATATCATGCATTCAAAGTTGATCACTAATATTTGTACCCCTATTTACACAAAAATACAACAGAGAAAATTTCAAGTTACAATGAGCTCTTTTTTCAATACGGCTCCTGAATATAGGCATTCCCCAAAGACAAATCCTCACTCTCAAATTTACACAGTCCATGTACTGCTTGACTCATACACGGAAGCTGCGTAGGTACCTCAAATATGAAAGGTCTCAAATGAAACTCATTATCTTCCTAACCAAAACTCTCACTCTTGGGGACTCCTTTTTCCCTTCTCCCTGTGTCTTAGGATAGTTCTACCTCAATGGTGTTTTTCAAACCTCTTAGACAGCCGTACTGTCAGTCCCTCATTACTTCACTTGAACTGTTTCAGTAAATCCTTGAATTTCTCCTTGCCTCTAATCTTAAAAATCAAAGATGCTCATACTACTTCCTTTAGTTCTACCTCAATGGTGTTTTTCAAACCTCTTAGACAGCCGTACTGTCAGTCCCTCATTACTTCACTTGAACTGTTTCAGTAAATCCTTGAATTTCTCCTTGCCTCTAATCTTAAAAATCAAAGATGCTCATACTACTTCCTTTATCAAAGGACATCAAAATTCTTAATTCCACATTGCATAGGGTTTGAGATTCAAATTCCTTCACCCAGCATTTAAAGCCCTTTAGAATATGATCTCTATTTAACCTTCCAGGATCATCTCTTGAAAGATTTCTCACCTCTCCCAGTGTTTACCATCCCCGAATACAACTAGATTTTACCCATCTTAATGACTTTGCCCAAGTTATTCCTTCTAACTGGAATAATCTGAGCTGTCTGAAGCCTTCTCTCTCCTTTAACGTTAACTAGCCAAGTCTGTTTTCCTACAAGAAGTTATTCTAGATTCTTCCCAGTTAAAATCTACCTGCCGTTCATACTTTCTCAGCACATTTTTTATAATTCTATTATTGCGTTTAACACAGTATGTGTTTTACAGGAAGTGCCTATCTCATTTTTTTCTTGTGAGTTCCCAGACAGCAGAAGTCATACAATTTTACCTGCATAATTCCTACACTGGGGGTTGTAGCTAGGAAGAGCTCAAGGGCTGTTCATGAACCATGGAATGAAGAAATAAATGAGTGAATATTCTTTAAACTTTCTATCAATCATTGATCCTAGTTTTCTCTTCCTGCTCTACTAAACTATGTAGATGTCACTTTGAGGACTACAGTGCATCCGACTCAAGTCATGGTATTTTCAATCACTCATACACATGTGAAAGCTGGACAATGAATAAGAAAGGCTGAAGAAGAATTGATGCCTTTAAATTACGGTGTTGCCAGAAGAATGAAAAAATCTGTCTTGGAAGAAGTACAGCCAGACTGCTCCTTAGAAGCAAGGATGGTGAGACTTCATCTCACCTACTTTGGACATGGTATAAGAAAATTTTTTTTTTTTTTTTATCAGGTGGGACCACTCCCTGCAGAAGAACATCATGCTTGGTAAAGTGAGGGTCAGCGAAAAAGAGGAAGACCCTAAATGAGATGGATTGACACAGTGGCTGCAACGATGAGCTGAAACATAGCAACTATTGTGAGGATGGTGTAGGACTGGGTAGTGTTTCGTTCTGTTGTACACAGATTCGGTTGCTGTGAGTCAGAACTGACTTGATGGCTCCTAGCAACAAACAACACTCATTGATTCTAGTTTTCTTTCCCTGCTCCGGGGAACTATCTAACTTTTGTTTCAGGTCTCAAAAAATTTCTACATATAAGACACATGAGACTAAATGGGTGGCTCCTGTCCGGAGGCGAGATGAGAAGACAGAAAGGGACAGGAGGTGGCTGAATGGACACGGGAAGTCTGGGGTAGAAAGGAGGAGTGTGCTGTCACATTAGAGGGAGAGCAACTAGGGGCACATAACAATGTGTATATAGATCTTTATATGAGAAACTAACTTGAACTGTAAACTTTCACTTTTAAAAAATTAAAAAATTCAAAAAAATTCTAGCAACAGTTATTTTCAGAGCTTAAGGCTTTGTGCTATGCTTGTTAGTTCCCCATTTGGTAACTACAGTCAGACAGAGAAATACTGTTTTATAATCTACTTTTGCACCTGGGTAAACATGACTCAGGGCTCATCTCCTCTTCTGGTGCATATAAAGCTTCACTCTTGAGCAAAGCAAAAGTTGTCCAACATTTACATGTACATATTTTAAGCTATTGAATTGTGTTAATTTGTTTTTAAATGAGTGACATGTCCAGAAACAACTATGTAATTTGGACAGTTGAAGCTATAAAAGGAGGAAAATACACAGTGAATCTTAAGAGCTACAATCCTGAGCTAGAGGCCACTTTAAAGACCAGAGAAATATTAGAAATAAGAACCACGTGCATCTTGGGTAGAACATCTTCATGATCCTTTCCCCCAATTCTCCTCATTCAGTTTGAATACAACCTCAAAGTATGACTAAGAAATGATTTTCATGTTATATGTATATATGTTAATAAGCAAAAAAATTCCTCTCATTTGATTTTCCTAATTATCCTGAAAAGTGTATATTATACTTTCAATTTAAAAAATGGTGAAACAGAGACTCAGGGACATTAACTCCTCAAGATCACATGGCTATTGAACAGTCAGAAGTGGAATATCTCTAAGCCTAGAGATAAGCACAGAGGAATGCTCTGCAGGGCCGTAGTTGACAGCAGTAGAAGGTAGAATTACTAGATAGCTGCTCTTCAGTACAGGGGAGGTTTTGGAAGTGGCAATAGGGAGCTGGGGGAATTAAAACACTGCTTCCTAGTTTCTTGACATATGGACCACAGAAGACTGAAGAACTTTCCCTGGAGAGTGCTGCAGGAGAAGTGATGGCCCCTGGAGAGAGCTGGGCTGCAGTTAAGAAAACGAGTGGGCGAGCTCAGCGGAGAGACTGTGAATGTAGAGAAGGGTATTGCTAAGGACAGGACATGTCAGAAGGCATATTAAGAGGAAGAGCAGTAAAGAGGAACACAGAGCAGTCTCATTTAGAGGTTGTGTAAGAGGTTGATGAACCCATTCAGACATAAGGACACTCAAAAACAGCTATGGCTATGGCTCTTTTTCACTGCCACATACAAGATAATTGTGTACTTAAATAAGCTAACTAAGGAGACGGACAGCACATTTCTGGAAACATCTTGATGCTAAAATGCTCTAGGAACCGTTCAAATATCTAACAGTCACATCTTATACTTATTATGGAAATATCTTTTCCTCCTTCCTACCTCAGAAAGCCTACCGATTGTAAGGATGGCGCAGGACCGGGCAGTGTTTTGTTCTGTTGTGCATAGGGTCGCTGTGAGTCGGAACCGACTCGAGGGCACCTAACAACAAACAACCTCAGAAAGATACTGGATAATGGCAATAGGATATATTCTCGGATCAACTTAAGAAGTCATTACCATTGTTCACTTTTATTTTTCTTTTAACTCAATTTAAAATAAATCAGTTAAAATCCATTAGTTACCAAATTTTTATTTTATTTTTTTAAAAATATTTTTGATGGCATGTGTTTTCAGTATTGGAATTCATGCTTACTGTGTTTAAATTTTTGGTTGGTAATGTGGATTTTGAGAAATACGATCTGGTAATACAACCCACCAGTGAGGCTAGCGGCACTTTGGTACCACTGATCTGTGATATGACAACATACCGATAAGAACTAAATAGAGAATTTATTGCGGGAGTTTTCCTCTTAGGTCACATAGGGAACCTCCAGTTTTCCAAATATGACAGAAAAAATAAAATAAACCCATCAGGGTTTCCTAACTATCACACGGGGAAGCCATAATTAAGCTTTCAAGCCTTACTTCATAGAAATAAAGGAAAATAGGGCAAAAGTTTACAAAACTAACACATCCAGTAAGCATCACCTAACAGAATGCTCAGCCTACACAACAATGATGGCACTGGGGGGTTGGGACACAACAATGAGGCTCCAACTCCAGTCAGCTGAGCTTCAAGCATTTCAAAAGGGACCCACCTTGATGCTAAATGTATTAGACTCAGAATAATGCTACCTACAAACGAGGTCCAGAGGCACAAAAAATGGCTGGTGTACTGTTATACCAATGGTTAATGAAAGGGTTTGAGAGTATTGATAAGGCTATTTATAAAAGTAAAACATGTAAGAATTCTTTCGAGTTAGAACCACTGTCTCACACATTTCTGTCTCTCTTGTTAAATCACATTTGGAAGTTTGAAACACCTTATGTTATCTCCAAAAAAACTCATAAGCCAAATGTTCATTGTTCAGTTGGTTGGCTGGCCAGTGGCTCATACATTAATGAGTGACTACAATGTCTAAACTACTGCGAGAACAAAGTTATGGGTAAGATAGGCTAAGGTTTTGAGCACTATAAAAAGACCATTTATAAATTAATAAATAACAATTTAAAAGTTATTTATAACAGGTAAATATTTTGACAGGAGACTCTTCCTTTTCTACTTTTCCTGAATGACTAATTGAAGACAATAACAACTAATATTAATAATAAATACAGATAAAACCAAATAGCCCTAGGAGAATATGTTAGAAGTGCTATTCAACAAAATATGTGAATGACGGTCTTTTTTTGGAATCTAAAAATTTGGGGAACAGGCAGTATTCTCAAGTTAATTTAAAATGTCACAACTTCTGTGTCATGTTATCATTACAGAAAAAAATAAAAAATTCTTCCAGGCTGTACTAGTTAATAATACCTGAGTCAAAGCACATAAACTTTGAAAACAAACCTTCTACATTGTTAACACATAGCAAGCCTTGCTTAGGTGGCATGGTTTCCTTTTTAGTTTTTCCTAAGGCTGCCCTTGAACTTCATTTTAATGTACTTTCATCTACATAAACATGTTGTTGGTGAGATAAGCAGGGACATACAATACACTTGTGATAAGGTTGCTTCCACAGCCCCTCAAGAGGCCTCATCTATGCTTACAAAACTGGGGTTAAAGATGGAGACAACACAGTGCTAGAGCTTCCAATTAATTTCTATTAAAATCTTTTCTTTTTTTTTTGCTTGACTTTTCTTAGCCCATATTGAGATGATTAGAGGAATCTGGATTGTACTAATAAGGATGGCAAAGCTACCAATTAAAAAAAAAAAAAAAAAAAACAGTTGCTGTCAAGTTGACTGACTTATGGAGACCCCACGTATATCAGAGTAGAACCGTGCTCCCTAGCATTTTCAATGGTTGATTTTTCTGAAGTAGATCGCTACGTCTGTTGTCCAAGGAACTTCTGGGTGGATTTGAACAGTTAACCTTTTGGTTAACAGCCAAGTGTGTTAACTGTTTGTACCACCCAGGGAATCCTTTGCCAGAAACCTACTAACAAATGTCTTGCTTTCCTAAAATGAAAAAAAAAAAAAAAAAAAAAATTTGGTATATATGACAGGTTATTACACACATTTTAAAAATACTTATACTTGACTGATAATATATACTTAAAAAACAAACAAGCCAACAACCAAAAGTGACTTTAGATTGGTATCTTCAAAAAAGTCCAGCTCTTTCTGTGAAAAGAGACCCACGCTCAAACACAAGCAAACACACATTCCAAAGTCAAAATAAACAGCAACAACAAAAAACTGCCACAGTTGCTTTTGGGTATCCCGGGTAATTCCTTGAGGGTTGACATAGTGCATTGTTTAATTTCCTGACTAAAACAGGGTAAACTATAGCTTCTGCTGTGGCCAGGCTGGACCAAAGAGTGGGCCTTTAACTACATAACTATTTGCTGTACTTCAAGATACTGTCCTACTCAACTGTAGCATCTCCTTTTGAGATATGTTGATCCATAAAAAGGAAACCCTGATGGCGTAGTGGTTAAGAGCTAAGGCTGCTAACCAAAAGTTAGCAGTTCAGAAATACCAGGTACTCCCTGGAAACCATATGGGGCAGCTCTACTGTCATATACTGTCACTATGAGTTGGAATTAACCCGATGGCAGTGGGTTTGTTTTGTTTTTCATCCGTAAAAAGACACCTGGGCACTTTTTAATTCTATCTGACTCACAGAGAAAGCTTAGCGGGTCACAAGTTTGTAGAATTTGCATTTTGGTTATAACAAAATTAATGCCCTAGGGTAACGAAGGCTTCAACATCATGTAGAAAATATACTTCCTCTCCTGAAAACTACCAACGCGCCTGCCCTTCTACCCAAGCCAGGGCAAGACATCAGGGTATTTGGACAGTTTTAAATCAGACCGTCTTTCCTACTGCTATCCAAGTCACTTCAAGATAAGGAGTTCCATTTCTAGAATGATCTTATAAACAAATTCACTGTCAATAGAAACAAACAAAAACAACAATAACAAAAAAGCACAAATATACAAATGACTGAAAAAATATATATCAGTCTTCCGATTTTTTAAAAATTGTGTTAAGACGCACATGCAAGTTAGGAAAATTCTTTTTGTTATGATGAAATACAAAGACAAGTTCAATATCTAGATTCATTTCTGGGGTATAACTTTTTTTTGGCCAACTTTTGATCCCAGGAATAATTTAGAATCTTAAAAAAGTAGAGCCTTAAGTCACAAATCTTTGTAAGATGGCCCATTAATTCGATTACATAATTTTTTTCTATCATTATTTTAAATGGGTACTTCATCACCTGTCTGGCATCTTAAGATGATTTAGAATGGAAATATGAGTCAGAAGTATGTTGCTCCTAAATGCAGAATATAACAATCAGACATTGAGGTTAGATATTTAACATTATACAGGCAGTCCCTGGGTTAGGAAAGTATGGACTTACAGACAAGGGACAACTTGTACTTGCCCTTTACTATCAGCTAAATTTGCCCTCACTTCGCAATGACTGAACCAACCCCCACTCACAACAAATTCTTTGTCACAGCACCTTCCTTGCTGCATGTGCAGCTTTTAAATCACTGAAAAGTCTTTCAGCCTTTTCTGGCACTAAAGTGAGGCTAAATAAGAACCATGTGCCCTTGTTCCAACTTCCCTACAAATTCGACTTAAAGACAGGAATGGATCTCATTCATTACCCAGGGACTGCCTGTATTTATGTATATTTTTTTAGTTTTCTAAAATGGCAAGTCTGGCAATAGTCATCCATTTTATTGCATCCTAATTGCAATTTCAGAAAGTGCAGAGGGACTTTACTAAAACACTCCTTTTTATTTCTCCCCATTTTTCCGGTCTCCTATGTCGCATTCCTCGTCATAAGAATATATATATGTATTTACATTTGACAATAATGGATGTTGTATCTGAAAGATTACTTATCCAGAACAGAGTTAAATACTAACGCCAACCAAAAAATGTCCTTCTATTTGTGGCATTACATTTGCAGACGAGTTAGGAAAGAGCCCTGGTTGACAGAGTTAAGTTCCTTGGTCAGAAAAGGTGTTTTGATTTTTTTTTTCAATTAACTACAGTTAATTATATTAACTACAGATTAGCTTTCATTTTTTTAATATAAAAAATTGAAGATCACATACAAACCAAATTCATGTAATATTTTCTTTAATATTTAGTGTTTTCTAAGTAGCCATAGCATTTTTATATAGAAAAGCGAGACTGGGTCTTTTGAAGAAAACCGGGATTTGGAAATGCAGATGGGGGAAAAAGGACAAAGCGGGTGTAAATTAGAATCTGGTATGCTATGTACTACTTACCTTCAAAAGTCAAATAAAACTTTCCTCTGTCAAACCAAACGAGGGAAGGCTGTTCATTCTCTGTATGGCCAGGAGTTGAAGCGGGATGGGAAAGGTTAAGGAGAGGGAGAGAGAAGGACAGAGTATGAGTTAACAGAGCAGGTCATTAATCTCACTATGGGGTCAGGTGGAGGCACAGCATGCCATTCACGTGCAGGGAAAAAAAAGGAAGGCTGGCAATCTACGTTTGGTTTTAGTTCAGGGATCAGAAAGCAAAAGCAAAGCTATGGAGGCCTGAAGGGATGGGCATGTGTTGCTGGCGGCTGGGTACTTGGTGCTGTGTGCATGGAGCAGTAGTCTTCCTGGCCATGCAGGGGCATCAGCATATTTTAACTGCACTAGTTTGGGCAAACTGTCATTCAGCAATTGCTGTATCCATTTCATCGAGAGTGTCATCCTCTTCTAGGTTTTCACAAAAAGATAAACTTGGAGTTATGGGTTGTATAAAACATTAGCTTTTAGTTTTAAACGACAACAACATTGTATATTGATTTAAAGTTCCTGGGAGATGTTATACGTCTTCCAACCCCTCCCCTGGTATCACATTAGGCATCCAGACACAAAACATCCTTTACCTACATACCAAAGAGAAAACAAGGTTACTAAGGCTGCTCTATTGTTTGTTTAAATTAAAAAGCAGTCAGTGGACATGTAATTCTGAGCAGTTAAATTATTCCTTTCTTCAAAAATTCACAAAGCAATAGCATCTCACCTTTTTTTTTTTTTTTGAACCTTTTCACTGAGAAACTGTCATGCAACCTCCTGCTTTGTAATATGTTCACTTAAAAAAGTTTCAGTGGCATGAGTTCCAGGATGGACACAGAATATACAGGGTGCATCTGAGAAGCACCAGACACTCAGGAGGTGAGAAGCATGTCCATGAAGTTTATAGCATTCAGATGGAGTAATGGCTTGGATTTTTAAAGCCTAAGTATCTAGAGATCACTCGGCTAGCACCATACCTGCAGGCGTTTCACAGCGCCTTTCAAACGAGGGCAGTTTGTCATAAAAAACATCATCTTCTGACACTATGAACCAAAGAAACATAAAGGAATGGAAAACAAAAACACAAATACAAATCCCAAATGAAATCAAGCAGCACACTTTACTGATCAAAACACAAGAAATGATTTTAATGGAAAAAAGAAACAAAACTTAAGTCACTGAGGTTATGATTATTTTATGAGGATTCTATGAGAAGAAAATAAAATAAAATAAAAGGCCAAGTTTCAGCATCTGTGAATTTGGCTGAAGTCAGCCCTACAGTAGAAGTCATGCTCCATCTTCTCAGGGAGTTGTTAAAGGCGTTATCATTAATAATTGACTTGTGTGAGTGTATTTCACTCCCACACAATTCTCAAGTGGCCAGATATATGTCCATCAACAAGAACCTCCTGACGGAGCACTGACAGCTCAACAGGATCACCCAGCATGCACCTTTCCCCCATGGGGAAGAAGAAGCTTTTAACATGAGCATAAAAAGCTGCAGTAGAAATCTGAGGTCCCTGTATGAACCATTCCATTTCAGCCTCATCAGTATCGAAATTCGATTTGCCTTGCACCTGGCTTTGGTAGTTATGGACTGTTAATTTTGAACAGCATTATTGTACTTCCCTCTTTGGCTATGGACTCCAGCTGTGGCCAAATGTCTTTGCAAATTGGCAACAACATCAGGAACTGATGCTCAGGACCTGAACAGTTCTAGACCTTTGCACACAGTCTCCCTCCTTACAAACATACACAGGCAATTGGGATTTTTCCACTACGTGATTTACAAAAAAAGTACTCAATGCCACAGGTCCTATGGGTATTACTACAATTTTTATAGAAAATAGAATAAAATCTGGATACAAATCATTAAGGGAGAATCCTACCTACAATATAGAGATGTAAGATGAGAAAATGAATGAGGATAGTAAAATTATTCCATGAAGAGTAATATTCCTTGGAAAACATTCTATTAGCTTGCCTCCTAGACTTAGGGAGTAAGGCAGAGAAGCTATGTCTTTGTCAATTCTTAAGGCCTTAGGACATCACTTGTCCATTATAATTTTTAGTGTATGCGTAGCTTCCCTGGTAGCTAGAACAAGTTACTGTAACTTCTATATATCCCAGGATACATAGAAGAGGAATAGGACAAAAAGGACCAGCAGTAAAAGACACTCAACAATGTTTCTAGAAAACAGGAAACAAAATATTTACATTGGCACAAACTGGATGTAAAGTGCCTTTTCAGACTCACTTGTGGGAAATGGCACAGGGTATACCCTGCTGTTGAAGAACTGATTTCCTATATACAATCTCCTTAACAAAAGGCGCCTCCAACACGCCGCCTGTCTTTGAGCTGAAATTACAGCTGAATAATTTCATAAGGGTTGAGCAGTATGTTTATGATTTTCTTTATAGTGGTTATAGACTTTGAGAGCTCAGGAAAAAACATCCTAAATAAATGAGAGAACTTCAAAAAAATAAATCACTGGATAGTCCTGTGCTTGGTTTAAAGAAGGGCAACACCCACATTAAGTGCAGAGGGTTAGTCCTTAAGGGCTAACTGTGGAAATTGTCTCAAATCAATCTGGGATGAGGAAGCTAATACTGGAAACATACCTTTCCAAAATAATAACAATAATAATAATAACATAGGAAAAAGACTAAAATCAAAGGTGAGAATTTTTTATTGGGATTATAAATATTCACTTCCAAAAATCTCTATTTTTGGGTAGAATAATTGGCAGTTAATGCGAGTTTTATTTTTATTAAAGCTTGTTCAATTCAGAAAGCTTGGAGAGATAAAGACTTAGAGGAAATATTTTAAGTTTTAGATGCTATGGTTAATATTCCACTACTGAATTGAATTTACTTCTGCTCAAAGTCCATATGGCTCTTCCTTTGGTGCCCGTAAATGGTCACCTTTCAATCAGTACAGATTCCTGAGATGTTAAAGATGCAATTTAAAATGCATAATTAACAGTGAAAGAACATACTGAACAGTGAGTAAAAATTGCCTTATGGCGGCTTTTTTGTGGTGGGGTCCTAAAGGGAGAGATTACTAATATATTAAAAAGTTGCCATCAAATATAAAAATAAACAATAAAAATGGATATTTAGAAGCAGAGACAATGCCCTGTTTTGAAGAGGGAGTTAAATGTCTAAGAGTTTTTTTCTTCTAATAGAATAATTTTTAACATTTTCTCTAGCTCCAAAACATTAGTAGGAATTTTTTCCCAAAGCCAAAGAGTGCAGGTGCCGTGAGCTTTTTTAGAGTGGAAAAAGAGTTTACTGTATTTCACTGATTTTAAGATGTGCATTTTTTTTTTTTTTATATTTTAACATCTCTGAAATTTGGGGTAGATCTTATAATTAGTGTCATAAGGATGCATTACATCTTTGCTTAATTGATATCTTTCTCC